>NC_085966.1:6000260-7200260 GCF_910591565.1 Cydia splendana | reverse complement strand
CGCGTAGGGTGTAATTTAGTAGGCAAAATGTTGAATTCATCAAATGATGAATGAAAAAATTAACGTATCGATAAAAGGACAAGCAATAATGAAGATTTACTTAAAAGCTATCGACTGAAGTAAGTTTCATATACATTTTCGTCCTAGTACTTCTAACATAAGGAAATAAAGACAGTGTTAGGCATGTTTTCAACTTAAGATTCTATCGAGAAAATAATGAGCCGTCGTGTTTCTGACAAGCAATAACGTAGTTCAAGGACTGAAGTTATATATACTAGAAAATAATGCATGAAATCCTTGTAAAAGTCTGTAAATATGGTGGTGGTAATCAAAGAAACTTAATTGCTAAATTGGAAATCAAAATAACTAAAATGGGCCAGAATCGCCAATTTTAAACTACTACGTTTAGTGCTCATCGATGTTAGTGTCGTAAGCGCCATCGACAATAAGGTCCCTTTTCATAGATAATACCACATATGGCCGCTAGGTGACGACAGCGCCACGCGCAGCTTATGGCAAACCCCAAAATTGGTGTGGAACGGATGTACTTTTAGCTACCTGTAGCAAAGCGACGAAATCGCGGAGTGAGACACGCCTGCCATTGCTCCACCCGCGTCAAAACACAAATGAAACGGATGAACCGATTTTGATAAAACATCTCAGTGCTATACCTCACTTACGGTAATAGTCATGTTACGTTATAAGTAAGAAAGTAAATAGTTCCGCAATAGTCCCGCGTCAACTTATGTTCTAACTAGAGTGCTTCGAGCATTCCCCCTTAAAGTTGCTCATGCAATTTGTAATGAACACCAGCGGCTGAAAATAAACCCTTGTAAGTTATAACCACAGATGCTGCAAAATTAGAAATAATATGTACGTACGTAATATTTATCAAATTTTGTTTTATAATTGTATTAAGAATAACAGATATAAAAACTACAAGCAGGTGAAGTTAAATTGTAGCTTATTCTGAAGGATAAGGGTATTAAGCCGCGGTAAATTCGTTTACTGATATCGTTACTTCTGAGTAAAGATGAGAGAGATTTGGTAACAGAATCGAGCAAATATTTTAGTTTATCCGTGCGTATATAGGTACTTTATCTTCAAACGTTTTGCATTCAATGTGCAGTTTTCTTTAAAATCTTCTACATAATATGTATATTTATATATTATAAGTTTGTATTTGAGTTTCCTATGATATTTTAATTTACTAGAGTGAATTAAGATAAAGTTTAATGTCAAGGAAAACAAATAAATACCTATGTATTTTGGGTTTAAAAACCTAAATATATGGACTTATTGCTTTTTTTGCTGAGGTAGAGATAAATATTATTATTCGTTTTTCTCAATATTTATACAGAATCAACAACACAATCGTAAAACAGGTTGAGTTACTATAAAATATATAAAAAAACGATTGAACATAATCCATTACATAAAAGTCTATGTAAATACATTGCTTGAAATGAAAAGATTGTTCCATCTATGTCAGCCATTTACATTGTTTTACTTTGGCAGTAAAGTTAATCCAATTAGGTAAGCTGTGAAAATACCTCTCACATCAAAATCTGTCAAGCGTCAAGCCGTTTGTATAGTCAAAGTCAAATAGATACTGACAGGCAAAGTGGCCAAATATATCACATCTTTATTCCCACACCAACAATAGTGTGTTGTAATACCTACTTACCACTTTGATGATGACTATAGTACTATACTCTATATCTTTTTCTTTATTTAAATAAAAGTAAACAAAATCTACTCTCAAATGGCTCCTTAAGCCAGTTGACGGCAGATAAACACATTACATGATCAAATAATGTAGGTTAAAGTGAGGTCGTTCAGTGGCTGACCCAGGAGGTTTTGTATTTGGTCGGTTAACCAATAAATGTTATAACTACCCGAAAATGTACAAATTGTTTGTTTACTTTTTTAAAATATTACCTAAAGCTACAGACTATAGGCACCGGCAATGCCCTGAAACATTTATAATATGCATACACTCGAAACATTAAACTTCCTTCTTTGGTCAGGCAATTACACAAACACACTTAACAGTTTGAAAGCGGCCCTAAGATTAGATTGGAAACATTCGCAATTGGGTACTGATCGGGTAGCAAGATAAAACAAACGCCAAAAGCCTTTAATTATGTTCCAGAATATAATAAATTGTCGTTTCGAGCGGAAGGAAGGTCACGGTAGTTACCTGTCGATATATCGTCTTGTTATAATAGCTAACAACTTAACATCATTAATATCTCGCCTGTCAAAGCGTTGTTTCGATGACACTGTTGTAGTGAAAGCAATAGTTTGACAATATGCTAGAATACCTACTAGAATTAAATAGCACGTATCGCGCTTCGAATAATACGTTGTTAACCTTTCATGACTAAAATCTATCTAGTTAGATGCTAATATGACACGGCTTTCTTAGTTATTTATTAAATGAGAGTTTTCGAGTTTCAGAATTAGTTTTTATATTTTTACAGTCTAGCTAAATTATTAGAACTCGTTTGATATGTGTAGGTAATAATGGTGACGTCTCCTTTTCAAAAACTGTTTCATAAACATCATTGAATTACCGATCTAAAATATTAGTTAATGAGCGAAAGGTGACATTATACCTTATATTTTTTGAATCCAGCTTCCCCTAGTAACTAGGAACATAAAAGACTCGTTTCGCCAAAAGAAATTCAGCTAAGGATTTACAATATAAACCTAATTCAAGATGCTATCTATACCTATATAATATTCCATTCAACACTCTCAGACATCCACTAGTTTTCTCTTCTTCTTGTATTCTTATTTATGATCGACTACTCAATTTTTTTAAATAAATTAATTTTGTGTTAAGCAGAAACGCCTGCAAACGAAATACTATTATAAATATTATAATATTATTGTTACCTTGTATTCCTTCAGAAAGGACGATAGGCTTGGAATGTTCACGCCTCCACACGATCTGCGGCTGCGGTGAACCTGTGGCGGCGCAAGTCAGACTGACGGAGGCCCCTTCCCGAACCGTCTGGTCGCGGCTTGTTCCACGATCCAAAATGTCCGGCGGAACTATGTAAAAATGATAATTAATCAAACGAGCTCTGTTTTTTTACCGCCGTCGTAGAATTAACATAATAATTTTCATCACATACACTACACGTATAATCTATCATCGATTGTTATTATTAAAACCGCCAGTTCTTATTACATTTTTGTAGCTTTTAATGCTCCATGAATTGTTATACCTATGGGAGTCCAGGCTCCTGCCTGGCACGGCAGGAGCACGGCACGACTGCCACATTATACTGTGGTAGCGGCGTTGCGTCGGACTCAGTGCCTTCCTGGATCCTCCTGGATTAGTCCAACAAAAAGTTGATAATGTTTAGAAACCTCTGGCATTTTTCTCGAAGGCACTGAGTCCGACGCAACGCCGCTACCACAGTATAATAAATAGTACTAACGTACAGTATGGACACTCCCTGCCTCCCGTTGAAAGTGCCGCACACCCGCTCTCGGTTACCTCACACAGGCCTATTTGGATTTCGAGATAATCACAAGATCTTGAGACGATTTAGAGACCAACTAGATCTACATTAGATATCGACTAGATGTGACTTGGATATCTAAGTCATAACTTGTGGAAATCGTTCAAGACGACCTCCAAAATCGCGGAAACGTCAAATTTGACATATCTATCTTACAAATATCTTTGAATTATCCGTATCGTAACTTGTTGAAGTCTAGTAGAAATCTAATTCATTTTCCGAATCGAGCCGACAGTTACCTGCTGGCAAGGACGCGACTACGCGGTGCGCAGAGCGGAGGCCACGTAAAATATTCAAATATTAAACAAATATTTACAAAACCTATCAGAACACACTGAAAACAACACAATATCTATATGAACAAAAAATCATGTTTTCAACTTACGTAATATTTTGATGGCCTGAATTTCCTTACAAAAATTTTATTACTTCGTTTATACTGATTCAAAATAGGAAACTATTGTATAAATCGAGCTTAGATACCCACCTTACAACATAATACGATTCTTATTTCTTCCTAATTCGCGCAATGAGTTTTGAGTCATTGAGGTCATCGAACTTGACAACAAAATGGCGGAAACCCTAGCACGTCTTATCTCACTCACACAAGCATGGTACGCGTTCACCTACACGAGCTTAGACTGTGTGCGTAGGAACGCGTTTGTTTCATACATTTGATCGCCAGTGTCCGAGGTGTGCCGCTACAGTATGTATGACCGCGAACTCCTAGCGATTTACATGGTTGTAAAGCACTTCAGACGACTGATAGAAGACATGTCATCGCACTCGTGAGAGGCGCGATTTACGTCAAAGGGTAGATTAGATTCTACAAGATACCTATCTTTCTGTTTTTTCGTAAGTTTAGGAATACTATATAATTACCTAAGCTCTTTGCGTTGTTCTGTACCATTTCTGTACATAGTACAATAAACTAAAAGTCACGAGTCGCCATGATATTCTAAAACCATTAATAGAAGGGGAATTAAGAGACGGAGAGATACCTACAGAAAAGAGCAATAGTTAAGACTTTAAAAGTTTTCATTTCAATGTTTGTCCATTCAAGTCGGAACGGAATAGAACTTATTTCCACTATTTAAAATTCCAGCAAATTTTAAAATTTTAGCAACTTGTAATATTGGTTAGAAGTAGCTACAGCAATTACTGTAACATTTTAAACATACTAGAAGTCAAATAAATGGGGAAATGGCACAGAGCACATTTAACTTTATAAAATGTTGGTTTTATCTACGTACTGACTTTCATTTATTTATTTATTGCATTCCATGGTATATACAGACGATCATTATCTAGTGTAGGCAGGTATATGAGCTGCAAGTAAAAACTAACTCACCCACGACGTCCAAATACCCAAGCTGGCTCTTCATAGGATCGGTGTTGATCTGACACATGTACCAGCCGCGGTCGGTCTCTCGCAGCTCGCGAATGTGCAGGAACCAGGTGCGGTGGTCGCTGTGCGTCACACCCACGCGGCGGGACCGCGATATCACGTGGATGTGGATCGTGAGGATGGTCTGCGTGTCTACTCGGAGCCATGCCACCTAAAGGTTAAAGTTAAATAGTAAGTAGTTAAGTATAATATAATGGCTAAGGTTAAGCTTTTTTAAAGACAAATGGTAAAACTTGGTATAGGGTTCGAAAGGCGCCCAAGAGGCACAATGTGATAAACAAGATCTTGATTTGATATTGAATCCATGAATGAACTAGTATTTAAGTATAAATTGTATAATTACCATTGTATCAATCAAATTAGCATAAGTTTTAAATGAATAAATATTATACTACCTTATCTTATCTTATTGGTACGAGCAAGATACACTTAAGACTAAAATCAAATAAATATGAAATTAGTCTCATGAATGAAATTTAATGGTGACACCTGTTGGATTAATACATTTCCTCTGCCTTGAAAGTATAAATAATTGTTTTTTCTTCTTCTTAGTCTATTTGAGTGTCCCACTGCTGGGCAAAGGCCTCTCCCCTTAATTTTACACGACTCCCGACAAAATAAATTTACTATTTTGTTTTCTCTTTCAAAAAACGTAAATATTTCTTTTTATTGTGAATTTACTTACTCATCATGTTTTACTCAATAAAACAACTCTCAGTTAGGTTTTCTAAGCCATAAATACAATGCTACCACAAAATGCTTCTTTTTCTTGCTTAAACAAGTCAAAATAAGTAAGAAAACATGCTCGAGAAGCAAATACTGCGACGACAAATCAGATTTATCTTTTTAAACGGCTTTTTCTGGGTTAAATAACAATGATGTAACAGGTAACACACGCGAACAAATATATTATTATTTATGTATCAATATTTTAATGGTGTTTTTTCTGAAGCTAAATCTGAGAAATAAAGAGTATTCCATTTTGTATACTTTGTAACAAACAAAAAGTGCCATAATAATTTAAGTTGACAACTGATTCGGAATTTAGTACTGCTACAGATATTACCTATATTAAGAAAACAGAAAAAAAAATGTGATTTTATTTTATACCTCTTTATTCCTTTATTCTTTCGATCCGGAGGTCGCGGATTCAAATCCGGGCTCGTACCAATCACTTTTTCGGAATTTATGTACGAAATATCATTTGATAATTACCACTAGCTTTTCGGTGAAGGAAAACATCGTGAGGAAACCTGCATACATCTGCGAAGAAATTCAAAGGCGTATGTGAAGTCCCCAATCCGCATTGGGCTAGCGTGGGGACTATAGCCCTAGCCCTCTCGCGCATGAGAGGAGGCCTGTGCCCAGCAGTGGGACGTATATAAGCTGAAATTATTATTTATTCTTTTTAATACCTTATATAATTGGCGAGATCAAAGCCACGACTCCGCTGGCTTGATCACCTGGAGAGGATGGGGGAGGAACGTTCTGTGAGAAGAGCGTATGTGGGGCACCCGGCCGGAAAACGTCCGTCTGGGCGTTCCAGATACCGCTGGAGTGACGAAGCCCAAAAAGACCTGTCCGCCCTCGGAATACCCAACTGGCGCGAAGTGGCGCAGAATAGGGCACAGTGGCGCTCTCTTGTGTCAGAGGCCAAGATCCTCTTTGGGTCACTGAGCCAGTGATGTATGTATGTATGTAATACCTTATAAGTTGAAAGGTTGTGCACGGAGCAGGCGAGTATCGCCTCACGGCCCAGCGGCGCCGTAACGTTCGTGATGGGCCCGGTAAATCCCGGTTCGTCTGAAACAACCACAATTAATAAATCATAAGAATTTTCAAAAAGTACAAGAATTATTCTATTCTTAGTCCTAAACGACATAAATGTCAGACGTGTTCGATTATTTAGTATGTAAATATGTAAATTATATCTTGGGAGTTCAACAAACAAACTTGTTCGTAGCGTGGGCTATCCTAAGGCGAAGCTCTACCACTATGATTCGAGGAGCTGCGCAAGACCTGATGTCAGACTTCATGCGCGACCGGACGCAGTACGTAACTGGTCAAAGAGGTAGTCTGAACTCACATGGGCTCTCGACCGCCATCGGCGTCCCCCAGGGATCGTCGCTGTCAAATGTGGCTTTCTCGGTCCTTCTCAATGCCCCTCCCATGGCCCATGCCCATGGCGGTAAGTGAGGGCGAGGTATACATGTATGCAGACGACGTTGCGGATATCGTAACCGCTCCAACCATTGACCAACTGGAGGCGAAGTTAAACACGGTTGCCGGGCAATTATCGAACTGGTTTGAACATATCAATTAATTACGAAGTCTGGTAATTTGACTTATTGAATAAGGTTTGCGGCTGTGGAGTGTTTATTTGAATTGGTTAGACCTGTACCCCAAAAGCATAAAATTGTTGTAGTAATTCACCGAATCGCATTTCACCTCGATCTCATATTAAATTTTCGCATTGTGTCTCAATAGTTTTTTTTTCTAGTGGCTATAAGTTTTAGTAGCATTTCACCTCGATCGTGCATTTAAATATCGCGTTGTGACTATATCGTTTATGATTTTTGTCGTTATTAGTTTTAGTCGCATTTCACCTCGATCGTGCATTTAACTTTCGCGTTATGACTCAGTCGTTTATTACTTTAGTCGCATTTCACCTCGATCGTGTATTGTATTGGCGACGTGATTCAACGCAACAGTATGAAGATTGAATAGATTGATGATTCTGTAGACTTGGGTGTAATTCTTAATTTCGGATACAGTCCCAAACAAACGTCGATCGCGGCGAAATGCGTCTACGGTAAAATAATCCAGTAACTTTGTCGAATTTTATAACCTGGCTCTTTTGCGGCAAATCCGGTAGTTCTGATTTTTTGCAGACTTGTCTATGATGTTGGCCCAATGAATAATCCAAGTTTGTGACTTCGAGCGCCGAACGCAACATTGTCAACCCTTTTGGGGGGGGGGGGGTACGATCTTGTGGCTACCGGGCCAAATCAGCTTTGATTGACCTTAGAAACAATTGTGCCAACTGGCATCGCCTGGACAAAAGTGTACACTCACTGCACTTATCTTCTCCTACGAATATAAGTTCGAAAACATTATACATTTTGAAAGGCTTTATCTCGGAAAATATTAGATGTACAGAGACAATTCTAGTGTCTTATTGTTGCAAATTTAGTCTACTTTAAAAACTCCCTAGGAAGTTACTATCAAAAACTAGTACTTTAGGGTTATAATGCCCAAATCTAAAAAAAATTGCGGTTTATTCGATTTTTGACAAAGTTGCGTTCGGCGCTCGAGGTCACAAACTTGGATTATTCATTGGGCCAACATCATAAACAAGTCTGCAAAAAATCAGAACTACCGGATTTGACGCAAACGCAAAATGTATAATTTTACTGTATTAAAATACTACACAAAGAATTTAATACTACATTTAATTATACTAATTTCAAAAGCTACCCGAAAAAGTCGATCACGGCGAAATGCGTCTACGGTAACATACTACACAAAAAAAATTATACTACAATTTAATTATACTAATGTCAAAAGCTACGCGAAAAAGTGCGTCAAGTAAAAAAATCTAGTGATATCTTTTTCATTCAAGGTGAAATGCGATTCGGTGAATTACTACAACAATTTTATGCTTTTGGGGTACAGGTCTAACAAATCTTTATTTGCGTGTAGAGTAGACGGAAGCGTGGTGTACTTAGTTGTAATAAACATGTTTATCAGGCACATATATGCCAGGAACCATTTTCAGTGTTGGTTGATGTACGGGATTTTAATTAAATTATAATTTATTATTTTAACTGTGTATGACTGTATGTAAATTAAATGTATTGAGTAATACTAATGAATGAAACTAAGCGTTAATTATAACGTAACCAATGGGTGATAACATTTCCCCTTCCCAGAACACGAACTGAACAAAGACTGCCAATGCCATTACAACTACTGGCTGCATTACTGTTACTGCAATGCGATTATTACATGGCTAACAGGTCGGTAATAAATTTATCAAGAATCCTGACACCTAAAGCCGCGTTATTCCATTCAATTATGAACGATGGATTTTATTTAAATCATTTTTCAATCTGTTACGTAGTCATATTTAATCGCCAGGATTTATATTGACAGTACAAATATTATTAATTATTGAAGTGTATCTGGATGGATGTTCGAATTAATATTCAGGGCAGCTTTACGTACAAATAAATACTATTTTAAGCCTGTTTAACGCTACTTAGAAGGTATTTTTTTTATTGAACGTCTGACCGAATTTTTCAGTCATCTTTTTGCATTTATTTCGAGAACTATTATTTCTGCTCCATACGGCACGACCGCATGTCTAAAGTAAGTCGAACAAATGAGATTATATATTATAATATTACAAATACCTACACTATTGAATTGGACAAAGAGCGTTACATTACCTTCAATGTTCATTTGGGACGATTTTTTTTTAATTAAGCCGAGGACTTGTGTTGAACTTGACATGAATATAAATTAATTTGAATAAAATTATACACTTTAGGGTATCCTACTTCAATCAATCAATATCGTCCGTCCAAGTTGTTGGCTTAAACACTAATTTTAGCGGAAGTATCTAGACTTTCTAAAGTTTCTAAACGACGCAATTTGAGTAACTTTCTCAAAACCAATTAACTTTATTCAAACTTAATTAAATAATGTTGTTATTCGTTATTAAACAATTACCGATCAAGGTTCAACAAAATCATATCCTGTCCTGTCATGGTGGACATTTTGCATGATGCTGCTCAAAGAAGTTTAAATTGTTTTCCATCCATATAGCCTACGGTAATCTAAGAAATTGAAAAATGTCTTTCCAATTCTCTTATTTTTGTGTTTGTTAAAAGCAGTATCAGTTTCAACAACAACAAACTAATTACTGATAAGGAAAACAAACGAATTGGATACAACCTAAGAATTGGAATTTCACAGATTTTTAATGAACACGCTATATTATTTACTCGTATTCTCTTACTACTATCTCACTCGCAACTACATACAAATCGACCTACATAGGCCCACAATGAGCTATATAAGGCATGCGTAAGGGGTATTACATTGTTGTTACATACATATTTTAGGTTACCTTAATGCTGTAGTAACAAAGTAGTTAATTACATGACAGAGCAGACGTGTGAAGCGGTCGTATTGTAGTTAATCTTTAGAAGATTTAATCAAACCTCGAGCGATTAAGCGCCACACCAAGGAAGTCAATTATCTGAAGGGTATCGTATATCCAACCAACATACTGCAACACAAGAAGAGTATTGCTTTGTGTATATGATACGTCTTAATTAATTCGGTTACCACTCAAATTACAAGTTATATCAGTGTAAATGTGAGCCTATAATAGGTATATGTGCTATTGCTTCATCCATATAATATGATAATTAAATAAACTTATTCTTAGTTGCATAATAATGGAAAAACTGGCCATGTAGCTAACATGTCAATCACTTAAGGTCTCTGCCCACTACACCGTATCATACCATGACCGTGCTGTGAACGTATCAGGCACGGAATGTAACGAGATACTGACACTATGCCCACTACACCGTGTCCACATTGTTTCATATCCGTACATAACGGGTTTAGTGCCCTTAGTAACCGCGTATCATCCCCATAGCATCCGCGTATAATCCCCGTAGCATCCGCGTTTCTTCCCCTTAGTACCCGCGTTTTATTCGCGAGAGCAAGACTCGTTAGAAAGAGCGATCGAATAGTTATCAGACTGGCAAGTGCGAGCCAGAAATATGGCAACGCGTTTATAACGGGCTTAGAATGGTCACCATAAGCGGTTATATCCCGTATGCTCACCATTTCGCCGCCAGCACGCACCGTTCTGGCAACGTTGCGTGCCATGCACGGAGCGTTTCGGCACCGGCGAAATATCCTCGCCGACAATTTTTGACGGTCCGTGTGTAACATGTCAGAGGCTCCCTTCCATGTTAACATTATATGTGAACATAGTATTGTTCTATTTTTAAGTCGGTTAAATTTCCAATATTGTGTCCCACGGTAATTTAAGTATTTATATTTCTTCTCATATCTCAAGTGGGCCATTTCGTCTGAAATTCTAGATATAGTTTTGGAGAGCCAGGTGATTAATAGTAAACCAATATATTAAGATACTTATTCATAAAATAATTTGAACTTTATTTCAATGTCATAAAGCTTTTATAGTATAAAAATTCTGTTAAAAATCAGTTTGGTTTCTTAAGTTCAAGTGGCATCGACTTGTATTTCACACGTCGTCGTAAAATGGATGAATAATGTTTGTTTTGGTTAAAATATTCTATGCCAAATTGAACCATATTATAAAGAAATAACAAAGGGCGGGGCTCTACATTATGTGTCATATAGAAAAACAAAGGCGGTTAGAATAAAAAACTGTAGTGTCAATCCCATAGGCGTAAAAAAATAGTTTAAACCACACCCTAAAGTAGGTCAATTTGGACCTTATTTTAATTAGGGAATAAGGTGTAATTAGTGAAAGGATTGTACGAAATTATGAAATTCAGTATTGGTTATGGGAAATACCAATCAGGTACAAGGAAGTGGGCATAGTGGGGAATTTCAGGATGATGGTAGGGGACCATAAAAACCCTTGGAGATCATTCTTCGTGGCCTTCCGCAAACCGTCGGACGTCGGTTCTCTAGCTAGGTCTATCTAGGTTACCTATATTGTGTCCTAGTCTGGACTTTGCTAGTTTCTCATGATGCTGGTAGAGTTTGGATTGGAGCATAATGTAGTGTAATTTGTTGTGGGGTTTTACTTGAATAATTTTAGAGAAGTACATTTAAATTGTGTTAATTTTAGTGGGTTTAATTCTTTTTGTGTTCTTTATTGATTTGTGGTTCAGACAAGTGCTAGTATTTAATATTGTACTAGTAAAGTTTAAATTATAAATCAATAGACTTATTAGTATTGTAAAGTTAATTTTGTTCATAGTGGATTTAATAATATAGTGAATTTTAATTGATTTGTCCTTAGACAAGCGCTAGTGTGTTATAATATACTAAGTGAAGTCTAAGTTATAAATCAATAGAGTCTTAAAGATTGTAAAGTCTTGAGTTGTTTCCAGTGAAAATTAATTAGTTTGTGTTTTAATTGTGTTTAATATGTGTAGTGTTTTGGCCTGGTTTATTTTAGTGATATTAAGCACTGAAATGAACTTGGTTGGAATACTCTATATATTAATTTTAATTTAGTTTAGTGAGTTGTTTCGTTCATACTTATGGGATAGAGAGAACTAGTTCCGATCCAACATAGTGTTGGGGGGTTAGTAAGTTGGACGGGTAACCTCACGGTGTCAACTATAGTCCAAATTACTAACTTGCGGTGTTTTTGATAAAACCCAGGTGGGGACCTGGCAGTTCCTGCTTTTATTAAGACAGGGTTACCCCTTAGGATCTGGAAGATTTGGGTTGTCAACTAGACCTCTTAAAGAAGCCAGATTCTAGTCCAATTATCCCGTATCTATATACTTATATATTCACTTTTATATTACCCCTTTCCGGCCTTACTTCTGCTGTCCCAATACACTGTGTGGAAGTATGGCTAGCACACGGAGAAATAGGATTTTTAGGTCTAAAACAAGGTGTCTCCACTCGTCTTAGTTAGCTATAGCATAGAAATTACTCATTGCACATCGAGTAATTACGCGAGTAAATTAAATGTGCATCCCGGGATGCTAGTTTTCAAATATATCGGTAGAATAGTTGGATAGATTAGCTGTTAAGGTTAGGGTTTTTATTTATCAGGTCTAGGGCTTTTGTAGGATTGATCTAGATTTATAATTTTAATATATCAAAGCCATTAGATATTTACAGTAGGTAGCTAGGTTCCTTTTCGATACATTTATGGCTATTTTATTGAATTTGTTGTTCATTATTATGGGTTTATGGGTTAACTTCAGTTTAGCGTTAGCTAGGATGTAGTGTGGGGTTAGGGATTGTTAGGATTTTATTACATATATTTATTTATGACTTATTGACAAACTTGACATATTGACTTATGACATGACTGTATATATTTTGGCCTTTGCAACGCTACTGGTAGAAATATATTGTGGGAAAAACTAAAGTAAATAACCACAATATAATGTAGTATTGTAGAATCAATTTGCTTATAAAAGAAATATTTGTTTTGCCTGTCCCTTAGCAGTTTGTATGACGATTACATTCTGTTTTCTACAGATTATCTGTGATTTTCACACTTGACCTTTAAAAATATAAGGTCATATATTATCATAAAACCTTATTTCAGTGAGTGATTTATCCGGGCTCAGATCAAGGCTGATGCACGATCGTAGATTATTTTGGTCCGAAAGTGTGATTCAAAATGACTACAATTAAAGTTTGGATAATATCATTTCATTGAATATTAAAATACGTATACTACAAAATTACAGTATTCTGGAGAATTGGAGTGGATCAAATACAGCTGCTCTACTACCAGTATTTTGTTATGTTAAATTGTCCCTTTGATTTCCTCTCATTTATGACGAAAAATGTCACAAATAATGACATGGTCGAATGATGGTGATGGCCAGTCATTATTAAAAGATGTCCCTTCTGGACCACAATATAGTTCCTTCAGAACTGGGGCGGGGATTCTGACCTGCAACTGGATGATGATCACGGGTGTCGCGGAGGCGGGGCGATATCTATACCCCAAAAACAAAATATTGTGACATTTATTAGTATTTGTATTTTGACCAACTGACTATTACATTTGACAGACTTTACTTACTATGACATACTTTACTGACAATTTAACTATGACATTCTACAGACTTACTTGATTATGACATACTTACTATTGACTTATTGATTACATCTTATTACAGACTTAATCTGATTAAGTCAAACATTACTATAACCTGCAATGATATTTCTTAATACTCTGACATAATTCACGGTTTAATAATTATCTGACATTATTATTATGCGAAAAGGATTTCGGTTACTATTAGCGGTTACGACGAAGGGTCCTACATAAACACTAAACGATCATTTGGCCAATTTACTGATCCAATTCAAGATATTAACTTATTTAATTAGAATTTAGTTAGGTTATTTGCATTATTTTATGATAACTAGTAAAGGTAATTACGGATTGCGGTATTTTAAAGGGTTTTTAGGATTTTAGATTTTCTTATTAGAATTTTTAGTATTTTAGGTAGGTCCAGGTTTAGCTAAGTAGGGGTAAATTAGGGTTAGTTGAGGAGAGAGGTGGGAGATGTTACACGTGCATGGCACGCGACGGGTATGGTCGGTGACGGAACGGGCTAGTGGGCATAGTCTCATACTTTTTAATACAAAGAATATTTTTTTGCCTGACACGTTCCTACTACGGTCATGGTACATATATGATACGGTGTAGTCGGTGTACCTTTATAAGCCGACCACTGACTAACAGTCCGCCGGACGATATCGGCCGGTCAGTTGTTCGGAAATGTCAAATTTTTGTTCTAACTGACAGGCCGAAATCGTCCGGCGGACTGTTAATCAGTGGGCCCCTTAAACGCTCCGTAGCGATCGAAACGCAACTGTCACTGTCGCACTAATATGTAAAAGTGATAGAGAGACACAAAGCGTTTCGTTGTCGTAACGATAGCGTTTGTCACCTTGGCAAGGCCGGCTGGTCATCAGCTTTATGACTATAAGTTGGCTCAATGATAGTAGTTTACTCAAAAAGGACACTATAATATATTTTGCGACCAGTTGCTACTTACAACACAAAATTAACTTTTTGTGTTGTTAACTCTACATTAATTCTCAAAATAAATTGTTTCCAAGCGATGAGACTAGATGCCCATTGCAGTTCACCCAAGAGAGCGGCCCATACACAGTCGGATTGTAACTTTTTGGTCTAAGTAAAACGCCTTCGTTAAATAAGTGTAATAAAAATCAACCAACGAGTAGATAAATCAGGTTCGTTTTATTGTGAATCTGACTTATTGGTTTACGTGTTTTCCTCAAGTTTGCTAAATATCGTCTATACCTAGAAATATACAGGCTGTAATAGTTAAGTGTTTATACCGATGTCAAAAAAATAAACTGACATGAAAAAAAATATATATATTTATTGGTTTTTGTAAAAGTATTGTTTTACACTATAGGTTAGGATCTTCTTTTAAGCAACTAATTTTTTTTTAATAAAATTAGAAATAGGTACATATAATACATTTAGTATTTTTTTATAAACGCAACAACAACCATATTTAAAATGAATCAAGGAAATAAAAATACATATATGAAGAGAGTTGGTTGGTAGTGGTGAGTTAGGGCTAGGGCTGCGGTACGGCTGCCCCGTCGTCAAAGCCTAGGAATTTTTTGGTGGATTTAAATCTGTGCCGTGTAAATACATTTTAGTATTTATACGTACTTAATAGAAAAATAATCTACACGGTCAAAATGCGACCAAGGAAGGCCATTATTCGACCACTAGCGAATAATTGTTAAATACACTCAAATAAGCATGTTCTGTCAAATTAATTCGGGAACACGCGACTATTTCGTGTGTAACGACGAAACCAGGTCAAAACGGTTAATGAGCTTAAAAAATAATTACGAACTTTTGCGTAATACACACCACGCTCCTACGGCGTGTTAAGTTCTTGGAGTGAAAAGCGTTGAGTATCGATTTCAACTCAATTAAGCAAACATTAAACTTATAGTTGCCTTTTTACGGGAAATGGGTCTGTGTTTAACCTTAATCTTGGTAAATGGCGAGTGTAGAAACCCTTAAGGTTTCAGCACGAAGCTTGTTATAGAAATTTATTTTAGGTTCAGAATATACCTAACGATAAAATAATAATGTAAGTTGTTGCATAAAAAATACCGGAAAGATTTGTTATGAGTAATTATTTATTTTTTCTATGTATTCATTAAAAATGATGGTGATGAAAGTACTTACCTATTTCTTAAATCATCAATTTAAGTAGTTCATAAATATACTACTTTCTAAAATCATTATATACCTAAATATGTCAAACATCTGAGCGATCTGAAATTAACGTTTTCCTAAATGGTCAAATTAGGAATCGCCTTATCTGTGCAAATCGATTGAAAACGAGCAATAAATATATCAAGAAAGCCTTATCCTAATCCTTAATAGCTTATTTTATAATATTAAATGCCAAATACTTTGTATAAAAAGGCATATCTGCAATGGTTTGCCGTGCAAAGAAGCACCTTTTATAAACGACAGTATAATGGGGCGTTAGATAAAATCTAGGTTCATTGCCTTCCGGCGCGTAGTTAGTATAATTATACCTATTATAATATTTTCCTACATGCCTAAAAACGTATAAAATCATAACAAGAAAGCCTCCCTAATCTCTAATAGCTTATTCTAAATGCAAAATACTTTCAATAAAAACGGTCTCATATCCCCCCTAAGCAGCGTAGCGGTATCAGCACGATTTTCTAAAAGACAGTATAATGCGGTGTTGTTAAAACTAGGCTCATTGCCTTCCGGCGCGGTGATAGACGTTGCCGCGCGCCCCGCGACCGGCACACTAATTGACTTGCACGTCAACCCATCATATTACGGTTAGGGGAAAAGATTTGCGGTTCATTTAGAAACCAAGCCTTCGGAAGTAGGGGTACGTAATTTGTGAATGTGATTCGAAATTAAATCAGGAAGTAATTTTGAATTTTGATTAAAACAATAACTTAGAAATATAAAAAATTGCAAATGAATGATGTAATCCCAATTGTTATACATACTTTTATAACAGATTCACGTTTACTTTTGGGTCTGCTAAGTAACATAATTATGGGTATTCCCGAGTGTGGCATTTAGAATGAGTACTATTTTACTAACAACTCAACACTTACAACACTAGGAATATTCCTTCCAAAACGACTATTAGATATGATTAAAATTAAACATGACTGTTGTTAATCATGACTATATTTTCAATTACCGATAAAACACTAGGTATAGAACAAGTCACGTTTAAAATCTTAAAGGCCGGCAGCGCACTTACTATGGTGTTGCGGGTGTAATAGGGGCATATTAACATTAGTTACTCTAACATATAAATCCAAATATGATGAAAATTTAATTGAATGTGCACGTTTGTAAACAAAGCGGCACGCGCCCGTAACGGCTTTATTTGTCAACAATATGAACAAATTCGAGCTCGAAATCAGCGTAGAGCGTACAATATATTTTCAACATAGCTGTTTTCCATCAGTACCAGTTTTGATTGTGGACAAATCCGCTTGCCGACTTATTGGATTGGAATTTCATAATGTAAACATTTTTGTTTACTTGGAAAATGATTTTATATTTAGGTACATGACATTCCAATAGATATTATGCGTACCTACATTCAAATACACATAACTACGTGCGTTTATAATATTTTTCAAACTCGATGAGTAGGATGACACCGGTCATCTCCATATAATTTATAACCTAAAAACGCCAAATCTCGCAAAATGGTATCGAAATGACAGATGTCATCCTACCCTTCGACTTTTAAAAACATTATATGTAATAAATTTAACGACAAACTAAAAACAAACAAATAGGTAGTAGCCTTTAGCCGAAATAATATAGTAAACTGTATTTTTTTTATATTCTGGCATGTTACAATATTTAGGTACAGTCGGCGTCAAAGATATGTTTACACTTTTTGCCTTATTTCAAAGGAGTAAGGTGCAACAATGTAAACATATCTTTGACGTCGACTCGTACATATGATTGAGAAGGCAGGCCACTTGAATAAAAAGGAAGTTTAATTCGTATGAAGTATAACATTTATAACATAACACGGTAATCTCATCAAATGTACGCCTGTGAAAGTCTGTTTACATTTTTATACAGGATACGGGATTAGGTTGTTTTTCCCCCGACGTAAGCCTGTGAGGTACATTTCTGCGCAATTGTTAGTCATTTATCAAGAAAATCAATGTGACTTTAAGAACATATTTAATCGTGTTTGTCGTTCAACAGCATATTTTTAAAATAAACGAATATATCTTGACGTAATATAATTTGTGCCGGTTTGGCATAAAAGTTGTTGGAGGGGTTGGTGCAAATTATATTTCATCAATCAACATGTAGGAACTATCTATATATTTATTTACTAGATGTAATAAAGAGACTTACGTGTTGTGGCATCTGTACTTCCGGCAAACAACCAATCCAGCACTAGCAACGCCAACAGAAGTTTCCCACTCTTCAACAACGTGAACTGACTCATTGTCTTGTTTTGATTATGATTATTTTAAATGATCAACCATTTGAAACATAAGTTTGGTTAACATAAACCAAATGAAACTCAAAAAATACAAGTTATAACGTAATACTTTATTAACAAGTCCGTGCCTGTAAACTGAAAAAATCTCTATCAATTCTCATACATAAAAAATATTTCTTTACAAAACCAAGGAATCACGTAACCATAACATTTTATCGTTAAAAATAAACTAAACCATAAAACACACGTTAAACGCTCTTTTCGGTTGCATTCGACACACGCAAAGAAGTGATTAAAGGGGTGGTCAACTCTGGAACTAAAGAATATTTTTCGGAAAACTCGTGAAAAGTTTTGGTGCCGACTTTTGACGTGCGGCTGTATCGCGCCCGGCGCCGCCGAGGTCCCGAAGATAACTGGTGCAAGCAGTTTGCACCCGCTTGCCGTAAGCGCCACCCCCTTGGCTAGCGCCTTCTCTTTCACTTCCAACGAACACGCGTAGGTTTCATAAACCAACCCTCAAAATAAAGCCTTGTTAATACGATATTTTCCACTTTAATTCTGCGCTTTAAATCGTCTAGACGGAAAAGCCAGCAATGTCAGTGGCTTGAACTAGGGTATGTTTTTCTTAATTTCAAATTCTGGAATTTTAAGTGAGTCTAACCACTCCCTCGTGCACAATACAAAGATCCGTCTACGGTGATAGGCTAAGCAAAAATCCAAATTGAATGATGTATTTTTCCGTTATATACAAAATAATTTTGTTCTCTGGTAATTTGAATAATCAGGATTTTTTTAAAGGGTTTCTCGTGGCTAGTTGTAGTTGTAATTGATACTTTATTGTGTACCGTAAAATGGGGTGAGTAGGGTCAAAACTGAAATTCCAACTTCGATAACATTTTATTTTTAAATATGAAAACTGAATGGTGTATATAATTAGTTTTCCGGACGTTTGTATTTTAGTTTTTATTTTATTTATTTTGGGTAGTTCCATTTCATAACTTTGACGATAAAGAGGAAAACCCACCTCACCCCGTAGTGCCTCGTATTTGGGGTGAGAGGGGTTTTCATACAAAGGTGATTTTGGAAGATTGTTGGATCGATTTTTTTTTATTATGCGTATTACTATAGCTCCATTTTAAATTGGAATACATTATTTTTGTAGCTGTAGCCTTAAAATCCCTTCTCACCCCCCTCTCAACCCTTCTCTCTCCATTCATAACCCAACTCTCCCCGCGAAACCTACTCACACCGTTTTACGGTACAATACTTCCTAATGGACGCAAAATGATATTTGGTGGCTAACACCGTAACCACGACACCAGGAAACCTTACGATGGCTTCAACGCTGAGCATTGATTTCATCAGTCTTCAATAACAGATTTAAAAATTATGTATAAAATATGTATGTTTAACACTGATTGGTTGTACCTATGTATCTAATGACGGCATTTTGTACTCTTACTTACTAATTACTACATTTTATTCAAAAAAGAACCCTGATACGTAGTATGTACCTACATAATCTAGAGCCAGGTTTGCTTGCAGGACGAGTACAAACATACAGATTGAGTTCTGTAACATAAAAAAACGGTAATTTTTTAAGTAGATTAGTCACTACATTCAGTAATATGTATACATTTGTTTCGTTTAAATTAATTCAAAGTCAAAGTCAATTTCATCACCATCACTTTAACCAGTGTTGGCCGAAAGTTAATGCGAATTGAAAATGTTGGTTATGTTGGCCATGGCCAACATTTTCAATTCGCATTAACTTTCGGTCAACACTTACTTTAACAAATGTCCACCCGAAAACAAAAAAAAGAAGAGTTTTCTAGAAAATGTGTGGGACATTTAATTATCCTTCGAAATCTTAGTCACGTAAATAAGTATTTAATTTTATGTCTAAACAAATATTAATTTATTTCGAACTACTATCATTTTTTTTCTACCTATCAGTCAAATGCTTCGAACAAAGAAATTTCGGCAGTCTTTTTAACCGATCGTCCAAATAACCTACTATGCGATGCGGTTTTCAATAATTTCTACCCATAATAAATTATGATGTTATTACCTATATTAAAGTGCTAGTTATACAGTTTAAATTGCGTCACAGACTGAAAAAAAATTCGCAACCACCTTCAAGTTCCTAGTAAAACTCCTTTCCTAGTAGCTATTTATCTATAACTATCGATTCTGAAAACGTGCTTATAATTTATTTGCTTGCAGGAAAGTATATCCGTCTGGTTGGCGCCGGCCAATGGACTTCCAAGAATCGCTGCGGCGTTTCCTTGCAACTCCCCGACGACTTCAAGGCTATTAATATTGATACTTACGTCATTGAAGCCTCCAGTTTCAGTGCCATCGAAGATTGCCTCCAATTAGGTAATGTCTCGCCGACTTTAAAAATATTTTCCGTGGCAGAGAGCAGAGTTCCGGCAGTTTAAGAGTTTTAGTAACTAGGTACTTTAAGGACATTCAAAGGCATTGAAATACGCGGTATAACTAAAAAGCTGAAGAAAGTAACCTCCTTGAGTGTCATAATCCCGATAGTTATATTTTTATTTTGAAGGTAGTTATAAAGTAGTTAATAGAGTCGGTGCGGAAAGAGAAGAGTCATAGAACGTATTAATTAAGGAACCCTACTCTTGAGGACTTTTAGTGTGTTTATCTGGACACCACTAGGTATTACTCTACCAATTTTCAAAACTACACGAATTATTTGCGCTGATTTTATTTTTATTTTATTGAGCTACGTTCCCATATTATATTCCACGACTCTTCTCTTTCCGCACAGACTCTAATTCAAAACGAAGTAGGTAACAAAATTAAAACGGCATCCATATTTTTCCCTTCTTTTATGCAGAAATAAGTAAGTAAATTTTAACTTTTATATAATTATGGTATGGTATTAAAGTAGACTCTTTAAGGGATAGGTCTGAGGCATTGTATTAACTAAAACGGCATAAGAGACAGCGCAACGCGTCACGCGATCGTGACTAGTGCATTTTGAGTATTTTTACAAACAAACAACGTATACGTAACGTAACAACGTAATTATTTTATTTTCTTGTTATGGCATTTTTTGAGGTTTTCAGCGATAATGGCAAAAAGGGAACGCTTATAATATTTAGTTTCGCCATGTCCGTCCGTCCGTCTGTCCGTATATCACAGCCATATTTATTATTCGAAAACTGTAAGCTATATATTAATTAAATTTGGAAAATAGGTGTATTTTGTGAGCCACTACTTAGTTTAGAATTAAAAAGAAAGTGTTTTTAGGAGGTTAATAAATATATATTATTTCAGGAAAAATCAGCCTGTGGCATATCATTCTATAGGTCTTTAAAAACAATGTTTTTCGATACATATGAAAATAAATGCTTCAAAAGTCCAACAAAATTAGTGAATGATTGTTATGAACGTGATCAGTTGAGCCATTACTGTTTTTTCCCAAAAAACTTCTCTTTTTATAGGAAATATGACACAGAAGTAATATTTTACGCAGACATTAACAAAACCAGTAACTATGTTAACCACGCAGATAATCAAATTTAGTAGCGCGTTCAGGCCAGGGACCGTTACCGGTATTCTGACTACAGGTTATTATTGAGGTATAACCGGTGTAATTTGAATTTGGGTATTTATATCACTTAAGCTCCGAATAGAGGTATTCGAATACCGGTATTCAATAGTGTTATCGGTTTAGCCAATTGACAACAAATACCACTATTTGATAGTTTACTCCTAAAGCTATTACCGGTAATAAGTAAGTGCCAATACCGGTTGTAGTAGTACCACGATTCGTTCCTTCGCTACTCGTCAAGGACGTTGTCCGGCCCGCTTGTAAAGTTGTAAATACTTAAGATCCGGATCTTAGAATGCCCGTTTTCATGTTGGCTGGTAAAATTAGCTGTTAGGTGATGATTTTCAATGATAAATATTTAATAGCGTTCATTTGATTCATTTAATTGTTTTTTTTTTGTTGATTTAATTGTATTTTATTACGTATGTAGTTTATAATCTCAAATATATGAGCGCCGATTAGACGTGCGCGCCGCCGCCATAAGGAGTCCGCGCGCCGCCGCCGCCGCCGGTAGATTAAAATGCGCGCCGAATATTTTTTATAAGACAGTATTAAGTATGCAGCGTTAAAATATGTAATAGGTTATAGTCCGATAAGAAATAGTTGAAATAGGCGCCACTTCCTACGTAACTCTCACATTTTTGACGTAAAATACTTACTTAAACATGGCAATAATTACGTACCTACTTACGGAAATTTTTTGGTCATATAATTTAATTTCTACTATTTTATGTCGCACCAACACCATACTAACTATTTATTATGTGGCAGTACGATTTACATAAAAATGTGTTGTATGTACCATGTACCTATGGGTAAAACACATTTACAAAGTATAATGTCCAGTGTTTTAACCGTTGTCGATTACAGGGCACTAGTGCCAAGTATGCGAAGAGTAAAATTATCACGTTTTCTGGTAGTTTTTATGAATATGAATATGAATTAAACAGAGGGATTTTAGGTGTATCAAAACCTTTTAAAAAGTCATTACTTGTCGTATTGCAACGTAATGAACCAAATAGATAAAAAAATATTATTACGGTTTTTTTTTTCCTGTGCGTTCATCAAGACATCAAGAGACAGACCCGATGTCATTTGAGAAATTTCTTACGAAAATATTGAAAAAATTGCATGCATTGTTGTATACCATTGCTCAGATGTTGCTGCATCCTACGATACCCCGCTAAGTTTGATTTAATGTTAATAAAATGACGCCAATGACTGGTAAAATTTTACCACCTACGAGCTATAAAGCTATTGGAAAAATATAAAAATAATAGGTTTTACTTTAGTTCATAACATAAGTTGACATTATCAGTAAGTGTATTTGTAATTAAAAATGCAATTATTCTATATTTATTAAAAAAAAAACATGAATTTGACAAAAAAAACCTTATGCATATAAAGTACTGTATACTAACTAGGCAACGTCCAAAATACTAGACGTCTTTTCATTATGCGGCGTATCTTTTTATTTACACCGACTGGCAACATCCAACATATTTGACATACCTATGTTTTTTTCGAAACTATTACAAATAGATTTTTTTCATGATTTTTCTACAATAAACAACCACATAATAAGATAATAACACCAAAAAAATGATACTAACACAGTTTTTTGAGATTTTTTTCCCTTGTCGATTTAAGGGTTAAGCATGGCTTTTCATTATACGTCTTAATATTGAAAAGTTGAAAAATTCCACGCCGCCGCCGTGGATTTTTTTCTGGCGCGCCGCCACCCAATTTTTTTCGACCGGTGCGCACGTCTAGCGCCGCCCAATAGGCATTTAGCCGGCGGCGGTTCGCCGGTCAAAATTGGTTGGCGGTGGCGGCGAATCGGCGGCGTAGCCTTGAAAACTTGGTTTATGCGAAGAGAATTCAAACCTTAATTCATTTAATTTCATTTCATTTAATTTATTTAATTATGGTAGGAAAAAAGTTTTTCATGGCATTAACTGTAGATAAGCAGCATAATGAACATCTCTTTATATTGTGAGGTTACTGTTAATTGAATCTATCACTAATTCACTACACTTTATAAAACAAAGTCCCCCGCCGCGTCTGTCTGTAACTATATGAATGTATGTTCACGATGAACTCAAATCAAAACCTAGTCAACTGATTTTCATGCGGATTTCAGCTATCAATAGAAAGATTTTTGAGGAAGCTTTAGTTTAGGTGTACAATTTGTTAAGGTTTTGTGTAATCCGTGCGAAGTCAGTGCGGGTAGCTATAGTCAAATATAATAGTTATTATATGTACGTATCGCCAGGAGAGGTGAATGATTACACACACTGCTCGCACAGACCACCTACTAATCGCAAAAATAGTATGAATGAATCAATGAGTGAATGTGACTTAAATGTACGATATTAAAAACCTATAAAAACCCCTTCAAGAAACTTTTTTGCAGTTGATATCAACTTGATATTGGTACGAAATACGGAACCCTAAAAAGAATATTAATTTCAAAAATGTCTCAAAAATTGTATTGAACAACTATTTACAACTAATATTGCTCAAAGGTTAACTGGAAGAGATCCCTTAAAGGCATAAGTTCGCCTTTGTACTAATGACGAATGTTATTTTTCCTGTTTTGTTTTGATTTTTGTACAATAAAGTGTTTTACTACTACTACTAATATATTAAAGCAGAAGGAGTTGAAAATAAAGTTCCAGTTAATCCTTGTTTAATATTCGCTGAAAGTTGTTGAGCATTAGACTTTTCTGAGTGAGCACTCTATGTATTTTTTTCTTTATGTGGTTAAATGCACGTAATGATTATTTTTAGATATAATTTTAATTTATATTTTTGTTCGGTAAATAAAACAAAAATATGATATGAAAAGTTTTCTTGATTTCTATTTAAAGTTAATTGTTTTTATATAAAGTACCATCTCTTAAAATATCGGTACCTAATTAGTTAGCGCGTTATATAAAAGCAATAAATTCCCGATCAAACTAATCTGCATAGCATTTGCAACGACAACGTGTGTAAATATCATCGTTAATGTCAAAGTTCTATGAAAATATGACGTTTATATTATAATAACACTCCCTCACTTTGTTCTGTTCAAATCGGTGCAAAGTTAGCTTAGACAGACTCTAGTATCTAACAAGGTCACGCCGATGCCACACCGATAGCGCAGAATTTTGGCGGCGGCGGCGGCGCGAAAATTTTGGCGGCGCGGCGCTCATATTTCATATGGAAATGTTTTCTGGGATTAATTATTTTCATTAATTCATTCATTAACCTCGTGCCTTGAAACGGTCGCAACGCTCAATTTTACAGATTTCGAACCACTTGCTACGCTCGTGGTTAAATCATGAAATCTTTCGCTTGTACAGCGATCAATATAAGCATGAGCAAAAAGAATAGATAGTAAGTTACATATGTCTTTGGCATGAGGACTTAACAACAACTTTAACCTCTTGTCGCAAAGTTTTTGGTTACTCTTTAATCAAGTGCAATGAATACCGGTATTAAATACGAAAACCATTACCGGTATACTGAATACCTGTTATTATTGAGGTATTAATGAATACCGGTATTTCATTATGTCAATTAGTGTACAAATAGCGATAAAGACAAAAACGGAATGACAGCAATACCTCTAATGCGAATATAGGTATAACATTTTAACCGGTATTCGTTTGACAGTTTTTATACAGGTATTTAATATAACCGGTTATACGGTCCCTGGACTTCAGGCTCAAGGATCATTTCGTTACTTGATCAGCACAATGGGGAATTGTTCGCTTTTGATGTATGCCCTTCAATAAAAAGGTTTCTCTTTGCACAACAATTTCATATTATTTATTTTAGTTTCTATTTTAAAATCAATTAACTATAAGAATTAAGGAATATCATGTTTTTTAATAAATTAGTAACATTTCTAGAGACTGAGCTGAAAGGATAGTGTCATCTAAGTGATCTACAATAATCGTAAAGCTGGATTAGGAAGTAAAACAAAATCATTAAAATGAAATATTTTCATATCAGTGACAATACAAAGTTATTAACATTATAAATTGACACATGTCATGTTATCAATAGGATCTACTTGCTAGGGTTGAAACACACAGTTTTTTGCTCTAATGTTTAACAAACTCTATCTCAAAAACGGTTAGAAATATTAACGTGATTAATAAGTGAAAAATAAAGCACGTGGCCTAAACAATTCCCCGTTTGCGTAAAATTCCCTCGTTCTTGCACCCGATATAATTAAAAATGAATGACATAATTGATTTGTTACTATGTATTTTTATCGTGGAGTAGGCTCATGATTAATAAACTTATTTACTGACATTGATGCTTCAAGTAGGATTTATAGTGGTTACTTGTGTGGCAATATGTGCAAAGAGTATTGATATTAATGCTAATACACAGTAGTATAATATTGAGTTATCTGTCATTGAACTCCAGTTGCAAAGACGCCTCCACATCAAAGAAACCATATAAAAGAAAAATGGCAAAAGTCATAACAAGTAATCCTCTTGTTAAGTAGGTGAGTTGTATACTTTACTCACTATAATAATATTATACTGGCGTCTAGTTAGCTAGCAAAACTGGTTTACTTTTCGTTAAACGTTTAAAAACCTCCGAACTTTAAAAGTTAGGAGTGAAACGTCAAAGTAAAACTTAATATCGACTTTTTAGGTCTCGTAGAAAAGTTACTCGGAATATTGGCTACCATTTTACGGGAAAAGGTAACAAACAAAGACGTGGCGAAAATGTGAGTTTGAGCATCGTTTTACAGGTGAAGTTTGAAGTTTGTTTACAAAGTATTACTAACAAAACGCCATTGTACAAATGTATGAAACACTGAAATTTAAAGAAACTATAGCAATAGTTAGTTAATTCAATTATTGTATTATGTATTATACAATAATTCAATATAATACGATACCTAATTGAATTAGTAACTATAATATTTAATTATTGGTGACGTACTTATGTCTTAGAGGAGGCTAAGAAGACACATTTTTCACCAACAACGGAAAACGATCCGTACCGATAGGACACTACCTGATTGAGTATTTTTTATGTAATACATGTGACGCTCCAACACGTATTATTGTCAGTAAAGGGTCTGTATTCTAGAGCAAGTGAAAGCATGCAACCAGTTAATTGGTTTAATTTCTATCCCTCAAATATACAACCCAAGTAGCACAGATAGCTCTATAACTACTCACTTTTAGTTCTATCTAACGCTCTGTGCGTATTAAGACACTTATAAGAGCACACTCGTGGTCCTACAGCTGTATAATAGATCTCAGTGATATTTATATAGCTTAGGGCTGATTAAAAGCTGCATTACGGCTCTGAAAACTACCATTAATACGCAAAGAGTGATATAAAGGTATATTTGCTACTACCCTATACAGCTTTAAGGGTTATCAAATGCTTTAACCGTTATAAGGTCTGTTTAGTGGATAAAATTACGCCATGTGCTGTATAAGGAGGTAATTGTGGACTTTTATTACGTTGACTTATTAAGGGAACACAAGTGAACTATTATGAAGCTAATAGACGTATAATGGAACACATGTGGCACATAATACAGCTTGTCGCTTAACATGTTTACCCCTAAGCAGCTTTTATTACACTGACTTTTAAGGGAGCACGAGTGAACTAATATGAAGCCAATAGACGTATAATGGAATACATGTGGCACATAATACAGCTTATCGCTGAACGTGTTTACCGCTAAGCAGCTTTTATTACGCTGACTTTTTAAGGAAGCACGAGTGAACTAATATGAAGCCAATAGACGTATAAATGGAACACATGGGGCGCATAATACAGCTTATAGCTGAACATGTTTACCGCTAAGCAGCTTTTATTATTCTGACTTTTTGAGGAAGCACGAATGAACTATTATGAAGCCAATAGACGTATAATGGCACACATGGGGCGCATAATACAGCTTATCGCTGAACATGTTTACCGCTAAAGCAGCTTTTATTTCGCTGACTTATTATAAGAGAGAACGAGTGAACTATTATGAAACCAATAGACGTATAATCGAACACATGTGGCGCATAATACGGCTTAGCGCTGAACATGTTTACCGCTAAGCAGCCTATTATACTGCCATTGGGACTGTCTGCATAGCGGCTGTTAAAACGTTCACAAGATGCCTTATAACTGTTTAGAGGTTCACTAGTGTATCGAAATAACGACTTGGACTTTATAGTGGTTCACTTAAGTATCTTTATCAGATATATAACAGTCGTATGCTGCATATAAGAATTTTAACGGTTCACGTTGCTTTTTAACATTGACCGCCATTTTATTGTATATAACCTATAAAATTGAAATTGCTTTTCCAACTTTTAAGGGTAACAATAAGGTTTTATGCCTGAGTTCTTAACTTAAATCATTAGTTTAGTACTTCCTATAACGTATTATTAACTTTTTATCTCATAATTCTGTCCAAACCACTGAAATAGTTTTTACACATAGCTTATTTATATCATTAATTTAAATAAATACTGATTATTTTCGTGGCGCACTGAAATTTTCTTAGATAATGTATATATATAATGTCAATAAACTTGCATTCCCAAACATCTTTCTCGCATTAATATATAAAACATAACATTTAACTAAACACTTTAACAAAATGACTTCTTCAATATAAATATTTTTGTTTTTGCTTCAATATAAATATGTTCACCTCTGCGTTCGTCGTCACTATACAAAATTTAATAGCTGATTTTTAAGGCAGAGGTGTAAAAGTATGTTATTAATTATCTTTTATTCAGCCCAACGTCAATCTTTCCCGGTATTAGGGCGCACATGTGACATATTAGCTGAATAAAGGGTAACTGGTGGTCTCTTACCCAGTCAATATACACCTCTTATAACTCCTGTTACCCCTTATAATTCCGTTAAATTGCTGCTACAACGCTCTTAAGTAGCTATGTGAACTTAAGGCTGCCTAATTTGTGCCCATTTAAGAGTTATAAAAGCTGAAAAGACGCTTATACAGCTCTTATGCAGCTTTTATATTCCAGCTTCAAGCGTATTCGTACGTCATTATGCGGCTGCTATACAGCTAATCTGTGCTACTTGGGAAGTGAGAATAAAATCTCAAGCTTGACAATTCCAATTTCAAAACGAACGAGTAAGGTTAAGAGGTAACAAAGAAGGTTTTGCCTGTAAGCTTACAAATTTCCTTTTTTGTCCTTTATATGAATTTATTTCTAAACGGAATCGGGTTTTAAGAAATAAATAATCGTTTGCGCTGGGATACTTTTTGCCTATAAAAGCCTAAAGGTTATAGTACGAGTAAATATAAACGAACCCGTTAAATAGATATTGCCTTCCTTTCCGGTATATAGATATTAATTTAGTTTTCCTTTTCTTAGAGATGTTACTGAAATTGCTATATTATCTCTATTATTTTATTTTATTTAATTATGCAATAAAGAGTACATATTATAGATATTACATATTGTAGAGTACATATTATATATTGTAGATATTAATAATTTATTGAAATATTGAGTTGAGTTGATTAGTGTCTAACTCAATTACATTCCATACCTACCTATTCTTAATTTCATACTATTCACTATATATGTAATGATAAGAGGAAGTGATTCTTCGTATGTAAATGAAAGGATTAAATGAACGTAAGCGTTTTACAAGCTTTCAGCTTTTAAAAAAGTTCAACAAATTAAATTCAGACATTTGGACAAATCACACCCACGTACATTGTGGGAAGATTTACTTAAAATGTTGCAAATAGAAACTAAATATACTTTTAACGTAAACCCTTATTTTGTTTAATGTACCTAAGTAACTAAATATTTACACACCTCGGTGATATATCGACGAAAGGCTGAATGAATAGACGAATTGTGGAGTCGTATTGAGATTTTTAAGTCATTATCATTTTTCAGTCATGATACTACATGTATTCATTTTCATAATTATTCAAACCGTAAAATTGACGTACACATCGTTTGATGTTGTCAGAATAAAATTAAAATATGGTATTCCAATTTTATTATTTCCTGTATTTCTACGATACACAGGCTTACATTAAGCGTTAAAGCAATATAACAGCAATAGGTATAACAGGCTTACATTAAGAGTTAAAGCAAAATTATAAAATTATATAATGTTTACAACTATTTATTAATTTAAAATGAAATAAAACATTGTTAATGGTACCTACATACATACAAACTCAATCCTTAGATTTAAGAATATTGCCGTGCCCTACCAGGGCCCATGTGAAACAACTATTACCTATGTAACACCTGTGTACTTCCAATGGATGCAGTAAATATATGAATATGAATATGAACATTACGTGCGTAGCGCTCGTTTACGAAGGCTGCTCGTAAGCGAAAACAGGACGTGAAACCAATTAAATTCAAATCTAATTTCAATACCAGTTCGTTCCGAATTAAGTCCTAGGTCGTATTCCTACGTCAGAGATAGTGAGCTTCGCTCCATGACTGTGTGACATATTGCTTGGATTCCTGCTGCGCTCTCAAATCTGTGAGCCGTTATTAAACTATGACGGCTTTGATTTATGGAACCCTTCTAGTGCACGGACTGCGAAGTGACGTTAGGCTGTTACTGTATACTGCGTTTAGATTAAGTGGTGACGTTTCATTTGTCACTGCATTTATGCTTTGTAATTAGAATCAACCCTTATGAATGACTAGGTACATAGGTACCATACAGGTAAATTTTAAGAAAGTATTTCTACTCGTAAATGAAATGGAAATAATCGTATTTCAGTCATGGCAGTTGTCATGTGAACATGTCAAGTGAAATTGTACTTCACTTAACCAAGTGTAACATAACCAAGCGACACATCATGTTCATCATTATGCCTGTAGAGTCGATCTGATTACCTTTGTAATTTTATATGTCGTATATATGTCGCACTTGTGTCGGATGCTCTTATTAAATCGGTTCATGTCACTTGTTTTGCGTGGAACCTCGATAGGTATTTGTGACGTTAGTCAGATATTTGATATGATAAATCAGTTATACAGTTCTAGAAGTTCCTATAGGTACTTACATTTTTTGGAAATACCTATAGGCAATAAAAATATCAAATAAAAATTAAATTAAATACAAAGTAAGTCAAATAACAGTATACACCTATACTGACGGCCTCCTAGCCTAGTCGGCAGTAACACTAGTAACCCTACCTACGAACCAGGAGGTCCCGAATACGAATCCTAAGGGCATTTATTTGTGTGTTTATCACAAATATATTTTTCCAGCGCCTCAACTTAAACGCCAACATCTATGAAAATTTGGCGTAGGCAATACACTTATTGTGTTCCGGATTTATTTCATTGCAGACTATACGTATAAAAACATGCACTGAATTATTTGAACGCAGAAACTTAACCCCGGTTAAAAGATCATCAAAAGTGAAATCCAGAACTCTCATAAATGGCATAGCGATTCGCAGTTTATTTGGCATTTAGGTAAATTTAGAGGATCCCTTCGCTGCTGACATTTTATTTTATGTGGCTGCTCGTTACCGGCGGCGGTAGCGCGTGAAGTTACGGCCGCGGCGGGCCGAGCGCGGACGCATTGCGATATTACCTGCCCGTCTGAACACCTATTTCCTTAATTTAATTTTTAACAATCAGATACGTCTGCGACCGACAGTAGATGTCACTAGGGTCCCCTAGACCCATTGGTGGAAAGATTTGCTGGCTATGGATGAGGTCTTGGGGGCTCAGATGGCAGAACGCTGGAGTATCGATCCAGAAGCCGTGAGTTTAAGTCACACCCAAGACAGTAATTTTTCCACCTTTAAATCTATTCTAAACCTATTTCCTTGTAGCTATTTCAATCAGTTTCTTGCTTGCGTTTTGCCGTAACAAGCTTTAACTTTGTAGAGTAAAAAGAGCTCACAAACCGGGATACGGAGACGAATTATGTAGGTATCTCGGAGATTTTATGTAATTGCAAGCCTTAGGTGCAATATTGAGGAATAAAAACGTTTAAATATAGCTTTAACTCTTACGTAGTTGCATTTTTAAGGTGTCTTTATGAGGATAGATTACAAAGCTAATAAAATCAAAAAATCTGCTGCGTAGTGGTAGCAAAACCTGATATAAATAAATATTTCACAAAATATATGAAACAACCGGTAAAATAAAAGTTATGTTTAGTAAACTTTTTCTGCAGTCGGATGAAAATAAAAGCTTTACAATCATTTTCGACGACCGGTCTGGCCTAGTGGGTAGTGACCCTGCCTATGAAGCCGATGGTCCCGGGTTCGAATCCTGGTAAGGGCATTTATTTGTATGATGATACAGATATTTGTTCCTGAGTCATGGTTGTTTTCTATGTATTTAAGTACCTATTACATATATCGTTGTCTGAGTACCCACAACACAAGCCTTCTTGAGCTTACCGTGGGGCTTAGTCAATTTGTGTAAAAAAAATGTCCTATAATATTTATTTTATTTATTTATTTATTTATTTTCAAAAAGTCCTAAAGCAAAAAAATCATTGGTAAGATTCAAACTAAAGGGGCCCACTGATTATCAGTTCGCCGGACGGTATCGGCCTGTCAGTTAGAACAAAATTTTGACAGTTCCGAACAACTGACAGGCCGATACCGTCCGGCGGACTTTTAATCAGTGGGCCCCTCGTATTCCACCGAAGCTTTAATTGAACCAATCAGTATTAATAGCAACTCTCCCGCTACGATTGTAGGTGCAGTGCGCGATGGCCGAACCATACCCCGAGGGAGTCGATGCAACTCGCATCTCACTACGATATTTTTATATTTTCACTGCATTTCTGTTTCGTTTCGTAAAAGGGCAGTGTTTGCTGGCCGTAAAACAAAAGTAGATACGGTAAAACACGTTGTTTTTGCATGTGTTTTTTTTACTCGTTGCTGAGCATAATGTAACGGCGTTCATTTGACATTCTGAGTGGTCAATTGTGAAAGAATTTGCGGGCGTAATATTTCATACACGACAACTAGTTTATGTCTCACATAGGACACATAGGTTTAACGCAATTTTTTGTAATAAATAACTAGATACTAAAGAGTAGTTTGTTTTTGCTAGAGAATTATACAAACATAGGACTAACTCGTGGCAACTATTAAGTAGTAACCCTTGTTGCCATTTAGGAATATATTTTAAGTTTAAGCCCAAACTTAGTGCTAAATAATTTATCCTATATTTATCCTTAATAATGTACCTATTTTCTATACTTGACAGTTTTAAGCAAACTGATGTGATGGGCGGAATCAATATTTTTAGCTACCAATAGGGTCAAATTATACCTACGGAAGTAATTCAATCTTTCGGTTCGGTAGTCGTGCGTACAAACAACAACCGACAATGGGGTAGGTACATATGCAAGGCTAGGGTAGAGTGTCGTATTTCGGTGGTTTCGGGGTACCTTTCCAAATCTTACACCAGCGTTAATAATATTCTACATATTTAACATGTATTTAATTCCACCAATACAAGTCAAAATGTAACAGATATCCCATTTGACGTCACTGTAGTTGCAATAGTGGAGTAGAATTGAATTTGGCGAGCCCAGGCAAATAAACGCTGTAAAGTGAAGTGTTTCCTATGAAATATATTGGCACGGTTGCACACGGTGCATAAATTGTTACGGAAATATGCTAGTATGATAAACTTTTTATTTGACATATAAAGTCGCAGCAATATGTGTAAGTAGGTACAATCACCACACGGGATTGTTATGCCATTTAGGGTTCTTGCTAAATTGGAAATCTATAGCGGTAGTATTGAACAACCAATTTAGCTAGGGCCCTAAATGGAGCAACAATCACGGAGCGTGATGGTACATGTCTACCATTTATCTCGGGCGGTTAGGAAAGAAGTTGCTTGGTGATTTTCTAGTACCTAGAAGAGAGAGAGTTTTGGTAATGAATTCTTTATAAGGCATAAGTGTGTCGGAAATTATGCAAAATGGAACCCTATCACTTTGAATTAAAGTTCAAAATTAGGTGGGAAATACATTCCCACTACCTTATAAAGGCTTAAAGAGTAGGTATATATATGAAACTTTTATTAACTTAATTTACAAACCTTTCAACCAGTCCATCGTAGTTGACTAGAACAACTTAGTACCAACCACTTGAGTTAAACGTTATGTCTGCAGTATCACAGTTTTAAGTATAGTTTATAAAAACAAATGCTGACATATTACTGAGCTATTTCTATTTAAAAAAAACAACGGGTTGCACTCCGGAAGTGCCGGCAGAAGTGAAAACTCAATGACATTGTAACAGTTTTTCGATCAGGTCACGTGTCCGTCTTACGTCTTACGAATCTTACGGTCACGTGACCTGTCGCGAGTTTAACATTTTTGCCCCATCACAAAAAGTGCACAGCGCCGCTAAAGAAGTTATCACTTTAAAAAATTGTACTTTTACTCCTTTTTCACGTAAGTATTTTAACGAAGTAAATGCAAAATATTTTCTCAAACTGGATTTTTATTTACATAATCAATTACATATAACCATAAGGGCAATAACGAGTAGAGCACTAGAAGAGTTGGATACGAGATACAAAGTCAAACATCCGTGCTGAGGATTAATAACGCCCCATGCAAATCAAGCACTCAATGCTCACTGTATAAACAGCAACACTCCTCTCGGTGGACCTTATTACCAAAGGCATAAGATCCACCGATGTACAGTTAACCGTGTGGGCGATGGTACTATAGGTAAGTTCGACGTTTGCAATTCAAGTTTTCATTAAGTATGAAGATTGAAGCAATTTTATACCAATATTTCAAAATTCGAGAAGAGTTTCAAGCTCTACTCACAGTACACCTATTATGTTAGGTACTTAACTCTTATTTTATTAGTTGTGAAGCGGACCCCAGAGTCATGGGAGCCTAGGGTCCGCTTGACAACTAATCCCCAGAATTGACGTAGGCACTAGATTTTACAAAAGCGACTGCCAAAACTTAGGTATATCTAAACCAAGTCACTTAGTGGTAGCGTCGCAAACAAAAAGGCGTTTTTCATATTACAGAAACAATCAGAATGGTCAGTATCTCTAAAAACAAGACCGATTTCAGAAAACTTTGTAATGACATTTTAGTCTGTAAATGCGGTCAAGAATACACCTTTAAATGCTGTCTGGTATTTCGAGCCCACAGTGCATTATAATGTTAATTAATGTAATGTTGAGTTAATGCAGGTAAGTATGTACCAATTTGACATGCCACAAGTGCCACAACTAAATGTATAAGTTACACAACATCGATATCGGACTCATTTAAATATGCTGACGCTACGTGATTTAAAATGAGATTGATGATCCCAAATTTCGATTACTCGAACTACCCCAGATCCCAATTAGTCCGGTTAAATGGGCTTCGTCTGAACTCGAATGTTATTTAACTACAATTCTCGTTTGGTACAAAAAGAAACGAGGGATATAAATCATTATATTTGTTAATTGACATAATATGTTTTAGTCTAAAGTTAATTTAGAAAATAAATATTAAACATTAAAAACCTAAAGTTGCCTGGGGCATCGTCCCCACGCTTGCTCTGTTGCCTCGCTGGATTGCCAGACTTAGCCGCTGAGCGAAACATCCCGCTCGAAAGTCGCCAGACACCCAAACAAGTTTATTTGAAATTTCTTTAGTCTAAAGTTAAGTACACGCAAATTACTTGTTTGTAACTTTGCAATTATCAATATAAGTAATGTAATGAACTAGGTGCATGTACTATCCTCGAATCACGGTTCAATAACGACGTCCAAACCATGTAAACCGAAGACAATAGTAAATGTTGCTTGAACTGTTGCGGTCCAAATCTACATTAACAATTTCGACAGCACCAACGACCGCGTGTACACCTGGGGACCACCAAAATCACATCTTTTCGTTTCCCTTGACTCTAAGTTTCTCATAAAGCCCGATCCCTTGTCAAATAGAAACTTTACCCGCGTTTCATCGAATCAATTACTGTAATGGGAAAGGAAGCTGTTTATTTCGGTGTTTTCGCAATATATACTTAGGATAAGTTGGTTCATGTGTAAGGTATACCCGGGTACGGGTAAGGCCGGACTATTTTTCGGCGAGTTGGAAGGACGTCACAAAAAATATATTACTAATTTCTCACTATCTTTTACCTCCGAATGTTTATTGAATATATAAAAAAGAAAACAAACTAACATTATTAATTCACTAAAGGTCCCTTAATAAAATAGTTTAGAATTAATGTACACTCAAAGTTGAATTTCATTTTTTACAAGACACCAAACTGAAATATCCTCTTGGACTAAGTTCGGACTAAGTGCTAATTTGAATTCTAAAGCAAGGGTAATAATTGCATACGTAGAAAAAAATCCGGTCTTTTGCATAAAATTTATTTTTTCTGCACTATTTTTTCAAATGTTCGTAACATATGTACGACTGACACGACTGAGCGGTTACTACAAGGTGGCAAGAGGGGCGGGATGAAATGGCGGCACACATAGTATTGCTAATGATGTTAAATAATTACTATTTTGGAAGCAATTGCGATCAAACGATCGTACCCTCCACCCGATCTTACCCGGGTATACCTTATCAAATGGCGGTTACTTTAACTTTAAGATACGACAAAGAGAGTATGATCCTCTCTGTCTATGACTGAAATGAGACAGTCCCTTGACAAACTATATTTCTTGGTAAAATTAGTATTTTAATATTTTATGGGTGAAGTTAGGCACCTACGGTGAAGTTATGGTACGAGGGAGACATTATCCTTTACTAAATATTGCCATTCTGCAAAAAAAAAAATAGTTAAATCACAATATTGCATAAAATTTGCATAAGAAATCCTTTATCTAAATAAAGGTAAGTGTAATAAGTGTAACATATTTTAATGTGATATTTGAAGTGGTTTATATTATTTATACTTTTCGATCCGGCTCGAAGGACCAAAAATGAAGTGGATTATGTATTATGTATGTTGAATTAAACACATATTTCGCACTGGTTCTTTATTTATATAAAATACGTGTTTTTGGTACAAATCTAAATCAAAAAGTCATCTTATTTTTATATGTCATTGTTTAAATGTAGAAAATCAATAAAACTAAATCAAATAAGGTTTTAATACCGAACAATATTTCTACTTAATATTTTAAAGTGAATTATTGAATTAGGATGGCAAAATCTGTGATAATCACATTTATGTATATTCATGATATGTCTTTCCCATCACGGAACAATGGTGTTCCGGACCTTTGGGAGGCGTGAGTGGGGCCGAAGCCAACACGTAGAGGCCCTTTTGACACTTTAATGAAATGTAAGGGGTACACCGAGCGGAGGCTGCCCTTGCCCGTGTCATGGGACGCACGCAGAGGCAGCACCCGCCAGGGTGTAAGGACTATTGAGAGTTGATGGAATCTAAAATGAACTAGGTTATTGGGTGAAAGCGATGGACTAAGAACTGAGCTATGGGGTAAAAAACCGGACGCCTGCCTAATAAAACGGTATGCAATTTTATTTCCGGCAGACGGTGACTCGCCCTCACAAGATGGGCCCCCACAAAAAGCGACATCTAGGATGGCTCAAGGGCAACACCGGTGTGAGCGGCTCAGGGGTGTCGAGAGGTGTGCGCCGCTTTCTACCCAGTGGCTGTTAACAGCCACTGTGCCAACTCGCGTCTTATGCATATTTCACTTCCACCCCTGGAGCTTATAGCTCTAACGACTCCACTCTGGCCGGCCGGCTAAGGCAAGCCAGAGGCAGAGAAGCCTTCTTTCATGATATTATTATTATCATGAAAGAAAGGGACAAAGGACAAAGATTTTTAGAAGCGAAAGCGCAGTTTACTTTAATATGACAGGTCTGTGGCTGAAATACGAAGGTTCTTGTGGTAATTTGTAAAAAGGATAGGTAAAGTACTTACAATATTTATATCCCCCAGGGCGCAATACATAATCCATTTGAAATAGACTCGACAGATTGTTTACGCATCCCTTATGGCTCCCAGAATGACGAATTATAGGCATTTATGAACACAGCTACTTATTTGTTTATTTATTTTTATTTAAGAAACAAACAGTCTTTTATAGTTATATATAACACTGGACTTTTCTTAAAACTAGACTTACAGTTTCCTTAATGAAAATATTTTAACATCATGTTTATTAAGTATTTTCTAGACAGTAAAACAGAGCTATTTGTGCGTGCAAAAACAAAACACAGAAAAAAAAGAAAGTAAAAGAAAAAAAAACTTACTTATACTTATTCTTTATTCTTTTTTGTATTGTATTCTTAAAGTTAACATTATAAACTACATAAAGGTTCTGGCGCTATTTGGTTTCGGATAACCTAACACGGCCTAACACGCTCCTCGCATCGCTCGTCGTCGCACCTTTCTTTCGACTCAGGCAGAATATCGTGAATACTAGTTTTAGTAGTAGAGAAAAGCCATCTTCCCTATTAAAGTTTGGATATTATTTCAATGGCCTCGCCAACGCAAAATTCTGGGAATATATCGCACATTGTAATTTTGACAGAGGTAAATATTATTTTCCTCAGTCTCGCGTTTACCACGAACACTGTAAATAAATACATACATATTACAGGACCTTATTACACAAATTGACTAAACCCCACAGTATTGAAGAAGAAGAACCACAAGAAGGTTTGTGTTGTGGATACTCAGACAATGATATATTTAATATACAAATAAAATTAAATACAGATGTAGTGCATAATTATTTTCCATCATATTTTCACGAAAACGTACGAACGTGTCTTGCTATTTCAGTCAGTCTCTGTACAAAAAGTACTGAGGTTGACTGAAGTAGCATGACAAATACGAACGTTTCCGAGAAAATACTATGGATAACCATTATACACTCAAGACTCAGGAACAAATATCCGTACCTACTTATTATTCAAATAAATGCCCTTACCGGGATTTCAGAACCATCGGCTTCATAGGCTTCACCCACTATACTCTGTATTTTTAGGTATTTAAATAAAAGTAAACAAACAATTTGTACATTTTCGGGTAGTTATAACATTTATTGGTTAACCAACTAAATACAAAAGCGCCAGATCTGTCACTGAACGACCTGTGTTTAACCTACATCATGTAATGTTTTCATCTACCCTCAACTGGCTTAAGGCGCCATTTGAGGATAGATTTTGTTTACTTTTATTCAAATACCATAAGATACAGACTATAGGCCAGAACAGTCGTCAAAGGGATCAAAACGTCGGGATGTCTTTTAAATTATACGCGAGTATAATCCGTTTACATTGCTTTATTTCCTTCATTATTATCAGTTAATTTTCGGTAAATATGAATGTAACTCCGTATACATACATCATTCCATAAATTAAACGCGAATGCAATAGTAATCGGAACACAATACTACGTGTAATATTCAGTGTCTGATCAATCGAAGTCTACCAAAGGGATTATTGAGCTAATTTGCCAGTCAGTAAACGTATGTATCTATAGATTTCTGTGCATCAAATTCATGTTGCGAATTTGAATAGTAGTCACGGCTAAATATAATGGATTTAGCACTAAATAAACAATTAGGAAATATACTCGTATATTTTTTCATATATATGGTACAAAAACAAGTCAAAAAACAATAAATAAAAATAATTTAAAATTACAATTAATTATTAAACTAAATACAAACTATTCTAAAATAAAATAAAACTAAACTAAATCTAAAAAAGGCCCCGGTGGCAAGGTCCCGAAGATGCTGGCTGCGTTACCCCGCTGAACTGCCAGACTGAAGCGTTAAGCGAGGTAACTGCCAGCTCTTGGGTCCCCCGTTGCGTCCCTGAGTCTCTCAGGACCCCACGGGAAATACATTTGTCTACATTAACATTCGGGGTATTTTATAGGAAACTTTTGCATTATGGGGCGGTCACATTGTGATGTGACGTTCCACGGCTAAAGGTACTTTTTGGCGGTCGGCGCTTAAATGCCGCGTAGCAGCGCATTAGTATTGAAACGTACCTAAGCACCGACCGCCATAAGGTACCTTTACCTTTACCCGTGGAACGCCATATTTGGTCTTCACGTCATTGTAAAACTAAAATTAAACAAATCTAAGATTGTATTTAAAATCCCTGAATTAATGATGAAGTTTCTGGTATTGTTTGTTCTTGGCTCAACATTTTTAGGGTTCCGTACCTCAAAAGGAAAAAACGGAACTCTTATAGGATCAGTCCGTCCGTCCGTCCGTCCGTCCGTCTGTCCGTCTGTCCGTCTGTCCGTCTGTCCGTCTGTCCGTCTGTCCGTCTGTCCGTCTGTCCGTCTGTCCGTCTGTCCGTCTGTCCGTCTGTCCGTCTGTCCGTCTGTCCGTCTGTCCGTCTGTCCGTCTGTCCGTCTGTCCGTCTGTCCGTCTGTCCGTCTGTCCGTCTGTCCGTCTGTCCGTCTGTCCGTCTGTCCGTCTGTCCGTCTGTCCGTCTGTCCGTCTGTCCGTCTGTCCGTCTGTCCGTCTGTCCGTCTGTCCGTCTGTCCGTCTGTCCGTCTGTCCGTCTGTCCGTCTGTCCGTCTGTCCGTCTGTCCGTCTGTCCGTCTGTCCGTCTGTCCGTCTGTCCGTCTGTCCGTCTGTCCGTCTGTCCGTCTGTCCGTCTGTCCGTCTGTCCGTCTGTCCGTCTGTCCGTCTGTCCGTCTGTCCGTCAGTCCGTCTGTCTGTCTATGATTACGATTTTAACATCTAAAAAACAACCATGTAGGCATATTCAAAGAACTCCTTTAAAAATCAAATGCACTAGCTTCATTCGAATATATGCGACGGTACAAACACTACATCTTTACAAATCACCGTAGAGGGACGAATATGTGAAGCTCACCCCAGTAGGCTTGTGTTTCAAGAATCGTAAAATATTTCACGGCGTGGCGCGCACTTACTTTGTGCATTGGGAAATAAATTTGCTAGATGAACCAATATGTCTCATGTTATTACAAGATTTTAGAACCTACATACATATGTACTTACATATAATCACGCCTATTTCCCGGATAGGTAGAGACCATGGATTTCCACTTGCTACGATCCTGGCATACCTCTGTCGCTTCCTTAACTCGACCATTTCATTCATTCATTCATTCATTCCATTTCCATTTCCATTTTAGAACCTGCTATGAAATAAAAGCTACTTATACATATATTTTCTTAACGGACGCCTGGCACATTATAGTTGCAACCGAGAAAAGCCGAAATTAAAATGATTTTCGGTAGGTATAGGTAATAATAGGGTTATTATTTCAATAACCGTACCTACAAAGACCGTACATAAAAACATGGTTACCTACCGTACGTAAAGTACTGTAAGTACATAAAAACATGGTTTAAGTACATGTGCCTGAATTAATAATACAACTTGCATGAAAAAATACATAAAAGCGTTGGTGTACGTATACCGTTTTAATTTGACGAGGCAGGATTTTTTACAGGTAGGCAGCAATGAAAAGCGAGACTTATGACAAAGACAAACAATAACATCACTTTCTCTGCTACTTCTACTGAAAGTTCCATAAGAACATTCCGTTCGGCCCTCCCCCTTCTCACCTCTATTTTATTGTTTGACAACCATAGGATCTTCAGATGTCAATACCAAGATGTTTTTAAAGACTACGCCTCTTCTCAATATCTAACTAATAATTTTAATAACTCTTTGATTATAGGTTAAAATGTATTCAATCAATCAAAAGCAAAAACATTTATTTACATACAAGATATATACAGTGGTACTACTAAACGAAATTAATAACTAGCTTTAATCTAAAATAGGCCCTTGAGGCATTGTACCTACAATGATGGCGGCATTTCCTCGCTGCATCGCAATGCTGATACGTTGTGCGAGGAAACCGCCAGCTCTTCGGTCACCAGTTACGTCAATCAGACGCTTCGCGATTTCATCGAACAACTTGTGCGCCCGGGAATGTATTATTATTTATTAGCGAATCATGACATATCCAGGCACTTTACCGTTCCTCACGAAATAGAAGCATAGAACCCCGTTCAGAACGTACGAAGCGCCCAATTGAGCCTGTTACTGCAACTGAATGTCATCATATCCGCGAACAAGTGAAGATTGAGCTGAGAACGGTCCTCTTGTCGTAAACCGCGTGTCTTGTTATATTTTCACGCATATGAACGGGGAATTTACGACAGCCTGGTTTACATGCGTATGCGTAGGTACTCCGTAATATTTTTCTATTTGAAGCGTTTTTTGCGTCAAAATATACCTTACCTGTGATGTGATTGATCTGATTTTACGTCAATCAACTATGAGAGACTATATGAATGCAACTACCTGAGCAAATGTCTTTTGTAACATAAAACCTTTACCAATAACTAAACTATACAGTACTCATGTGTCTATATTGGATCTTGATCTAATGAACGTAAGCTCCATCATTTTAATGCAATTCTATTCTATTGGAAACACTATTACGCTTAAAGCAACCGACACCAGTCATCTGCCTTTAACACACTATCAATATCAATTTAATACATTTCAACAGGCTAGCAGCTTAATTAAATTTATCAAACGTTCCATCCCGGATGAAATAAAGTCGTTCAAAGACACCGGCTGGTCAAAGTCCCATAATTCAAATAAGGGTCCGGTAGTTTTATCTCGGCGTTTCCCGGCAGCTAAAGCCGTCGTTCATTTTGCTCCTTTCTACATTATCCCATGAAAAATGCAGTCAACGGCGGGGTATTCAAAGGAAAGCCTTATGCAGCCAATATAACGGTAATTATATTATACAGAGCGACTTCTTGATCATGAGTACCTACTTACTTTTACTGAGTATTAATTACCTAATAAGTAATTAAAAAATCTGCGTTTCTGTCGAATCTGCGTGCCGGTCACTCGAATATCCTAGAGCGACAAAGAGGCATATAACGCATTTTTTTTATTTTCGCGGTAGGGCCTCAGACACAAGACACATACCTACTGTGCTAAATTTCGATATGTTCGGTATTTCATTAAGTTTAAGTTACAGCTAAGCTAAGCTTTTCCCGGCCACGGGTAAGGAATTTCTATTCTGGGCTTTACGATATTTGTCCCACCCACAGTCCCACAAATCAATCTATTTGAGGTCAATAAAAGTAATTTAAGGCGATATGATTCGACTCATCAACGAATCTGAGGGGGTGAGGTGCGCGGCAAACCGTGAAGCCCCGCCCGCGCGTCCCGCGACCCGCTCGCCGAGATCGTGAGCGCGCGCCGCGCACGGTAAACATAGCAGACGGGTCACAGTATAATGATCTTATGATGGCAGTATTTTAACTAGACCGGGAAATGGTCACGTTTTAGTTTTTATTGTATATGTACGTATGTATTTTTTGCATTACGTATTTCTGATCATTTCATGTAGAATTATTATTTTTATATAGACATGTGTACTTATTATTGATCAGTAAAGAACGTTTTAATTTCATGGCAGCGTGTTCGAGTTAACGTACCTAAAGGAAAGTAACAATTTTAAAGGAGACGGCCAATTAAGGGTTCTATTTATAAAGGTTATTAACCTTAATCAATAATTTTACTTTACAGATTCCTTTAACTCAATAACGCTGCCGTGAAATTAAAACGTTGTTACTGATCAGTAGTACTTATTTATAAGCTCTAAAAAGAAAAAAAAAACAGTTTCAAAGTAAATTTCTGATAACTTTTTGTCAGTGCAAGCCTTATGGTTTCGTCTTGGCAACATTTTACATGAAAATGTTTTTGGTGGGTCTCATTATCGCAATTTCCAATACTTTTGTTGCCTAACTTAATAAATTATTGTTTACAATACCTATCGACTTTACACCTACTTTAATGATCACACAATTTTAACGAAACAATGTTTTCAAGAAAATAATTCAATTAAGTGCGAGTCAAACTCGCGCACCGATGGTACCTACATTTTATTAAGTACATTATATAATTATTTTTTTAAATTAAGTTGTAACTGACTCATCATCATCATCTCAGCCATAAGACGTCCACTGCTGAACATAGGCCTTCCCCTTGGACCTCCATTCCGGTCGGAAGCGACCCGCATCCAGCGTCTTCCGACGGCCTTAACAAGGTCGTCTGTCCATCTTGTGGGTGGACGTCCTACGCTGCGGTTGCTAGTCCGTGGTCTCCACTCGAGCACTTTTCGACCCCATCGGCCATCTTCTCTGCGCGCAATGTGGCCTGCCCATATATATATAATGTATGGAGAACAGAGTGGCCAACTTTCTTAAAAATAGTTTATCTAATACTGATTCTAAAATGGTATCACACATGCTATTTACATTTCTACAAATAAAGATATGGCCTAGATGGTGTTTAAAGTGAAGTATGGTGCTAACTAGTAAAAAAGACATAAAAGTGCGATTATCTCGAAAACCACGAAACTTTTACTAGACCTATAAGTGCATTTTCTGGACCAGCCTAAGCTGCCCTGTCGATGGTTAGAAGGTTGTCCATTAATTACTGGACATCCTGTATAGAGATGTAACTAACCCAAATCGATAGTCACAGCAAGCGATTATGATTGGATGGCATGTAGACTGAGGTATCGAATTGTGACGTATAATGAATTTTTATTTGCGATTTAAATAAAGCTAGAATTATATGGTTTTCGCGCAAGGCATTTAATACACCGACCGAGTAGGTCGCACCCATCGTCAAAATCTAAACTAACTGGGGATCTATTTTAAAGTTTATTTATGTTATTTCTGTGTCAAATTTGTTGTCTGTTAGGTGACGATAAATATATCCATATTTACAGTTGATTATCCACCTTTTCCTTATTTTTATTAAAAGAAAAATGAAAAATTCATATCGATTTACTTAGACGTCTACCGATTCATAAAGGTGGTGTCCGGCTAGCCCTAAAATTAAAAAAAAGACGTAGAACGTAGTGCAATTGTTTTCCTTTGTGATTTCGATGTGCGAGACATTTTACGTGGTATTGCTGTTGTGAGTGACAGATGTCAAATAACGCAAATAAATATGCACACAGTATATGTCGGTGACTTTAGTTCGTCTACGGATCTCCTCATTTCTGATTTGATCACGCAGAGAAACTCCGAGCATAGCCCTCTCCATAGCTCGTTGAGCGACTTTGAATTCTCAGATGAGGCCGATAGTGAAAGACCACGTAACTGACTGAATAACACAAAATATTTAAAAAAATTGTCTTATACCCGCCTTATTTTGAACTCCCTGTAATCACACCCCGTATTCCGCACCCTTCACAAATAATCTGATTTCGGGTTAAAGAATTTTTATTTTCTCAAAAAGAAATTTACATTTCACTTATATGAGAAACATTTTTCTATAACATTTGATTAATAGGTATATAAAATTCATATTATTTATACATTGCGTAGATAAAGTATTAAAATTTTACAATATTTAATGTTTGCTGATTTAGTAAAGTTTACTAAATGTTTTTTTTTTATGATCTTGATCGCGTAATAATGTGTAAAACCCAAAATAGCGTCTTAAAACGTTTTAATTTTTTTTTATAATGTGATCTTATTAAGCATTTATATGAGAAGAGCGACAAAATTTTACGATAGTTATTTATAAATTTTTTTTCGTTTTCAATAAAGAAGGAAGTTTGAGAAAATTTTGTTAATTAACAATTGCCTAAATAACTTTAAGATAAATTTCTACAAGTAGTACATTTGTTGACATGTTTTAAATAGCCCATAATTTTTTTTAAATTTTCAATGAATATTTAATACCTTTAAAATTATATTTAATGTTACGTAATCGCTTTTTCACGCCGGAAATGAGGCGTGGAGGACTGTGTTCAGCGTTGAATAAAAAGTATAAATAATGGAGATATAGTCCTGCAAGTATATAATGTTGTATTGGAAATATCCTCCTCTTTAATAATATTAACTAGATTTTGCCCTGTGTGCGGGGCCCGAGGGCCCCGCGGTACGCGTGTTGTTTGCTGTTGGTGCTGTTGTTGACGTGTTGTTGTTGCTGTTGTTTGTGCTGTTGTAATTGCGTAGTAGCTTGTTTTCCAATGGGAAAAAGAAACAAAGTTGTACTTTTGCTAGGACAAACAGATCCGCGTGCGAGCACTTCATTCCTGTAGCTCGGTAGCAGTCCGGTTATGTGAGGGTCGCAGTTCTAACCTAACTTAACCCACTTTTCTGGTAGCAGTCCGTTTCTGTGAGGGTCGCGGTTCTAACCTATTTAACCTAACCCACTTTTCTGGTAGCAGTCCGTTTCTGTGGGGTTCGCAGTTCTAACCTAACCTAACCCACTTTTCTGGTAGCAGTCCGTTCCTGTGAGGGTCGCAGTTCTAACCTAACCTAACCCACTTTTCTGGTAGCAGTCCGTTTCTGTGAGGGTCGCATTTCTAACCTAACCTAATCCACTTTTCTGGTAGCAGTCTGTTCCTGTGAGGGTCGCAGTTCTAACCTAACCTAACCCACATTGTTGGTAGCAGTCCATTCCTGCTGTTGTTATTGTTGTGTAGTAGTTTGTTTTCCAAAGGGAGAAATTAATAAAGTTGTACTTTTGATAGAAAGAAAAGATCCGCATGCGAGAACTTCATTCCCGCAGCTCGGCCTTCGGCCTCGCGTGCTTGGGAAATCGTAACTTGTCCTATTGGGTCGTGTTTCAGCTCCAACTTCCTCCTCACGTGTGACGCTTCGGGCCTTCGGCCCAACGCGGAGCTCGGCCTTCGGCCTTCGCGAGCCTTGACGCTTCGCCGTCGGGCCTTCGGCCCGCCGGCTCCGCTTATCAAGAAAGTTGACTTTGTAGGACGTTTGGAGGAACTGCATTCACGCAGCTCGGCCTTCGGCCTTGCGTTTTGGGAGTCGGGGTGGAGGCTCCGGGCCTTCGGCCATCCACTGGGGTCGGCCTTTGGCCTCCCTGCCTAAAGCTCGCCCTTCGGGCTCGCTTAACACAATTTTTGTATAGAATTTTGCTATGTTCGTCATTCCCGCAGCTCGGCCTTCGGCCTCGCCCAAAATTACTGGGGGTGGAGCATGCTTGGACATTCGAGATAAAGCTCCGGGCCTGACGGCCCTCCGCGGGGTCGGCCTTCGGCCTCCCAGCCTGAAGCTCGCCCTTCGGGCTCGCCTAACCTACTTGGAAATTTGAATTTGGCCCGTGTCCGCCGCCATTTTGGATTTTTCCAAAAATTTTTTTTCACATGGTAATCTTGGGTCCCCAAGCTCGCCGCATGTCAAATCTCAGCGCGCTCGGACCAACTTGAAAAAAAAAAAAAAAAAGTCGGCCATTTTGAAAAATTTTAAATGCAGTTTGTTTTGTCTTGGGGCCCTCTATGACATTTGGTCGAGCACCCCCCACCCATCTCGCACCGTAATATGAATACTTTTTGAGATATTGGGGAAATTAAAGATCTCTACTTTTTCCCACTTTTTTTGCTTATAACTTTTGATATTTTGTGTGTGCTTCGAATGCATTTTTCTAGGCATTATGACGAATCTAATGAGGTATCACACGTATTTTTAGGAGTATTATCTCTATTTTTCACCGTGTTCAGTTTCTCGAACAAGACTAATACAACCAAGCGCAAGATGAACTGCCTGTAGGCACCTTGAACTCTCAATTATATTTAATTCATGTCGACCGTGGTCAAATATTAAAATTAGTGATATGTATTTAGTTCTTAAATAATTGTATTGCGATATGCCTATTAGGGTATTTTTTTCAAATATTTCAATTTGACATTTTATATTTATTTAAATTTATGATTATGATGATGAATTTGCACGCTTGACGGGCGTGGCGCGTTGCATGCGATCCAAAGCCGGGCGCCTTCGGCACCCTCATACTAAAAGCGTAACACTATACATACATATGTATATTGTAACATCCCCATACTGTATCAATCCAAATAAATAATTTCTGATTTTCAAAGGAGTCAAAGAGCACGAAGGAATATAATCATTTTGCAGATCGGACGAAGGTATATCAGTAAAGGTGAAATACTGTAAATATATCATACTTACATACTCACAATTATATTATCTAGGAATATAATATTATTTACCTACATTGAAATTGGTTGCTGACCTAGTGAAAATACTGAAATATTTTAACTGTTGATGTAGGAAAGCTAGGCGCTTTCAAGCACCTCGTAAAGTATTAGATGCTTCTGTTATCAGAAAGTGTGTTTTTATAGCACTTAGTGACTTTTTCTTACGTTTCATATGCTTTGTTTCCCATTGTTTGTAAATGGTAAAATCACGTGACCGCGCGGAACACACTGACGCAGGTCCGTCCTCTACAAGCGCTGCCGCGCGAGTGACGGCGCTTGCGGATTTAGTAGGTATTGAAACATATAAATTATTTTAATGATGATACCGAGACAAAGTGATCCAAATCATCTAGATTATCTTATTACCTATACATTTATGTAGAAAACACGTCAAAAAAGTTTGTATTGTAGCTCTGAGATTGATTTATTGTTAAAAAAAGGCGTAACTTTGGAATTTTTTTCTATCGAGCAAAGTTTATCTAATCATGTTTTTGAGATCCAAAACATATCTGCCAGATCCTTAAGTATAAGATATATTTTTTTCACAAATTTAAAACATTGTTTCTTATATTTCCGATGGATTCAAAAAACTGTTTCGCTTAGCTCGTACGGGAAAAGCACGCCTTAACTCTGCCGTCGTTCTCGAAAAGAACGATGAACCTCTAAAATAAAAACACTAACGGAATTGAATTATAAAAAAAATACATGATCGTAAGTATATAATGGAATCCCTGGGCGCATTAGTTCGACTAGCACTGTGCTGAATTTATTTGCTCTACTTTTAAACTAAGACCAAATACAAAATAAACCTTTTTTCGGTACGTCAATAGGTGAACACAGAAAAGCTTCTCAGTCGTTAACTAGAGGGAGAGAATGCTAGTTCGAAAGTTTTGCCAAAAAAGTAAATTGTGTGAAACAATGATAATAAGTTTTATGTACAAAGCTGTAACTGCTCTATTTTCTTTGTATAACAACTTCTAGCAACGAAAACTAGTACCAGACATAGATATATGTTACGTAATTTTTCATGCTAAGGTACATGATTTTATAAACAACATGGGGCTTGTACGGGGGCGACATTGCGGCGGCGGGTTCGTGTCTCTTTAAGTCAAATACCGCTCGGCCATCGTCGCATAGCTCAAGACTCGGTAGCCAGCTTCATTTTACGGCTTTAAGCAGTAGTTGCGGGTAACCTCGACAGCACTTCACTGTGTAGGTACTTACACAGCGAATCCTAGCGCACTTGCATTATATAGCCCGAATCCCGGTGTTTTCCAGCGACGCTACGTCTTGATATTCCAAAGTCCATGTGACACCTGGTGCAACGCTGGGAAACTTAAATATAGTGTGTTGTTTAAAATATGTATCAGTTTTATGGAAGTTTCCGAGTTCCGATTTACCATTTGAGATTTTTCTTTGCCTGCTTATTTTTCTAGTAGAATACCTATTAAAGTTTTATACAATTTTGACTTAAAATATAAACTGACAATTTGAGTTGTGAATTCAATTCTATGTAGGTATTTATTCTCATAATTATGTTTCGGTATACTATTTACTTACACTCAGTAAACAGTATAAAAGGGCTGTCTTTTCATAATTATGATCTCTAAACGAATCAAAGGCATCACACATGATACTTCAAAGACCAAAAGTAAAGCTAAATGAAAACAAGTTGAAAGAAAGTTTTCATGAATGAGAGATATGAATATGAGACTTGGAGTAACAATATTAAAAACCCTGGGCGAGCCCAGCTTTGTTCGCGCCCGGGTTTAACTTTGTTTAGGGTTGCGAACAAAGAAGTCAAAGAATATCAAAATATTTCTTTCCATATAATATATGAAAATAATTCTGAACTTATACGAGTATGAGAGAATAAGTATAATTAACTTATTGCGTTAAATACTTTTGAAACGACTGATTAGATTTAAGTTCAAATCGGCCTCCAGGAGGCCAATTCATACTTATCAAACTGCACAACGGGACTTAATCGCGTATTTAAGTTTTAAGATTTACCTCCGACGTTTCGAGGACGGCGTTGTCCCCGTGGTCTCGGAGAAGACTGGCTCAAGTTGACATCAACATCTTCTAGCCGCGCGAGTTTTTCGAACTACCCGCACTTGGTCTTGTTTATCAGTTTGAACGTTTTGCGCACTAGGGATGTCACTCTGTCGACACACAACACTAACGATATTCGATTTATCGACTGTCGATATTCGTTTCCGCTTACATTTACTAATGACTGGATTCCATGTGGATGAGATCTTAAAACCCTCGTCCCGATTAAAATTGCAATGTTTTTTGATTTCAATGGCTTCCCGCACTTTTCTACTGTAGAAATGGCGATCCGTGGAGAGGATTTTAGGGTTATGCAGCTCAATCCAGTGGTTTGGTCCTGACTCCAGCAAATGCTCAGCCACCGCAGACTTGTTGACCTGACGATTTTTGACAGCTGCGATATGTTCCTTAACTCTTTCTGCTATGGTGCGCTTAGTTTCTCCGATATAGGAACTACCACAACTGCAATCTATTTTATAAACGCCAGGTGACTGGAACGGAATAACGTCCTTCGGTGACCTTAGGCTCCCTGCTACTTTGGATAAAGGTGTGTACACCGTCTTTATAGAGTACTTTCCAAGTACTGTGCCAACTTTATCCGTTACCCCTTTTACATACGGCAAAAATGCCGGCTGTCTGGAGACATCAGGACGTTTTCGCGTTGCCTTTCGTCTGGGTTGCCACTTTTTTACCTTGTACCCGTTCCTCCTTAGTACCTCCTGAATATGCGAGAAGATGTTGATGTCAACTTGAGCCAGTCTTCTCCGAGACCACGGGGACAACGCCGTCCTCGAAACGTCGGAGGTAAATCTTAAAACTTAAATACGCGATTAAGTCCCGTTGTGCAGTTTGATAATGTTTAATAATCGTGAAAGTTTAAATCAATTCATACTTATATTTAGACATCAAAATGAGTGAAATGATGATGATGTCATTTGGCAATCGCCCCTGCGTCTCGCTCGCGCCAATATACTACTCAAAATGTACGATCGAATTCTTGGTCTACGCAATACAATAATAACAAGTCAACATTTTTCTCGGAAGTATGTGCCTGCTTGCTTTGCGCTACAGCGTCGATAAAGCTTAGACTTGAAAGCGCCTTGATTCATTCATTAAATATGAAAGAAACTTACATTTACAACCAAAATAAGATTATTAGAAGTCAAATCAAACAAAATAATGACAAAAAATTGCACGGCACATTTGCACATTTAGAAAATGAAGGAGAATTTTCCTTCATTTTCTAAATGTCAACGCGAACAAAAGTAAACATGCAATAATAAAATGACGCTTATGGCACGTGCTTTAAAAAATACCCGCCGTATACCATGTCCCTGGTTCCGTGCCCGCTTCCGCCGGCCACTGCAAAATATTGTCATTGTGTTTTCCGGTATTATTTTTTACAGCACTGATAATTTTTAACGGCCGATGCCAAAAATATATAAACATCCTTGTGGTAATAGAATTTTGTGCAAAATTGGAAACATCAACAAGTGTAGTGTGTGAATACGTGTGTTCACGTGTCAAGTTCATGTGGACTAGGCATGTGCCTATTATATTAAGATAAAGATACGAAACGGAATTCTTGGTATTTTAAATCCTTCACAATCTCTGACAACATTAGATCTTCCACGTCGTGTCAGATTATCTAACCTAGCGGTAACCCCGGTAAAGGCATTTATGTATACATATTATGGGATTAACTAGTAACGTATATTTATTAGGTTTTCTATAATTTCGACTAGTATCCACAACGCTCGTGCTTTATTGAGCTAACTGTGGTGCTTAGGTACTACATTTTTCTCATGTATTGTTGCCTAAAAAAAGAAAAAAAATCCTTGTAATATTTTTTTATCTCATTCTATATATTGGATACTTTTTATAACCTACGATGGCGGTCAACTAAAAAAATATTTTTACTGCTTATGATATGGACAATCTTATGAAAAACCAGAAATGAAAAGTTGGCAAAAGAATCATTCTACATAAAAGGAAAAATTGCCGATTAAGCCCTTACATACGATGCCCAAGTACAAATGAGACACTTCACGACGCTTCAAGTTAAATCGCCCTTGGGGTAACTTATGCGAAGCAACACATACAACTACATATAATACATATACACGACCTCTAAACAACGTCAACACCACCCCACCATCGGTCTCCACTTTATTTTTAGGTATTTATAAGCATGATTAATATCATGCATCAAAATGCCCCGTTGACATGAATTTCAGAACCAAATTACGGAACTATAGCAATCTTTAGGCTAACAATCGGTTGGAATAAATCTTTTTTAGTGGTGTAATTAGCGGGTATACTGCGGCCTGGACGTAACAAACGTCGATAGCGGGTCAACAACTGAAAAACAATAAGAAATAAAAGAAAACTCATTAGTCACGCAAGCTAACCTGCCGGGTGTTTCGCGGTGTTGACTGTGCATGTAACATTCTAGCATATCTAACATTACATATTACATTCTTTTACATGTATAAAATACACCATAATTTTTGAAGTGAAAACTTCTTTAGCGGCGCTGTGCACTTTTTGAGGTGGGAAAAAAATGTTAAACTCGAGACAGCGTAAGGCGTAAGGCGTAACCCTCTCTTTCTACCGCGCGGCGAAAATGTATGCCTGAGCCTGCTGTTTCGTTTAAGCGGCGCAGGGCGCTTGCGTGACGTCATGTGTGACGGACAATGTCATTGTGTTTTTCTTTCTTGATTGAAATGCCATCTAGTGAGTTTCCCTCAAACTGGTATTAATATAACTGTAGTACTCACAGTGATGAGCTTAGGGGTTTCAAGTAATGCGATGAATAACGCTAGATGGCGTTAACCTCAATTATACATAGTGCTGCAGACATTTTGCACTAGATGGCGCTGTTATTAATATTTTGAGTTACAATGTCGTTGAGTTTTCACTTTTGCCGGCACTCCCGGAGTGCAGCCCGTTATTTTTTTACAATTTTTTTTAATGAATATTTAATAAGTACCTTTAAAATAGGATTTAATGTTACGTACTCGCTTTTTCACGCCACGCGCGTATCCCGAAAATGAGGCGCGGAGGGCTGAATAAAAGATATAAATAATGGAGATATAGTTCTGCAAGTCGGGACTTTTATACTGGTAATTTCCGCCTCTTTAATAATATTTTATTTACATTTCTTAAATAGTAATACTATTTGAGATATTGGCGAAAAAAGAAATATCTTCTTTTGAAATTTTTTGTGTGCTTCGATCTTCGAATACATTTTTCCATACATCATTCCGAATCCAATGACGTATCACGCGTATTTTTATGAGTAGTATCTCTATTTTTCAGCGTTTTCAGTTTGTCGAGTAGACTACACGAGACAGGAGTGAGGCGCAACGCAGGGTGCGTTTTTAAGGTGACATTCGTATGGAAACTGCAGCTGCATTACAGTTGCAACATTACTGCTGCAGCCTTGTCAATTTCCTCGATAAAATGAATGACGTTCGTAGACGCATTACAGCCGCGATTAGTACGTTCAATCCGTCAATTCAAAAATTATAGAGTCGAACGCAAAAGCCGTAACTAAAAGCAACCCACCGCTAAAGAAGCATTAAAGTTGGGTAAATCTTGGGGTGACTTATTATATAAATATGACCCTTATTTATAGTCGAACTCCAGACTTGTTCGCGATAATTTCTCGTGATAAGCAGCAACCGTGAATTTAATAAAGCTACTTTTAAAAACTTTTTTATTTACCTGTATTTATACTTATAGACCGATACCGGTGCGTATTAGAGTAATTTATGCTTGAAGCACTGTACAAGTTTATAAACATATCTTCAATGTGTTGTAATAGGTCCTCGTAAAGTTACCCTCACCTCACCGCTTAATATTTTAAGTAAGTAAGTAGGTAACAGTGTCTGCTTGTCTATTTGAAACTATTAATAAGGAAATGTTATTTTTGGAAATTTACCTTCGGGGGAAGTGAGGGGAAATGACACACATCGAAACTAACACGCGCTGAGCCGCGGTCACTATCATTTGAGCTAGTATCAAATTAACCTATAACAATACTAAGTAGGCAAAACAAAATAAACTTACTGTTATTTTCAGTCTGTACGGTTACCATCAGTTTGTCACTGACATAAACGCCGTCGAGAACGTAATTTACTTTCTATACATCCCGTTTGCACTAATATGCGAGTGCGAGCGAGATGTATAGAAAGTAAATTACGTTCTCGACGGCGTTTATGTCAGTGACAAACTGATGGTAACCGTACTGGTCGCAATATCACATCTACATTCATCATACACTTATAGGATTTAAAAGACGGTATTTATATAATTATAAGTATGAAATTAATCAATCAATACACTCTGGGGCATTTGAGACCTTCGACAATAATATTCACCCATAAATCGAGAAAGAAAAAAGGTTATTAAATAAAGAGCTCTATCACTGTTTGTGCTTGCACAGCCTCTTTTCACAGTGCGTTTGGCGAGGTCGGTCCGTCACGGTATCACATGAGTTATACTAGCCCAGATAATGATAAGCCGCATTAAAACCTCGTTAGTCTTGGGACGTTTTCCTATTGTTAGCGCGTTATGTGGGCGCTAATACGTGCAACTATATGCAGGCTCATTGATGATAAAAGGCTTTGTGAATTCGCGGGAAATCTTTCCGAGGATTTAGCGAATAAAACTGCTAAATGGAGGTACAAAAAGAATAATAGAAAGTTAACGCCGAGATACATACACATACATAAGACAATGCTGACTATATTCTGATTCACTGCCTGTATTTATATTTAATTACACAAACGGGTCTACCGCGATATAATAAAACTTTAACGGGTAGCTGCAATAATTTATTTCTTTGTCTACCCCGAACATTTTTATAAACTAATTTCGGGTACTTTAGTGGTGTTTTATTTATATCTCCATTGACATTTGCTGGGACGTCAGTCTTTCCGTGACCACAGCTGGTGCAACACAGCTGAAACATCGGAATTTAAGGTAAAAACAATGAAATTATATCATGCCTGTATTTGTAAACACAAAGCGGGTATCGATATTATCAAGTTTCGTGAACTGAGAGGCACTTGTATCTTAATTACCGTTTCACATTACTTATCTCTGACCCAAACGTAAGTACCGCAAACTTCCTAAGGAAAAGTCCGTAAACGTATCTAAAGGCAATATCGGATATTGATCATTTTACTGCGAATAAATAAAGTGAAAGTGAGGTTTTATAGGGCAATACGAAATTGTTACAGCCATAACTTAGCGTTCTCAATCCCACAGATATTGGAGTGGATGAGTTACGTTGAAAACATTGGCCATCGCACTTACACAGGGGAATCTTCGCTTTCGCGGTGAATACTAATACTTTTTATTGGGAACCATGTCATATTTCAAGGCGGAGCTATTTCATTTATTAGGATGTATGGAGGTATGACGCCGTAACTTTAAATTAAGACTGTTGTCGGATACGCCTGATTGGTTTTATAGGGAAAAGGTTTTTGTGACTTTTTTATCATACTATTTTATTAGGTTCCCATAGATCTTTTGATACTATAAACTTTTCTTATACTGTATGTCAAAAGCTGAAATCATAATACGCTTAAATATCGCTGAAGGGGCCCTCAGATTACCAGTTCGCCGGACGATATCAGCCTGTCAGTTGTTCGGAACTGTCACCTTTTGCGTTTAACTCACAGGCAGATATCGTCCGGTGGACTGGTAATCAGTGGGCCCCTTTACAGACTGTAAATATCCCCACATATACCCGCATGTTTATAAGAACATACTTATACAACTTCACTATAAGCATGTTCGTATACCTATTTCAATATGTAATGTCTCGTAAATGACATGTTCTAGTTTTAATTAGTTATTTTAATTTGTTAATAACCTGCATGCTCACTCATATTTTATGATTTATCATGTATTTTCTCTATTTAAGTGAAATGTTAAATTTATTTTTGAGAAAATAAATTTCTTTAACCACAAATATACAAGCATGGCTTAGAATAGTCAACATAAAATAAATATACATAAAATGAATTAATATAGTCAACAAAATAAATTGGTGCAAATGCAAATCATATTATTAAATCAGTGTTTTATAATTTTAAGTTATTAAATATCACCAGGTTTTAATGGTTTTGTTTAAAAAAATATGTGCAACGATATTTTAGTATCCAAGTAACCTTTGACCTATGTTTATACGTAGTGTATGCCTTATATTATTCAGCTTCATCGCAAAGAAGGTAAATACAAGAAGAAATTCGTCGAAATCTCTTATATTTAAACAGTAAAACCTAAATCCACGTAGAACTAAAGGCACTATATAAATAAAAGTAACAGTAAAAACACGACCCAGTAAATCTCCTAAATCCTCGAGGTGTGCCTCAAAAAGTCTGTTACGGAAAATTTGTTTAACGTAACTTGAAAAGGGGCAGATGCCTTCACAACCAAAGTAAAAGATTTTAGGGCCAGCTTTGAAGGAAAACAACGTGGAAAATCGTATTTCGCAGCACTTATCTTCCAATTAACATTTGACAGGATTTTTAGACATTGCCTTTTGTCTACTTTTCACTTTGACAAATCCCGTTATTTACTGGATAACGTTATTTCTTATTTATAATACAAAAAACGCGTCGCGGCTGTTTTTTTTTTTGCGTAGTCTAAGAATTGTTTTAGTTACTAGCCAGAATTAGATTATACTTACTTACCTAATGACTCTTTTTATTTGCTTAACTTATCTTTTCGGTTAACTCGGCACTTTAAATATAAAAACCGGCCAAGTGCGAGTCGGACTTGCGCACGAAGGGTTCCGTACCATTGCGCAAAACACGGCAAAGAAATCACGTTTGTTGTAAGGGGGGATCCCTTACTTAAATATTTATTATATTCTGTTTTTAGTATTTGTTGTTATAGCGGCAACAGAAATGCATCATCTGTGAAAAATTCAACTGCCTAGCTATCAAGGTTCATGAGATACAGCCTGCTGGCAGACAGACAGACAGACAGACAGACGGACAGACAGACGGACAGACGGACGGACAGCGGAGTCTTAGTAATAGGTTCCCGTTTTTACCCTTTGGCTACGGAACCCTAAAAAGGTACACTCAATGAAAATCAAACAGAAGATTTACTTGAATTGGATTAGAATACTAATGCATCACATTATGGTTTAGCTTAAAATATTTACATCAAACGACCTCAGACGTGTCAGCTCTCAGTAAATATTGTTTGAATACTGTATTATTTTAAAAGGGACCATAATAAAGAAAGGACTTTATTTTGCTTGAATAATTTCATCCGAGGATGTGCGTAGATAATAGACCCTTATCAAAGGCAATATCTGGTTACAAAACTAAGGGTAGACACGCCTACCTGCCTGAATATCTTCCGCTGACCAATCTTCAGACTATGCCCTTTACAATGCCGGCTGAAGGGAGCTTTAAGTTCACCCACCTTGAAAATGTACCGACCACCATTTCTTTTCAATTTATATCAAATAAACAACTAACGAATACTATTGTTCTTAAATTTCAGTTTCAACCTTATTCGTTTTTAAAAGGAAAACTTAAGATATGCCTAGACTTTTCATTAAATATTGTAGGAAGAAAATAAAAGTTAAAGTTTTTTTTTTAACATCACTAGTCTCCCTTATTTCGTATCTTATATTCGTCCCACTGCCAGCAGCTTCTCTTATTGTCCAAGTGTGTTTGGACTGGACTGTGGTCTCCAAGCTAGCCTACGGCAGATTAGAAATTTTACACCAAATGATTCCCTGCACCGAAAACCAATACCGTCAACCGGGGTGAATAGGGATGGTTGGGGTGAATAGAGACAAAACATAAAATGTGATTTACCTGTCAATTTCTTAAAGAATACCCACACAAATTGTATCATTCGATTGAAAATAATAGTAAATTTTGTATGCTACAATTTGTGTGGGTATTTTTTTTAAGAAATTGTCAGGTAAATACAAATACAAATACAAATGTTTTATTTCGAAAATAAAATTATAACAATATTACATTTATGCTGGCCACCACACTAGGCATAGCCTGTCCTGTGGTGGACGAATACGGACACAAGTAATAACAATAATACAATGAGGCTCGAAGGAAAAAAAAGGATACAATTATTTAGTTAAAAAAGAAACGATGAAGGATGGACTTTACAGAGATACAGTTACCAGAGATGATAAAGAAAAGAGAAAGAAAAAAGATCGAGTAAAGTACCTAATATTAAAACAAACATAAATTATGTTTTCTATTAGAAACAAAAAAAAGTGTATGAGGTTATTGTGAGTTTATTCAATATGGTATCTTGATTAGATTTTCTGTGTCTTCATATGCTAGGTGCATTAAGTTCTTTGATAACACTTTTTTTGCCTCGAAAATGGAGTGTTCTTTGAATTCATATATCCTAACTAATCGATTGTAAATTCGGGGGTATAAGAAAACGGAGAAGTGACGTGCAAATGTAGTTTTAACAGCAGTAACAGGAATTTTAAAAATTCGATTTTTAAGTAATGTGTTGTAATTGGATGAGCTAAGTACTTTTCTATGTACGTACAATGCCACCCTTATTAAATAGAGCTTCCGGACGCTGAGCACCTGGGTGTCATTGTATAGATCGATCGTAGGGTACCTAATTGGTTTCCTCAATGCGGCCTTCAACACCGCTCTTTGCGCTCTTTCTAGTTTTAGAATAAGAGAGGAGGTTAAACCTCCCCAGGCAAGAATGCAGTAGTTAATAATTGACTGGCCAAGAGCTAAATAAATAATCTTTAACAATGCAAAATCGGCTGATTCTCGTAGCAATTTCATTGTATGTATCTGCTTTCGGACCCGACCTGAAACCGCGGAAACATGCTCTCCGAAGTTTAGATTTTCGTCCATCATAATTCCGAGGTACCTCACTGTGTTTGTTCTGGTCATGCAGTCACAAGTGCAATTTGGAACAGGGGCATTAATACAATTACGATTATGAACTTTAATATCTCGATGTAGTTTTGGCGCAGAAGCTGAAGTCTTATGGAAACAGAGAAATTTGGTTTTTGCTGTGTTTAGTGTCAGAAGATTCTGCCTTAACCAAATTGACACTTGTGACATACCATTCTCGACATGTTCACAAACATTCTCCCAGGAGGACCCTCGGAAAATGATAGAAGTGTCATCGGCGTAACACAAGATTTCAGCATTCTGTAAAGGAAGAAGTCAGATGTCATTTATATATAAAAGAAAAATAGTAGGGCCTAGAATGCTGCCCTGTGGTACGCCGAAAGGAACTGGTCTCAGGTCACTGAGATGTTCACCAATTTTGACACGTTGGTATCTATCCGTCAAGTAGCCTGTAAACCACCTCAGTGTAGTCCCGCGAAACCCATATGCTTCTAGTTTCCTCAGTAGGATGGGGATCGAGACCGTGTCGAAGGCTTTGGCTAAATCCAAGAACACTCCGACACAGACCCGACCCTCATCTAACTGCGACGAAACGGTTTCAGTAAGAAGGGTAACTGCATCTTCGGTCGATTTCCCCTTTCTGAAACCAAACTGACGCTCTGTTAAAATAGAGTTTCGTTCGAGGTAAGAGACTATTCTTTTATTTACAATTCGTTCCAAAAGCTTTGAGAATGATCCCAAGAGAGATATTGGGCGGTAGTTGCTGGGTTCATTTTTTGTATTTCCTTTATGGATCGGAACGACTGCCGCAATTTTCCAGGCTTTGGGGAAAATACCAGTCTCAATGCTTAGATTATAAACCGCTGCAAGTGGTTCTGCAATTTCGGGACCGATGGCTTTCAGAATCTTATTGTTTATATTGTCAAGACCCGGAGAACTATTTGGATTTAATTTCTGAATAAGACTGAGCACTTCATTGTAATCTGTAGGGGACATGTATATAGAGTTTAGTGTGAGTGGATTTACTTTAACTTTAGCAGCCAGAGACTCTTGTGTTTCATTTTCTTTGCTTAGAATTACATTGGCAAGATTTTGTCCAACAGAAGAAAAATAGTCATTGCATACGTTTAAGGATTCCTTCTCACATTTTTTAATTTTTGTTAGATCGTGCGCTGTAGGTGTTGACGAGTTCCGATCACATCACATTTATTTTTGTCCCTATTCACCCCGGCCATCCCTATTCACCCCGGTTGACGGTACTCATTGATACAAGCCAGAGTTCAAACCTACGCCTTTGACTTTGGACCGCACACCTTACCTTTCGGCTGCCAGTGCTTACCTACCGTTCGCAATTCATGTAACATTGCCAACATGTAGCGAAAGTTACACTTTAACGTTCTACGACTTGCTTAATACTTTTCCAATACGTAAAGTTTAACATCTCACCGGTGATATCGCCAATTTTTTTAATGTTGACAATAACCATCGCCACAGCACGAGCCATAAATAATTAAAGATTTTATTTATAGCTTGTTTCTTTGCCAATCATGTCCCTCAACACTCGAGCTCGTGTAGCTACAAAAAAACTTCTTCGTTGAGGCTTAAATTAAGATGCGCGTTAAGCTGGAGTGGATGAAACATGTCTAGAGCCGGCATTAAGTGCGCATAAAGCGGGTTAGCCGCCGCCGCCTCACTGGCCAACGAGGAACGGTTGTCTCGCGGTGATCACAACACTTTCATTGCCACAAAAATATCTTCTACGTGAAAACAGTCACCATGTTACCGTAAAAACCCGTTTATAGTGAAAACGCGTTTCCCTAGCTACAATTAGTTTTCCTTACCGTCTCCATGAAAACGCGTTTTTACTAGTTAAAGGATGACTCACGTTAGACAGGGCCGTGTCCGGACCGGAGTTACGGCGTATCGTTTTCTATGGAAAGCATCGCGTGATCGCCTGTCATGTCATAGAAAAGTAAGCGCCGGATGCTCCAGCCCGGACACGGCCCGGTCTAACGTGAGTCATCCTTAAAACTGGTTTTACGTAAGGTAATTATGGGAAGACGATGGATGGGAGAGGTTTTGGCTTTAATTTTATTGTAATTTTTGGATAATGTCTCTGGATATTAATTACCTATGTTAATTTTAATTGTACTACTAAATGTAACATCATATTATAGGTATTACAGTTGTTTTATCCCTAAAATGAGTAAAATAAAATAAAATATAATATAATAATCTTGTTGCCTTACTTTCCCCTAACCTGCGCCCTTAGTACAGTCAGCAGCAAAGTTGCTAAGCGGACGAGGTGTTCAAAATTACCTTGACGAGCTCTTATTCTCTTAACAATAAAGTCGCGTCAAGATCATTTTGAACACCTCGCCCGATTAGCAACTTCTGCTGCTGACTGTACCAGACTTGTCACCTGATATAACGTTCAAACTTTATATTTTATTTTTATCACGTGAACTTATTCGGTACCACCGTAAGCGTATCATAATACTAGATCGTGTTCTTTTTAACGAGTCTCCAGCCAGCTATATTTCACGGCGTTGAAATAAAAACTAAACTTGTGGCGGTAAAGACGGACACAACATTTTATTGTACATTAAGTTTCTAGTAACCACATAATGAAGTAATTTACGGACTATACTACGTCTAATGATCTTAGTTGAAGAGGAGGGTACTTCAACTACACGACTTAATGTGTTTACATAATGACTTAAAGGTTATAATCACTGCGGGGTTGCGTAATGCATCGCAACCATAATGTAATTTGTAATTTAGTTTTCAAATATATTTTTATAATATATATGCTACTTTTAATGCATTTATAAAAAAAAACATTTCATTTCATAATTGGTTGCCAAATTCGTTTTTAAATTAAAATAGAATTTTCAACACAATCTAGAGTACGGTAGAACGGGGTGACTTTCAAATGCAGGGGCGGCTTTAAAATTCTAGTTTTTAAGCCATAATATATTTTTATGCGAGATTTTTTACAGTAGGTGAATATGAATATATAGTAATCTAACTAGTTACAGGAACATTTTCAGTAAATAATGAATGATGGTAATTCTATGGCCGTTTTAAATCTATCAAAGTAACCCCAAATTTTCCAAAGTCACCCCGTTCTACGTATTTACTTATTCAGTTTATGAAGGATTGGGTTTTTATGCAAAATACAATATCACGTTTTAATAGAAAAATCAATGGCTAAGTGTGTTTTTATCGCGTCGTGTTTATTTTGTTTTCGCTAGGTTATAAACTGTATAATTTGTACTGTACGTACTAAGTAGGTATTAGTAGTACCTACTTACCCTTTCTGCTGAATGATAAGTCATAATTCTTATTTTCAAATGATAATTCTAAGTGAATTCGGATTTTCTAGCACACAGCTAAAAATATTTGATCTCGTTTTCAGTTTTTTGTAAGGTGCTTTTTGTAATGTTGTTTCATAAAAAAAAATATTATTTGATTGCCATCAAGATGCATGAGAAGAGTAAAAGCCCCCCAAGTTCTGTCTTTTTGTTTGAAGAGGTGCAAGTATTGCTGAGACTTCAGCATCCCGCAGACTCATTATGGCTGACGTTTGAGGAAGAAAGGTAACATAAATTTCGGCTACGAAATTCGGGCAAAGCTACATCCAGTAGCTCGAATAAATTCATAAAACCACGAAAAGGTACCAACATGTCGAAATAGATATATGCTTATTTACAAAATTGTTCTAATTAGATAAGTATACAAGTTTGAATGCAGTAAATATCTCTGTTTTTGAAGGCAGCTATGAAAGAAAAAATACCCATCTAATTTCACTAATTTTACATAATAATATTATTCTATACTGAAATTTGATTTCATCGCGTATAAATAAACTTGAAAAAAAAGTCGTGCGGGTAGATTGAAAAACTGCTACTGGTAAACTTTGAATCAAACCCTTGCCTGGTAATTTTTAATTCGTGTCATTGACATTGAGAGCGAAGTGTCATAAACAAACTTATCCACTTTCATATTTCGATGTAAGTATGTACCCAATACATTTAGATTCTTATTTATAAACCAGAGCACCAAAGAACATGATAATATTCAAAATGTGCTGTAAAGTCAATTTAAACACTGTTATTTGGCCGGTCTTATTCGTGCGAAGAAACGTGCAACCGAAGAACCTAAGCTTATAATCTTTGGCGGACGCTAAATGGAGTCGGTTTGGCTCGAGCCCAGACCAGGCCAGCCAGCCCAAAGGCTAAAAGGTGAACAGCATTATGCAAATAACAACTCTTTATTCTGTTACGTAAAGCTGCTCGCGTTTTATTTATTTGCCAAAACACAATGGCGGAGTCAGGTTAGGTGTATCTTAATAAGCTATTATTTTATACGCTATTCAGTGATTTTAATTCTGAAGTTCTGTGTAAGATTTATAGCTCAGAGTGAGAATTTGCATTTGAATAAGGGAATTATCAAGATTTAGTCTAATTTTTACATTAAAAGTTATAATATAGAGAAATCAGAGATTCTTTCTAAATATATTTGTTAGAAACAATGTTAAAAGTTACAAGGAAGCCAGGTTTTATCCAAAACTGACCAAACAATCTTATGTAACACTCATAAAACCTTTCACATTTATGATGTTAGCACGATATATTTGTAATCCCTATCCCTACTTATTATTGTCTTACCATATCTCGAGACCATGGGACCCGGACCTTTGGGAGATGTGCATGGAGCTGGAGCTAACAGCGTAGAGGCCATTTAAGACAAATTAATCTAAAAGCAAGGGATACACGTGCTGTATACCATCCTCTAGAGCAAAATATGATACATAATATGTATGACCCACCTTTACACTTCACACCAATCACCTACTTGTAAAAAAACAGCGGGTTGCACTCCGGGAGTGCCGGCACAAGTGAAAACTCAATGACATTGTAACAGTTTTTCGATCAGGTCACGTGTCCGTCTTACGGAGCGTCTTATGTCTTTCGTCTTACGCTGTCGCGAGTTTAACATTTTTTTCCCCATCACAAAAAGTGCACAGGGCCGCTAAAGAAGTTTTCACTTCAATAATGTCTCATAAGGTACACACAAATCTACACAAGAATGCCATACCGAATTGATATACCATGCCACCGCTATTCTGCCTTAATTCACCCAACGTACGGAATTGCGCTTACTCAGTTTTCAACAGCACTTAACTGCATACGTCAGTGCAACATCTCAGGGTTGTAAATTCGTTGGTAGATTTACGAGGTCGCACGAGGAGACTGCAGGACGCCAGATGGTTTGCTAGACGGCTATAAACAACTCTAGATAATGTCATATGGAAAAACTAAGACGTAAATTATGTTAGACATTTTAATGCTTAGGTAATGAAAGTACGGCGTATAGACTAGATCAAAAGTTATCTAACGCTGACGCCATATTTAATGGCAAAGATGTAATATACTGAAACACAACACACCCAACTCAGTAGAAAAACGCGCGAAATTCAAGATTTGTATGAGAAGTCAATTCTTCGTGTACTTATAATTTTTTTTATTCTGCCGCCTTTTTCTACTGACAAGGTTTCTGTGCCAGAGTATTTATATGATAATATCCAGCAATATAAGTCTAAAGAAGGTCAAAATTTACCTCTGTTATAAGAGAAGAGTACTAAAATTATCTACGCATAACCAGGAATAAAATAACAGTAAATAGATACCTCCTGGAGCTGTAACTTACATTAGTATCAACTATTGCGATGCTTCCGTAATACTTGTAACATTTCTATTTCATTATACATCTTGATCCCGATAAATGTCTTTATAGAAAGTTGAATGAGTGTCATCCTTTCCTAAGCTTGAAATCCCGAAGGATGAAGTTCATGCACTCAATCTTATCGGAGGCGATCAATTCATGCCATCTTCCGACGTCTTAACACCTCTTACTCGGTTTCAGTCCGTAGATAAACTTGTTGATGTCCGCAAATGTCCGACAACACTGATATGAATCGCTTTATCGTATCGCGTATCGTACCCATCAATTCTTGTCATATAATACGAGTATACACATACTTGTATATCATATGTGAACAAATTTCATTAAGATTATGTTTTATTAAAACATAATCTGTTTTAAAATACTTACTTACTAACTGTTAGGTCTACTGCATTAAACCTACATGTGACATGTTAAAGGTTATAAATAAGTTATGTAGCTTTATTCAAATAAATCAAGCGTCTAAGCGTAAAATGGTAACATATACTCAGAGGAGTTTTCCCCATTTATAAAATGTTCATTTACATGATGTAATGAATATTTAGAAGTAAAATAAACTTGAAAGCTTTGTACCTACTTAAAAGTGCAAAATAGAAACAATACCTGCTCGAGCATTTTATTATACATTTGATAAATGCTCTATTGTTGTACAAAAAAATACTGGCTGGTTACCAACACAAAGAACTCAAACTAATAGTCAATACGTCATAATAACAAAACAAGATTCATGAGACAGATGAAAGCCGCGCGATTCTATTATGGCGCTGTTTGTAACTGCCATCGCCGATGCCTTTAGACGTCTTTCATGGATGCGCCAGATCTTCCGATTTTTTCTCAGTTAAGCTGGAAATTCTTTTGCTCCCGGTTGCCTGCCCTCCTTTGTTAAAGTCTCGCGTTGAAGCATAAAATGCAAATTGCACGCTCCCGTACACCACAGCAAATTTTACGAGGAACTCCGCTATTGCATTTATTTTCATATTCGAAAATTACGGCTTAGTTAGTCACACGATATGTTTTATAAATGAGGGTTTGATAACCTTTCTAAACATTGTAATCATCAGATTTATTAACTTTACAACTTGTGCTGTAAAAGCAAACTGAGGCACTGCTTTCCTAAACTTGCAGGAAAGCTTCTTTGAGGAGAAAATTATGACGAAACTACTTTAATAACGACCGTAAATTTAGTAAAAATCTCCACACGGATGGGTTTATAATCGAAAAGTGTCAGTTTTAAACATTGGAATTTGATGCAAGTAGGTACACGTAAGAAGTACGGAAAATATTAAAATCTCATTATATTTGCTAAATTGTATCTGTTACCTGCTCCTTATTGCTAGGAAATCCAACTGCTTTCATTTCCTGACATATTGCATTTGACATGTACATGACGTCTGCCTTAATTTAGCCCGTCGAAGCACTCCACAACTTGTCTTGAGTCTCTCAAACTATATCTCTAGCGTCTACTACGAAAACACGATTCACTTTTCAGGCAAAAGTGATTAATTGTAACACACAGAATTGGAGGATTTTCAACTTTAAGTAACTACAGTTTAAAATAAATTGATACAAATTATTACTTGGTTAAATTGTTAACTTCTTAAAATAAGGTTTTCTCCCACTTCCTAGCGCGGTCTCTAGCTTTCGCCACGGATATTGGGAATCCCAAGATTTGGCGTAGGCTCTAGTTTTTACGAAAGCGACTGCCATATAACCTTCCAACCCATAAGGGAATCTAGGCCTTATTTTTCCTTCACCGAAAAGTATCTAATGACATTTCGAACATAAGTTCCGAAAGACTCATTGGTACGAGCCGGGGTTTACATACTTATCTGTTATATCGCCTATAGGTACTCATATAAATATGACAAGTATTAATCGTCTAAAATTTGCAATAAGAAAAGAATAACAAGTGTCAGGACGAGAGTTCCCAGTATTGCACTACAACACAAAGAAAGCAATCCAAACAATTTCTGAGACCTGTCGCATGTTTCCCACCGTAAGTAGGGGCGGCACACTTGAAGCCGCAAACGAGTGAAGATCCGCCCTCACCTGGCGCACTCAAAACCTACAATTGCATAACAAAAACAAACACAAGTGCAGAAACGAGCGAGCCTTTGTGTGGCATCCATCTTTGCGGGTGAAGAAAGCTAAACAATGGTCCGTACGGTCTAACACTGCGCTCAAGCCTCTAAAGTCTACTGAGCCAAACAATAGCGGGAATATGGGCTCGGGAGAAACGTTCTTGTCTTGTTACCGCGGCAATATTGTTAGTTTTATGAAGCGACTGAAAGAACCTTCTTTGCAGGCTATATAAAACCACAATTGAAATTTTTCCTTACCCTGCTGCGTCGTAGGCTCGCTAAATGCAAATAGCCTGAAAATAAGGCGGGGAATGTGTTAACCATTTCGTTTAATACACAATTACGTGTAAGAAGTTGGCGTTTGTTATTTTATCAGGCGACATACTCTTGCGTTAGAAGCATTCTCTACATGTTTTACTGAAGTAAAGAGTTAACTAGCCAATAATCAACACAGTATTTATTATACTCATACTCATACTCATACTCATATTTTATTGATAATATAGATTACAGGTCAGGCTTACATGACTAAACTACATTAAAGGTAGATTTATAAATAAGTATACAAGATTCATACATTTGAGAAAGAAAAAGGAGAATTAAGTAAACTAACAAGTCAATTATTGTGACATTATTTAACTCCTATTGTTATTTTATTATTAACATTATTTGGTATTCATTATAAATATTTTGAGGTCAAATATTCCTCGACACTATAAAACGGCCGCTCAATCAGCCAATTTTTGAGTCTAGCCTTGAAACTCATCAGACTAGGCGCATCAGTTATGGATACTGGTAGGTTATTGTATACAGCGGGGCCCATAACATGTATAGATTTAGCCGTTTTGGCTAGACTACGTGGCACTGCCGCTAATTTGTGTCCATAGCGAGTTACACGGTCGCTTTTTTCACCCCGTCTGGGATATTTATCCAGGTTCTCCCGTGTGTATACGGCTGTCTGGAGTATTAGGAGACCCGGCATTGTGACGATACCCAAGGCGGTGAAGTGTGGCTTAGCCGACTCATGCCATGGTACTCGAGCCATAGATCTTACGGCTCGTTTTTGAAGCCGGAAAACACGCTGCCAGTCGGCCGCGCGTCCCCATAGCTCAAGCCCATATTGTACTATGGACTGTATGCTGGCATAGTAGCAGCTGCGGACTGCCTGCCGCGGAAGAACAGTAGTCAGCCTACCCAAGGCAAAACAAGCTCTTCCCATTTTTCCGCAGATGGATTCAATGTGGTTCTCCCACGTTAGGGTTTGGTCAATATGAAAACCCAAGAAAGAAGTAGTACTGACCTGACCAATAACACCACTGGCGAGTTCCACATGCAGCGGGCGACGCCTGCGTCCGGACAAATCGAACTGGATGAATTGGGTTTTGGTTAAGTTTAAAATGAGACCGTTATGTTTAAACCAGTTCGATAATTGCCCGGCAACCGTGTTTAACTTCAACTCCAGTTGGTCAATGGTTGGAGCGGTTACGATAGCAGCAACGTCGTCCGCATACATGTAAACCTCGCCCTCACTTACCGCCATGGGCAAGTCATTGAGAAGGACCGAGAAAGCCACATTTGACAGAGATGATCCCTGGGGGACGCCGATGGCGGTCGAGAGCCCATGTGAGTTCAGACTACCTCTTTGACCAGTTACGTATTGCGTCCGGTCGCGCATGAAGTCCGACATCAGGTCTTGCGCAGGTCCTCGAACACCATAGTGGTAGAGCTTCGAACATAGTAAGTTGTGGTCTACTACGTCAAAAGCTTTCGAGAGGTCGCAGAAAAGGACTGCGACCTCGAGCTTTCGTTCACGCGCTTGGAGTATAAGGCGTACTACTTCACGCGCCATCATTGTGGTAGATCGTCCCGGTCTATACGCATACTGGCGTTCTGATACGCAGTTATTGTTCGAAAGGAACTGAGATAGACGGGTTGTCAGTCCATTCTCGAAGATCTTCGCCACTACTGGTATAATACATATCGGACGATAACAACCAGGGTCATTTTGCTTTCCCTTCCCTTTGTACAGCGGGCTGATCCTTATTTCCTTAAGGGACTTCGGGTATCTCCTATATATACTACTGGTACTTAAAGTAGCCAAGAATTTTGTTTGAGAAATATATATTCTTTGGAAAAGCTGTGATTGCTCAGACTGGCAAAATGAGTTTTCCCAAGGTACGATAAAAAAGAATTAATGAAATATCTTTATTTTCAGGCAACTATTGGCCCATATGCAAATACTTTGAAGTTAGCATAAAAACACACATTATGACAGAGTGTATAGATCCTCAAAATCGTTAATTCCGCGTAGCAAATTTTCTATTCGTGTTTTTCCCACCCGAATTTCTACCCATACCGTTTTTGTCATTCGCTTGTATCTCTATTGTCAAATATGACCTACTGACATTTATCACAACATCTTTATTTCTTAGGAAAAATTTTTCTCGTAATTAATACTTTCCAAGCCGTTTTTTTCGCATGCTTTTTATTCGCACTGTTTCTTTTCAAAAACATTTACTTAGGTTCACAACTTAGAACGAGTTTAAGTTTGAGCGATGCACTTCAAAATCTATACATTAGTATAACTTTTCGACGACGTTATTTTTGCAGTTAAAAGCCAAATTGATGTATGGAGAGAAATGCAAGGTAAATGTCGGTAACATCAAATATGTTGTTATTAAGCACATTTAATGATGTATTCGACGTCTATAGATGTTGCTCGACCGAACCACGGAACCGAACGTGGTTTGTACCTCAAAGGTACTGTACTATTCGTATTCGTAAAACTAAGTACCTACCTACTATTTATTGCACTAGTGAATATAATGAGTCTTTCAAATAATTATGTAACGTCTCTCCGAGCGGATCATTTCACTCCCAGAATTCTGAGAGGCAAACCTGGACCCCTATTCGCCAAGCGACGTTTGACTTATCGTGTTGATCTCCCGTTTATGTGGGAAAAATCATATTAAGTTCTCGTACACGTACTATGTCAAAATTTGACATTAGCAATCCATAGTTAGGTGACAACCAAACCAAACCGAACCACCCCGAGTTCAGAGTTGAGTTTTGGTTGTACCTATAGTGGATCGAATCAACCCTTGACAGAATCAACATGCAGTAATCAACTGTTGATTTGGTGTGGATGCGAAATTTGACAGTTGTACATGTCAAATTTGGCCCCTGAGGTAACCTAAACCTTTAGTTAAGATTTCCATCCATTTAGGTATCAGGTATTAATAACGTACTGGCCATTCACTACAAGCATGTAACTCGTAAAATACTAAACGTTCCATTACACCAGCATATTACGTGGTTAGCACATGACTTGATCAAACGGTATGTGATTGAAAGGGAGCGTAGTTGTTCCGCAAACACGAGTTGCGGACAATAGGCCAAAGCGGTTGTTTGTGCTACCGTCAGTACACTTTTGTGATTAGCATAACAATCTCGGCCGAGTACACGATCCGAAAACATCAGGCGGACAGCTCATAGACCGCTGGTGGCGTCTACCGACTGTTCTTGTAAACTCGTCCGGATGAACTTACCTATAATACCATAATTCGACTCTATTTTTGCCATCTTGTGATATAACAACGTGTCAAATTTTGTAAGCAACTCAATAGACCACCCACCACCCACCAGTCTACAAAGCGTTTGTGCCGCTATAATATTATAGAATTTTTCCTGTAATGTTCGTGTTATGAAATGTCACGTATCAGTACTATGTTAGGTTATGTATGGTACTCTCGAACGGAATCAAATCAAATCCTACTAGGCTAGACTGTAAAGTGTAATTTGAATACATAAAATGTGCTTGGCTGGCCGTGCGTGGACCTTATCTCAACAAGATAAGATCAACGCCTGGTCAGCTGAGTGTGATGCTGTCTCGCAAGATAGATTTAAGATACATACATATAGGTAAATTTATATGTTCTTAATGCTAACTTAACTTGTTACTTAATAATTAGTGTACCTACCTATTTAACTTAAGAATATTTTAGAGCGCACCGCCAAGAAACTGTCTCACAGTTTGGCAAAACATTAGATTAAGGTACTAAATGTTGTATTATTTCTGTAAAGTTTTCAATAAAAATAAATTTAAAAAAAAACGATTGATGATATCTCCTGTACTCTATAATTAGTAGCGCAGTATTTAACTTTAGTTTTGGCAGCTCATGATCTTACAGATGTTGTGATATCAAAAAATCAAAACATCAAAATTAAGATTCAAAGTCGAAGGTCATTATTACGGCGGCAATTTTTTGGCAGCCAAAGCCAGGAGTCCTGCAGGAGTCCATTTGACTGCATTAAAAACAAACGCTCGCGATATTTCCTTGTACTTACCTACTACTCAAACTCATTATGGAAATTTTATCGTAAACTACGTTGGTGCCAAAACTACAAAACGAGAAACGATGTACACTGCAATAAGTAATATTTCACATTAAGAAGCAGCATGAAAAATGTACGCGTAAACGGACCTTAGATACAGAGGCATAACAGCGTTATATACATTCGACTTGTAATTGACTATATTGTTATTATAGGTACGATCCACCCTGGTGAACGGCTACCATTGCCTGATCACGCAACACGGGATATAATAAATATGTATTATGAGAATTGCCTTTGACATTAAAAGACAAATGAATCTTGCAGTCGGAAGTTTTAGCAACATGTGTATTCAAGTAGGAACACAACATTACGGACAATGGTTACATTCGGATATCGACTGACGCACCGGCACCGCACCGCTTTACTGCTGCAGTGTTGACGCGGCCGATGTCATTGTCAATTTCCTTGGTAAATTGCGTTACTGCCGTTGCCGCATTTTTGAGAAGTGAGTAGATAGGTACCTAATCGCTGGCCCAATATTACAAGGTTCTATGTTTCATTTTTATCGAACTGAAATTTGAACATTGTCATAGTGACATTAAGTCGAATTTCAACTAAGTATCTTGAAAATGTAACATAGAACCCTGTAATATTGGGCCAGCGTAATGTCGCAACACTAATGCAGGTGCAGCTGCTATCCAAACGTTGCGACTGTAATCGCTCCTGCAGCAGTGGGGAGACACTCCTGACTTCGGACAAACTCGGCTCCGTTCGGCTCAGCATTGCTCCGAGCAATTATTAGGGTTGACACAACTTGACGTGTCTTTGCGTGCACGACCACAGATAAGATAATTACTTGAATTTTGACAACCCTAAATAGTCGAAAGCGATAGTGCCATAAGTTAGAAAGGGATATCATGATTCGACCCTGAATCGCTGTCAAACTTCGGTTTTGTAGGAAGCGTCCTTTCTGTACTACGGTAGTACTATTAGGTACTTTATTCTGTGCCTCCAGACACCATTCAAGTGTAACCTTTGCCCGTTATGCTGTGTCCTCCTTGTAGTCGAGCGCTAATTTGTCGAGAATTCTTGATTGCGTGATGCATTTGTCCCTTATAGGTATCTGAGAATTGTCTGTGACATATAGGGCCACCCCACACTAGCGTCTCGTCTAGTCAAGCGAGCGTCGGCGTCTAGTCAACTCTATGGCTGCTGGTTGACGCAACGTTGGCCCAGCTGCGCCGTGACGCCATTTTCCATAGCGCTGACTAGACGCTGGCGCTCAACAGACGCTAGTGGGGGTGCCCTAAAAGCCCGACAGTACCACGAGTTGCGTAATCATACAATTGTAGCCGTTCATCAGTAGGTACAATAATGGTGCAGCCACCGTCCGAATATAACCTAAAATCGAACGCTATATAGTTGTTTTAATGAAACTCACGTGGGAACGTGTTTAGCTCGTGCCGTCAATCAGCTAGTTAGCTCGCGTGCTTCGCGGTGAATCGCTGCTGGAAGTTTTTAACAGCCCGGTAACAACTCAACTTTATAGCATCGGCCTCAGCAGGGCATCATAAATATGTATATTCGGGATGAGTTCACATGTAGGTCAGGCTTGGGAAAGTTGGATTAAACAATTTGTAATATTAGTTGGTTCTGAAAACGCCCGATTTTTACTTTTTTCTTACAATAGTACTTACAAAGTTTGGTCGCTTTGTCATTGCTTAGAGGTTTTCGAACCAAACGCCTTTGATCACCGGTTTAATTAAAAAACTAATAGCGCCACGAGAATTAAGAGTGTAAGTATTCGTTGTATGTAGAAACCTATACTATTGATATTGTATTGACAGTTTGTGGGCTAATAATGTTAGTCTAATGAGAAATATAAGCTCCTATTTGTGAACTGATGATAATATCCCCTCGGGTGTCAAAGCAATATTTCAAATTATAAGAGAGATAAAGACGGCCAGACGACGCTCAAGATACGCAATTTTTTAACAGTCGAGTCGAGGTTATAAGGTCATAACCCAGTGTATCGTCGCGATCCCAGTCAAACTAAGATGATGACTACCGTAATAATGTCTACTTTTTCACTAAGCTGTTCGTCACTTAGGACAGATAATAAGCTATACAACGAGTTTCCAAGGCGATAATAATATACATATTAGGTACCTAGTTAGCTTGATCCGCACAACATTGTCCATTAATTTGCTCGTCCTGTTTATAAGTATCACTGACATTCGTGTAAGTAACGACGCAAAATGTTCTCTGTTACGTTTAGTGCGCCAGAGATGTGCCCAATTACGAATACGACCCGGCAGCGGTGAAACGTTTTAAAAATTTAAGGCTGCGTCATTGACGAATACGTTTTTAAATAGCAGCTTTTAGTTCGCGGCGTGCTTTACAATTTTTCTTTTTGTTTATCTTCTCACAGGGCAGGTACAGATAAGTACGTTTACTACTAACATAGACGATATAAGCATACCTGTATCCGTACAAAGGAGATACAAAATACAATACAAATACAAAATTCTTTATTTCCAAAAAATACACATATTAATGATGCAAGGGATGGAGCTACCCTGTAAGCAAACATATGCCCGTGTTGGGTAACACCGCTCTTCCCTATGTAACATAATGTACTTAGGTATACAATTAAATTAAACTAAACTAATCAATTACGGAAAATTACAGTATACAGTATTACAACAGAAATACAAAAGAAGCACTACTTTTATTACTTATAAACTAAAACTAAGTCTAATAGGTACCTACGGAGGTAAGGTATTGCTAAGGTTTAACTATGCTAATTTTAATTCATAAACAATTAAATTTATGGGTTCTTCTGTGTGTATGTGTGTGTGTGTGTGTGTGTATGTGTGTGTGAGTGTGTGTGGGGGTGCGTGTGGGTGTGTGTGTGTGTGTTGAGCGTGGGCTTTATCTCAGTAAATTTTCTGTCTCATCATATGTTTTACTCTGCAACCATTTAATTAAAACATTTTTGCACTCTGTATGCGGTTTGGAGTGAATATCTAGTAAATTATTAATTTTATTGTAAAGGTGCGCAGATGTGGTGACGTACTGTGATCTCGCAAATTTAGTTTTAGTCTTAACCACCTTAGCAATATATATTTTGTGCCTCTTATTCTTGTAGTTTGGGTTGTACGGGAGAGTTTTATGCTTTTTTAGAATGGTCTGCAAGATGTACAATTTCCGAACTGATAAGATTCCGCTGATTTGGTATAACAGATCAGTGGAAAACCTGGCCTTCTTAAAATACATAATCTTGATAAGTGCCCTCTGCGCTCTTTCAAGGTCTATAAAACGTGTTTTTGCTGCACCTCCCCAAGCAGTTATGCAATACGTCAGGACTGATTGTGCCAAGGAGGTGTAAATTTCATTTAATAAATTACGCGGCTTTGATTGTTTCGTTGTTATTATTCCCGGCACAATATGTCTTAAAGTCTTGAAAATCCAGAGCAACTTTCTTACTCTAACAATGACCTGATCAATGTGACCGTACCAATTGAGATGCTCGTCCAACATAACTCCCAAATATTTGATGTTTGCAATTTTTCCGATAGATGGGCAGTCGCAACTGGCACCGTCACAAGGTTGATCGAAGTGTATTTTAAGATTAGTATCCCAAGTTGGTTGTGTACTACTGGTTATACTAAAACACATGTAATTTGTTTTTTTGGTATTAAGTGTTAATAAATTCATTCTTAACCATTTAGCGATGTAAGACATGCCCAGTTCTGCACTGATTTTAACCTCATTCCATGTTTTTCCTGTAACGACCACTGCGGTATCGTCAGCATAAGAAAAAAGTTTAGCATTAGGTAATGTGATATTACACAGGTCATTAATGTAAACCAAAAATAGCATAGGGCCTAATACGCTACCCTGGGGTACGCCGTAAGAGATGTCTACATCGTCACTGGTATATTGTGATAGTTTCACCCGTTGTTTCCTTTCAGTAAGATAATTTTTAAGAAGAGCAAGAGGTGACCCTCTAACCCCCATTTTTTCAAGTTTGTGTAAAAGAATAGGAACAGAGACGGTGTCAAAGGCCTTTTTTAGGTCCAAAAAAACAGCTAAGCACTTATTACCATTGTCCAGGTTATCCGCTACTAGTGAAGTAAGAGAGGTTATTGCATCTTCAGTTGACATTCCGTGCCTGAAACCAAATTGTGCCGCCGATAGAAGATTACATTTATTTAAAAAGTTTAACAGTCTAGTGTTAAGGAGTTTTTCCAAAATTTTCGAAAGTGCGGGTAAAACTGAGATTGGCCTATAATTACTGACGTCGTCTCTGTCCCCACTCTTATACACGGGTGTAATTAATGCTTTTTTCAAAGCTTTGGGGAATACTCCTTGATCGAAGCAGAGGTTTACCAGATGGGTTAGAACAGGGACTATTTCTTTAGCTATAAATTTGAGAAAACTGGTCGTGATGTTATCCCAGCCGGGTGCACTATTTGATTTTAGATTTTTCAAAGTAGTGTGAACTTCGTCAGGGGTAGTGGGTAGCAATACAAATGATGCAGATTGTACAGGGAGGCGACCAAGAAAGTTCCTTAAATCCTGAGGGTTTGAGTCGATTTGTTCAGCCAGCTCTTTCCCGATGTTAGCGAAGTAATCATTTATGTGATTGGCCGATTCAATTGGGGTTGTTCTCATATTTGTAAGCTCTGAGGGAGCTTTATTAGATTTATCTGTGAAAGTCAATTTTTTTATATTTTTCCACAGTAATTTATTATTGTTTACTGAGTTCGCCAGAAGATCTTTTTCAAATTGTCTTTTTAAGTTTTTTATAAGTTTTTTACAATAATTTCTGTAACGAATGTAAGTTATTTTTAGTATTGTGTCATCAGGGTTATTACGTACTTGTCTTTGTAACTTATTGCGGTTCCGTATACAACGTAATATCCCTGGAGACATCCAAGGCTTTATAACACGCTTCGCACTAGGTATATGACTGATTTTAGTATTTTCTTTTATGGACTCGCTAAGCATATTTATTAAACTATCTGTCATAATATTGGGGTCAGTACAGAACATAAGATTAGATAAGTTTTTTTCTTGGAGGTGTTTTAAAGCATTATCGAAATTAATTGTGGTCTTAGTTGTATTTACTGTAGTTGTTTTTTTAATTTTAGATAAAGACAAGAAAGTGGTAAAATGATCTGTTATAGTAGTCTTAATAATAGCAATAGTAGGAGAGTATTTAGTTTTATTTATCCTTAAAATAAAATGATCCAAGCAATTTTTTTCCCTTGTTGGCTTAGAGTGACCAGCAAGGAGTCCAAAGGTCGATAGGGTGTTTAAATAATTAGTCCTATTTTTAAATTCATGTAAAGGTTCACACAATTTCACTTTTATATTAATGTTTATATCACCCGCTATGATTAAATTGTTTCCTGTATTTAAGGTCTCCAGGTGAGTTTTTAGCGAACATATAAAGTTATCTGCATTTGATGTTGCCGGGGATCGATAAATACATAATAGAGTACTGTTTAGGACATCCACTTGAAGACATGATGCTTGAGTGAGTGTAATTTCTTTTACCTTATGTTTGAGGGTGTTTTTGATATAAACAACCACTCCGTCATTTTGATTCAACTGGCAAGTAGTATAGTAGCTCTCATAATCACTGAGTTGAGGTAGAGGTTTAGTCGAATTTAGTCGACATTCTGTCAGAATAATAACGTCAAGATTAAAACTAAAGCTAGATAGCAGAAGTGTTAGATCGTCAAAATTACAGTAAATGCTCCTTATATTTTGCGAAATAATTGTGAGATCATTTTTATTAATTTGGACTTGCCGTAATAATTCGTCCGTGCTGTCACATTCGATAATACTGGCTACTTCAATGTCGTCTAAATCCATTACTTCTTGTAACGTATTACACATTATTGTTGTGATAGAGAAACAACGTCAATATTAGCACATGATAAAGTATTCTATATGCAAGCTCAAAGAAAAGAGGTGACAGCAAGAGGCAAAAAGTAAATCTAGGTAGGCAGGTGGTATGTAGTGCTATATGAAGAGAACAGAGTTTCGCGTTATTTTGAGTTTTATCCCTATTTTGGATGTGGGAGTATGTTTCTAGTGTGTAAGTATGTATGAGTATGAGTAAGTATGAGTGTATAGAGTGTGAACACAGAATATAATTAAATGAGAATAAACGAAAATATGATGTCGTTATCAGGGTTCGGGGCAGATATAAGTCGTACAATTGATAGAACGAGAGATTGGTTTCGGCTAGTCAATCTTGTAACAAGCGGTGAACTTGGCTTTCAGAATTAATGAGTATGATGGGTGAATCGTCCGTCTTTCTAATATAAACCTTGCCGTAGGACGTCCAGCAGTATTTATAGTCTTTGGACTTCTTCAGGTCTCGGGCTAGGAAGTGCAGCCTAGCACCCTTTGAGGTGAGATGTTCCGAGACGAATACTTGGGTTTCCGGGTTCGTAGTAATACCCAGGTGCCTGGCACAAAGTTTTGAAGAATGTCTAATATTAAATGATTTTGCTGCTTTGATAATTTCCAGTTTTAATAGTGCAGAGTTAGTTTCTATTATTACGGGTGTATTTTGCTGGTCCTGTTTCTTCCCACGCACCCTGTAGACATCCTTTATATCAGATTTATTTATGACACATTCCAGGTTCTGACAGAGACACATGCACATGTCAAGCAGGTCCTGTTTGGTTTCATTTTTTCTTTTTGGTACATTTTTTAGTTCGATGTTTGTCTTGCGGGTCCCTACTTGCAGGTCCTCCAGCCTATTTTCAAGAAACAGTATGTACTCCCCGTCATCCTTTACCTGTTGTTCTATTTTGTCGAGCCTTTTATTGAGTTCGTCATTTTGCCTACTCAAATCCGAGATAGAGGTCTCGATGCTGACATTTGTTTGCCTTATTTCTTGCATTGTGTTTTTTATTTCCCTGAGTTCGGCCGTCTGCTGGTTCGTATAGAAAGAAATCAGCTGCCGCATTTCTATTCTGAAGTCATCCAGTGTTGTACTCGCGTTGTAGCTCAGATCGCCCGCGTTCTGCTGCCGTTGTTGGCGCTGCGTGACGTAGTCGGGGGAGGAGTGCCTCTCTCCCTGCTCGCCGTCTTCGAAAGACATGTTTTCGTGGTTTTCCTGGTCCATATTTGAATTTGACATACTAGGGTATCAGAGTTTATTAGCCGTATACGAGCACTCAAGGAATACAGTGATAGTAAACAACACTATGCTCTGGTGTAGATAGACTAGTGTACCAGGACAACAGAAGCGTCGCGTAGTTTGATCCGTGGCAACTCAGCGTAGTAGATGACGTAGTTGTGGCGTAGCAGCTACGGCGTAGTAGTTGTGACGTAGGACTGATGGCGTAGCAGATGTGACGTAGCAGATAGATGCGCACGCTCTTACCGAGAGGGGCGGGATCTTGTAGCACAAAGTACCAGGACAACAGGACCGTGGAGTTCGCTGCACCGTAGAAAACGGACGCGCACGCAGAAGATCGCCGCGGGGGCGACCCCGCAAAGGGCGATACCAAAACAGGGCGCGCACAGTGCGAACTTATGCACTCCTAGTAACTCTCGCGAATTAATGTGAAATTTATTTAAATTAAATATTAAAATTTCGAAAAATAAAATTAACGCGGGGACTTATTGCACGTGTACACCTTACGGCGGTCCGGGGGGAAGAGCGGAGGAGAAATAACTAAATAACTAAAACGTTAATGATTTCTATAAAACGATATTAAGTATTTAATAAATAGTTTATCTTCTTCTTCTTCTTTCCATCCTGTTACCCCCTGCTGGGGTGTAGGGCTCGAATCTTTTTCTTCCACTGACTCCGGTCCTGGGCAGCTTGGGTAGCCTCCTCCCACCCCATCCCCAATACACCCAGCTCTTGCTCCACAGAACGGCGCCAAGTAGATTTAGGGCGACCATGTTTCCGTTTGCCGGGCATCTTCCATGTCAGGGCCACTTTGGATAGGTGGGTGTCAGGTTTCCTGAGGATATGCCCAACCCAATGCCATTTCCGCGTCTGGATCTCCTTGTGTACGGGTGCTTGTCCGGTTATTCTCCATAAGTGAGCGTTTGTGATCCAGTTAGGCCAAAAGATACGTAGGATTTGCCTTAAGCATTTGTTCACAAACACTTGGAGTTTTGTCATTAGGTCTTTGCGGACAAACCAGGTTTCGCACCCGTACAGTAGCACGGCCTTTACATTCGAGTTGAAGATCCTCACTTTAGTTCTTCTCGTTAGGATAGAGGAGTTCCACACAGGTTTAAGCTGGCTGAATGCAGCTCGGGCTTTGTTTATTCGAGTTTCAATGTCAGCTTCCGTTCCTCCACTCTGGTCGACAATACTGCCCAAATAGCAAAAGCTCGCCACTTGTTCGATCTGGTTTCCCTTAATCAGCAGCGGAGTTGAATCGGTGGTATTCTGGCGCATTTCCTTTGTTTTCTTGTAGTTAATGCGCAATCCTTCCTTTTCAGCCTCCTCTGCTAGATCTTCCGCCTTGTCTTGGAGTTGCTCACGCGTGGTTGCTATAAGACAGAGGTCATCTGCAAAGTCGATATCCTCGAGGTCTTTTTCAGATGTCCAAGGCAAGCCTCTTCGACCTTTGCTGGTAACCCTGCACATCACGTCGTCGAGCACCATCAAAAATAGCAGTGGGGAGAGCAAACAACCCTGTTTGACGCCTGCTGTGACATCTATACTCTCAGTGAGTTTACCCTTGTGGAGCACTCTAAATAGTTTATACTTAAATAATTTAATTAATATAAACGGAGAGACTTATTTATTTTATTCTTCATTCAGGTAAACACTAAGTATAAGTTTACAGCTCCAGCCAAGGCACTTACACTGTTAATAGGTACATATGTTGTCAGTATCATAAAGTTAGTACACTTATTGTATTACACACTTTTCGAACTATCTTTAGAATTGAACATACATATTATGTATTACCTGGTATTACTAAGTACTACCTAATAACATAGGTAGAGTTTAAACAAATCCTGATACTACGTTGTAGGGACGGCCACTTGTCTGCGAATATGTCTGCGTTTTGGACTGTAGCTATGAAGTTATTTAGTAATTATATTTCTCGGTACGTGGGTGCGTTTGAACCGTGATAGGTGCGAACATTTGGATATGCGAAAAGGTTTCTGGCTCTTTATCCATTTACTTGTATAAAACGCGGTTCAAAAGTCCTAACACAACAGTAATTTGATAATTTCATACATAAATTCTGTGATTTAAATACAAAACTACGCTTAATCAATTTGCAAAGGCACTCGAGTAAAAACCAACGCTAATATTAGCGACGATTCAGTCAAATTATATCAAAACATAAATCTCTATATATTTACCTATTAAGTATGCCTTTCTAATGCTAGGCTGCAGCGGGCGCCCGTCACGCTACAGAGTAGGTATAATTTCAAGAGTGGATTGCCAAGGAAATGAACCAAAGCTATTTATATAATAGTGGAATTTAAATAGCTCCGGTAGCCTGTGATAAACTTTTATAAAAGCATTATGGAATAAATTGAACTTCTTAGGAAATGTTTCCTTTGCGATTCTAGTTAATGGATATTTATTGTGTAGTTTCTCTGTAAAAATAAAATCATTGTATAGTCCTTTTTATAACAATACAATTTAATACAAAAGTATTGTTTCCTTTTTTGTAAACCAAAGGCTGTTTTATTGTTGTTCCTACATTTGATCTTGTATTACGAAAGAGAAGTAAGAGCACAGTGTAAAGGATGGCTCACGCTAGACCGGGCCGGAGCCGCGCAGGAGCTTCCGGCGCTTCTTTTTCTACGGAAAGCACCATATCCAGTCATAAAAAATTACATGTCGGACGCCTCGGCCCTGGCCCGGGCCAGTCTAGCGTGAGTCATCCTTAAAGGTAAGGTTCGGAGTCAAACTGCATTAGCATTACAGATGACTGCATTACTGAACAAAACGTCAAATTTCATAAAAAAATCCTGATTAAATTACGTTTTTGACACTTCCTGCCAGTAATGCAGTCGAATGCAGCAGTATTGTAGTGCGACATTGCTGCCGACTGCATTACTGTCGCAAATGACAAAATCGATGTTGCCGCCCGGATTTCTGTCATTAGCGGCAGTATTATCGCGCTGCAATACTGCAGCAGTAATGCAGTTTGAATCCGAACGGTAGACACAGTTAACAGTAAAAATATTCCGATTCAAATTGAAAGAAAAGAATTGATTTATGCTGTACGAGTTAATCATTGTATATTTTTAATCATATTGTTTAATTAAATAAATCAACATTTGGATAGAATACTATAGATACTTATGGTTCATTGAATTGTAAAATTAAAATGGATACACTGTTAAAGAGGAATAAATAATTTCTAAACATTAAAACTAACTATGAACTTAACATTTAAAAACTAAACTAAAATTAAAATAAAACTTTACTAAACCCATATGGATTAAAACCTCTATAATATATTAGTGCCATATAAATAAATGCTAACATGCATGAAAAATATTTACAGTTTATCCTACCGTGTAATGAATGGACAGTTCTCTCTATAGGGCAATGTGTTAACAAATCTCTTGTTATTAACGCGGAAGTCCACACCTTGCTAAATATTTAGCTTGAATCCACAGGAGAGAGCAAACAAAGGCAAGCTTAGGGTTGTCACAACCTACAGCTTATCTATCATTTGACCACGTTTGGAAACTGCACGAGCGTACAGATGTTGTAGTGCATAATTATTATCCATCGTATTTTCTTGGAAACGTACGAACGTGTCTTGCTATTTCAGTCAGTCTCGGTACAAAAATGAATGAAGTAGCATGACAAATAAGAACGTTTCCGAGAAAATACGATGGAAGACAATTATGCACTACATCTATACCTACCTACTGTGTGTTTGTCTAATATAATTTGTAAAAGTATATATAAACTTCCATTTAACCTTTCTAGAAATAACCTAACAACCAAAATTTTAATATATTATTTTTTTTGCAATTACTAAATAGAGGAGCTTATTAAGTAAATAAATTACTTAATTGATTTAATGACAACTGACATACCTAGCTATAGTTTATAAGTTATTAAAATACGTAAAACCATTTTTTGGGCTTAACATAGATTATTTTATTAATTAAGCTCCACTATTTGTTTCCAGTTTCCCAGTACGTTTTCAGATGACCTCAATAGAAAGTATACAAAGCAATTTAGGTCGTCTCTTACAGGCATAGCGTATGATTCGACTGTGTTTGCCAACCCTAACTAGTTGTAAGTGGGATTGTTGTATATAACAGTGGATTTTCAAGCACACTTTAAGTACGTTCGTTATGCATGCTACTGTGTACAATTAAAAAATCTTTAAAGCCAATGTTTTTGGCGTATAAACTTTGCAATGTATGGTGCTCGGAACATTGGTGTTATAAAGTGTTATATAACGTTATTAAAGAAGCAAGGCAGGAAGTTATGACATTATTTACAATGCCCTTTCATGGTGTAGAAAAATATTTAATGATTCAGTTCTCAAACTGGGTCAAAGTTCATCTTCAAACTTACAGTTAAATATTATTAGAGATGTTATAAATACTGCTAAAATATTAACTGTATATATTCTTAACTTATTTTAATATACAATATCTGGGAGACCAATCTTTGCTCGGAAAATATATGAAAATTCAAAAATGCGCGTATTCCCAGAGATAAGATCTAACTAGATCGATTTATCGCCCCCGAAAACCCCCATATAGCAAATTTTATCGCAATCATTAGAGCCGTTTCCGAGACCCCCGAAATATATACATAAATAAATATACAAAAATTGCTCCTAGGTACGATTCCAAATAATTATGCAAAGGTACGGGTTAATTAAATAGTAAGTTTTCACACAGCTAAATGTAAATGTAACTCACAAAAAGAAAACGGGGTCAAGGCGTAGTTTGTTTAATTGTGATATTCGTCGGTAGATTGATCAAGTGGTGGTGGAGCACTGCCCTTTATGAATTGGTGCCTGAAAATGTAATTATTTAAGCTTATTAGTTATTTATTGAATATAATATATAGGTACTTACGTACGAAAAAGCATTTTTCAAGTAGGTACTTGATATATAGAAATGGGTTCTAAAGCCAATCGTATTTATCGAGAATCTACATCCAAAAGTAATGAATTCAGGTCACTTTTTGTGCAGTGATTGAAATCTGTCTAATAAGCTAGTATCTTATTGCTAGATTATCGCTGAGTTACAAAATTACAAAACATGACGTGTAACACATAAAGATTATTTATGTAATATTCAGAATATAGCACCCTGACCAAACTAGAATTGTGTTAAATTGTCAGCTGGTAAGATATTTTTTCTAATTAATATGACTTTGCTGACATAATTATGTTTACTTTCAACGATAGCTATAAGTCGGAAATGCTTGTGAAGTCCAGATTTGCTCGATTTGTTTGTAATATTGCGCCCAGCATGTTTACTTCGCACGACTACGTTGTTTTACCGTTCGGTCCTCTGTAATTTTTAACCGGAGTCAGTCAATATTCTGCGGCATAAACATCCTATTTCACGTTCAAATATGTACAGTAAAAGGGGTTTGCTATCCTCTGGAATACTATTTGAACTAAGTAGCCGAATAAGAACCTCTGGGATTACCTTTCCCAGACGAATGTACGGAATAAATTCCGAGAGTTCTTTGAAATAATATCTCGGGTAGCAATAAACCAGTAAGTTAGAACATACTCACGGGGTACACCCAAGTTTTCCTTCCGCCGTATGTTATGGATGCCTACAGAAGTATCTCTGCTTAACGCTTTATGATTTTGAGTAGGTACCAAATTTATCAAATAGTTCACACTCAGGATTCGACTTAAATTTTAGTCAAAACTAAACAATATTTTAAGAAGTACAACATCCCGGTACTAATCATTTCTACTATCCCTATTACTGTCTGTCTGTTACCTCTTTATGTATGCTTAAACCGCTAAACCGATTTAGATGAAATTTGATATGGAGATAGTTTCAGGCCCGGGGAAGGACATACCAAAGAGGATAGTTTTCGTCGATCACCAATTTGAAATTTCATTAGAGATAATGTTGATTATCAAAGCTTTCTCATTTTAAACTTTTTCTCATTTCTCAGTATAATCAATAACATGGATAGCCAAGTGAAACAAAGATTGAACAGTAGGTACTTTTCCTAATAGAAGGTAGTATTAAATTGATTATGGAATGCAATTCGTTTTTAGTTGATGGAATAACTATCGGTAGAAGAAGTCATAACATCGAGCATCCATTTGTAAACGAGGAAACAACTTACCGCCACGCGCCGTTGACAAATTGCGACCAGCTCAACCGATAGTCTCCACACCGTAGATTGGTGATAAGCGACCAATTTGAGGAGGCGCCACGACGGGGTACGGAAGTCGTTATTACAGTAGGCGGTGCAACCTAGCAAATTGCGCCCGAACACGCCATCTGAACGTGACAGCACTGTCGAACACATTCCTTATTTGAAACGTCTCACAGTGACATTCGAACTGTAACTTATGAATTTCGGATAGACATACCGAATATGAGTTCTTGTTAGTTCGCTGCATGTAATAATAATATAAACCGTAATGTAAGTGATATAAAGCTTTCAATTGCGTGATTCTGTCACATCTTTACCTCGAGAATTTATCTCGATTTAAAGCTGTTTTTGATCTTTATAAGGCATTGTCCTACCTGAAGCGACATATGCGAAATTCAATCCCGACGGCAACGGTAACCATGAAAAAGACAGCTCTGTCACTTGTTGTTGTAGTATTTTGTCAATTTGTTTGTCAAAATGCATGGAGCGTAGCAAAGCAATTTTTCGCAAGGTTCTGCTTTGCTACGGCGTCCTAAAGCGTAGCAGGAAATCTCATATGAAGCGCACTATTAAAATTATACTACGCATTTGCAAAAGCCGGCATTCACACAGGCCACACAGCAACCTTTGGATAAAAATATCGCTGTCGCTCGCCTATATGTATATTAAGTCATTATTAATGACTTAAATGAACTTACATAATATATTCGCCTTTGACACGCCTACATCGATTCCATCGTTTCGTAACACTGTTAACCAAATAAATGTTCCGGAGTCAGCTACAAAGGCCCCGATTTGCCGATTGTCATAGTCATATCCCTTGACTTTGGTGTTTGAATTTCGGTAATTGAATTGTGAATAATTGTGTGTACAATACAATTATGTCGGTGGAATGTTAACATGCCCAAAGTGCGCTCGTACTTTCATTAATAAGACTGGATATTCAAGCCTCAAGCGCACAAGTTGATAAACAAAACTAATAACACTGGTGCCTATTTAAAGCGTATCTCAGCGTAAACACTAAACAGTCGTTGTGACCGTCTTATCGTTTAGGATTAGGATAACAACATCATCATCAAGTGGGTATATTATATTTTTTAGTACATAATTCGTGGATGACATTTGATATACCTGTAGTGGTTTTCTCCAAACATGCGAGGAAATATAAGGTACGATAATTAATAATTTAAGCGTCAATCATCACTTGAATAGATGAGAGACTTGAATGAACTTTTACAGCAAAAACCCTTCTTTAGGTAAGTAACTCCAAAGTTAAACATCCGTGATATAGCGCGTCTCCTCCAGGTATATGGAATATTGCCTACTGACATCAATACAATGGACCGGGAACGATACAGGATATTGAGATTATCGAGTACCTATTAATTTTGGTATGATCATAGTGTAGGATATCGGTAGTTTACTTGTAGGTTTTAGGATGATGGATAATGTTTCATAGAACAGGTGTATATGTGTTTGTGAGGTTCCAATGCTCCCAAGGATGCATCTACTGTCTATGCTATTTGAAGCCTATATTTTGTACTTTTATTCTGTCAAGGGAATCCTTGTACATGGTCGACAACGCGCGTGAATCGCGTGATATTCCACAAGTGTTACAAGCGCCCATACACTGCGGTGGCCGTTTAGCAACAAGCGGCCGTACGCTTGTTTGCTACCGTCGTGGTATAAAAATTGTAATATTACAATAGTCTAGGAAAGGCATGGTTTTATTTAATAAATAATAAAAATAAATAAATAAATAAATATTATAGGACATTCTTACACAGATTGACCAAGTCCCCCAGTAAGCTCAAGAAGGCTTGTGTTGAGGGTACTCAGACAACGATATATATAATATATAAATACTTAAATACATAGAAAACAACCATGACTCAGGAACAAATATCTGTGTCATCACACAAATAAATGCCCTTACTGGGATTCGAACCCAGGACCATCGGCTTCACAGGCAGGGTCACTACCCACTAGGCCAGACCGGTCGTCATTTAATGTTTTCCCGTCGGTCGTAAGTTAATGAAAAAAACGAGAGCGAGAGAGAGAGGATATCTAATATAAAATAATTCAGCAAAACAGGTACTTTGTAGTTTATTAAAAGTAGAAATTAATTTACATGGCAGATTAGACATAGAGTAGGAATTATTTTTATTTTGGTTAATACTTACTAATATTACTAATACAAAATCCAACGACTGTTTTCTTAAGAGCCAACGGGAGTGGTCATTTCTCCATACAAACGTACTCCTCGTTTTCCTCCGTGGTTTTTGAAGCTAGAGCAATGATTTTTTCAACACAGATTAATATTATCAATATCTGTGTCGGACCGTTTTGCTTTTTTTGTTTTTTAAGGCGCTAGAGCCCTTCAAAAATGGCCAAAATGGCCTAATTGACTATGCCGCAATGAGAGGCGTGGCATTCAAAACTTATATCAATTAGCCAAAAAAGCAAAACGGTCCGACACAGATAATTTCATAATCATTTAGATTTCCAAATTTGGTTACGATTGGTTAAGTTTTGGAGGAGGAAACAGAGGAGTACGAAACCTCGATTTTTGAGATTTTTACGCAGGATTTTTCGCCTTGTCCTTATCGCACTACTTTTAGGTGCCGCTTCCGTTAGCGAGACGGGTATATTTACCTAAAATATTTAAAACTCAGCTCCTGTTTCGTCTTAAACGAGCCTGATATCAACGTCTGTTTTTTCTTATAGGTATATCAAACATGTTTTACTTCAAAAGAAGACAATTGACTTTACAAGCAGTTTTGTACTTAAAAGGTAGATAATTTACATTAACTTAAGAAAAAGGAAAAACTTTTTAAATTAATGGCAAATTTAGGAGCGTCTCTTTAGTTTTAATGCAAATTGATGGCTAATAATAGGCTAGACGGGGCTAGTCTTGCTAGTTAATTTACTTCAAGCAAATAGGTCATAGATCTTGGAAGCTAGTGAATAACGGACAGTCTACACTTCCTATTAAAACGATTTTTAAACACGTGGCATGATAGGAAGTTGATATTTTAATAATAATTAAAATATTTAATACGAATCGGGTGATTTTATAGGGTGTGTTATTTACTACATCATACATTTAATTTAAAACATCCAAGAAAAAATATTTATTCATCAATCATTTTTTTAGACTATATGCTAATTTCTTACAAGCCAATTCGAACGCACCTACACATGATATCAAAACGATATAAATAATGTCTGTTAGTTATCATTCGTACGTTCATTTCGCTTGTACTTGTCCATACATATATTAGCGCGAGCGAGATGCACGAGCGAATAATAACTAATTTATTGTGGATACCTAATCGGCTTAGCTACATCTAATGGCGTTATTCATAAACATCAGTCAAGTCTAAAACAAGCCGTTGATAATCGTTTGTCCTTAATCGTCATTTGTCATTTGTGTTTATTAGAACGGGACAAAATTTGACAAAGGTTTGCTAAAGGAGGTTGGGCATATTTGTATGGACTCTGGCCTAGAAACCAATAATGATTGGAAAGGTTTTTTATATTCTACAACTTTTTGTATGGCGGGAAATCTCGAATCACTGTGTGAAAAAAGTTATGGCAAGTTAAAAAACATTCCATCACTAAGATTATTTTTATTGTTATAGGGTTTTAGTTCTGTACAACGGTTTTTAAACGTTTTATAACATAATAAAATAACTAAATATCGATATACCAATTGAACAATCACTGCTATTTTTCAAACATAAGGTGCGTCAATTATGAGCTGTGTTAAGACTTAACACAGCTCATAATTGACGTAATGCCGGGCACTTAGTGCCCAGCTGGAGGATAAAACCTACACAGTAACGTTTCAGCTCAAACTACATTTATGCCTCGATAACTTTATTCACACAAAGATTTGGGACTACCTGTCATAGTAAAAGTTTTAGAACTTAGAATAAGCTATCCAGTGACATATCGCTTGTCCTTATTGGTCATAAAGGCCAATTAGCCCACCCAAGTTATCTGGCTACTTTACAGGGAAAACACACTAACTTTTTGAAGTGAAAACTTCTTTAGCGGCGCTGTGCAATTTTTGTGATGGGGAAAAAATGTTAAACTCGCAACAGGTCACGTGACCGTAAGATTCGTAAGACGTAAGACGGACACGTGACCTGATCGAAAAACTGTTACAATGTCATTGAGTTTTCACTTCTGCGTGCAACCCGTTGTTTTTTTAAAAGGTTAATTTAGCAACATTAAGGATCCAAAGTCCAAACTTGATTAATCTGAACTAAACCCACGCTTAATTTGTAGACCATTAGTGTGTTCAAAGCACAAAGGCCGACACTGATACGTAGCCTATTTGAGGCTATTTGTGGATTTAGCTTATCAAGAATAGACATTTGAAATTACCCCGGAGACCCGAACTGACGTTTTACAGGTAAGATAATATGGTTGCCCGTAGAGGATTCTGCTCTAACGACACTTCCCAAGTTTTCCCTTCCATTATTATCGTTACAATTACAGAATTGTTACTTAGGTTTTTAATTATTTGAGAGTTAATCCAAATTAAATACTAATCAATTTATGTAATGTGTTTAAATATGGATTAAAACTTTGCATGCTAAAGCTCTCAAAAACTTATTTATTAGGGCTCATAAAATACGTACCAATTTTATTTTTTCTTCTAAAATCATTCTAACAATTTTTTTTTCTTCGCCCGAGAAATCTATAGAGATTCTTGAAATAATCTATTACCTACATACGTATCTCAAGTATGAACAGTATGATACACGTACACATTACGTCCAAAAGTTACCTAGATCGCTTACCATGTGAGCCGTATGCTTGATTGTCAACGACGTGGTATAATAAAACAACTTACAAACATTTTTTTCAATAACTAGGTTTTTTCTGTACGTGCTTCATTGAGAAGTTACGACCAATCCAAGTTATGCCAGGATAGTGCCAATATTTTAGTTGTTCAGTAATTAAGAGTTCTGGAATCGACATTAATTTTAATAAAAGCATCATATAAATTTCCATTTACGTCGAACAAATATCAGCCTCATACGAAAAATTTCTTAAATGGCTCTCATATATATTAATTAAGGATCCGTTCTTGAGAAAACGTCGATAGGGCGTTAGTATCTCAATACCTACTCGTACCAGCAAAAAGCCTTAAATAGGTACGTGTTCTAAGGTCAATCAACTTTCAGAAGATGGAATTTTGTCCCGTAATACAGAAAATAATTGTAAATATAAAAAATATACTTGGTCAAAAGGTTGGTAGAAAAAGGCGGGAAATTTGAAAAATGTAGGTGCGAAGGGATATCGTCTCATAGAAAATTTGAATTTCGCGCCTTTTTCTACTGACAAAATTTGTTTGACCATCTATAACTAAAGGATCATACACGCTTAGGTAGACCAGAAATTATGGTTATAAACCAGAACGGAATTGCTGTAGGTTAAATTTTATACATTAAACACTTTCAAATTTTTTAAATTTTACGCAGGACACGCCATCATTTCGCAGTGCTAGCATGTCGTGACGGTTTGTAAACATTAATAATAAACCTACTATATTTTTTGTATGCATACAGATAATTTTGATGTAACAATCATACATTTACGACGTCGTCGGGAAATTCGTGCGCGCTCTCGTTACGAGTGGTCCATAACTTCTTTAAATAACAACTCGTGGCGTCCGAAAGATCACTTCGCAGTCACTTCGGTTAGAAATGACCAAGTCACGGGTAAAATAACAAAATGATCCAAAAGCTTTAAATAAAAATTTCTAAAAAGTTACGGTATCATGAGCCGTCAAAATATAAATTCGGACTCCGCTTCACCAACGGTCTAGCCGCATTTTTCCCGTGTAAATAAAACTTAACCGCCAGGAAACGGTGCGCGGGGACATCCACGAATAAAATCTAATTCCATGTGTAACGGTCATCCGACAACAAAGGTTTCAAAAGCGTTTAAAATAAATAAAAGTTGTGGAAGACCCAATGCTATTTAGGTGACCTTTCGGTTTCGCATTGCTCAATTAATGTTGGAGTGGTCCATTACGAGTTATACTTTAATGCACTCATAATACATACCTTTACCAAATTAGATAAATAAATACGACTGGATGCCATTTCAAACTTACATTTCGATCTCAATATATCTAAATAATGTAATTTTATTATCTTTCGCCCATGCGTCTCGCTTCACCTTCAGCTTCACCAATACAAATCTATGGAAAAGTGCGAGCGGAATGCACGCGCGAATGATATCAAAAATACATCATTAAGGAATCGTTTAAAATCATAGTTAGTTCGAATTGGCCTCCTACACTATATATATAATTAAATTAAAAATATATATATTATTATATATAATTAAAATGGCCATTGATAAGATGAAATTGACCAGGCAGTTCTACATACCTCGCCTTTTGTACACCCATCTGAAAAGTACATAGCCACTTTATGAATGAATTCCATTTATAAGTGCGTAAATTGCGTATGCACATTTGCAGCTCGCTGTACATACGACGTTATCCTCTGGAGGCAACTTCTACTTGTCTAGTTTCTTGCTAACAAATATTATAAAAACACTTTACACCCATAAAAGTATTAGTGATAACCTTCAAGATTAAAATCAAACATGGAAAGATTTATCCAGTTCAGTTTTGCTTCTTCATTCAATCAATCAACTCTTATAGCCAATAAGCATTAGCGTAATCAAATATGAAAGATTCAAGCCGGTCAGTCAGTGCCCAGGGGACGATCACTGCAGTTGAATACTCGAGTTATCTGTCCGTGTTTGTACAGGGTGCCCTTACCCTCGCATCATCCACGGCTGGCCGGCCCCGGTAATGAGGGAGAGTTGCGTAATTTACGACAGGGGAGGTTATGAACGCAGGGTGCAACTGTTTGAAGTTTATACGCGTGTTTGGTCGTCATACACCTGAACCTTCTTGTCCCCGCTAATAGATTTCAAGTAGTTTGCTGCTTAAAAGCACACTGAAGCAGTGGTGACGTAGAAAATAATTTTTCTATAATGACTGTACAGATATAATACATAATTGTTTTCCATCGTATCTTCTCGGAAACGTTCGTATTTGTCATGCTACTTCAGTCAACCTCAGTCCTTTTTGTACCGAGACTGACTGAAATAGCAAGACATGTTCGTACGTTTCCATGAAAATACGATAGAAAATAATTATGCACTACATCTGTAAAATATAATGAAAGTTCAAGATGAAAAATCCAACGCGAAAATATCATTGACCGACACTCCCTTGGCAACGCATTCCGTTAGACTCCGCACCACCGCCACCCGAGCCCCCTTAATGTATTCGTTTATATCGATTATTTTAGTGCTAGTCTTTAGGGAGTCTAAACGCGGACAAGTTTGCTGAGGTTGACGAGCCGGAAACAGAAAGCCCAGGCCTACTACCGCGAAAATCAAAATTTGCAAATAGGGTTGTTAGCACATGTTGAATTGTTTAACTAAATCTAGTTAAATAGATAGAAAATGAGCAATTTATTACAATAAATTGGAAACTTAAAAAATATATGGGAATAATAAAAAAAATACAATACCTCACAGTTTCAAAAATATTTTTTTTTCAACTTCCAAATAGGAAAAAAATAATGGTACCATTCGATTCCTAACATTTTCGTTCGACTTCGAGCGGCTCATAATTTTATTATGGTCTAAGAGCTAGCCACGGAAATAGGTATGCAATTTATAGAGCAACGAAATCCCTCTAGTTAGTATGCCATACTATCGGTATTAATTAATCCGGGCGCCTGGCAGCTGTTTAGCGGTGGGTGCGGGAGTGGTTGGGCAACAAAGGGGTTGTAAAATCAATCGAAGGTGTGCAATTTATAGAGCTCTGATTTTGGTGTGATATAATAGCTAAATATGTATTTAATTCAAATATAACAATGCCAGGCGTTTTAATTGGGGGAAAAGTAGTGCCAGGTGACGTACAAGATTCGCGAAAAAGTACCAAAATAGGTTTGCAATTTATAGAGAAACGAAATCTTTCTAGTTAGTGTGCAATACTATCATTATTAATTAATCCGGGCGCCTGGCAGCTGTTTAGCGGTGGGTGTGGGAGTGGTTGGGCAACAAAGGGGTTGTAAAATGAATCGAAGATGTGCAATTTATAGAGCTCTGATTTTGGTGTGATATAATAGCTAAATATGTATTTAATTCAAATATAACAATGCCAGGCGATTTAATTGGGGGAAAACTAGTGCCAGGTGACGTACAAGATTCGCGAAAAAGTACCAAAATAGGTTTGCAAATTATAGAGCGACGAAATCTTTCTAGTTAGTGTGCCATACCATCATTATTAATTAATCCGAGCGCCTGGCAGCTGTTCAGCGGTGGGTGTGACAGTGGTTGGGCAACAAAGGGGTTGTAAAATCAATTGAAGGTGTGCAAGTTACAGAGCTCTGTGTTTGGTGTGATATTATAGCTAATTATATATTTAATTCAAATATAACAATGCCAGGCGTTTTGTTTGGGGGAAAACTAATGCCATGTCCAAGATGCGCGAAAAAGTGCCAAGTCATCTCATTTACTGTACTGTATAAATAAGTAATGTTTATAGTAGTTAAAGTCTTTCATGCATGTCTTAATTACTTAACCTATTAATGTATAGTTATAGTTTGTAAAGTAGTGTAAAAGGCTCGAACTGTTTGAATGTTGTTGCACACCTGTTATTGGTGCATAAATATCATACGTGTCTGCTGTACTTATGTAACTTTACTTGCTTTATTTATGTACTGTTGGTGTGTCTTATAAACTAAAATAAAATAAAAATAAAATACTGTGTCAAATTGTATCGTGTTTCGTTACTTGGGTGGGGTTGGGCTGATTTGAAAACGGGACTCTATTACTAATCACACTTGGCCGGTTTTATCGAACCCGTTTTAATTCAAATTTGTCAACAATTTTAAAGATGATTTAGACTGGCTATCCGTAACACATCTAAAGAACTCAAGTTGCGGAGCGTTGGGCGTGACACGGCAGCGCGGCCGACGCGGGCGGCCCGGGCGGCGCGAGGCCAGTTGAGGCCAGTTGCTCTTTGTCGTCGCCTGGCGGGGTGATCGACTGAATATTTGCGCCTGTATTTTTGCACACACGATTTTGAAGGTCCTCTCTAATGAAAAAGTAAAGGCCCAGACCTCTATAAATGAGACAACTTTGGCACTTTTTTCCGCACCTTGTACGTCACCTGGCACTAGTTTTCCCCCAATTAAAATGCCTGGCAGTGTTATATTCGAATTAAATACATAATTAGCTATTATACTACATCAAACTCAGAGCTCTATAAATTGCACACCTTTAATTGATTTTTCAACCCCTTTTGTTGCCCATCCACTCCCGCACCCACCGCTGAATAGCTGCCAGGCGCCCGGATAGATTAATAATGATAGTATGGCACACTAACTAGAGGGATTTCGTCGCTCTATAAATTGCATACCTATTTCCGTGGCTAGCTCTCCCTCTATTACCATCTCTGATTCATTTTTAAGTAAATCCGAATTGAAATGACAATTCCCGCTACACGCATCACGCCACAATTAAAACATGACAATGCACTTTTACAAGACTAGAGCCTAATTTATGATATGGTCAAGGCAGATAAGTATTTTAGTTTATAGTCGCTAATATCTCACTTTCTATCATTTAAAACTTTGTTAAGTTATTATTAAAATTGTTACTTACTTACATTAAGTATGTTTTCGTACTCGTAGCAAACTCATTTACTTACACATATTTATATTCAAGGCAGAATTAAAGTAAAATAAAATACATACCTACCTAAAGAATCTCCTCCTTGTAGAATGTAGGTTATGGGCTAAATAGACTAGATGCTAGCAATGTTCTTCCAATACTCCCCGCTTCAGTAAATTGGACGCCATTAAACTAAACTTCACTTTTGAATGCGATATTTTACATATCTTCGTTAAACATAATATTAAGTCATTATATTTGATGAGAAAAATCCGGGCCATTAGGTAACATTAAATGACGACTTCCGAACTTGGTACACCTACGGCGGTGATGTTATCATGCCGTGAGTTATGGGAGTCGGCAATAAATACCTTCCAACCCGTGATACAAAAATCATGAGAGTGAAATTTCACGTAAGGTCGTTAAACAATGAATTGCTACTAATATTTTAAAGCTACTTGTAAAGTTTAAGTATATTAAAACTCTGTAAACCTTACTTAGCAGCTTATTTAAATTCATAATTATTTTTTTAATACAGTTGCTCAAAAAGTGCTACTTTACGTAGCTGTTTAGCGTGCGGAAAGATGGTTTTCACTTTTCCAATTTTTTTAAATTTATCCTTGTTCCAATTCACTACTACTTATTGATGAGTGTTAATATTAGTTTCCTTTAAACGTCGTAATCAACATAAAAACCTACCGATAATGTAAGAATATGAAAAATATACATATTTCATATTTTATTACTTACCTCTTTATTTTTTAATATTGAATATTGAAAAACCGTTCTTAATAAGTTGTCTGAATGGAACGGAATAGGTGCCTAAACGCCTGTCAAAGAAGAGGCGTTTTTCTTACTGCAAGCATGTTTCAAGTTTCCAAAGGCAACATTCGATATTGTTTTTATAAATATACGATACACAAATAATCGTAAATAACGATACTTATAATAATACAATGTTTTATATTTACAATTGTTTATGTCTTATAGAATATGCATTTGAAAAAAAAGCTTTCATTGAAGTGGGTTCAATAGTCGAATAAAAGCTAAAAAAAACACCTCTTCATAATGTCAAAAAATTTCACTGCGAAAGATCGAACTTACCTACAACGACTTTGTTTTCCAATCTTAAGTTTTCAAAAAGTTGCTTATAAAATGAGTGAATCAGAGTTAGAAATTGATTTAACACCGCCAGACATTTGTGAGAAGGCTGCAATTGCAAATGAGATTGCTTTGCCTGAAAAATCTAAAAATAAGTAAGTTTAGAATTCCTTACTTGTTGTTTTTCTTATTTTTTCGCAACTGTATTAAAAAACGTCGTTCGATACACGTGCGGAAATGTCATTCTTCACTCGTCCCACTCTCTCCGAGTCCGAGTCTTGCCACTTGAATATTTAAAAATGCTAATATTTTGTTGCTTATTTTGTGTAACGACTAAAGTACCTACTTATAATATCAACCCGTCTTATTTTCGGATCAATAAGACCCTTTTTTGTAAATAAATTTAATCATGTTACATAATTAGTAATACCTAATAAAGTATCTAAAATTCTTAAATTATTGTAACATTAAAAACAACTTAAACTAAATGTAAATAAAAAGTAAGTGTTTACTTTACGTTAACTTTCTAGAATGTTTTATTATTAAAAGCGTTCGACTAATACTAGCTATTCCTACAACAAGTTTAGTATTACGTCACTACCTGTAAGTTCCTATAATTGGCTTCCTGTATCTATTATAATTTATGTTAATGTCACTGCTGCTGGATCTGCAAGTAAATAAAATAAAAATAAAACAACTTTGATAAAAAAATTCGCAGATGTCTCCATTTTCGCGGGCAATACCTCAACACGGAATTATTGATAGCTGCCAGCTATCCGAACTGATAAACTAATATATACTTTTGCCAACTGGAAAATTCTCAGCTCATCCACATAGCATAGCCGCCACACCCTTCTCATTTGTCAAATCAACAGAAATATATGCGTGGTACCTTACAGATTGATGGGCCGGCCTAGATTGAATTACATCTCGGTATGGCCTGACGAGGGTCTTAGATTCCATGCGGGTGTAAGGTATCCGCGAACAAGAATAATACGAGAATGAAGCTGCCTGATAAAGTGTAGACGTTTCGTAACTGTTAAGAGATCCCTATTTGCGTAGTTGGGGATAATAAGTCTTTGGAATTTGGATGAGGATTTGTTGTGCGGAAAATTCCGACAAAGGTGTAAGCGCACTGGCTATGCGTCAGGAGTATAGCGGTATATAATATGACTATTTATTTATTTAATCGTATGGCAAACATATTGTAAAATAGAAACAAATATAATTAGATGTCTAAACTAAGACCATTCAGCCACTTTATGGCTTCGTCGCTCAGGGTGATCAGGTCTTTGGGAGGACCGGCAACATAGCGCGTTATAGGGCAGTCTTGGATTATGTGCTGGATGGTTTGGGCTTCCGCACCGCAGCCGCAGGCCAGGGAATCCACCCACAGCGGTGTTTGGGTGACCACACCCATATGACTTTAATAAAATTACAGGTAAGTAAGTAATGTTTCCCAAAATATTAAAATGTATTTTTTCACAAACATACAAGAATAATTTTCCTTTTTTCGGTAGCCTACAATAAATAAGTGAATACCTACTTTTCCGTTCCAATTAACTTATGAATGAATTTGTACGGTCGCTATAATTACGGCCGAGATCAGTGATTGAATAATTCCCATGTTTATGAATTTTCCTTGACCCATATATTCATCCCGTCAGCAAGCTAAATAACATTCATGGGTCCATTTGAAGAAAATATTTTTTGGCATTGTTAAGTGTTGTACAACCTGCAGTTTAGTATATTCCTACAGTTAATATTTTCGCTCTTTGCAGATCCCTTTTTACTTAATTATCATTTAAAAATCGAAAGTAAATTACGATCACAAATTGCAAACGCAATAAAAATAGAAATAAACGAATAGGTAAGTGAATAAGAGCCTGCTGAATAAAATACCATAAAGGTGTCTGAAACAGTTTCCCATTACAACTGGCAATGAAATCTTCAAATCGATATGAAAACGTGCAAAGCTGGCATTGAGTAAATACAGTTAATCTCGAGTGGAGTCTAATGGCTTGTTTGTCCAATTAATTGGATTTCCTTAACACCCTGGAGCAAGGCGCTGTTCGACGTTGTACAGCGAAAGTTTGCCCATCCCGTTACTTGACCAAGATTATTACCAAGATATTCATCGTATAACAATGAGATAGGTAAGACTTTGTCATTATGCAAACTGATTGAAATACAAATCAAAATTGTAATGGTATCTCGAAGGGGAACTTACATTTTGTTTATATCTCAAATACTTAGATCACTTAGATTACCATATACGTACCTACTTCTAGATATATTTATAGGATAAAAATATAGGACAGTATGTATTATTTTAAATTTTATTAGTCAAATTCAGATATTAAAAAAACAATAAATGCTTCTAGGACTCATGCTTTTGCTCCCCACGAATTTATAGTAAGTCCGAAGTCAATTGGTTTCTTAGTTAATTACACAAACGGGTCTACCGCGATATAACTTCATCGCGGTAGTAATTAAATATGTGTACAAAACGCGAGAGTTTAAAGTGTTCAATTGGTTTCATTAGACCAACTCCTTGTTGAACTAGAATACGTTTACGTTCCACTAGGGCAAGTAGGAACGGGCTGCAGTCCATTAGCATTTCATTAGGTCTAGTAATTTAGTTGAGAATACAAAGTGTCGCGTGTCGTTTACCCCAATTATCAATTCACATTTGTACAAACTTATTCTAAACTCCCGACACTCTATTTACCGTTTAATGTACGAGTCCCAACGTCCAGGCCGGGCATGATCTGCCGCCGCGGGCTGTCGCCGCATCACAAGTACAATAACATCATCGAGAAGCGGACTGGTTTGCAAACTGTGTAAATCATATACTTAAATATGAAATGTAACTACTGTATAGCAGCTTCAAATTTCTTCAACATCTAGCAATATGGGTCAAGCTCTGGTCTAGCCCGGTCGTGGGGAATCGTACCTACCTATACACCTATCAGGGCCATCCAGGGCCTTAAAGACATACACGTCACTCGGGGCGTTTTCTCATGAGCATGAGAGTCACACTAAATTTCTTAAAATCTGTTATTGATATGATATCACACTCTTTACTTTGCCCTCGCGCTAATGCCATAAGTTGACATTGTTTGTATGGTAATTTTATGTTGTATTATCTTGTGCGCGTTTTGGGGTCACCTGCAAGCCCGCAAGAGTTGAACACAAAATAAAATAAAATAAAAAATGCGTAGGTAAATGCGAGCGAGATGACTGTATGCAGATTGTTAAAAAAACACGGGTTATATACTGTATTTTACATTCGCATATGTAAGTATAAGTATTTCTTCAGAATATGTTAATAAATTTGCGACAACGTAAACAATATCGAAGCACTGATACTGTAAGGATTATAAGGGGATAAATTAAAGTATTTCTCAACTAAGATGTAGGAAATTAATAGTCTAAGCATGTGCTTACTGAGCTCCTAAACTAGGCGATGCATATTCAACGAGTGATTTGCGTAGGTAAGCAATCGCTTACATAACTAAATATATGGTAAGTGGGTGAGCGATCTGGCTGATCTATGGTGTGAACTGCTAAAACTTGGTCTAGCCCTTATTACACTTAAAAACTTTCGCATTCGGAACACATACTAAATAGACACGCAAGTGTGTCGAAATAGTTATTTACGATACAAGTGCGGAAAAGAGGAAATTCGACCCGAGTGTTGAAAAATTAAAACACGACCGAAGTGTTTTAAATAGACTCGAGTTGCGAATTACCTATTCGCACGTGTATCGTAGGTACAACGTTTTACAGTACATATGGCCCTTTAACTTTTGACATACTTATAGAAAGTAGGACCATATATTATGTACTGTAAAACATTTTTATGTGAAAGATGAACGATATTAAAATTATAAATAGAGTAATAATCTTAGCCATATCTGCCTTGCATAATGTCTTAAATCTACACTGCTAATATATATTTGCTATAGGTACCTATAGCTGCCAGGTATGCAGGTATGTAACCTAAATTGTACTACGTCTCCCTAAATATTGCAACTCTCTGAACTGTACCCTCTATCGTCTATGTAAATACTTGTTTATCAGTTTATGAGTTCCGAACGTTATTGTTTTTCCATTGCAGATAGAAAGCGAACTCGGTAACTTTCTTTACACAGGGTATCTGATCTTGCCACAGATATTGGCTAGATAGACTACATAAGTACTTAAAATGTTATGGTACCCAATGCGTTTGATTTAAGAGTTGAGATAGTTGTAAATGAGCAATTAGCGCACGCGATTACCTATACGATGAACTGAAAACAAAAGCGCGATATAAAATAACTGTACAAACAGGTGCAGTATGCATTTCAGTTAAAATTAAATCTGAATTCAATCAGATCAGTGCTTGTGTGGTGTAAGACCAGTATCATTATTGTATACAGCGCCAGTCACATGTCCAGTGATTTATATAAGAATCAAGCGTGGGCATTTGATGGATGCAGTAGAAACGTGAATATATTTTATTGTGATTTTTGTGCAGTCATAAATCCCTGGGATGTTATATGTTATATGAAAAGCATAGATAGTGGAACGCTATTTTACATTTAGGTAGTCTATAAAAATATGTCTTTGTATCTTGCAGTCGAGGGAGTCATAAAATAAGATTGGCTCAATCGACCACGTTTTATTGACTTATTAACATCGATCTGAGATGCTTGCTTGCTGTGAATTGTTTCAATTTCCTCGCAGCGATGGAGCTCGAACATGTTACGTTGCATGTCGGGTAATCTAAGAACGATTATTTCTGCACAGTATAAACATTGCTACACTTGATTGAAATAGGTAAATTATGCACAGTATCGTCGATGAATGTCTTTATTGTGTTGCTTCTGTTGTAATACACTATCCTCGTAAGTCCCCGCGTACTTGTACAAGTACAAATTAAATTCCAGTTATGAACTCTTATAGAAATAAAAGAAAGTTCCAAATTCAAAAGCGCAAAAACTGGCTTGAGTCTTACGAGACTATATTTTTTTTATTAACGCACTCGAGAAGTATTTTGATTATCAGTGCTTAAGAAATTGGTATAAATTATTACAGGAGACCCCGCTTAAATCGATCATGTTTAATACGATTTCCAACGTAATATCTACGCCATTTTATGTACCTACACTGGCCCTAGCAAAATGGTTTTTGTATGTTTTCACGGTTGATACGCATTCCCCTTTTCAGATGCGTTTTTCATGTGGTCCTTACAGAATCTTCTTAAGTGGGTTTTACTACAATTAGAAATTATTAATTCTTGTAGATTAATAAATCTAATCAAAAGTTGGCTATTTTAGTCAAACATACTGCATTTTTTTTTAAAGAACGTATAAAAAAATTAACCAATAGGTTTCTTAACTCTCCTTACTCTTTTAAAGTAGAAAAAAGCTATAATTACTTATGTATAAGGTAAATAGTAGAAGAGCCGGTCGCTAATTTTCTAACCGACTTGATACCACGATGAAATGCACAATGGTTTCCCATAAAAGTGATTCTAAATCCGAATTCGATAGTCTGCCACAGCGGAACTTGCCGAAAGTACGAAAAAGAAGGCCACTTCCGGTGCGAAAAAAGCGGGCTGATTTAACCCATCTGATACCGAAATAATAGTTATGGCAGCAGTTACAAATTTACATGTAGACACAGAAAAGCGAAGTCTGCCAGTATTACCGATGGGTAAATGTAGGGTAACTGATGTACACCTTGCTAACATAATCTCGTCTGCCAAGGTGTTTCGGCAGGAAAAGCCTTGGCAGACTTATATATTCCTGAAATGAGGGTGCATACCTACCGACTGGAATTGGTTTCATCGTGGTATCACATGAGTTAGTGTACGGTAACCGATGGTCATCTTGCTTATAATCTCGTCTGCCAAGGTGTTTCGGCAGGAAAACCCTTGGCAGACTTATATATTCCTAAAATGGGGGTTCATACCTACCGACTGGAATTGGTTTCATGGTGGTATCAGATGGGTTAGTGTAGGGTAACCGATGGTTACCTTGCTCAGATAAGAGCGTCTGCCAAGCACTTCCGGCATAAAAAATACTGGCAGACTTCGCTTTTCTGTGTCTATATGTAAATTTCTAACTGCTGCTCTATTATTTCGGTATCAGATGGGTTAAATCAGCCCCTTTTTTCGCACCGGAAGTGGCCTTCTTTTTCGTACTTTCGGCAAGTTCCGCCGTGGCAGACTATCGAAATCGGACTTAGCATCACTTTTATGGGAACCCATTGTGCATTTCATCGTGGTATCAAGTCGGTTAGAAAATTTGCGGCCGGCTCTTCTACTAAAACGTACTTATGCTCGACGCGGTCCCAGTACATGTCATCTTGAAACTTAAGTCATTGTCAATAGAGGTGACCGCAAGGTGTCATCTATTGGGCATTAGCATGTCGAGCACTAGTACATTTATTTATTACCTTAACCTATATATAGCTACTACGTTTACCGAGCGTAGCAATCCGTAGCCTGAATGAGCTTAATTCGACAAACCATTCCCTTACACGTGAGATCTGTGTCATTGACCTTAAAAATTTTGTTCAAAAACAATCATCTAAAATTCCCCCATCTCTGGGCTTCAATTATGTTGCCAAAGCGTCCCAAAATCACAGGTAACTGGAATTATCTGCTGCCGAAAGTTAATATCGGCTTTTAAACAGTTAGCTACGCCGGCCCCCGAACGTAGGAACATTCATAATGAAATCATCGGGGCTGAGGTTTTCATGAATAGTGGTGTGCTGTGCCAATATTCTCCTTTTTGGGAATATTCCTATTTGGATTAATAGCCGCGTTACTTCACAGTGGTTTGCTTCTCCGAATCGCTACCAGCGGACTGCAAATAATATTTACAGTCCGCTAGAACGGGGTACGGGGTACTGGTTAAGGTTATGTGACATTCCTGTGGACATCATAAAGTAAACGGACTCTTAGGCCTAATTGTCGGACTTTATCCCGATAGGCATTTATTTAAAATCTTATACTTGGAGCATTCCACGGGCTGTCCCGTACAAAGGCATTTTATTTCCTGTGTTGCGACTTTTTTTTGGGCTTTTAAAGCAGGCGATTATTTTTCTGTGCATATTTTTGACCAGTTGTCATAGAAAAGGAAACTCTTATACCTGCAAATCTTCAGAAAATTCACGTTTGTACGGGACAAACGGTAGATAATTTCGTGAAATGCTCCAAGTTACTTCTTAAAATTTCTATGATGGAAGTAATAAGAAAAATATATCGTTTTATATCATCCACAGCAAGATATTTATTATTATTTTATATTCTTTACACATTCCCTGCCAGCGCAAGCTAAGCGCTACGAGCGTAGTTGATAACACGTGTTTTCCGCTATGTAGCAAAAAGTGAACCCGCCTAGCGGGACGCTGGCAGTAAATGTGCTAAATAAAATTCTTCGTTACGGCCCATCACTATTCACAGGTAAGCTCAAGTGGGCTTAGAGCTAATAAAATTGCTTCGAAAATACCGAGTGCTGTGAGGTCCGGTGATTTTTTCTGTTACATCCGGCGGCTCTGGCCGTACGGCGTATTATTAATTACTGTCTGCCCAGCCATTTAATATTTCACCCCTACCACATTAGAAGAATAATAACAGTAACATGGCTTAGGCTGGATTGGAGTAATCCGATCAACAAGCTGAATTACGTCAGATATGCTCTAAATATAAAGAACTGAAAACCTTCCATGCAAGAAAATGTTAACTTACTAAATACGATTTTAGAAACCTAAACATACTTATATCATAAGTGTGGTAACTAACGTAAGATTTGATGTCTTCAAACAAAATTATATTGTTTTAGTCTGACATCTGGTCTCAAGTGGTTACTCATACGCTTTAGTAAGGTTTTCAGCAAAATACTACTATTAGGTAGTGTCTGATTGACAATCGATGGATAAACTACTTATAGCCTTTTTGATAAAAACTACACATTTCAATAGTCCAGTCTCTGCTTACAGCACAGCTGTGTGCTTTAGTAAGGTTTTCAGCAAAATACTACTATTAGGTAGTGTCTGATTGACAATCGATGGATAAACGAGCCTTTTTCATAAACACTACAAATTTCAATAGTCCAGTCTCTGCTTACAGCACTGCTGTGTATGTGCAGGTCCAACCTTCCACCGCGCGAGCCTTAATCCCCACTTAGGTAATTCCCCATATTTTGCCGTTTTCAACGTTTATCCGTAACGGAAACTCATTTTTAACTTTTAATGCGATTAGATCATGTGTGGTTTATTTGTTTAGAGGTCGCTTCTGGCACGCGCCAGAAGCGGCTTATTATCGGCCAGATTATCTATTGTATCTTCTTAAGAAATGTCAACTTATTTTGTATACTTTTTAGTATTTCGTGTTAGATTTTAGCGTAAGTTCAGGAAAGCTGACAACATTATTTAAAGCACTAACAACCCATAACATCAGAAGATGTAAATCTATAGTGGAGGGAGATAACTATCTGTATAGACAATCCGTAATTTTAATTTTTCACAATCTAGGCATTGTTTAACATTTCCATTCATACAAAATTTTACACTGTTAAAATTCATAGTGTTTTGATACAAATTATTAGGATAGTTTTCATCCTATTGATCTGCCGAGGTGTGCTCGGATGCAATATCCGCTTCAAAACGAGTTTTCGACTGAAAAAACGATTCGACTTGAATTGAAGCGGAACGCAGTATACATACTTCAAAATTGATAACAGAGTTGGGGGTTATTACTTTTCTCCAGAACTAACATAACGTTCAAAAATAGAATTGGTCAAATCCTAATTTAAAAAGAAGTTTCCAATATCCTTTTTACAAAATAAATTAAACACCATAATGAGGAGGCACACTAAAAGATTAGGACAGATGTCGCCACTGCAATCGGACATTGTTTACGTTTTGTTGTCAAGTGTGAAGTGCGAATTTTATAGTAGATAATACGTGTGCTTATTAAACTAAAATGTATTCATTTATGACTGTAAAGGAACTACAAACCGAGCTTCGATGGAGAAATGCTACACTTGGTGGAAAAAAGGCTGATTTGATACAAAGATAATCACTTAATATATTTGAGGTTATTCTGTGTATTTTACCGTTTATTCAAATTTTAGAAGGCTCACGTGCAGTTTTTCCTTTTATATTACAAGTTTCGATCGAAAACAAAGCTTTGGTGTATACCTGGATGTACAAGAAGGCGAGGCGTTTCATATACGCCGCCCTACGACACTATCAGATAGGTACCTACAAAGTCGTGATGCGTCTGGAGTACAGCATTAGTGACCAAGCCATGCCCTAAAATCCCTAAATGATGTAGGTTACTTCATTAAAACTTAGTTTACCTGTGTTTTGTCCCTCACGGACGCACGCGTATACCACTTCTATAGGATCCTACCTTCTATGAACAAACATGAACGTTCTTAAGGACCTAGAGGTTGATTCTAATTTAACAATATGTTATGGTTTTGATAAGACCTTGACGATCGTCTTGGTGATTGGCGCGCATCTCACGGATGACTTTCACGTCATTTCGCATGCACCAACCATCTTAAGCGATCTTCAAGGTAGTAACAAAACACAATCAAAACCGCAACAATGAATCGGCTTCCTGAAAGGTATTTCTTTATAAAAATGTTGTATATTTATAGCAGCTTTTAACTAAAAAACATACATTTTGACATTTTATTCACTGCATTTACGTCGTGAATGCTAGCATGGCCTTTGAAGTGACATTTACTGAAATCAATTTCGGTTATATGATTCGATAAGGAGCACTCGTATCCGTAAGTATATTTATGAGCATTCTGTACACAATAATATAAACTATGAGTTAAGTATTGACTTATTTACCCGTTATCATTATGAGTTTTTTTATGTATTTATTTTTATGATATGAATACTTCGCGATTCTTGAATCGCCTAAGCTTTCAACTTTTTACAATTTACTCTAAACCAAAAAAGGAGAGTGATTCTTTATGGAGGCACTCTCGTTTAACTGAAACTAACCAACCCAACAAGCCGAAATTTGCTTTGTATTCATAACAAAGGTCCACAATCAGGAACAAAGGATCGCATCCAGTTTTAGTGTAGGGCCAGTACTCGATCACGAAAGGGACTAAGTGGGTTCGTTCATTGGGTTTTTGATCGAAGCTCGCGGGAACTTTTAAATGGTCTTATAAGCTTGTATTTATATAATAATTGTGACGTATTATTAACTGTAGACAACTACCTACAGCAATACAAAAATGGACAGTTATTATGTGAACGAAATTAATACTTTACAAAACAATTTCTACCAACAAATAAAACGAAATGTTTTATATAAAATAAGAGCAATACGAAAAAGTGGACAACCCAAAATAGGAAAGGTGGGCTAACTAAAAAGTTTTATAAATATGTGATGATCACTCGATATGACGTTTATAATTGACAAGCGAAAATTTCGGACTGTCCGGGGGAGAAAAGTTTTGCGACATGTGCAAAATTTTTCAAGTCATAAAATATAGTTAAGTGGATATTATAGAGTTCTTTTTTAGTGCTACGATAAACTTTACGTAGGTAGCCTCATTACTTCGTTATTCTGTTTTTTCTGATTTGGTTAAAAGTTTATATCTTTATATATAAATATATTTAGTAATTTATTATATTATTATAAATGTATGAAAGTACAAAACAGCAAAAATTTAAAACTTGAGATCGATAGAAAAATAAAAACTGCCGTAACATTTAAAATTTTAAATGATTTTCAACTGTAATTGGTTTTCTGAGGTGTTGCTCTTCAAATTATCTAATGGCCAATGCAGATAAGAGTAATTACTAATGAATTTCTACAAGAACTTAAGTATCTGAAGGGGACTGTTTACTGCCTCATTGGTGTTTCTCTTGATGTGTGATCGTAACATTTTTACGTCACGATTGAATGGTCCGCCCTTAACTAAAACAGGGTATAAACTTTCATGATTCCGTTTTACGAGACCATTCGTGTTCATTTTATAAATGATGTGCTTTGCCATTTGCCCTTTGACAATGCTTTAACTAAATGCATTGTTATTGTTTTACAATTTAAGATATCGCGCTTAGCAATCCTCCCATAGACACCAAGACACCAGAGAAGAGACAGACTTTAGGAAAATTACATGCAATAGTGCCAAGGAGAGAATTTGAAGGCTTGCTAGCTATTCCCAGTTGTGAAACCGGGTCATAAAAAAGGTACCAAAGCATAATCAGGAGGGACCAGGTGGATATTAGTCGTGCTTAGAATTCATCGTAGGTACAATACATAATTATGTTAAGTTAAAGGTCTCACTCATTTGACTATATTATATCCGCTGAAAAACGTCTACGACCAAGCCATAGGTTTTCCTCAGTGATCGCCACCTTTCCGGTTGCCACCCACATCGTACTCTCGCAACATTCATTTGTCGGTGCATCGAGTGACTTAGTACTCTGCGTTCTTAAGATACTGTATCTGCGAGTTCAATTAATAAAATGAAGCGTACAAAAGCACCTTTTTATAGGCATTGGAAAAATTCGAGGTGAGGGTAGGTGTGGCGCGTCACGTCTTCGGTTTATTGCACGTTCGTTGGTCTTCGTGACCGGCCGATATACGTGTTCGGATGACTGGGCCTTGCTCCCGAAGATACCTATTAGTCAGCGGTCAATGCCTTTAGGATTTTGGTCGAATAAGGTTTGGACGTATTCAAAAGTTACCATGGACGACGTTTCATTTTGAAAAACAATTATTTAAGCAAATATATGTACAACTTTTATTACATCTTCCGATTCCAATAATTAAGTAAATACATTTCACTTATAGGAAGTGAACCTACCCCGCTGAGATGGCCCTCTGCAAATTTGGTACAGATCTGAGTAATCGATGCCGCCAATGAAACAACGCAATATCTAAAAGAACCCGCAACCATAGAATACTTTTACGAGATATATGACTGGTAGAGAATATCTTATGGCATTAAGTTCGCCTTTTATACAATGTTTTTTTCCTATGTGCAATAAAGATTAAATAAATAAATAATACCTAAAAACAACTGTAAAAAACACAAATTAAAATCGTGCCACTACAATACCTATGTTATACTCACATTTGAGTTGAATAACAAATCTAAACGGTTTTTTTATCCTTCGGTCCCGTGAAAGCCCGTCTTTAGTGGGGTACAAAAGTTATTTTAAATAAATATAGCTTCGAGATTTACCGCAGTAAAGCCTTTAACGCATGTAGGCAATCGTAGCTAACATTTATATTATTTTTGAGGATACTCTTTGTTTATTTGGGTTAAATTGTATATTGTATGCAACATGACCTTTTTAGGGTTCCGTACCAAAAAGGCAAAACACTCTGTGTTGTGAGTGTAATTACCATAACATAATTAAGTGGTTTTTTTTAGAGTATCTCAAAAACAAATGACGTTGAAAATTTAATTTTCAGATAAAGAATGTAAGGTATATGTTTGTACTGAATTTTTATTTGAGATACCGCTAATTGGCTTAGCAGCACGTAAAATGAGGATGCAATTATTTTTTCACCTCAGCAGCTCGAACAAGGGTACTTTGCTTCTTAAAAACAGTGAGCAAAATGCGATTTTGCTCACTGAATCATTTTGTCTCACTCAGTGAGCAAAATCGCATTTTGCTCACTGAGCGTGTTTCACTCAGTGAGCAAAATGCGATTTTGCTCACTGAGTGAGACAAAATGACATTCAAGTGACCTTTATAGTCAAATGTCATTTCAACATGCGGGGTCTAATACAAGTTCGATATACTTGGGTTCTATTATCTCTGTCCCTCTAGGTATGTTCTTACTGCTTAGGGTGAAAAATTTTGTGTACTACACGAGATCAAACTTATTTACATCTCGTGCGCTTTTGAATCCCTTACTACGCTCAAGATTCTAAATTAGATTCACTCGCTACGCTCGTGAATCTATTATAGAATCTTTCGCTTGCACGGGACTCAAAATAAGCACTCGAAGAAATATCAAACTTTGATCTCTTGTTGTACAAATAACTATTTTCGCTTCAACCCTATGGTGTGTGCGGTGTCGTTGGATAGGTATGTTAAAACGAATAAAGGGGTCTTCAACAAATATTTTTTTGATAAAGTAGGTAAATATTATGTACATAATCCTTACTAAAATCCCCCGTTCAAGGTCGTGACGGACGGCTAACTACTGAACCCTACACTGAACATAGCCCGGCATGCTCTTGGCCGTTTTTTTTATTTTAATGCCTCGAGGAAGGAAAATGCTTTTAACGCCTTCCTGTTAAAAATACAAGCATGGGGTTGTATCAATGAATGAATCCAAATATTCATGTATTTTTATTCAATTTTCATGGAAAGAGGATACACTCGTAAGCTACTTAGGTAGCGTTATTGTTAGATAGTAGATATCAAAATAAACATTTGATAATCGTATGTTCCGGAACATTTGTTATTTTGAATACGAATTAGGTCGATGAAACGAAATAATTAGTAGCGGTAAGAAAAAAATAGAAAAGAAAGATGATGAAAGTTTAAATAATAAATATGTATTTGAAGTAGGAATCGTATGAAACTTTAAGTGGTAATAACTAGGTAAACTTGTCTCAACAGGGTTTAGTTTTCTCTGTGAGTTGAAAGTTCAGATTCTAAGTCAGTTTCGTAAAACTATTTACGCCAATTCTTCTTCTTTAGTAACAAAATATCTTGGTGTCTTTTTCGATTACCTACGTAAATTGAGCAGGAGGAGTTGCCAACTCCTAACTGGGTCATTATTTGAGCTGTAAGATAAATGTTACAGAAATAAAAACGCACATTTTGATGTGGTCTGTTTTGTTTTCAACATTAGGATAGTTCTGTAGGTTGAAGATTTTTGTTTTCGGTTAATGTATACTTCTAAATATTTAAGTTGTTAAATAAAAGTATGTATTTTTTAGATTTAAATAAACGCGAATTTAGAGCGTTAGTTGTTAAAAAGTGCCAATAAATGCATTTAGAAAGTTTTTTTCATTATTCTTGTTCTTATAAATATTTAAATGACCAGAAAAACTCGAAAAACAAAAAAAAATGATTCCAAGAATGAAGACAGCTAAATCAATTTTTGGTTTAACTAATTTGCATTACATTTTATCATAGGTACTATAGATTGCGTAATAGTAAACCCAAAGGGAAAAGAGAAGATTTTCTAATGAGCTTGCTTATTGATATGACAGATTTTAGCGCGGCAGTCGCTATTTTAATGTCAAAAACTTATTTCATAAAAAAGGACACATCACATTTTTCGTCCGGAATTTGTTGTCTACCCAATAAATACGCAGCACAAACAATTTAATATAAATGGTGTCGAATTGACGCCTACAAAGGGCCTGTTCGGACGCGCATCGAGGCGAAAACAAATTAATTGCGATCGGTTACGTTCCAGTGTCGTAATTGCTTTGTTCTGCGACGATCGATCAAGTGAGAAAAATTAATTGAAATTGCTACAGATGAACGGAATAGGCGCACTCGCAATTTCTAGCGTCAAACATTTGGTTGTTTATTATTTGGGTATAAACTGAAATTACGGAATAACCTCACATGGGTATGATCGAACTATTCAAACGATTGAACTTTTCTACACAGAAACAAATCAATACCTAAACCAGGGATTTAGAACAAAAACTTGGTTGCTTTCATATTGGTATAGGTATTCTGGCGTTACGATATACACTTATAATTATCATGTTGTCCTGGTCATTATATTATTTTAACTTGCGAACAGAATTAATTATAAATTGGTTAAATTAAACAATAATATCACTATGACGTATTTTTATAGCGTCACATATTAGTTGTCGTCTCAGGCCACGTAGACAACATGCCAATCGCTAACGCTCCGTAGCGAACGAAACGCAACTGTCACTGTCACACTAATATGGAAGAGTGATAGAGAGACACAAAGCGATTCGATGGCGAAGCGCAAGCGATCGTCATCTTGGCTAGGCCGCCAAGTATAGATAAAATTAAAGCATAGTTCAGTTCAAATGTACTTTATTCATGTAAGCCTAGCAACAAGCACTTTTGAAATCAAGACTCAAATGTCTCCATTACAATAGCACCGTTACAGGTAAATTACTTCTAGTTTGCGATTGGTATATGTAGATGTTGCTATTTTTCCTTAATACAAATATAATATACTAGTTATTTGGCCCAATCATGCTACTCATGCGATAGTCTAGCAGCGCGACGGAGCTAGGAAGCTATTAGGAAGATCTATATGCTCCTAACATTTACCTTAGGTACATTATTTAATAAAATAAAAGGAATATCATTATTTTTCCTACGTCTGGTTTGATTTCTGAGTTCCAAATCACCGTGTACTCGAAAATCCGTGACGTACGAGTATCAGTAATCCCATCTCCCCGCCATCTTTTTACGCAAAACAAACAAGCTTTCCTTCGCGTGCGACGTTACGGCGTATTAGCGCTAATATAGTTACCGGTGTTCAATACCGGCTTGGTTGGTTTAAAAAAGAAAATATTTGGAAACAATATTACCGATGGTTCCCGATCCTGAAATAAATAAAGTTTGTACTGTTGTATACACGGTGTCCCTAGCCATTGGACAAAGCCGAAATGTACATATGCATTAGGGTATTTAGAACCAGTATACAAAGTATCATAACAATCGGTGTAGCGATTACGAAGAAATTAACAAATTACGATTTTTTTACTTTGGAGCAACCTGTATGTGTTAGTACCTAGCTCCTGAGGTAATAAATAGTATGAAACCTTCTTCGACCGTTTTGATTATATTTTTTATTTATGACATTAATAAGATTCTGACTTTTGACAAATGTCATCATTGCCGCACATTTTCGAACAAATTGTCAAAAGCACTGCCAATGATTAATACACTATGTTTCTTTTTGTTGTCGATTATTGGAAATAATTTTTGTTCGATAATTTATTTTTTTATCTTTTGTTCAAATTAAAAAATATTACCGTTAGAGCATTTCTTAGAAGTAACCCTACGTGGGATTTCAGGGTTTGTCCAATGGCTAAGGTCATCCTGTATAATATACCCTTCTTCACACCCATATTATCCGTCGATTACCTATAATTTATCTAATTTCATAAACGGGTCTACTTTACCGCGATATAATTTCATTGTTTTTACCTTAAATTCCGACGTTTCAGCTGAGTTGCACCAGCTGTGCAACATAAACACGACACAAATACATAAGCATAAACATTAAACTTTAACGGGTAGCTGCAATTTCTTTGTCTACCCCGAACATTTTTATAAACTAATTTCGGGTAGTTTAGTGTTGTTTTATTTATATCTCCGTTGACATTTGCTGGGACGTCAGCCTTTCCGTGACCACAGGTGCAACTCAGCTGAAACGTAGGAATTTAAGGTAAAAACAATGAAATTATATTGCGGTAGACCCGTTTGTATAATTAAATATGTGTACAAAACGCGAAAGTTTAAAGTGATATAATTTATTTTCTCCGATTCAAGAGGACCTGGGATTATGTTAGACTAGCGAGTAGCGACCCGCCCCGGCTACGCACGGGTTACACAAAACCTTCTTCTTCTTCTTCTTTGCCATGTCCCGTTATTTGGGGTCGGCCCTCCTCGTACGAAGGCGCCAGGTTTTTCTGTCCTGGGTTGTCGATGTGTTGATCTGCGCCCGCTCCATGTCTTTGGTAACGGTTGTCCACCACGTGGTAAGCGGCCTCCCTTTGCCGTTCGTTTTCTCTGGGATGGCCAAGGCTTTTTTGACTGCATACTCTTCGTCACGCCTCATCACATGTCCGAACCATCTCATACGGCTTTCAGCCATCTTTTCTGCAATGGGAGCGACCTTAAAAGAGCCTCGTACATATACAATTCGGACTCTGTCCAGTCTCGTCACTCCCGCTGCCCACCTCAGCATTTTCATCTCATTGGTGTGCATTTTCTGTTCATGTTTCTTCTTGGTCGCCCAGCACTCGGAGCCATACATTAATGCCGGTCGTACTGCGGTTTTGTAGACGCGCCCTTTTAGCCGTATTGGCATGCGGCTGTCACAGAGTACCCCGGTTAGGGTCCTCCATCTCAACCATCCTGCGTTTACTCTGTGGGTGACGTCTGCGTCTATGTTGGCATCTGTCGTCAGCATGGATCCGAGGTACTTAAACTGATCAACCTTAGGCACTGGCTGTCCTTCAATGACGATGTCTGCGCTTGGGATTGACTGGTCACTGAAGCTGCATTTTAGATATTCGGTCTTGGATCGACTGATGCGCAGACCGTTGTCCTCGAGCGCTTGTCTCCATTGCTGGAGGGTGGCATTTAATTTGTTCGCGCATTTGTCGATGAGCACAATGTCGTCTGCGTAGAGCATTGTCCACGGGAGAGAGGACTGGATATCTTTAGTGAGATAATCCATAGACAGGTTAAACAGGAATGGGCTAAGTGCTGATCCCTGATGCACTCCTACCTTTACTTCGAACGGTGCGCTGAGTCCGGCTAAGCTTTTAACTTGCGTGCTGATGCGATCATACATGTCCTGTATTAGGGATATATAGTGTTCGGGTATTAGCTGTGACCTCATAGCCTGCCACACTAATTTGCGTGGTACCCTGTCAAAGGCTTTTTCGAGGTCTATGAACACAAGGTGTAAGTCTTCCCTATTACGCCGGTGTTTTTCCATTAGGACTCTTATGGTCTGGATCGCATCTGTTGTAGCTTTCCCTGGCGCAAATCCAAATTGGTTATCAGATATGGAAACAAGCTGGCCTATACGGTTGTTGAGAACGCGTTCCCAAATTTTGAGTGTGTGAGAAGTAAGTTTGATGCCTCTGTAGTTGCTGCAGTCACTGACGTCTCCTTTGTTTTTATAGAAGGGGACTAGAATGCTATGGCGCCATGAATCTGGGATCTTCTTCGAAATAAGGATTAAATTGAAAAGTTTAGCAAGCCATTCTCCTGCCACAGGTCTAAGGTATTTCCACACGTCCGCCGGTATATTATCTGGCCCTACTGCTTTGTGGTTTTTAACTTTCATAAGGGCATTCAAAACCTCCTGCACACTTATTCTGTCGAGGGGTCCAGCAGTTGTTGGTATAGCACTTAAGGGCTTGTTCGGAAATTCCTCGTTGAGAAGGCGCTGATAATATTGACACCACCGATGGTTGATCTTATCGTTTTCGGTCAGTAAAATGCCGTTATCGTCTTTGACATATTTGTTAATTTTGATGTCGAGACTTGCACCGTGTCGATGTTTCGCGAGCTTAAATACTTCTTTATCGTTAGTGGCTTTCTCAAGTCTGGTGTAGAAGCGATTTCTAGAGTCTGCCCTATTTTGTGCTACTATGCGTTTGGCCAGCTTCTTAGCGTTTTTGTATTCAATATGGTCGGTGTCTTGTCCTGTGCTCTGCCATTGTTTGAAGAGCTCTTTTTTACGCCTCAGAGTCTCCTTCACTTCTTCATTCCACCATGTGGGATCTTTGTTGGTGCTTAGACTACCTTTTGATACTCCAAGTGTTGTTTTGGTTTCTCTTACACATAGCTCTTCGAAACGCGACCACATCTCTTCCGCTGTAGTGTATTTGTCTTCCATATCTTCTACCATCTTTTTCCGAAGTGTATCTAGTAGGTTGCCTCCTTTTTCGGTGTTAAGTAAATGCCACTTAATTTTTGGGGTTCTGTTTAGAATAAATTTTATCGGTTTCGGAAGCCTTATACTGCTAACCAAAATCCTGTGTTGCGACGTAAGCGCTTCTCCAGGGATCACTTTACAGTCCTTAAAGGTTTTAAGCATGTTCCTATCAGCTAGAATGAAATCGATTTGAGATTTTTTATTTCCACTTTTGTATGTAATCAAATGTTGTATGCTTTTCTTGAAAAATGTATTAATTATTGCCAGATTATGTCTCATACAAAATTCTAAGATTTGTTCCCCATCTTTGTTAAGTGTGCCATATCCAGACTCTCCCTGAATAGTCCTATACGCTGGGTTGCGGTTTCCCACATGGCCGTTGAGGTCGCCTCCGATGTACTTTACTTCTCCTGGACCGATCGAGTTGAGCAGGTCATCAAAGTCTTCCCAGAACGCATCCTTTTCGGTATCTGTACATCCGGTTTGCGGGGCGTACGCTGATATGACATTCAGGGGTGGTTGTCCGTCCATGGCCAATTTTACAGATATGAGTCGGTCACTTCTTCTGTCTACTTTAATTACACGCTGTTTCAAGTACGAGTCCAGTACCACGGCTACTCCGTTTCTTGTGTTGGTGGTGCCGTGATATAACAGCTGATATCCAAGTCCCAAATCCCGTGATTTTGAGCCTTTCCATTTTGTCTCTTGTAGGCAGCATATATTAAGTTTTCGCGCCTGCATTATTTTTGCTAGTTCTTGACTTCGTCCGGTAAGGGTGCCGAGATTCCACGTGGCCAGCCTAATGTTTGACTGTATTTGGGTATGCGAATTCTTGTTCTTGTCATCCATTTCGTCGCTTACGGGGGACGCCCTAGCACTATCTTCTTGACTCGCATAGTTCGCATCTCCATTTCCAGCGTCGCTTCCGGGGTACGCCCTAGCAGTAATCACTCTCTTTGTTTTGCCTTTATTCATATTACGAGGAGGAGTGGGTTGACTTTAAGTTTTACGGCCGGTTGTCACCTGACGCCAAGGCTGTATCTTACACTAAGGTGTGGGCGCTGCCGTTGACCGTTTTTTGGTTCATCCGCCACCATCCCTTCTGAGCGCTCCAGCCTAAACACTCAGCACTGCATGGACCTCTACTTTAGTTACGCCAAAGAAGCTCTCTGCAGGGGTTTGGTATCGAAGTATCCATCTCCGGCCTGTTGGTCCGCGGAAGCTATTTAATTTCACTCCTACCCCCCAGATTCTTAGAGAAAGAACCTGGTGAGTGTTCCCCTATCCGCCACCTGGGGACGCGTTCTCTAGGGGTGAGGCTCCCCCGAGAACACAAAACAAAACCAAACAAAACCTTAACACATTACATACCTAAACATTCCTCAAGAATCACTATATTGATACCTAGGTGAAAACCGCATGAAAATCCGTTCAGTAGTTTTTGAGTTTATCGAGAACATACACATAAATACATATTAGTGTCAAATTGTATGTTGCCTTTTCCTTTTTTTGTCTCTTGTCAACTTTCTTTTTGTCTCTTGTTAGTATTTGTGTATCACAAACCATGTAAGTTGTGATTGAATAAAGATTTTATTTAAGTATATCTATACACCGTGTTTTTTTTGATTTCCGTTAATTTCAAGGGTGCATTCCTGAGCTTAAATCAAGTAACTTTCTCAAAGACACCGAATTATTCTAATTAACTCCATTTCGGAGATAATCAATAATTATTTTTTTCCTATAAAGCCTCTGCAAGCGTGTACACTTGCCTTAGGGCCGGTTTACATATTGATTAGTGTTTAGAATGAGTTCATACATTTGCTACTAAACTTAAGTACAATCTCGGTCGATCGATGTTCGAAATGACATTGATATGTCACAGATTTCAATTGTTTGGTTGAGTTAAATGTAATGCCCGTGTTACAACAACGCTATATGCTACATTTAATTACTTTTTAAACTTAAAATAAAAAAAAAAAACAAAAAAAAATATTTTTTGTAAATTAACTATGCCAGTTAATTCTCTTAAAAACAATGTTAGGACCTCCTTGATCTCCGAACTGAAAGTCGCATGTTACCCGGATTATTAGGTTCAAATAAAATGTCTGAGAAAATCTTTCACTAATCAAGTAGGTAATCAACCTTGACAAATATTTCTGCTTATACCTACTGTGTCCACTGGTACACAAAGGCGAACCGAACGGGGCTAGTATCAATAACAAATAGGCAAAAGCGGTCGTCGTTTTAGTTGCACAGTAATAAATTGCGAGCTCTAATTAGGCTTCAGTTCTGACCGGAACAGCTTAATAATAACGAATAAAAGCCGTTTCCCGAATACGATATACGCATTTAGCTCCCGCACTGTTTAATCGCTATGTAGATTACAGCAACGATATGTGAACTGAGGAACGTAAATACGAGTAAGTATTTATTATAACCGATTGTTTGCTGGACAGAAAAAAAACTTAAATGTAATTAATGCCTTTAATAGTTATACGAAAAAATGTAATACTAAACCTGACCTAAAGTAAGGACGCTAAATCATGAAGAATTTCGTACATTGACCCCGCCTTTTTCTATCACTTTCGCACGTGAGCGTAGTTATAATACTGTCCCGCCCAAGCCATGCCGGCGGTCAATGCCACTGTGCGAGCGGGGCAGTATTTAATATAACTATGCGCGTGCGATATAGATAGGAACAGCTGCGGGTCAGTGCACAAAATTCTTTGCGCTTAGCGTTCTTGCTTTAGTTACAAGTACCCACTTAGGCAAAAGTATAGAGCGCAGACTGGACCCACGAAGACGCCCTTTTCGTTCCTTATACCGTGAGCCCGGTGGACTGAAATAACAGATAAAATAGTTTGACTAGAGAAAAATCAGTAGCAAGCGCGGTCACTTGAGATGAAAGTACTTGATGTCCCAATGCATTGCAGCCACTACAAACCCACTATAATATTAAAAATAGTATGTAGTTTAGTACGTTAGTATTGCATCAGTGATAAAGAACGAAAAGCATCTATTAATAAGAGCTTCCTATCGCAAAGCTCCGTCCGCACTGATCAGAATTGGGAAACGTACCTACATATGAAAGGAAAAATATGCTCGGCGAAACTACGACTGTCAAAGTAAGTTTCGTAAAAAACCCTACTAGGAAAACGAGATTGGGAAAATATGCGAAAACCTCGCTACAAAGCATGATTTCCTAGAAAGGATGCAATCTTACTAAATTTTTACCATTATAAATATTTGTTTTAAATTTATTTTGTTGTGTAAATAAATACAATGTTATGTAAATAAAGAAAATCCCAGTTCAAAAATGATAAAATAAAATATTATCCCTTTTGCACGCGGTAGCAACTGATACAATATCAGACGGAGTTCTGAAGTAAGGAACAAACACACAAAAAAATACAATCTCGCCTCGTCCTTTTTTCTACGTCTGATAAATAGTTATTTGTACAACAAGAGATCAAAGTTTGATATTTCTTCGAGTGCTTATTTTGACTGAGTCCCGTGCAAGCGAAAGATTCTATAATAGATTCACGAGCGTAGCGAGTGAATCTAATTTAGAATCTTGAGCGTAGTAAGGGATTCAAAAGCGCACGAGATGTAAATAACTTTGATCTCGTGTAGTACACAAAATTTTTCACCCTAAGCAGTGAGAACATACCTAGAGGGACAGAGATAATAGAACCCAAGTATATCGAACTTGTAGTAGACCCCGCATGTTGAAATGACATTTGACTATAAAGGTCACTTGAATGTCATTTTGTCTCACTCAGTGAGCGAAATCGCATTTTGCTCACTGAGTGTGTCTCACTCAGTGAGTAAAATGCGATTTCGCTCACTGAGTGAGACAAAATGACTCAGTGAGCAAAATCGCATTTTGCTCACTGTTTTTAAGAAGCAAAGTACCCTTGTTCGAGCTGCTGAGGTGAAAAAGTTCTTTTATTTATATAGATACCTACATTTTTAAACAAATGAGGTACCTACTCGAGTAATGTAAATAAAAAAGAAAAGGATCGGCGTTCATAGACAAGATATTTATCCCGGGGCATAGTGCGACCCTACGGACGATCGATGCTGACTTTGATGACTTTATGTCCCTTGAATCCAATAAAAGCAAGGAGTTGCCAACTATGTGAGCACCCGGGACCCATAATGGTGTTCAAATGTCATAACCTACCGATATTAACTTTTTAAGGCGTCGTGCTCTTTATCTGTCTCTCAAGACTTAGATATTGCTAATATAATGCTATAAAGAAGAAAATTACACTATTATTACGTTCTACCCTGCATTTTTATATTATCTATCTAATACCTTTAAACGGGCAATTCTTGTTTACTTATACTTATTTGGGGATCTCGGAAACGGCTCTAACGATTTCGATGAAATTTGCTATATGGGGATTTTCGGGGGCGAAAAATCGATCTCTGGGAAAACGCGCATTATGAGTTTTTAGGGTTCCGTACCCAAAGGGTAAAACGGGACCCTATTACTAAGACTCCGCTGTCCGTCACCAGGCTGTATCTCACGAAAGTCACGAACCGTGATAGCTAGACAGTTGAAATTTTCACAGATGATGTATTTCTGTTGCCGCTATAACAACAAATACTAAAAACAGAATAAAATAAAGATTTAAGTTGGGCTCCCATACAACAAACGTGATTTTTGACCGAAGTTAAGCAACGTCGAGCGGGGTCAGTACTTGGATGGGTGACCGTTTTTTTTTTGCCGTTTTTTGCATTATGGTACGGAACCCTTCGTGCGCGAGTCCGACTCGCACTTGCCCGGTTTTTATATGTTTCTGAGCAAAACTCGGTCTCCCAGATATTATCCAGATGTTATATCGTACTTTGAAATGCGTTCAAAAATGCTTAACAAAAAATAAACTTTCAACTTACTGTTTCAAGAGACTTTTTAAGAAGTGGGTTATCTAAAAACCCGAAATATTTTAGTTTATTCCCGTGAGAACGTTTTGTTTGCTTAGGGGAATCCTGAATAAATTTGCCGCTTTCACCCGGGCTACAAATCTTACGTAAAACTATTCATTTTAGGCCAGGTAGGCACCTAAAGTACAAATTGCGAATAAGTGGTTTAACTCGAAATTTGTTGCTTTGTCAGCCAGAAATTTGTATTAGATACCTAACTACTTTATTATGTAGAAGTTAACCCAAGTCACTAGTAGGTACCGTAAATAAGGGTCCGCCAATAAAATATTTACAAATCGTTTAGGTTCTTTCAACTCTATTCCAATTTCATCTACTATCCGAACTTAACATGTATTGTTATGGGTAATTGAGAATGTATTAAATCTTTGTACTTTTCTGTAATATTATTAACTTACTTTATTAACAATGCTAAAACCGCGTAACAATTAGATTATACTCGTACTTACTTAAACCATTTGAGGAGGGTTAAAAATGAAAAGTCTGTCTATCTTACTTATTACATCTCGAGAATTTACTCAACGCAATATTGCTGGCAAGGCACTTTTTAAAATGAAATTCTTATCGTTTATATAAAGGATCCTGTTTGTTAAAAGTATGGTATGGGGTGACCTACATATCTCTGTTAAAGGAAATTAGAAGAATGCCAATGTACGGGAGGCCCATTCTCAAATGAAAATTGATGTATGAAATGGATATCGTGTTAGTACGTACTTGTCCATGGTATCGCTCACAACATACGTAGGTATTCGACATACGTACTTAAAGTGACAGCCACGAAGACATCGATAAAATGGCAGTGCAACCATCACACACAAACAGTTTCAAGCCTTTGAAACCCAGCAAAATGGCTCAGCCTCACCTAACCTATATTCGTATAAACCTTATGATATTATTTCAATAATCAAATTTTACGTTTCTCAAGTCCAAGATTGTTGAAAAGGGAGTCAAAGCACGAGTGTGCTCGGCCGGGTAACGACCTCTCGACGGCAAGTGGCGACTGCTCACGAACATCCCTTTGATCCACCATTCATACCCGCCTTGTCGCCTAATGAGATGGCAGTCATGAAAAACGCTCTTAACCACAAAACGTACGGGAAGTCCGGGAGAAATGCCCACCCGGGTGAAATGCCCACCCGGGTGAGTTGAATCTCTCAGAATTCAGAATTAAATTGATACGCAAACGACAATTAATAGATCAACGTGCACACTAGCGCCACTGCTAAATAATCGTGATTATTTAAATTTAACGAAAGATATTAAGACGAAACGGGAGCTGAGCTAAAAGTCAATTTTGAGATTTCAAGCTGAATATACCCGTCGCTCTGACGGGGCGTGAGAGACTGTATTTGTGTGTGTAATGCACGCACACAGATGCGTACGCTTGCACCCGCGCGCGCCTCATTGCCGACAATTTGCAATGTTATTTTTCGTGCGTTACTGCCACGAGGCGTTCACTTATTACTTACTGTGTTGCGATTGAATTTTTTGACCCGGCTTACGTTTACGGAACTCGATAATCTTTCTACTACTGTGACTTGGCTTTGTTTACTTGACTTTGCTGATCAGCTTATTGTTTTGGACTCCGTGAGTTGTGGTTACCTATTGGACCGCACGCAATTCATCTACCTTTATTCAAGTAACTAAGCGTAATTAGCCGAAACCTTTATAAGAGTGTAATTCATAAGAAGTACATAAGATATAATTTATGTACTGGTTTGCTGTTAGCTTTTAATTGTATCACTTTACATATATGTTACTCAAATAACTAACACGGTTACACTGTAAGAACATTATTTTTCAGGTAGGCCTTATTATACCTACTATAGGCCTTATTACCTCCTAGTACCTTAGTAGTAGTAGTACTACTACGGAAATTGATTCAAAGACTCAAGACTGACTTAAGTGGCAGTAGGGTGTAGGGTTTTTTCTAGGCTTAATGAGTTCGCTGAAGCTTATTTTTTATACTTAGCGCACAGAACCACTAGTTTAACAGTATCAGCTCTAACCACATGTCACCATTTTGTCCTTTACGTAACAAACTCAGGGGCCCAGAATATCCGATGTACCTATCAAATCAAGGTTCTGTACCAAATAAGGCCCGGTTATTATAGTTCGTTATTTTTTAGCATTAGAAAGAAGGTAAACAATCATGACGTGTCTTTTTATTAATAATTATTGAAAAACGCTTTCAAAAATTAGTTTATATTACTTATGAAAGCAAAAGAATATAAAAAAGTATATGATTAATACATACATACATACATACATACATACAATCACGCCTATTTCCCGGAGGGGTAGGCAGAGACCACGGATTTCCACTTGCTACCATCCTGACATACCACTTTCGCTTCCTTCACATTCATAACATTCCTCATACACGCTCGCCGGTTTAGGGTGCTCTTGCTCATTAATATGATTAATATGATTTATAATTCTAACATATTTGCTATGACTTATTTTTCAATGGTAATTTTGAATAAGACATGTCAAAATCTGTTACCTTAATGCAAAAAAAAAACGAACTTTAAGCATGCTAACTTTCAAAATTTCATTTTTTATAAGATAGTATAAGTAGATGGGCAAAAATTTTGCGTCCATGTCCACCAGTGAGTAAGTGATTGAGATACCTAAACATTTAACTTTATAATGTAAAATGATATAATTTACTAACCTACTCGTTTAATTTCAGGTAGGTTGAATAAGGAACCAAGTAACCATGGGGAGGAGCAGTATTTACTAACATTTTCTTTTTGGGTCTTCAGAGTGTATCGTTTCCTTTTTTTTGCACATATTACACTTAAATATATATTCTCTGTGTAAACCCTTACGTCTTTCAATGACAAAGGCAAGATCAGCAAATGTACAATTTGTATGATCGTGCCTGATATTTGAGATCACAGAAAATAAATATTTTAAATCCACTATTCTGCGACCTTCTAAAATTTTGTTTTATCATGATTCATGATCAAAAAGCTCGGATTCAATAGTCATATCAAACGTCGATTATGCAGTTGATGATGAGCTTGCATTTTCTACCATTGGTGCTGCAAATGCATCAACCGGTGGCGATAAACTTTGCCCTCTTGTAAAACAAATTACTATTGTGATTGTGTCCAGCAAAAGGCCAAAATTCGGTTTACTTTCCTGTTTAAAATATTACTAATTTATTCATATTTCAGATTAGGTACATAGGTAACTGTCTGAATGTTACAATGCCAGCTGGCAAATTCTATCACATTTGTTTGTTTGGTAGTCATGGTAACATTCACTTACTTACATTGATATCCTTATTAAGATCTGTATCTTATTATCCAGACCTTAAAATATTGCCACCGTTGCCCTTTAAAAAAATACTGTTTAAATAATTGGCTACTCAAACAATGCTTCTATAGTATAAATAATGACTACACAAAAATGGGTAGTATTGTATATAATGCACGAAATAAGGCCCGATTCTTAAGCGGGTTTAAATTTTGAGGCCATGTCCGCTAATACTATAGACAAAATATCAAGTTTAATAAACACAAAAAAAAAAACATTGATGGGCCTTATTTTATAATTTAGGCCTTACTTTGTAATTTAAAATAGAGTTAGGCCAAGAAAAATCTATAGCGATTTTGATAGAACACGCAGTGCAAGTATTATTTCAAACGTCGCTTCTATGAAATTATGACATATAAATAACACTTGCACTGCGTGTGCTATCAAAATTGCTGTAGACTTTTCTTGGTCTGACTCTAAAATATTCTTTATTACACCACAAACATAAAAACAAATTTAAAAAAAACCCGGCGAAGTGCATGTCGGACTCGCACACGAAGGGTTCCGTACCATTATTTATAAAAACGGTCACCCATCCAAGTACTGACCCCGCCCGACGTTGCTTAACTTCGGTCAAAAATCACGTTTGTTGTATGGGAGGCCCCACTAAAATTTTTATTTTATCCTGTTTTTAGTATTTGTTGTTATAGCGGCAACAGAAATAAATCATCTGTGAAAATTTCAACTGTCTAGCTATCACGGTTCGTGAGATACAGCCTGGTGACAGACGGACGGACGGACAGCGGAATCTTAGTAATAGGGTCCCGTGTTTTACCCTTTGGGTACGGAACCCTAAAACCGATTTACAATGTAGATAAAGGTAGCAACAGGCGGTCTTATCGCTGTTAGTTCTTATTCTTCGTTTGTTTAGCATTAGAGTGAAGGTGACGTGTCTTTTTTAAGCATGCAATCGTATAATTATTTAGCTTTTTTTGTAATAGTTATGTACTTAGTGGTTAATATTAGTATTTACTATTTTTTTTTTCAATAATGCTTAAAAATGAAGTATAGACATGACAACCAAATATTAACGCCATTGTAGGGCAGGATATACAGAACATGAATCATTAGTACTGTCACGCTCCGTGATTGTTGAGCCATTTAGGGTTCTAGCTAAATTGGACATTCCATAGAGCACGAGTAAGTATGGAACAACCAATTCAGCTAGGACCCTAAATTGCTCGACAATTACGAAGCGTGCCTGTAGGTACCTAAAAATTTTGTTAACCCATTTTAACCATGCAATAAAATATTTTTGATTTTGATTTCTAATTTGAAATATTAGAATCAAAAAGTTCATAATAGATTGTATATCATAACTACAAAAATGTGTTCCCTACTCTCAACCCAAAACCCCTTGTATCTTAGGATCTAGATATTTTCACACAAGACGGTTTATCGATAACTTCTTACATCACTAGATTATCGACATTAAATGTCGACTATTTGCCCATCACTTTTCTGGCTGTGTACGTATTTAGAAACTTGACTCCGCCCCTAAAATTAGTGCGATAGGGACAACTGCAGCTGAGGCGAAAAATCTTGCGTAAAAATGACAAAAATCGAGGTTTCGTAGTCCTCTTTTTCCTCCCCCAAAACTTAACCAATCGTAACTAAATTTGGAAATCTAAATGATTATGAAATTATCTGTGTCGGACCGTTTTGCTTTTTTGGCTAATTGATATCAGTTTTGAATACCACGCCTCTCATTGCGGCATAGTCTATTAGGCCATTTTGGCCGTTTTTGAAGGGCTCTAGCGCCTTAAAAAACAAAAATATCAAAAAAAGCAAAACGGTCTGACACAGATATTGACAATATTAATCTGTGTTGAAAAAATCATTGCTCTAGCTTCAAAAACCACGGAGGAAAACGAGGACTACGTTTGTATGGAGGAATGACCACTCCTGTTGGCTCTTAATTGGATTCGTCAATCTATGCGTCCATAGTTAAAACGGCCGTTTTTGTTTTGAGTTCATAGATCGACGAATCCAGCAACATAAAAACTAGTTTGATGTGTTCAAAAGGTACTTAAATACAAAATACAGTACGTGGCGGCCCCCTTTTTTAAATATCTTTCGTTAAATTTAAATAATCAAAATTATTTAGCAGTGGCGCTAGTGTGCACGTTGGTGGGCTCTTAATTCGCGACCAAAACATGTATTATCGTTATATATATTAGTTTAAAATGCCACTGCACTTTGGGGAACTTGGAGAGTTAAACCATCATATAAGTTTCCCGGTGATTCAAGTCTCCGAATTTTCCCCTACACCTATTTTACTCGCTCGTTATGAAATTATTTATCACCCCTCGAAAAGTTAAATGCAGCGCAAAAGTTCAGCGGCACTTTTCGTTTGTTTCAAAAACCTGCGTTTCATTTGACTGATCGATTTTCAATGGAAAACTCAATTATGCTGTTCTTTTTAATCAAACAAAAGTTTAAATAAAAACTGTTTGTTGTTCAAGCGGACGCTTGAACGTGTGTGAATTCCGATTCGACTTTTGTCTGCTATGAAAACACGCGTTAGGTGACTGATTGCATATACAGGATATTGTTCTAACATATAGTGCTCCCACATTAGCTGTTATAAAACATCGTGTGACAGGGACGACATGATAGTATTGATAGTGTTTTATTTTGTTGTCCCTGTCACAGGACGATTTAGATCAATCAGTATGGGAACATCTGAAACTATAATAAATCGTCTTATGCCTTATAGTTTCAGATTTTCCCATACTGACCGATCTAAATGGGCCAACCTGTAGAACATTTTATAACAGCCAATGTTCCCAGCACCATTTTTGCTCAATCCAAATCAAAGTCAAATATAAATATAATTATCGTATTATTTCACGGTAATGGGCTAATTGGGTTAAACTTAACTTTAGGGATTTATCAGGCACCTATTTGACCGCTAAAGATTAGAGAGTAGCGAGTTTTAGGGTTCCGTACCTCAAAAGGAAAAAAAGGAACTCTTAGTCTGTCTGTCGGTCTGTCTATCACAGCCTATTTGCTCCAAAACTACTAGACCAATTAAGTTAAAATTTGATACACATATACAAGTTTGTGACCCAAAGATGGACATATAAGGTAAACAAATGAATTTTAAACATTGGCTTTGGGGGGGTAAACGAGAAAATTAAAAAAACAAAGTTTTGCAAAGTGTCGAATTAGGCGATGTTTAAGAAAATATTATTATGTAAAAAAATACTAAACAAGAAAAGCAAATAAAAGCTTGAAGTTTCACGAGAAAATAGTTGACTGCTGTCGTGTCTTTTAATTGAAAAACACTTTTTAATAATAAGTCACGGCAAATATGGAACAATTATGAATCTAATACGATCATTTTATGTTCTTCTGCTTTCATAAGTAATAGTTACTGATTTTTGAAAAGCGTTTTTCAATTAAAAGACATATCAAGATCGCTTACCTTCTTTCTAATGCTAAAAAAAACGAACTATAGTAGTCCACTGCTGGACATAGCCCTCCCCTAAAGAGCGCCATAGCGCCCTGTCCTCAGCTTGCCGCTTGCTTGCTTTTAATATTAGCATAGGTAAATACAATTATAAACATATAGTAATCCCAATTATAAAAACTTTTTTTTTACCCTAGGCATGTTGCTCGACATCACGGAAGTAAAAAGTTCGAAGAAAAAAAAAGTAAAACTAGCCACATTTTTCCATATTAGGTCAATTACAACGCACAAAACGTTTCATGGTTTCCCAAAATAATAAGCCAGATAACATTATGCTTTTCGGAGTTTCCCATTAGACGAAATATCGCCCGGCTCGGCGACGCTTGGTCACGCTATGATTTTACTGTTCCACGCTTGCTTAAGAGTCACATGAACTTAGCCGCCACCATACAATCGATGTTATGGTCCCATTTTAAAACGACATTTTGAAATAACATTAAACTTTCAAGTAACGGAATAAGTATCTAGTACTAGTTTTCGTTAATAGAAATTATAATACCTATAAGAAAATAGAGTGAGTAGGAGTTTAACAGACAGTTGCTGTAGCAACGAAATTTAGCAACGAAAGCTAGTACTAGACACGTGTATGTTACGTAAATGTTCATGCCAAGTTTCTTATAAGTAATTTAAGAATGTCGTTTTAATTTATAAAAATGCGGCGAGTTCATGTGACTCTTAATATATAATATAGGTATACACACTTAATAGGTATACCGCGGCAATTTGTATAGGTAGGTATAAATACGAGCATATACTTACGCCACATTGTTTCAAATAAAATGTAGATTTTTTCTAATTACAGCGTCATGACACGATTGAACAACACCGCAACACCACCAACACCGTAAGCCGAGCGGAGGTTGTGTGTTTGAACCCCGACTCATACGCGTCAATTCAGTTTATCGAAACATAATGTACAGTAAGCTGCAGAGATAACTGACCCCCCTGCAGACAGAGTATCTATGCAGAGGGCTCAGTCATCTCTGCAGCTTTCCGCTTACTGTACTTACGAAATGTCATTCTATATTTACCATTAGCTCTTAGGTGAAAGTACGGAAACCGGACTACATATTTCTCTTAATAATGTTTGTTTAGTTTCCTCTCTAGGTTGGAAGGTCACTGAAAGTCACTTTCGATTTCGATTACCATGAAATGCCCTGAGGTGATGAGGATGTTGTTTAAATTTCTAATTACATAGTTAGGATTCTCGTAAACAATACGCTCTCTAAAACCAGCTAATAAAAGAAGAAAAATAAAACAAAACTCCCAAATAAAATTGTAACAAGCCTATTAGGCAATTAGTACGTCATTTAGACTTATTGGGTGTTCGCGAGAAACAGCTCAGCGGTTCGTTAACTATCACTCAGGAGTTTGTGGAACTGAAGCACGGGTTACACTCTCGGAGAGAAATGAGGGGGCTAATAGTTTCGTTCCCTCTTAATGTTTAGGCGGACAACAATAGGTAGACCTGAAAATGGGTACCAATTTGTTAGTAAGATTCACACTCCTTTGGAGTTCTCTCAAGTCCGTCTATCCGTGCGTTTATCCGTAGTTTTTGTAAGCCTTAGTTTAGTAGCCACCCACAGTAACCAAGTGCATAATTTGAAACGGAAAGTCCATTAGATAAAATCGATTTTACGCGGTTTATATACCTAAGCACCACTATCAAAGCGATTAATCAGTGTGACACGTCCAAAGTAGGTCAATTAGTTAAATTTTACGTCAGAAATATATTTGGTTACAAAATAATTATATCGACAAATAAGCATTTCGTCTTTTCAAATTTTGATAAAGGAACCTTATGTAAGGTAAACGTACTAGTGCTCGACATGCTAATGCCCAATAGATGACACCTTGCTGTCACCTCTATTGACAATGACTTAAGTTTCAAGATGACATGTACTGGGACCGCGTCGAGCACCAGTACGTTTACCTTATAGTTTTCACGATTTCAGTTCTACAAAATCGAACACATGTCAGAAATTTACAAGCACAGCGACGGTTTTTGGATTTGTATGCTTATTACTCGCCAGAAGACGTTGGTACTCATAAGTATACTTAGATACAATAACACACTTCAGTATACTTCTTATATCTATGCCTTTGGCAGCTCAAACGATCCAAAGTTTAAGTGTGAACTTGAGAAGTCGCTATTCAACTCAATATTGGGAGTAGCGATGTGCCGTTCTCGGAAATTTCTCGGATAATGTTCTCTGAGAATTTTACTCTTTCGTCGCAAAAGCGATGAATTCTTTTGTTTAATCGCTTGAGAGTAAAACAACACAAAATTGCCCAAACAAGTTATTTGAGGCAAAAGGTATAAACTTAACAAAAGTAAATGTCATTCCATTAAAAAAAAATCGGGTTGCACTCCGGGAGTGCCGGCAGAAGTGAAAACTCAATGACATTGTAACAGTTTTTCGATCAGGTCACGTGTCCGTCTTAAGAAGCGTCTTACGTCTTACGTCAAAATATTAATAACAGCACCATCTAGTGCAAAATGTCTGCAGCACTATGTATAATTGAGGTTAACGCCATCTAGCGTTATTTCGTCGCATTACTTGAAACCCCTAAGCACATCACTGTTAGTACTCGAGTTATATTAGTACCAGTAGGGGCCCACTGATTATCAGTCCCCCGGACGGTATCGGCCTGGCAGTTTTTCGGAACTGTCAAAATTTTGTTCTAACTGACAGGCCGATACCGTCCGGCGGACTGATAATCAGTGGGCCTTTAGAGGGAAACTCACTAGATGGCATTTAAATCAATAAAGAGAAATTCAATGACATTGTAACAGTTTTTCGATCAGGTCACGTGTCCGTCTTACGTCTTACGAATCTTACGGTCACGTGACACCTGTTCCGAGTTTAACATTATTTTCCCCATCACAAAAAGTGCACAGCGCCGCTAAAGAAGTTTTCACTTCAAAAACAACGGGTTGCACTCCGGGAGTGCCGGCAGAAGTGAAAACTCAATGACATTGTAACAGTTTTTCGATCAGGTCACGTGTCCGTCTTACGAAGCGTCTTACGTCTTACGCTCTCGCGAGTTTAACATTTTTTCCCCATCACAAAAAGTGCACAGCGCCGCTAAAGAAGTTTTCACTTCAAAAATTAAGATTGTTCATAACTTATTTATGCTAATAAGAGAACGTTATCGAGAAAGTTGGAAATTTTCCGGAAATGTCTTCGGAAAGGAATTCTCAGAAACGAGAACGTTCACATCGGCACATCACTGATTGGGAGTGAAAGCGGCTGCAATAGGTATTTTAATATCTTTTAACTTCTTATGTTTTTTTCTCCACCCAATAGTTATTCTGAAGCCTCTCCTAGGCAATCGCCTAAGCTTTAAAGTAGGACGACTCGCAGCGTGCCGGCGGGCTAATCAAGAGGCGTAAGCAGCGTCGGAGTTTGCCTTTAAACTCCTCCACAGCTCTTAAGACACGTTAATTCGCTTGCACAGGATACCGAATTAGCTGCTACATGCCTTTTACATAGTTAAATTCTGAACGCTATACGCACTCGCTGTAAGAGCGGTGCACATTATCGGCTCGATGTCAATATTGCAACCTTGCATCGGGACTGTCGGGGGTACCGGTTTATTACTCGTATAAGTACCTACATAATATCGTTGCTGCGTCAAAATTGCTTGTACTTAACATTTTGGGACCCGGGTATGTCCTTAAACTACGTCCAAGACCACCGGTGGACGGGCAGCAGCGTCCCTCAAATTCGGTGTACTCGACTGCGATCGCCAACCCGCCTGCCAAGCGTGGCGATTATGGCATTCACCCCCCCATCATGATGAGCACAATAAAACCACGGCCCCGAGGTTCCGGCGACCCCCGGTTCTCTGGCTATGGTAGCGGTCAGGGCATTAGCGGGGTCAGGGGTGCTAAGAATCTCCGGCAAAGATCCGGCTACCCGCCCCGACGACGACTGGCCCTGGTAACACACAACATACGCACTATGAGGACTGACGAAAAGATCTGCGAGCTGGAAGAGGAACTGAGCAGGTTACACTGGGACATTGTAGGGTTATGCGAAGTCCGTAGAGAGGGGGAGGACACGACAACCCTGAAGTCTGGTAACTTGCTCTACCACCGGGAGGGCGACCAACAGTCCCAAGGTGGTGTCGGGTTTCTCGTTCACAAGTCCCTCGTAAACAACATAATAACCATCGACAGTGTGTCGAGCAGGGTGGTATACCTAATACTCAGAATAACCAAAAGATATTCGCTGAAGGTCATTCAGGTATACGCACCGACCTCGTCACACTCCGATGATGAAGTAGAAGCTATGTATGAGGACGTAAGTAGGGCCATACATACTTCTAAAACCTACTTTACTGTTGTTATGGGGGACTTCAACGCAAAGTTAGGCAAGAGAAGCGGGGATGAGTTGAGAGTGGGGCAATTTGGGTATGGGCAACGGAACCCTAGGGGTCAGAGGCTGGCCGACTTTCTGGAGAGAGAGGAACTCTTCATGATGAACTCTTTCTTCCAGAAGCCGCCTCACAGGAAATGGACCTGGATGAGTCCTGATGGTTCCACGAGAAACGAGATAGACTTCATCATGACCGACAAGAAACGGATATTCAGTGATGTCTCTGTGATCAACAGGGTAAAGACCGGTAGTGATCACCGAATCGTAAGAGGCACACTGAATATCAATATTAAACTTGAAAGGTCCAGCCTGATGAAGTCTACGCTCTGACCTACTCGAGCCCATGTTCAAAACCCCGAAAGCTTTCAACTCGAGCTCTCTAACCGCTTTGCTTGCCTAGAGAACTTGGCTTCAGTGGACGAAATCAACGACGGGCTAGTGGAAACTGTCCACACAGTAGGGTCTAAGTTTTTTAGACCCCGCCGTAAAGATAGACCTCAGAAATTGACTGAGCAAACCTTAAACCTCATGGCTGAACGACGCTCGCTACAGTTGCAGTCTCCCGATGACGCGGAGTCATATAGGCAGCTCAATAGACGTATATCTAAGTCCTTGCGACATGATCTGCGTCTCTTTAATACTAACCGTATTAAAGAGACTATTGAGCGAAACCAAGGCTCCAAAGTGTCCGCAAAGGACAAGTCTATTGGGCAAAGCCAGCTGACAAAGCTGAAACGGGAAGATGGCAGCATAGCGTCGAGCAAAGCGGAGGTTTTAGGTGAGATCGAGAGGTTCTATGGACAGTTATACACTTCGATCGCAAAGCCCGTTGACAGCTTGGTAGGAGATCCAAGAGTCAAGCTGTCCCGACATTATACCGAAGATATCCCGGACATCAGTCTGTACGAGATTAGGATGGCCCTGAAGCAGCTTAAGAACAACAAGGCGCCGGGCAAAGACGGAATCACTTCAGAGCTTCTGAGAGCGGGTGGAACACCGGTACTTAAAGTCCTCCAGAAGCTCTTTAATTCCGTCTTGTCCGAGGGCATAACGCCTGAAACATGGAACAGAGGCGAGGTGGTGCTGTTCTTCAAAAAAGGTGATAACAACCTATTGAAGAACTACAGACCCATCACGCTTCTGAGCCATGTCTATAAGCTGTTTTCAAGGGTCATCACGAACCGTCTCGAACACAGACTTGATGACTTCCAGCCTCCCGAACAAGCCGGTTTCCGAAAAGGCTATAGTACCATAGACCACATCCATACGCTGCGGCAAGTTATACAGAAGACCGAAGAGTATAACTTGCCATTATGCTTAGCGTTTGTGGACTATGAGAAAGCCTTCGATTCGGTGGAAACATGGGCGGTGCTTGAGTCTCTTCAGCGATGCCATATTGACTATCGGTACATCGAAGTGTTGAAGTGTTTGTATAGTAACGCCACCATGTCGGTCCGAGTACAGGAGCAGAGCACGAGGGCGATTCCATTGCGAAGAGGCGTAAGGCAGGGAGACGTTATCTCTCCGAAACTGTTTACTGCCGTAATGGAAGACGCCTTCAAGCTCCTGGAATGGGAAGGACTTGGCATCAACATCAACGGCGAATACATCACTCACCTTCGGTTTGCCGACGATATCGTAGTCATGGCAAAGTCGATGGAGGAACTCAGCATGATGCTCGATGACCTCAACCGAGTTTCACAACGGGTGGGCTTGAAAATGAACATGGACAAGACGAAACTTATGTCAAATGCCAATGTTGTGCCCATCCCAGTCTCTGTTGGGAACACGGTACTCGAAGTTGTTGACTCGTACATCTACACACCTAGGACAAGTAGTCCAATTAGGTAGGTCCAACTTCGAGAAAGAGGTCAACCGCCGAATCCAACTCGGTTGGGCAGCGTTCGGGAAACTACGTAATGTCTTTTCGTCCGACATACCTCAGTGCCTCAAGACGAAAGTCTTTAATCAATGTGTGTTACCAGTGATGACTTACGGCTCCGAAACGTGGTCTTTCACTATCGGCCTCATCTCAAAACTCAAAGTCGCTCAACGAGCTATGGAGAGGGCTATGCTCGGAGTTTCTCTACGTGATCGAATCAGAAATGAGGAGATCCGTAGACGAACTAAAGTCACCGACATAGCCCACCGGATTAGCAAGCTGAAGTGGCAATGGGCAGGCCACATTGCACGCAGAGAAGATGGCCGATGGGGTCGAAAAGTGCTCGAATGGAGACCACGGACTAGCAAGCGCAGCGTAGGACGTCCACCCACAAGATGGACAGACGATCTTGTTAAGGTCGCCGGAAGACGCTGGATGCGGGTCGCTTCCAACCGGCACGTATGGAGGTCCAAGGGGGAGGCCTATGTTCAGCAGTGGACGTCTTATGGCTGAGATGATGATGATGATGATGATAACATATTTTGCTTTGCACTCACTTGCTGCTTTCACTCGGGGAAAGGATTTTGCTCAACATTTCATCATATATTAATATTGATTTTCTATACTCGTAATCGTAAATCGCTTAGACTATGTAATTTATCATTGTTGTTTACAAAGAATGCTCGGTTACTATTCAGAGAGAGACAGACACCTTGTAGGTAAAAACACACGCCACCAACGCCCACTGCTGAGCATAAAACTCTCTTCAAGTAGGTACGTCGCTTAGCGTTACAGTAAATAGGAATACGTATGATATCAAGTGAATTCAGGACCATATTTTGTACTTTTCCTGATATCGACGCTAATATTTAGGTACCCATATATACTCGTACATACATACGCGAAACAAGAACGGAAGCTGAACGTTTTCCACATGCGCTGCCTGAGGACTATACTTGGAGTTACTTGGCAAGATAAAATTAGCAACGAGGTAGTACTCTCAAGAACGCGTTGCTGCAGCTTAACTGCTATGTTAAAGCAGAGAAGACTTCGTTGGCTCGGTCACATACATCGCATGGACCCTGGGAGACTACCACGCCAAGTAATGCTGGGTCAGATAGCGGACGTAAAAAGACCTGTAGGGCGCCCAACTCTACGGTTTAAGGACTCATGTAAGCGTGACATGGACAGTTTTGGCATTCGGACCGAGGGCTGGGAGAAAAGCGTCGAAATGAGACCGGAGTGGCGTCATGACAACCAAGTCGGAACTTCTAAGCATGACGATGACTGGCTGGAGAACCTTAAGCGGAAAAGTCTTCGTCGTGCTCTACCACCTCCTGCGGACTCGCGTTTTGTGTGCGATCGATGTGGCAAGAAATGCCGCGCTGCTATAGGACTTTATAGCCATCAACGGCGATGCGGGACCCCATAAACACACAAGCGCCGCAACAAACATCTACAACAGATGATGTGGCCAATGATGATGATATATACTCGTATCAGATAGTGTGGAAAGGTCCCAACGGGAAAGGCTTCCCGGCAAGATTGCTTAAACTCTACAACACGTTAACTACGACGTCTTAATTAATTTGCAGCATTTTGTTTACCTCAAGGATGTTACTTAAACCGATATACAACGTGTAACATAAAGAACTGAAAGCCGTATGTTTTGAAAGTAAATTATATTAGTGACATATTTTTTGAATGAATGTTAACTTTGATTAAACTGGCATACCTAAAGGCATGTTCGTGTTTTAACTTGTATTCGTAGAAGTATTATAATATTCTAAATGAATAAATAAAATTCAGGTTTCTAGTTGCTACGTTCGTTATATTAAAATATTCTTCAGATTTACAAATAAAAAAGCAGAATCGTTCCGCTTTGGATTACAGTAAGTTTTATTTACAGATAAAATGGTGAAACATAAATCTTGGGTTTTGTTGTTTACCGACATTTTTAAACTCTTTTATTTGGCTGGGTATAAATTTACATTTAATAGGTCTTGTGTGTGAAGTGTACATATGAAGCGTTATAAAAATATGTGTAGGTACCTACTAACACAGATGTCTGAATAAAAATATTTACTGTAAGTATTTAGCTATAAGATTAGTTCTCGTATTAATATTGTACGCCGCATCGCGGTGGATTATGATGATTCTACCCTGACATAATTTTAAGATCATTGTAACTCACAATATGACAATAAAGATATCAATTTCAATTTAGATAATACCGTAAAATGGAGCTAATTAAGATTCACCGAATGTACCGTAGATTTAATTTGTGAAAGTTAGGATTGTTTTTGATACTTACTGCTATTACACTAGGGATTTTTATATAAAAAACTTTACAGGCAGGAAAAATATTCAACCTCAACTTGAATAGAAATTATATTCTAAGCATAGGTATATATATATTTTATTCTTAAAACAAACCAAATCGTCTGATAACATTAATAAAAAGTTGTTATCTAGCTCTTTGTTGTTATGAAATTAGTAAAATTTATTATTATTAATTAATGAGTAAATATCTAAATAAAAAGCATGAAATTTACGCTCCAAAATATAGCGGCGCGGTGCAACAATACAATTAATTTGATTTTATCATCACTATTAATAACAGACTTTCAAGCGAATAAAAAGTCGCTTTAAAATATATTTATGCATTAGTAATGTTGACTACTTAGACTGAAAAATGTGAGTACTTAATATTAATCGCCGCTCTCCCTTATTTATTTCCCCGGCTACACCTTGTTAACTTTGTAAAAGGTCGCTGGGGAAATATACTTTCTTACTCTGAATTTGTTACTTGACCAATGTAAGACTCCTTTTGATATTCTATAATGTGACACTTTAGAAAATTTACAGCCCGGAGTAACAGATAAGTGAAATTTAGGTTCACTTGCACCTCGTAGTATCTACTAAATTTAAAGTACACAAGGAAAATGTAGTCTGCTACACTGATATTGTATTCTGTATGTATCATTTAATGTTACGTAATAGTCGTAGCTAATAGCAAAGAGAATAGATAGTATAGAGGGTCCGGTCATAGTAAATTTTGTAGTCACAGTCAATTTACTGCCACCTATCGACACACGACTAAAACTCAAAATGAAAACGTATAAAACTAAATAAACGTATAAATGATTTTATTATTTTTATATCATTTTGACCCATGTTATGTGTTAAAATTGTTAAATATGAAACGGTGTCGTCAACGCCATCTAGCCGACCATAGGCCAAAGGTGTGTGCGCCATCTATCCGAGAATGACTTTTTCTTGATTTCCGAGGCACGTTTTTTTCTTAGACTTTATTTTTCTTATACGTAGTTACATATGTTTTTGCTAATAGGTAGGTACCTATATACCCTACATTACATACATATCTTCTTCTTCCTCGCGTTATCCCGGCATTTTGCCACGGCTCACATAGGAGCCTGGGGTCCGCTTGACAACTAATCCCATGATTTGACGTAGGCACTAGTTTTTACGAAAGCGACTGCCATCTGACCTTCCAACCCAGAGGGGAAACTAGGCCTTAATGGGATTAGTCCGGTTTCCTCACGATGTTTTCCTTCACCGAAAAGCGACTAGTAAATATCAAATGATATTTCGTACATAAGTTCCGAAAAACTCATTGGTACGAGCCGGGGTTTGAACCCGCAACCTCCGGATTGCAAGTCGCACGCTCTTACCGCTAGGCCACCAGCGCTCTACCTACATTAAATACATATGTTTCACTTAATTCAAAACGTGTTTTTTAATTATCTATTTAGGACTGCCATTTAATTTACATATCGTATTTTTATCTACTAGGTAGGTACATGGAACTAGGTATATTATTTACGACTAAAATGTATCTTTGAATTTTCATAAATTATAGGCAGCCTCCACCTATATTAAAAGATAGCATAAAGTTTTACGACGATGATTGTGTTTTTGATAAGTTATTTTAATAACATTTGTGATAATTTTACAAAATACAATGAACAGTAGCCCCATAAAAAACATGAATGTATGTTTTTTATGGGGCTAAAACAACTGTTGTTTTACTCTGTGAAAATCAAACTCAAATGGTTTCAGATTAAGTAAACTGGAAATATATATAGTCCAATTTATTTCCAAACAGATACATAGAAATGCATAAGTAACCGAAACGTTAATAAAAATGGCATCCGCTACGTTTGCCAAAAATTCATATGCGATAGATGGCGCCTGGCGCTTGCAGTGCCGTCATTCACAAAACTGTGCGTTTCGTCGACCATTCCAGTTTTATGGTAAGCTCTATTAGTGCATAGTTGTTACGGGTCCCCAGGTCTTGTTATAGTAGAGACTGTAGTGGTTATGGCTTTCTGAATTGGGTGGCAGTGCGCCGGAGGTCCCCGCTGCCGTAAATACGCAGAACTTTGCTGCCAAACTTCCCGGCTGCACTGTTTATGAACGCTCCCCCGCGTTGGGACCGGCGGACCGGCCATCCGAATAAATGATGAACAGTGTTATTTCGTTGAACAAAAATATATACCGCAGGAAAAAATACGCGTTTTTCCTATACTGCATTGGTGTAAGTGCATTTTGCGGTGGTGATGAAACAAACATTTTGTATTTGATGGAACAAAAGTACTAGATATTTCTTTTGTTAAATTTCTTTTGCCCAGTTACAAAGACATTTTAGCCAGTCGAAAAAGGATCGTTTCTAAATCCGTCTCCTTTTGTTTTTTGTTTGTTACGTTATCTCAAAAAAAAACGAATTTTCAAACTTTTATAATACTCGAGAAACCTTACCTACTGTTGAAGGTAGTATGGAGGTAGGTAGGTCCTATTAAAGGCGACGGATTTTACAAGTCCAAGTATTACAGTAAGTATTACCAGGTATTACCGACTACAATATTATTAAGACAGTGTATTGCGTATATTTTGATCGGCCCGCATTTGATCTCACAAAATGCTTCACCATACCGCCAACATAGAAAATAATAATTAATAATTGAATCACTTTAACATATTGCCGCATGTAATAGATCTATAAGGGGGAAGATTTATGTGAATCTGGATTGCAGGGGGATTTATCAAACGGGGCACTTTAGGGCCGAGGAAGTGAAATAATGATGCGGTCTATACTTATTGACGTCCCGCTCCTGCAACTCAATATGGAATATAAATAAGTAAACGAAAGTGCATCTGCTTTAAGTAGGTACACATCTAGTGCATAATTATTTTCCATCGTATTTTCACGGAAACGTACGAATGTGTCTTGCTATTTCAAGTCTCGGTACAAAAAGTACCTACTGAGGTTGACTGACGTAGCATGACAAATACGAACGTTTCCGAGGAAATACGATGGAAAACAATTATGTACTACATTAATTGTAAGTACCTACCTATTTCATTTAATTAAGCATGCCAGAAAATTTCAGAACACCGACTTTTGACAGTTGCTCATGATTGATGATGGCTAAAAAAGGGATATATTGTTTTTTAACGTCATTATTGTCTCGTTCAGAAATCAATAGAAATTAGACCAAGTTAAGTCTGCAACGGTTTTGATAGAGTTAGACCAAGAAAAGTCTGCAGAGATTTTGATAGCCCACGCAGTGCAAGTGTTATTTACACGTCATAATTTCATAGAAGTTTGACGTTCCCCACCCGCATACATCCGCGAAGAAATTCAAAGATATATGTGAAGTCCCCAACCCGCATTGGGCCAGCGTGAGGACTATAGCCCAAACCCTCTCATGCTTGAGAGGAGGCCTGTGCCCAGCAGTGGGACGTATATAGGCTAAATTATTTATTTTTTTATTTTTTTGACGTTCAAAATGACACTTGCACTGCGTGGGCTATCAAAATCGCTGCAGACTTTTCTCGGTCTGACTCTAGCACACGCAGTGGAAGTGTTATTTTAAACGTATAACTTCAAAACTTGGCAAGAGTCAGTTGTCAGTGGAGCATTAGCAGAGAAAATCGTGCTGATAACAGTGATAACCCAAAAAAAAGATGAGTAGAGTTTCTAATTCTAATGTTACTCTAAATACATACAAATTTCGTTATTCATACATAAACGTCTGTGAAGTAACAAGATTTTGATTGATATTGATAATCGTTTGTCCGTATACTCCATATCTGTCATTTTCACATTTGTGTTTGTTACAAAGAGTCAAAGGTTATGTAGATACCTACAAATCGCTAGCAACACATTAATTTAACTGAAAAATATACCTGAATGTTTTCCTCGCATGTCGGTTTTTCTATCACATTTACTCAATTATTTATAGCTAATGATAACTGTTCACTAATTTCCCATTATCTACGCTGTTTTGGAACAATACCATACTATTTGTACATGAATAATAAATTAACGAGTAAGCATTCAGTCGGTAGCTAAAATATACGTAGGTAATAAAGTCTACTTATCTATATTATTATTACAAAAGAAATTGTATTTCATTATAGGTATAATGATACTTTCTTTTGCCTAATATGTTTTCTACCTACATATTTTCATTCTTTATAAGATTTATTAAGGTATTAAAGGTAAAATTCATAAGTCATAACGATTTATACCCAAGCGGTCTATCATTATCATTACCTATTTATTGACAAAGTAGATAATATTTTGAAAAGGATGCCACGATGCACACAATGTGCATGATGCACAATGTGCACACAATGTGTATCATGGCATCACACTTGTAAGGAAAAAAAAGGAAAATCAATCAAACTTCTGCCTAATTTCAGACGCACATTACAGCCTTAGATCGAAATTTAGGATTTACAGACCGCATCGCCTACGCGTAATAACACCTTTTACGAGCAAGTGTGATGAAAAAATACTTACTTCCTGACCGCGGCCAGGGAAGACTTAAATGATACATACCCAACCACATATAAGTCGCCCGGCATAAAAACCTCTGAACGTATTTTACTACTTTATTGGCCTATATAAAGAGTACCGCGTCGACAAACTGTGGTACAAATACGATTCTTTTTGTTTCCCAATAAAGTAACATTTACTGGAGGCAATGTAGCTAGTTTAGTTACGATATAATGTTAAGAACTAGAACTATTTAGCAGGCTGGCTTAGTTGGGTTAGTAGCATGGGGTCTAAAACGCAACTCGCCTAAGGAGCAGCTCGTCTAAGTCGCAGAAGGTCTACTTCGCATCTCTCGTCTAAATAGCAGTTTGTCTAAAACGCACCTCGTCTAAAGAGCTGATCGTCTAAGTCGCAGGTGGCCTGAATCGCATTTTGTCTAAATAGCGGTTTGTCTAAAACGCAACTGGTCTACAATTTTTCTTGAGTCGCAACTCGTCTAAATAGCAAGTGGTCTACTTCGCAAGTATTAAGGACGTGGGAATTGACAATATTTCATAGATGAGTAGAATTGGCTACCTTGAGTTTTTTGAAGGTGTCAATATTATATTTTTTACCGATAGTAAACCTTATTACATGTAATTGTATTATTTTTATAACATGCCGTTTTTTCAAAATATTTTTTTGAATATTCATTGTGACATTTTAGTCGTTTGGTGTGGTGTATCGTGTGATGGCCTTTGCCTATCACGAATAATGGCGTTATTAAAAAATATTATGACCTTGACGTTTGAATTGATATGACAGCTAACTAGGGGTCTATCACTTGACTGCCACAATAATCGAAAATCTAGACGAAGCATCTGTTTTGTTTGTTTTGTTTAGGTTATATCTAAAACCTTTATATAGAAGACAGGGGCGCTGCCTTTGGCCTTCGATAAAAACTATTTCAGAATGCCGGTGTCTCAATCCATCCAGTTATATGCAAAAGTTATAAGTAGTAGATGAGGAGGTCTCAAATGAAACTAAAACGACTGAATGACAGATGAAGTTCTCTATCGAAGACCCTCTATCTAAATTGTTCTGAACCCTGCAATAAACATCTGAAGATTATAAGAAAATGCCACATTTTTGAAAATTGTACAAAATATTATATTACTTTTTTTTAACATTACTCAGATGACCAAATGGGTAAAATGTTACTAAGTCGAGTTCCTATTTTGGCTAGTTGCGAATTAGACCACTTGCTACGAGTATATAGACGAGTTGCGACTCTAGATAAATTGTAGACCAGTTGCGTTTTAGACAAACCGCTATTTAGACGAAATGCGATTCAGACCACCTGCGACTTAGACGATCAGCTCTTTAGACGAGTTGCGTTTTAGACAAACTGCTATTTAGACGAGATGCGAAGTAGACCTTCTGCGACTTAGACGAGCTGCTCCTTAGGCGAGTTGCGTTTTAGACCCCATGCTACTAACCCGCTTAGTTATGCGGGTTATGTCACATAAAAAGTCATATGTTCATGTAAAAAGTCAGAACGATTTGTTATTGTGGGGTTCCATGATTAAAGGATGACTCACGCTAGAACGGTCCGGGCCCGGGGCGAGGCTTCTGACATTATTTTTTTTCTATAAAAGGTGATCGGTGATCACGTGATGCTTTCTATAGAAAACTGAAGTGTTGGACGGTGTAGCGTGAGTCATCGTTAAAAACCTTACCTAAATATAAGTAATATAGCTTTTGTTATTGTTTGGGTTGTTTAAAATCTCATTAAACCTAATGACATTTTAAGTTTACTACACTTATAAAAACAGCGAAAAACCATTAAAAGGTGCAGCCCATCTAGATTGGGTGTAAAGATCCTATCAGATAAAATTAATAGTGTTGTAAAAACTTTAAATAGAACGTTAGTAGTGAAGTTTTTTTAGTGTTATACATAATACATAAAAAGTTCTGTTCACGCGACTAGTTAGTGCAGTTTCAGAGTTTATTATTGTAGTCAGGGGAGATGGCTATCAGGACGCCGATTCGGACCTAACAATTGGTTATGGTTTTTAGCTGGTTTTGATACAACCTTGAAAATCGCTCACGCTTAATGGTGACAGCGTGATAAAACGGTGTCCGTCACTTTCTATCCCACGGTGTTAAAAGGGACAGTTATTTTATCACGTGGATAAAGATGGATAAAGCCATCCATAATACGCCGGCAGGTCGTCTTATAAAAACCAGTGCAAGACCATAACAAATGTTAAATCTGCCGGCGTATTATGGATGGCTTTATCCATCTTTATCCCCGTGATAAAAATAACTGTCACTTTTTAACACCGTGGGATAGAAAGTGACAGACACTGTTTTATCACACTGTCATGTAGACAAGAACGACCATCATATCCATACTGAATCGGGGCTCCAGAGCCTCCAGAGCATTGTTTCGCCTGTTAGAAGCTATTCTCATTGCTATGGCTAGCGGGGCCGAGAGTTTTCAGACAAATGTAACGATATGAGATGAGCTTGCCATCGAATGTTTAAATACCTATGTTTCGGAGGTATAATTTACATTGAGTACTTTTGTTCTTTGAATGTCATGTGTCAGGTTCTTTTAAAAGGAAGTACCTGTTAACTTGGTCTGGATAAATAAATACGGAAATTATATGGAAGATAGAAGAATCTACTACTCTAAAATACTCATAGAAATAAACAGAAGCCAAGTAGGTAATATTAGGCTATTGACAGAGCAATTTCCTACTAACCAAGTTACTTATCAATAACAGAATGGTCTAAGAGCTAGCCACGGCAATAGGTACGCAATTTATAGAGCAACAAAATCCCTCTAATTAGTATGCCATACTATCATTATTTATTAATCCGGGCGCCTGGCAGCTGTCTAGCGGTGGGTGTGGGAGTGGATGGGCAACAAAGTGGTTGTAAAATCAATTGAAGGTGTGCAATTTATAGAGCTCTGTGTTTGGTGTGATATAATAGCTAATTATGTATTTAATTCAAATATAACAATGCCAGGCGTTTTATTTGGGGGAAAAGTAGTGCCAGGTGATGAAAATACACAATCACATGTGCGCCTGCAGGAAGTACTCACAATTGCTTTACGCATAGATTGTGAGTCAGGTGCAATTTGCTCGTGATCTTCCTGCAGGCGCACAAGTGATTGTGTATTTTCATCAGGGGTCATCCATTAATTACATCACACGTAGAGGGGGGGGGGGGGGTTAGGGGGTCAAGAAAATGTGACATGTTGTGACAAGGGGGAGAGGGGAGTCACAAACTTTGTGACGTCACTTTAACTTCATCAGTAACCAAAATTTTATTTTAATCATTTTATTTACTGTACAGTTCAAAAACAAGTTTATGGAACGATAATCGTTTTTATTAGTTTAATTTTTTATCATAATCATTTCTGGGTTATAAATTTACTAATATTTTGACAAAAAATTAATAATACTTAATTCGATTTGCCGATTTCGTTGAAAAAATGTGACGTCACACCAGGGGGGGAGGGGTCAAAAAACCTTGAAATTCGTGTGATGTAATTAATGGATGACCCTTCACCTGGCACTACTTTTCCCCCAAATAAAACGCCTGGCATTGTTATATTTGAATTAAATACATAATTAGCTATTATATCACACCAAACACAGAGCTCTATAAATTGCACACCTTCAATTGATTTTACAACCACTTTGTTGCCCATCCACTCCCACACCCACCGCTAGACAGCTGCCAGGCGCCCGGATTAATTAATAATGATAGTATGGCATACTAACTAGAGGGATTTCGTTACTCTATAAATTGCATACCTATTTCCGTGGCTAGCTCTCCGTCTAGAAGACCTTCGCAGGTCGTGGGTTAGGTAGGTAGTTGAAAAGCATCGTATAGTAATTTGCCCATTGCGTAAGACGAGCTACGGCTCTTGGCCTTATTAAGGCAAATTTGATGATTGAGTGCTTTCTTTTTACAAGCTTTTATTTAACTTGCCCTGTTAGTACGAGTATGTATGTAGGTATGTTATTTTGTTAGTGTGGGTAAAAATTATACATTCTACATTTAAACAAACCTAGGTAAAACAGTCCGAAGTTCTAGATATTATTCCCAAACATGTCAGCCCTCACGGAACGTAAGTTAAATAACATATTTCCGTACCGAAGTAAATATTATTTAGGTACCGGAACGAGGTAAGCCTCACGCCACGATTCGATAGAGCGAAAACTTTATAAGGAAGTTTCGCACGCTCTGCGACGGCTTCCTAAATCCTACCTTTACACTTTACTATTCGAATCGACCAAATCGAACCGTGCAATGCTGTTTATCAAACGAATTTATTTTGTTTCTATCATTCCAACATCCGTATGCACAAATATTTATTCCGCTTTTTCGTATTTATTTTACCTACGCTGTAGGTAAGGTACAGTCACCTGCAATAATATGTTACACAACGAAGGCTGCAATAATATCTGACACGTTCTTATTTGTAGAGACATAAGTGCGTGTCACATATTTTTGCGGCCTTCGAAGAGTAACAATTATTGCAGGTGACTGTATTTATATTTACTAAACGTTTTTTTCATCACAGTTGCTAGAAAAAGATCTTATTTCGTGCGGTGTACTTCAGGACAAAGGCCTATATTGTTCCCACGGGAGTTATGGTTACGGGTTCGAATCCTGGTAAGGGCATTTATTTGTGTGTTCATCACAAATATTTGTTCCTGAGTTATGGATGTTTTCTATGTATATAAGTATTTATATACATATATATGCGTATATTATATATATCGTCGTCTAGTACCCACAACACAAGCCTTATTGAGCTTACTGTGGGACTAGGTCGATTTGTGTAAAAAAAATTGGCCTATAATATTTATTTATTTATTTTATTTTTATTTATTTATGGATTGTGGAAAAAAAGCTATAGGTATTGCATACCTACCTACCTTATTATACAGTTAAAAAAAACTTTAATAGACAAAATGTTACTATCATACCATTTAGATTTTGTTAATACCATTCATCAGCCAGCATGAGAAAACAACCTCAATTTGTACCTATCAGTTTACTTTGCCACGCTCTTTTGAATAAGTAAAATAAAATGCAACTTTCTCTTCAGTTTTTGAAGAATACCTAAAAAGAGGAGTGGTGAAAAATAATTCCACATTTCCCGGCAATATAGAATTTATCATATCACAGATTTATTAACGATATTTTTACCTGACCCGCCTAAAAATAGAAAATTGCTACGCAAACATATTCCATGTTAAACGAGAAAATGTAAATTGCTACAGTAGGTCCAGTATAGAGTAAAACGCATGACTGGGCCGTTTCTCGCTCCGAAAAACGCCAGCAATCAGATCAGTGGTCCGTTAATATCATCACAGACTGGACTCCGAAAGGTGTCGGCGCGGACTTTAACAACTATCAATCTTTATCGGGGCTCACTTATCATAGTCGCTGCAGATCGGCTCTCGAGGGAGGATACTGCAACGTCATTGGTGCCTTATTCCTTCGCTCAATTCTTATCATTTTCGTCATTTATAAAAATTTGAATTGATACGATTAATTTAAATTCGTTAAAGTGCGTAAAGGTTTATGATTACCTATTTCAAATAAGTAGGTACATGTTGTACAGTCTGTATCTTTAGATATTAAAATAAAAGTAAACAAACGATTTGTAAATTTTCGGGTAGTTATAACATTTATTGGTTAACCAACTAAATACAAAACCGCCTGGATCAGTCACTGAACGACCTGACTTTAACCTACATTATTTGATCATGTAATGTTTTCATCTACCCTCAACTGGCTGGATTTTATTTAGTTTTATTTAATTATCTAAAGATACAGAGTACTGGTATTTATTAGTCATTTGCTTCGAGCAACGCCGGCTTCCACCATGTTGGAAGGGAGGAGCCCAAGCGATATCTTACCGTACAAATCATTCTGCCATATTTTGCAGGGGGAAACGTGCACACAGTCGCACTTTTCACTCGCTAGGTACATACAAAATCCAATCTGTAATGACGACACAAATACATAGAAAAGGACACACGTCAAACATCTTGCAAACCTCGATCTCTTTTTGTATACAGATGAGTCAACACGCATCGCCATAGGTACAGTTGTACCTATGCTTCGGCAGAGGGGAAATAGTACGAATGCAGTCTCCCTTCCCGATGTTGCTCGAAGGTCATTTGGCAAAGGTGGGTAGCATCATACTCGCATGTTACGATAAACCAGTCTCAGCTCGGCGCCCGTGTTTGATTCACGACTCACAAACTGCGTACAGTCAGCAGCAGAAGTTACTAAGCGGGCGAAGTGTTCAAAATTACCTTGACACGCTCTTATTCTCTAAGCAATAAAATCACGTCAAGATCATTCTGAACACCTTGCTCGCTTAGCAATTTCTGCTGCCGACTGTACCTTGGCATGGCGCAGTCGGCAGGATTGTTATGACGATTAAACGTCCTCTTGGTTTTCACGACAAAAAAGTGCGATTTCCGGGAAATGATAATGATGGAATTTCCTTTTGCAGAATTGCTCCTTTCGACTCACAGATTGATTTAGGAAGGGGAGCCAATCGAATTTTTGATGCAAAATTTTGACATTAGGGGGGGTGCCCCCCGAAATTTGTAAAACAAAGTTTTGGTATTTGCTCAAGTTTGGTATCATTTTCGGGTAAATCAAGGATGCTTAATTCATTTCTGATATTTAATGTATACGGTTTCATATAAATAATTTAATAAAAAGGAAAATAGAATATTGCCATTTTATTTTTTTCTGGATAAATGCCTAAATTTTTCTTATTTTAATATATCAGAAATAAATTCAGCATCCTTCATTTACCCGAAAATGATACCAAACTTGAGCATGTTAGATAAATGAATAATATTTAAAATATTAAATATATTAAAAACTCAAAATTAATAGTCAATATTAACTTTCAAGCTTCGAGCAACACGGAAGGGAGGCGGCATTCGCACTATTTCCCCTCTGCCGAGGTACAAGATTAGCGCGTCAATCTAATCTAGCGCGGGTAATAAAACTAGTTGCACTTGGATTTTTCACTAGACCGAGTCCAGACGCGCCCGTGAACACTGCTGCACAAAAATGCCTGTTTGCTCGGTTTTTTGTTATAAAAAGAGGTCGGGGACATCAAATTTACAAAAAGAAAGTGTTACATTTCACATGTAATATTTTTTTTTACATATCATACGTTTAATTACATTCAACACAATTATTATATTTTAGTCTCATGTAATTGTTGGATTATCGATTTTGCTCGCTCAGTACAAATTGCGGATCGGTCGAGCGACAAATCCGACTTCTCATCTCTCAGAATACAATAACATACTTCAACGAAAATGTGTTAGTGTGCGTGTTGTGACACTTGTCACTCGTCCTGACTCGTCCGTACACAAAAAGAGATCGAGGTTTGCAAGATTTGTCTTTGACGTGTGTCATTTTCTATGTATTTGTGTCGTCATTACAGATTGGATTTTGATGGGATTTTGTATGTAAGTGTGTGAGAAGTGCGATTGTGTGCACCTATCCCCCCGCGAAAAATGGCAGAAAGATTTGTACGGTGAGATATCGCTTGGGCCCCTCCCTTCCGATGTGTCGGAACCCGGTGTTGCTCGAAGCTTTCAAGGTAAAACATGTCAGGAAGTTATTTATTTACCTTGGTTCATAATTATATAAAACTGCTAAATCAATAACTGGATACTATTAAAGTTAAAAGTAAGATAAATAAAATAATAAAAAGATGTAATTGAAAATAAAACTGTTTTATTAAAGTAAATAATCCAATTTATTCACCTTATCATCAACAACTAATAAATACAATCACTATTAGTTTATAATTCAGTAAGAGATTATTTAATTAATTATTAATTAATTAATCCATCTAATTAATCAAGTAAGTACATAATTATCATAATAATTACCAACATAGTATTTACTTAACTTTCAATATTCCTTTGGCGATGATTAACTCAGTGCTGATGCGCAAAGCAGAATGCAGAAAGCAGAATGATCAATAATGGATCGGTCGGTCCCTTTTATACCCATTTCTACCTGGCAACTGGTTGATCATGCCACTTGTCATTCGATAAGTGACGTCACAGAAGTAGTTTCTCAAGTACCTCGTCCATTTATCGAATTATGCAGAATAAAACTATTAGAACATCTTTTCAATAAACTCCGTTATACATAATTATTAATCAGTAATATTAATACAAAATATAATCACTTCAAAGTAGTTTACAAATCTTAATAGTAGGTTAACAGACTTACTGTTTCTCTTGTCAACCGTGGTTTCGTATCGTACCCACATAAATAGCAAATTCTGTAAAATTCACGTGATGTTGTGTTAAGTGTTTAAATAGTGTAATATAATTATCAACTTTGGACGTCAAAGAGAAACAGGTCAGTTTTATACGTAATACAATTTATACATAGAATAACAATATTCTAACAAGCACATACTCGTAGCAATACTTTATTTTTTACCAGGGGGCACACCCCCTAAAGTCAAAATTTTGCATCAAAAATTCGATTGGCTCCCCTTCCTAAATCAATCTGTGAGTCGAAAGGAGCAATTCTGCAAAAGGAAATTCCATCATCATCATTTGCGGTATAATTAAGTGAACGCCACGGACTATCTCTCTGGGGTTAATAAGTATCAAAGTGTTTCCTATTGGAAACACCATGACAAGTTTCATGTAATTTAAGCACGTCGTTTTAAAATGAGAGCGGAACTTTAATTGCATGGGAGCGCTTTTTGACGGCTGGTTCGTATGACCCTTAAATGGCTTCACTACCGCCCGTCGCCTTCTATTTAGGCTAGGGTTATTCTAAGTTAGGTATTAGGTACCTATTGCACGATCCCAGGTGTAGAGTGGATAGGTAAGATCTTACCAACCCACACGACGCGTAATTTGCCGCACTATATTAATAATTCGGGAGTTAATTAAATTGTGTAGCCGAGGGAAATAATTAGTAGATAGTTACAATTGTATTCACTAACCTACGTTGCGGTATTATAATAATACGGTAACTAGACAAGTGTGTACCTAGACATTATTACGAGATACAGAGGTTTGATATTTTTTTGCCAGGCTGTAGGCTTTATATAACTAGTAGTTCGCCCCGAACTGAGAACTCGCCAAGTTTGCCAAAAATTATATAGAGCGATTGACTTTGTTGCACCTACTTACTCGTATAGTTCGACATAAAATAGTAGAAAATAATTTTCAAGAAAAAAAAACCGACTTCTATGGGGGCCGGTGAAAGATTATTGTACATAGATGGTGCACTATGTAGAAAAGGAGGTAAAACCACCCACTTTTCTAGTAGGTATAGCATTTCGTTTCTGTAAGGGTCGCAGTTTTAGCCTCACGATCCCACTTCTCTGATAGCAGTTCGGTTCTGTGAGGATTGCAGTTCGAACCTAACCAAAACCACTTTTCTAGTAGCATTTCGTTTCTGTAAGGCTCGCAGTTCTAACCTAACCTAACCCACTTTTTTTTCGGTTCTGTGAGGATCGCAGTTCAAACCTAACCTAACCCACTTAACGGCGCGTGCGGTGCGGTGTACGGGAGTTTGAGCGGGAGGGGCTAGTAAGTTTGGCATCGTTATACTTTATACCTACATTTTATGATAGGTAATCATAGTGGTTTATTTAGCTTAGGTATCAGTGGTTTTCCGGGTCAAGGTCCGAGTCCGGGTCCGAGTCCGGGTCCGGGTCCAGTTCCGGGTCCACGACCAGGTCCAGGTCGAGGTCCAGGTCTAGGTCTTGGTCCAGGTCCAAGTCCGGGTCCAGGTCCAGGTGCGGATTCAGGTCCAGATAAGAGCCCGGATCCGGGTCAGGTCTGGCTCCAGGGCCAGCTCCGTCAAAATCGAAATCGCCAAATGTGTAGTCATTGAAGAGTTCTGTTCTGATCATCATCAGCAGTTCCACTTCATCAAATGCGACAGTTTTTAATGTAAGTTCTTGATTTTCTGATGAAAATACACAAATCTCTATACGCATGCCTTTAAGATTTGAGGAGTTCCCTCGATTCCTCATGGATACCATCATCAGACCACGAGCTTGACAAAAATGTGGCTTCAAAACTTAACTTGCTTAACAAACATAACGAAGAGGACAAATCGCCAAACGTGAACTATGCGTCGTTGAAGAGTTCCGTTCTGATCATCATCAGCAGTTCCACTTCATCAAGTGTCATTTTTTTAAATGTATATGCTTGATTTGTTGATCAAAACACTTAAATCACTATATGTATGCCTTTAAGATTTGAGGAGTTCCCTCGATTCCTCATGGATCCCATCATCAGAACTGGGTTTTGACAAAAACGGGACCAATCTGTATGCATATACATATAATCAAAAAAATTATTTTCAAAATCGGTCCAGTAATGAATGACGGAGAAATGGAGTAGAGTCAGACCGTGAAAAGTCTGCAGCGAATTTGATAGCCCACGCAGGGCAAGTGTCGTTTTAAATGTCAAACTTCTATGAAATTATGGCGTATAAATAACACGTACACTGCGTGGGCTACCAAATCCGCTGCAGACTTTTCTTGATGCGACTTTAACAAACATAAAATAAATCACAATCGAATCTCCTCCTTAAACGTAAAATGCTTACACATGGCAACAATTTATAGTCTGTCAAACCATTTCCGTCAGTAGAAAAAAGCGGCTAAAAAATGTAGGCGCGAAGGGTTATCGTCCCATAGAAAATTTGAATATCGCGCCTTTTTCTACTGACAAACTTGTTTGACCGACTATAGTATGGAAATTTTAGAGTTCCATTTTATTTCATTTCTACTATTTTATGTCCCACTATAGGCGGCAATGGATCAAAACTCGCGTGGATATATTACAAGGTCTGTGGAGCCCTTAACTGATACTGTATCTGTGGTAAACCGAAATATTTCCTGTCAAATGTCAAATACCTATATTATGTTTATTTTTATCTTGCTAATTATTTCAAATTGGTAAAACGATATTATAAAAAAGCAAGCCGAGCACTTTCATTTGATACCAAACTCGACCATACTTTCTTGCAAAAAGATGACCAGAATAGCAAGACCCCTCACAAATAGCTTTTTAGCCTTCTAAGCTCTTCTAGATCAATAACCCCTTGATCAAGCCTGCTCATAATTGAATGACTAAAATATAATGCCCTCAACTACACGTTTACCCAATTTCATTTAAATTAGAACAAATTTACTTAAATTCTTGAGTATCAAACTAACCTCTGATAGTTCAGCTTAAAAACATTGAAATGCCGGGACGTGCCCCTAGCCAGCCGCGTGTCCCAAGTCGAATGTAAGAACTTCGTTCGCTTCGCTCGCTCGTTCGACAAGTCGAATGTAAGAACTTCGTTCGCTTCGCTCGCTCGTTCGATTAGTCTGTACAGCCAATGAAAACTGCAGAATTTTGACATTTTCACTACCAAAGAAAACAACATTAATTTTATACAACATTATAGGTTTACATAGTCTGTAATGTCACAGATCCAATATTTTTAGGAGTCAACTACGCGTTTACTACTAGCGACATCTATAGTTTCGAGCCCGGACTAAAACGACGTACTTTCAGCCCCAGTTCGGCCGTCTACGTTCTGTAACAAATTCATATCTTAAGATAAGTAGCTCTTCGCCCGGGGTCCGCATTGGCAATCTAATCACAAGAATTGGTGAAGGCACTAGTTCTATGTTACCTATTTATTACCAAATATTTGACTTGTTTATGTAATGATGCAAAGAATAGGGTTTTGTTTTGTCGAACATTTTCTGCCATCTTTCTACTGAGGGACAGGGAAATAACATATACCTTTTCACCACACCAGCTCGGAAAGGCTAACTTTGCACTTCAAAAACTGATAGCAAAGTTGCACTTTGCTATAAGTATTAGGGGATATTACTGCAATGTTCTGCCGCCAGAGTGCAGCACTACCGACTCTAGTGAATCCATAGACTAACTTATACATGCTGTGCCTTAAACTGTTTTTTGACAAGTTTTCACAGACAATCAAATATGACACTGATGCACCAAGGCGGTTTGTTTACAGGTAGCCTACCGCGAAACGCGAAATTCGAAATTTATCTGGATCTCTATCGACCGAATACGCAAGAGTGATAGAGATGCAGAAACCGAACTTTCGATTGTCGTGTTTCACGGTAGGCCATGTGATTGACCTAGTGACGCATGATGTGTCATTGAGGTTTGTTTACTGTATGTGCTAATGGTGCCACCTACGCAGAGCTTTGCCTAATATTCCCTATTCACATGTGAGGCAAGGTAATCAAATGCAAATGAGTTGTTTTCTTATGTTTGCTGGTAGAATTGACTTTTAAATGATGATTTTGGATGATAAATATTTAATAACATTCATTTCGATTGGTTAGTTGGTTGTTTGATTTTCTTTGATATTTTACATTTAATATTTGCTTGAGATTGGTGTGGTGAAAAATTTTGTGTTTCACTCGGGGGCAAATTCATTTTGTTTAACACTCGTGCTTTGAAACCCTCGCAACGCTCAAGACTCCATTTTTCGAACCACTCGCTGCGCTCGTGGTTCAATTTTGGAATAATATCTTTCGCTTGCTCGGGTATCAATATTAGCACGAGCGGTTAAACAACAACTTTGCCCCCTTGTAAAACAAATAACTATTATCCGTCTAAGCAGCAAGCACAAACTTTCGTTTACGACGTATAGGTACTTATTATGTAAAATAAACCTAAAACCTAGTGTAGCGGAAATAAATACGTGTTACCTACTCACTACCTCTTAAGAGCGCTATTACATTTCGGCGTTGAGCGAGTTTAGGTATTTTACGCGCTGCGGCAGGCCGTGCGAGCTCAGTACGCCGATCCCTTCTACCACACTCGCACTACAATGATGGATTAAACATTCTTGATCCTTCGCGAAGCATATTGAAATCAACCATAACAACACTAACTGTACTTAACTTTTAAAGTTCTAAAACTGTTATTTGGTAAGTACGAAAATACTAAATGCAGTGCAAATGTACATAGGGGCTGTTCATAAATTACGTCATCTATTTTTGACGATTTTTGACCCCCCCCCCACCCCTCAAATCATCCAAAAATCAAGCTTCGGATGAATCTGTTTCCTCCTACGTCATGTTACCATCATCCGATGTCCAGACCCCCCCCCCCCCACTCCTCCCATTTGAAACGACGTAATTTATGAATAGCCCCATACTTGTACTTATGAAGGTATATTACTCGAAAGAAATTATAGGTACCTACTCGCTCATTTACATGTTTCGTCATTGCATTTGGTACCTATAGGTTGTAAAGTTTGTATCAACGAGGGTTTAAAAACGAACTGGTACTGAGGATCTGATGATGATTAAGGTGGTCACGGATACCAATCAACCATGTAGTAACATGATTAGGCTCGTTTGATTCGTCTCAACAAGATCTTTGACACTGAAGATACACAGGGTCTGATGATGGAGCTGGAAGGTGGCCACGGGTACCAGTCTATCATGTAACTAAACAACTTCGTGTTTGGGCTCGTTTGATTCGTCTCAACAAGATCTTTGACACAAGACAGTACTCAGGGTCTGATGATGGAGCTGGAAGGTACCATTACCAATCAACCATGCAACTAAACCACATCGTGTTTAGGATCGTTTGATTCGTCTCAACAAGATCTTTGACACTAGGTGATACTCAGAGTCTGATGATGGAGCTGGAAGGTGGTCACCGGTACCAATCAACCATGCAACTAAACCACTTCGTGTTTAGGCTCGTTTTATTCGTTTCAACAAGATCTTTGACACAAGATAGTACTCAGGGTCTGATGTTGGAGCCGGAAGGTGGTCACCGGTACCAATCAACCATGCAACTAAACCATTTCGTGTTTAGGCACGTTTTATTCATCTCAACAAGATCTTTGACACAAGGTAGTACTCAGGGTCTGATGATGGAGCGCGAAGGTGGCGACGGGTACCTGTCTATCATCATCAGCTCCATCATCAGACCCTGAGTAGTATCTTGTGTCAAACATCTTATTGCGACGAATCAAATGAGCCCAAACACGAAGTGGTTCAGTTACATGGTAGACTGGTACCCGTGGCCACAGTCCAGCTCCATCATCAGACCCTGAGTACTAACTTGTGTCAAAGATCTTGTTGCGACAAATCAAACGAGCCCAAACACGAAGTGGTTCAGTTACATGGTAGACTGGTACCCGTGGCCACCTTCCAGCTCCATCATCAGATCCTGAGTACTATCTTGTGTCCAAGGTCTTGTTGAGACGAATCAAACGAGCCTAAACACGAAGTGGTTTAGTTGCATGGTTGATTGGTACCGGTGACCACCTTCCGGCTCCAACATCAGACCCTGAGTACTATCTTGTGTCAAAGATCTTATAGAAACGAATAAAACGAGCCTAAACACGAAGTGGTTTAGTGGCATGGTTGATTGGTACCGGTGACCACCTGCCGGCTCCATCATCAGACCCTGAGTACTATCTTGTGTCAAAGATCTTGTTGAGACGAATCAAACGAGCCTAAACACGAAGTGGTTTAGTTGCATGGTTGATTGGTACCGGTGACCACCTTCCGGCTCCATCATCAGACCCTGAGTATTATCTTGTGCCAAAGATCTTGTTGAGACGAATCAAACGAGCCCAAACACGAAGTGGTTTAGTTGCATGGTTGATTGGTACCGGTGACCACCTTCCGGCTCCATCATCAGACCCTGAGTACTATCTTAAGTCAAAGATCTTGTTGAGACGAATAAAACGAGCCTAAACACGAAGTGGTTTAGTTGCATTGTTGATTGGTACTGGTGACCACCTTCCGGCTCCATCATCAGACCCTGAGTACTATCTTAAGTCAAAGATCTTGTTGAGCCGAATCAAACGAGCCCAAACACGAAGTGGTTTAGTTGCATGGTTGATTGGTACCGGTGACCACCTTCCGGCTCCATCATCAGACCCTGAGTACTATCTTGTGTCAAAGATCTTGTTGAGATGAATAAAACGAGCCTAAACACAAAGTGGTTTAGTGGCATGGTTGATTGGTACCGGTGCCCACCTTCCGGCTCCATCATCAGACCCTGAGTACTATCTTGAGTCAAATAAATACATATAGAATGTCAGGTCGTTTCAAATATTTTTAATCCTGTCCGGTAGTTTATTAAACTGTACCATTATAAATTATAATACTATAAAAACGGTGCTAGGATCAAAGTCTCTCGTTGCGGTTTACACGCACACAGTATAGCGTTTTACACGGCGCCCGCCGCACACAATGATAAAAAACCTCGTCGTCGCCGTTGAAAATGTGCGGAGCCGACCGACACACGTCCTGCCTCTACAAGCTCTGCCGCGGCACTGAGCTGGCGCAGCGCGCGTCATCGGTAATATAGAGTAGTTTTCAAAAAATTGCCAAAAAATTATAGTAGAATTTCATAAACACTAATGTATACCAACAGTATAAGCAAACGTTGCAGATTGCTTGAGTATGAAAATGACTTCGATATTAAGTAGATTTTCGTAGGAATTGACACTTGTTTCGGAGAGAAAATCGAGTTCGTTTTACTTTGATTTTCTCTTTCTCAAAGGTATGTAGGAAAAATATAGTTTGATATGCCTAAAGTACAGGGTATTAGTAATACAAAATAGCCAGGTTTAGCAGAGTAAAATTCTCAACATTTCCAAATAAGAGCTCGCCATTCAGTGCTTCACGGGGTTTTTCGGAAACGACCATCAGAAAAAAAATCATTACTAATTTAATAAGTCCTTTTTCTAATATTTACAACGACATTTATAAAGATAAGAAGACGCTTTTACTGGAACAAGTACTCATTGTTTCTAATAATGAGCGCAAAGTCCTGAATTTCGTCGACTAGTATCATCAATTTTGCATTATTTCGACTTTTCTTGTAAGAGCGCTCTTAATATTTTATTGGTATGTGCTCTGATAATCTTCGGAAAGTGTAAGTAATTGATTATTTTCGTAAAAATATTTAGTTACAACACAGAATAAATAATAGTACTAGGTACAGAAGACTCACTCTCTAACAAAACGCGTCTGTTACGATCAGGACAGATATGGCCGCTAGGGGGCGACAGCGCCACGCTCGGCTTATGGCTAGCCACCAAAATTGGTGCGGAACGGATGTACTTTTAGCTACCTGTAGCAAAGCGATGAAATCGCGGAGTGAGCCACGCCTCGTTACAATAACAAATGAAATAACAATAAAAACTTTTTTTTAATTATTTTCATAAAAATAACTGATAACATTTATGCAAGAGGTTAAAAGATCATTCTATTATCAATGGCACACATAGTATGTAGGTATGTTTACCATTTAACTAAGGCAGTTTGTAAGAAGTTATATTATGTTCAGAAACGGACTGGTTGAGCTGATTTGTATTACGTTAACCTTTTGACCGCCACAGACGGCTGTGGCCGTCATCGAAAAGCCTTGCTAAGGTTGCCAACGACGGCTACAGCCGACAGCTTCGCCAATGCAATAGGGACTTACGCGGGACTCCGTAAAGTTCAATTTCGTTAACCTTTTGAACGCCAAACAGCGTATCCATTTGCCGTGCCACTGACGCCACGGGGGTAAAATTTAGTTTTGTGAATAAATAATGCCAACCTAAAAGTGGGGTGTTATTGAGTAGATTTAATCATCAAAAAACGATCGACGTCAAATGCCGTCTTTGGCGTCGTTGTCACGATTTTGCGTTGACGTCAATTGCCGTCTGTGGCGTTCAAAAGGTTAAATAATCGCGATCGCCTGCCGTCCGGGACACGGCATATTATTTCGCCGTCTGGCGTTCAAAACGTGTAGGTAAGTAATAAAAATGATATTAAGTACTAGATTTAGTTCCAAAAGCTAAACTACATTCTACTTGATTCTACTAGACACTCACCGCACAGCTTTACCAACCGTCTAAGGATAACCTGTGTATTGCGTCTCATATTTTGCTTAATGAGAGAGTGAGATGCAATAACATTGGACAGGTGGAATACCACCCTAAGGTAAGTATGTACTCGTAGATGTAGTACAGTGAAACCTGGATAAGTGAGACTTCAAGGGACGAGCAGATTTGTCTCACTTAAAGAGGTATTCCACTTACCCAGGCTCTCAGTTAGCCAGGTACAAATAAATTTCTGTCTCATTTACAGACGGTTCCATTAATAGAGGTGAGAATAGAGTATATTTCAGTTATAGAGGTGGTTAATAAGGTATTTTGTGATTATCTTTAAAAATAAATAAGGTAAAATAATCCTTGTCCCTAAATAAAAAATATTTAATTTAGTAAAAAGTCTGTTTCTTGTTTAAGTATATTTCTTTGAATTTATTTTGAATGATTCTCCAAATATTGATATTTTAAAATAAAATAAAATTTGATACGGACTTCATTGCGTCTTAGAAATTTATTAAATGAAAATTTGTTTATTCGTGTTACTTATTAAGATTTCAGCTTTCGTTTCGATAGTTTTAACTACATAAAGTAACTAAATCAAACTTGAAGTAATTTAGAGACAATTAAATAAATGCGGAATCTGTGGATAGACTAAGAGATAGTAAGAATACGGGAATTGATCAATAAAGTCCAAGTTAGAGAGGTCATACATTGACGTTATCTCAGATACAGAGGTCAATTCCTATACAATTCTAAAAAAAAAACAATTATGAAAATGTAATCTTATAAATAAAGTCTCAGTAAAAGAGGTAAAATACACTCTCTATCTCAATTATAGAGGTAAATGTGACTATAAAATCACAACAACTAATCCCAGTTATAGAGGTTCGCTTTATCTCACTAACATAGGTAATTCAGTGCTAAAGTGTTGGGACCGCACCATGAGTCCCAGCTATAGAGGTTTCTCACTTATCTAGGTCCCACTTAACCAGGTTTCACTGTATTTTCAACTTACTATTTTCGTCGCTAACATCAAGAGGATATAATAAAATATTTATTAATAACACTAGAGAGAACCTCATTTATTCATAAAATTAAATACACCATTGTGCCGATGTTACTTCTTTACAAATGCTTATGTTCACGACTCTCAGATCATAATGACGTCACTCTCTGTGCACTAGCACATAGATTGCTAGACACGCCAACACAGCAAACTGGAAAAGAGAAAACACAACTTTCAATAAAATATAGATAATATATAATACTTTAAAAAGTACCATATCTTTTTTAAGTTTAAGAGGAAAGGGGACAAAGTCACGTGACCGCAACTCCATACAAACAGAAGAAACTTTATTCATACTATTTAAGTGGTGGGGGTCTTATTTGTGTTATTTTGCCTTATGGACTATGTTTTATTCAAGTAGATTAAGGTTACTTGTAATTATTTTTGATGTAAGTATGCAAATAAAAATACATTTCTAGTTGGTCATGCCATAGGCCTGAGTCAAACCCAACCCCTAGTCTGTGTAAGCTAATAATTAATAGAACTTAGACCACAGCAAATAAGTGACCATTTTCAAACAGCCCTACGACTAGGCCAATTAAGTTTTGACTCTATGTCAACTTGACAGAGTTAAAATAAATTTAAGCTAGAGCCATTAGAGGAGAAAACCTTGACCTCTAGCATCCCACCATCCTATTTTTAAATTGAATAGATTTCAAAACTAATTCAATTCCACTACAGCTAGGGAATGCCGCCAACATCCTTGTTACAATGCCTAAAGGGCCTCTTCTAGATTTAAGCTAGTTATTAATTTCATTTAGTAGTATCACCAAGGCTCGGAACTGTTTTTTTTTTTTCATACAAAAAATACTGGTTTTATTACATTATTTTTCGTTCTTTGGTTTATTATTTCATTTTTAATGGGTTAATCTAATAATACGAAGTTGTTACCTAATTACATGATTCAGTCCTAAATAAAGAGCATAAAATAATTAAAAATATTGGTCTATTTCGGGTTTTTCAAAAAAACCGGTTCCGAGCCCTGAGTACCACTGTATATAAACCCTGTATGAAAATAAATGACCAGTTGACATTAAATTCTATTTTCTTATACCATTGATTCAAATTTGACTGCCAAATTCTTGTATACATTTTTGTATAACTACTATTAGTAGTACCTTCTTGGCACCAATATCACCTTTTTGGTAACTAACTCATTTCTAAATTCATTCAATTATCTCACCTTAAACTTAGGATATTCATTCATATAAATTGTGACCATTCCAACGTAAGGCAGAAATCCTCTGGCACGACCCACTACATCTTTTTTCGTAAGCCATAACTGGCCCTGTGCATACAGACCTCGGTCATCCACACTATTGTTATCTCCTTTGGTTAAAAATTTTACTGTACCGTTGCTCCTGGAACAATAAAAAAAATAGTTTTAGTACTGAATTATACAGTTCAACCACACAAATGTTGTTTGTTAATATTAATGAAAAATAACAGGTAAATGGTTTTCCTGTTTGCTTATAGAGATGGAACATAAAGTTACATGTATGTTGTGTATGTGGTAATAGCAAAATTTGTAAGTAAAAAGAATAGTTTTACTAATCATACGTTATTAAATTGACATCAACATTTGCATAACTAACTGAATTTACATAGTGAATCAAACAAAACTTGCAAAATGTTTAAAATTCACTTACTTTTCATGTAGTTTCAGTACTCTATGAACAATAGGAATGTCGCGGCCCTCAACCTTAAATACGACGATTTCTCCAACACGAACCGGCTCCTCTGGGTAGTTGGTAAGGAACAACAGATCACCTCTGTGGAAAGCGGGCTCCATACTGCCCGATAAAACCACTACGATCGGACTTTCGCTCCCCGTGACCACCATTAAACCTTTCCATATCATAAGCGCGGAAGACACTATCATACCAAAGCTTAACACTTGGTAGATAAACTGAAAATCAATGAAAATTCATATGAATAACAGCCAACGCGCCGCTCACGTCATCTCGCAGAATTAATAAATGAAAACATACCTGTCGCTTGTTCATGCGTTTCACATCGTCAAATAAACTGTCCAACATGGTTATTTATTATTAAATTTAGGGGTTGTATTTTGTAATGTGTTAAAAAGATGGTTATCCGGAATTACTTGCTAACTATGCTACCTTTCTCGTCGACAGAAACAACCACGTCAGAAATGTCAAAAACCACAGATAAGATGCAACGACTCGCTGACACGTTTTTAGTAAACCGTATCAAATTTTTTAAATGTATCTTGAACATGCTTTAGGACCCAAAAACACAAATGTATTCAGTAGGGCTACCGCCAATACCGAAAATCGTCAATTGCGGGCATTTTTCTCTGTCACTCTAATTACGCCTTCATTGGAGTAAAAGAGTAAGATCCCCGCAATTTGCGAATTTCGGTTTTCGCGGTAGCCCCTCAGGGAAGGCCAAGGATTAGCCAAAGAGCTCCGGCTTCAGAACAAATCCGGTGTCCTGTCCACACGGTCCACAGTGAGTATTAAATATTCTTTTCATCACACTTGCTCGGAAAAGATGTATTTACACGTAGGGCTTGCGGGCGGGAAATTGAATTTTTCGCCCTAGGGCGGAAAAAATCTTTTCCGAGCAAGTGTGATGAAAAACACTTATTTACACGTAGGGCTTGCGGGCGGGAAATTGAAATTTTCGCCCTAGGGCGGAAAAAATCTTTTCCGAGCAAGTGTGATGAAAAACACTTATTTACACGTAGGGCTTGCGGGCGGGAAATTGAAATTTTCGCCCTAGGGCGGAAAAGTGTTTTATACAGAAGTTTGTTTTTATTAATTCTCCTTTTTTTCCTTACAAGTGTGATGAAAAACATTGTGTGTGCCACGGGCGGTAAAGAAATTCCGAACTCGTGAACATTTTAAGCCCTCGCTTCGCGTCGGGCTTAAAATTGACACTCGTTCGTAATTTCTTATTTCCCGCCCTTAATACACAATGTACTATTTCATCACACTTGCTCGGAAAAGATGTATTTACACGTAGGGCTTGCGGGCGGGAAATTGAATTTTTCGCCCTAGGGCGGAAAAAATCTTTTCCGAGCAAGTGTGATGAAAAACACTTATTTACACGTAGGGCTTGCGGGCGGGAAATTGAAATTTTCGCCCTAGGGCGGAAAAGTGTTTTATACAGAAGTTTGTTTTTATTAATTCTCCTTTTTTTCCTTACAAGTGTGATGAAAAACATTGTGTGTGCCACGGGCGGTAAAGAAATTCCGAACTCGTGAACATTTTAAGCCCTCGCTTCGCGTCGGGCTTAAAATTGACACTCGTTCGTAATTTCTTATTTCCCGCCCTTAATACACAATGTACTATTGGTCCACACCAAGTTCAATCGTCTGTTACGTCTGTTACGGGCTGTGACTTTTGACAGTGACACTTCTGACTAAACTTGACACTCTTCTTAAATTCATTTCTGTGCATTTATGCATTCGCCGATATACTTATTTAACTAATTTCTATTTGGTTTCGGTATTCATATTTTGAAGATAGTATCGTAAGTTCTTCCCAAGTGTACTACATTTTGTATTTACAAAATTTCAATCAGAGATCAATAGAAACTTGGCTAACTAATTTCAATTCACCGGTTTATTGAAATTTACATTTATTTTCAACAGAAAAATGGCTGGTGGCGAGAACCAGACTTCGGAATACCTCCAAAGAAGATGGCTAAATATACGAAAACTATTAGAAAGATCTGGTCCATTTTGCCACCCGGATTTTGAACCTTCTGCTGAAATATTAGATTTCATTATGAATTCGTGCAAAATCTTAGTAATAGGAGCTGGGGGTCTTGGCTGCGAATTGCTAAAAGATCTAGCCCTAATGGGCTTTAAAAAAATCCATATTGTAGATATGGATACAATAGAGTTATCTAATTTGAACAGACAATTTCTGTTTAGGAAGAATGATATTGGATTATCAAAGGCTAAATGTGCTGTTGAATTTGTTAATAATCGGTGAGTCAAATTATTTATCTATACATGGCCAAACAGTGTGCTAATAAGATAACAACTTTAAAATAAAATTAAACTGCAAAATTTCATGGCCTTGAGTTTGAATCTTACCAGGGCACAGTATTCATCTGCCCACAATCATATATGCAAACTTTGAATGTAAAAAAAACTGAATTGACAGAGATTAAATGAATTATTTTTTCAGAGTCCCAGGTTGTGAGGCCATTGCTCATCACTGTGCCATCCAGGATATGGATGAGGGTTTCTATAGGCAGTTCCACATTGTCGTTTGTGGTCTTGACTCCATTGTGGCTAGGCGTTGGCTTAACGGCATGCTGATGTCCTTGCTTCAATATAATGATGATGGTAATTATAAAACATAATCAATGATGCATGATTTTTAATTTGTTGTTGTAACTCTGCTTAAAATTAAAGATGTATTCATGATATTCATGTACACATTATGTGAATTACATACTTTATTTCAGGAACTTTGGACCAAAGCAGCCTGATACCTTTAGTAGATGGAGGTACTGAAGGCTTCAAAGGCAACGCCCGAGTGATCCTGCCGGGCATGAGTGCATGTATTGAGTGCACACTAGACCTGTATCCACCGCAGATCACATTCCCGCTTTGCACCATTGCTAATACACCAAGGTAAATTCTTTTATTTATTCTTTAACTATCCTATGCCCTTCAGGGCTGAAATATTTAGATACGAAATTTGACCTCTATTGGTTCATAGGTTTAAGCGTGAAGAGCTAACAGGCAGAGTTACTTTTGCTTTTATAATATTAACAGGGAGTAGGGATAGACATATAACATACTCACAAAGTAGAAGTTTTACATACGAAATTTCTACTCACTCTATTTTCTTTTTATAACAGTTTTAGAAACGAAAATTTCTTCATATCTATCTATATATCTATATATATATATATATATATATATATAAAGCTTTATTACTTCCATAGTTTTAACAGTTTTATAAATATATTATTTGATGATAGTTTTATATGGACCCCGTTTGGGTAAAAGCCTAGCCTAGCAGATACAAGGGTTTTAACAGAGCTAGGATTAAAAAAAATCATAAGTCAAAATTACAGATTATAACACAAACAATTAATAGCAAATTGAGGCTTGTAGCGCGTTGATGAATAACGCTAAAACAGTGTAGGTTCAAAACAATGTGCTTAAAAGAAAAGCTAAAAAGGTTAAAATAATTAGTCTTTCACAACTTAACTTAATCTTTATTTCAGATTACCAGAGCATTGTATTGAATATGTAAAGGTACTACAATGGTCCAAGGAGAATCCGTGGGGCAACGCCACTGCCCTGGACGGTGACGATCCGCAGCACGTAGCCTGGGTCTTAGAGAAGGCACAGGAGAGAGCGATGAAGCACGGTATTATGGGAGTGACATATAGATTGACGCAGGGCGTGTTGAAGAATATTATACCGGCGGTGGCCAGTACGAATGCGGCTATAGCTGCGGCTTGTGCTACTGAGGTAAGTTTATGTTAATTCGCAATTACACAGATAAACTGTGAAATGAACTGTCGCCCTCGGTATAGTTTATGTTAATTCGCAATTACACAGGAAAACTGTGAAATGAACTGTCGCCCTCGGTATAGTTTATGTTAATTTGCAATTACACAGGAAAACTGTAAAATGAACTGTCGCCCCCGGTATAGTTTATGTTAATTCGCAATTACACAGGAAAACTGTAAAATGAACTGTCGCCCCCGGTATAGTTTATGTTAATTCGCAATTACACAGGAAAACTGTAAAATGAACTGTCGCCCCCGGTATAGTTTATGTTAATTCGCAATTACACAGGAAAACTGTAAAATGAACTGTCGCCCCCGGTATAGTTTATGTTAATTCGCAATTACACAGGAAAACTGTAAAATGAACTGTCGCCCCCGGTATAGTTTATGTTAATTCGCAATTACACAGGAAAACTGTGAAATGAACTGTCGCCCCCGGTATAGTTTATGTTAATTCGCAATTACACAGGAAAACTGTGAAATGAACTGTCGCCCCCGGTATAGTTTATGTTAATTCGCAATTACACAGGAAAACTGTGAAATGAACTGTCGCCCTCGGTATAGTTTATGTTAATTCGCAATTACACAGGAAAACTGTGAAATGAACTGTCGCCCTCGGTATAGTTTATGTTAATTCGCAATTACACAGGAAAACTGTGAAATGAACTGTCGCCCTCGGTATAGTTTATGTTAATTCGCAATTACACAGGAAAACTGTGAAATGAACTGTCGCCCTCGGTATAGTTTATGTTAATTCGCAATTACACAGGAAAACTGTGAAATGAACTGTCGCCCTCGGTATTTCCGGACCGATACAACTTTCAAACTTTTAAGAAATTTGCGTACACCCATCTTAAATGCCGGCAACGCACTTACAACCAACCTGGTGTTGCGGATGTCCATGGGCGAAGGTAATTGCTTACCATCAGGTGAAAAATACTAATTTATTTAAATACGAATCTTTAACAAGGCAAAGCTCCTGGGTTTCGGAAAAAATTGTTATTTTTATTTTTAATGAAATAGCTGCAAAAAATAATAATCCTCTCTCATGTGGGAACTTAGTTCAAAGCCGGTAACCGCTACCAACTTTGAGTATGTCGTATGTCATTCCAATTCCACGGTTATTGGTATCCAAAACTGCCGGTAGACAGCAGCGCAAGCCATCTACTTCAAAGTAGTAATGACGTCATCAAAATGACTCCCGCCTCCTCTTTCCTGTGCTGTGACTAAACATTACAAAATTACAAAACACTGCTCTTTGGGTGTTATCCACCTGTCCAATTTCTTTGTCCTATGTTGTATTTTGTCTCACATTTTGCTTAATGAGTGAGTGTGAAAAAATGTCAAAGTCAAAGTCAAATATATTTTATTCATGTAGGCCTACCAACAAGCACTTATGAACGTTTTACATAATATATTATCTTAAGCTAATTATCAGAGCAATTTATTCCAATAATATTCCATAGTTATATTGGTTATTATACAGATCAAATTTAATACTAAGAATTTCACAAAAAAGATCGTCAAACATAAAAAATTTAATAAAAAATACTAGTCTAGAATGTTTCTAGAATAAAATCTAAATGTCAATAAAACATACATAACAAAGAAGTACATAAGTACATTGAAATATCCATTTCAAATCACAATGAATCCCACGTTGTATCAATCCCACCAATGACATTGGACCAAGATATTGGACAGATGGAATACCACCCTTATCTCCGGTTCCAGGTATTCAAGCTAGCCTCATCCTGCTGCGTGAATATGAACAACTACATGGTGCTGAACATAGCGGACGGAGTGTACACGTACACGTTCAGCGCCGACCGCCGCGCGGACTGCGTGGCCTGCAGCAATACCACTAGGACCATGGAGCTGGAGGCCCAAGCTACCTTACAGACCATACTTACCAAGCTCCAGGAGGAGCCCAAGTATCTCATGAAAAGCCCAGGTCAGTTTGAAGGGTTAAAATTTCAAAAGGATGATTTTCAACGATTATCAGAATTATTATCATGAAAACGTTCAGAAACTTGTCTTTTAACTATGATAATTCTTAGAAATGGTTTATGCGTCGTTGGACTAAAAGTAAATATGGCGATGTATAAAAATGTCTACATATAAAATAAAAATTGGTCCGAGTATTAGAAAGCCAATACTTCAAAATGTTTAAGTCGTATCAAGTCGGAATATAAAAATGACTACTTTCAAAGTATACAAATGTCTAAGTCTTATCAAGTCGGAATATAAAAATGACTACTTTCAAAGTATACAAATGTCTAAGTCTTATCAAGTCGGAATATAAAAATGACTACTTAATAAATTTTACATGCATACATTTTCATTTCTCATAATAAATATAACAAAGAGTAATTTTAAAATACATCGCCATATTTACTTTTAGTGTCGCAACATATTTATATTTGGTCTAATATACAGATGCACATTTTTATACTTCGTCAAAATTATATACGCCCGAACTTATGTAAGTGGACATTTTTATACATCATCATATTTACTTTTAGTCTAGTGCCGCAACATATTTATATTTGGTCTAATGTACAGATGCACATTTTTATACTTCGTCGAAATTATATACGCACGAACTTATGCAAGTAGACATTTTTATACATCGCCATATTTACTTTTAGTCCAACGACGCATAAATCTCTTAGAAATGCTTGATAATTATCAAAGTAATTACCTCGATCATAGAGAATAGAGTGTACAAAGACGGATTGTCAAAGTATTAATATTAAAGAAGTTGACACATATTATCAGTGAAAGAATAATGATCAAAGTCAAATGGCGTTCTAACAGTTTTAATCTGTCGAAAGATGGCAGTAAATGTACTGTAGCTACATAATTTACCATGACAGTAACTCTCTATTTCAAATTCTCTTTGCCTTGATAATAAAGTATCTCATGAAGAGCCCGTCAGTTAAGTAGTAAGGGCAAATAGATTTCTATGTCAGGGGGGGTCAGTTCTAGCTGACTGTACATTAGATTGAATATTAGAACCAATAAAACCACTCTGATTAGTTAAATTAACCGTGTATTTTTTTAACTTTTTTTTTATTTTCAGGCATTACCACTATTATTAATGGGCGCAATAAAACGCTGTACATGTCTTCAATCAAAAGCATAGAAGAGAGAACAAGGGACAACCTGAAGAAGAAGATAACTGATTTAGGATTATTTAATGGTGCTGAAATCCTGGTGGCAGATATAACTACTCCTAACACAATCACGATAAAGTTGAAAGTTATTGAAAATGTGGATGTTGAGATGGCCTAGTTATGTATGTGTAACAAATAAAAATGATTTTTAATGTATCTTGATTTTCTTTTAAATCTTGAACTCACAAGAAGCATGATGATGACACATTTTTTTTAGTTAGTATAAGATCTTTCCTATGGTCCATTATGGTCATCATCATCAATCATAATTCAATAAATTATCAGGCAATACCATTACTCTATGGCAATACTATACTCTCGCAAACCAACTTTGTCAGTCTTTTGTCAGTAGAAAAATGTGAGAAATTTGTATAGGAGATCGATCCCTCGCGCCTACATTTTTCAAATTTGCCGCCTTTTTCTAATGACAAAGCTGGCTTGCCAAAGTACTTATCCCTTCAAGTGGCGCCACCGAAAACGCGAAAAGTAGTCAAGTGGCGGGGCCCCGGTGGGCGGTCAGCGCAGATTAAGAAAATTTCAAGCTTTTCTATGTTTGAAAGTATATTAAATCACATATTGTTAGAATCAGCGTTATATAGGCTATTTGAATGTAGCAATTAAATTATTCTAATCTTTATACATTTGGCCAGACGTAATCAAACTCCGGAAGAATGACAGTTTTCCAGCTTCCTTGTTAAAAATGACTACCACCATAAAACTAATCGAATAGTGGAGGTAATTGCTATTTAATTATCAAAGGAAGACTTTTATCTTTAAGATTAAATCAATAAAAAAGATCTAAGATACAATTTCTTTAACAAAACAACCTCTTAAAAAGCGAGACTGACCTCGGACTAGGCGGTCGCTCCCGAATCAATGGTCCTCACCAAAAAAATTTATACCAAGTGTTTTTGTGATTCTTATGGTATGCTATCCTTCTCTAACTCGCTACCTAATTTTGGGCGCTAGAAGAGCGTAACTATACTTAAATGCGTTCAATTTCACCTCTAAATACGTCAACACCTCATTAACCACTCACTGGTGGACGACAGTTTACTGGTTTTCGCATCGACCATTCACGGGTTGACCGCCACTTGAAGGGTAGTGATTATATTCTCTTTGGGTTATAGTGCATACAACTTTCTCCGGCACTGTGCTTGCGCACGAGTTCGTCAACGATGTTGTCGGCTTTCATAAACTAAGTTTCGACCAAATACGTGGTAATTTATTACAAAATTAACAACACAGCTTAAATCAATGAATCTGCCCTGATTTTTCACGAAACAAAAAATAAGTGACGAAATTTCCTCGCGTCTACAGTAGTAGTGTAGAATTATAAAAAAAACAATCCAACATGGCGTCTCACCCAAATGTCAAATCAGATCTGTCTAATTTGCAGTGTTGCCAGATGGTCACAAAAGTCACATTTTTCGTGACTTTTCGCCTTCTCGTGTGACATGTGCGTGACTTACGATCTTGAGGCAATTTTTGTGACTTTTTTAGCTAGTCGAATTTTGGACAAGTTTAGTTCTGCAATTTGTATTATTTAGGAACGCGGTGAACGCACCCAAGTTGACACTTGCACTGACACCTTGACGTTACATCCACCATCATGTTTATTATAATAGTCGTGGCAAGATGAGACTTGTTACCTTGACATGACGGTGTCATTTAGTTTGATAGTAGTAGTTATTTTATTTAGTGTATGATTCATTTCATTTAGCCTCATATCTCGAATATCTGTACGAATAGCATTATAATTACTTCGGACAACAGTTTTATCAGAAAATTTTTGACAAATTTGGTTATGTTCATTTTTACTCTGCGATCAATACTTTAGGAGCTACAGGCTGTTAAAGTTAAATAAGAGATAAAAAATAGACGGATTAAGAAAACGTCGTTTTTTCGTAATTGTTCATCATAAAAAAAAAGTTTAGGATTAGCAAGCTAAGCGACCTGCTGATATAATATTAAAAAAAACCGGCCAAGAGCATGTCGGGTAATGCTCAGTGTAGGGTTCCGTAGTTACCCGTCCGTCAAAATAGACTATTTGCAAAAACTCAAAAACTGCTAAACCGATTAGGTTCGCTATATTTTTCCTTGAAAGTCTTTACTAAGTTTTACTTTCACGATTTTTTAAATATTTTTTGGACCCATGGTTAAAATGCTAGGGGAACTAAAGTGGAAAACACAACTTTTTTTCTTTCAGATCGATTATTTCCGAAAATATTAAGTTGATCAAAAATGGTCCTTAAAGACCCTTATTCATTTTAAAAGACCTATCCAAGACACCCCACACTAGACGTGTGCGCCGATTGAAAAATGATCGGCGGCGGTGTTTGCCAAAAAATCGGCGGCGGCGGCGTGTTTTCGGCGTGAAATCGGCGTGACCTTGACTTTCAGGTTTCTTAAGAAAAATCATTAATTTTTTGTTTTTCCTGAAAATTTTATCAATGCAGGTTACTGGTCAGTTAACTACGTATAGTTAGAAATATGCTGTGAGTATACTAGGGTTTGTAAATGAATATAGGATGGGTATAATAACTTATTTTCCCTAGTAACTGGCTTGCATTAAGAGGTTACCTGGTCCCAATGACCTTCGATCCGATCTGTAACTCTCCATTTTCTCAAGCTTTCCATGGCTTATCCCAGGGGTCACCAAATGGCGGACCGCGGTCCGGATCCGGACCGCCGACCTATATAATTTTAATACTTATTTAATAAACTCAAGTAGAAACGGACCGCGATGGTCACATTATTTTTAAAAATCGGACCCCTGAAGAAACTAATTGGTGACCCCTGGCTTATCCTATTAAAAATGACGTACTTTAACAAAACAGAACTCCACATATCCTTGACATTTGCTAGACTATAGTGGACTGCTATGGCTTCTTTTTGATGGTTTTTTTGTCGTACAAGCACCAGGCTCACTATCTTCTCACACACACTATTTTCTTTCTCGTTTTCTCTTTGCTGAGGCTCGCGACATGTAATTTGTCTCCATTTCGTGCGGTCATAAGCCGTATGGACTGCACGGTGCAGACTGCTGCAAGCCGACCTCTTCATAGCGTTCGACCATCTCACACATGCTCCAACTCGAGCACGTTTGCCATTCATTCGGCTTAAATTCATGTATTTCTCCACATCATGCGTTGGATAATATGTCCGAAGAATCTAAGGGCTCACCCATGGCATGTTGGGAAGAGATGTGTGGCGATATAGAGCTCTTTGAGAATGGAGGGGTTCGTTCTTCTAGCTGTCCAAGGGGTTCTCTTATTTATCGCCGAAAAGGGTATGGCCGATTATCACTTCCCAACTCACGTTTGGCGGAATCTTATTTCGCCGAATTTTCATTTCCCAACTTATCGAATGTTTTTTTTTATTTGCCAACCGCACAGTTACCAACTAAACGTTTGGTCTGTGTTTTATAATGTCAATTTTCAAATTGCCAACTTTCATGTCGTAGAATGTTTTAGTTGGCATAATATACACTTAGTTCTTTATTGTTTACCAATTGTTTCATTTGGTCAGACTGTACCAAAGGGGGGCCGTTTCTGGGACTTAGAATTTTTTTTGAGAAAATGAAAAAAACAGGGGTTTCAAAACACTTAGATAATTTACAAGATTTCGATGAAATAATCACTTTTTTCTTAATAACTTTACGCTAAAATTAAAAATGGCCAAAATATTTGACCCGCAAGTTGTCAAAAATCTAGGACTTGGTAAAATTTACGATGGATGTTGTGTCATTATAACATCTATTTTTTAAGTAATCGTAGACAATATGCTAAAATAAGCATGTTTTGTAGGAATAACTTTTCTCCAAAATCAAAAATGGCCGAGATATTTGACACGAAAGTTAGGATATTTGACCCGAAAGTTGCTGTGTAATTACGTTTATTGGGTTGTTGAAAAAAAAAACCTCGAAGACTAAGGCGGGAGCTTTGCTCCTTTAGGGTCGGTTGCACCAAACTGTTCGTATTGTTAAAGAGTTCGCAAAATTTTTATGTATGGAAAGTTTCATAATAAAGCGCCAGGGCGCGCCGGCTGACGTTGATCAGTCTGTCAAATGTGGTTGGTGCAACTGGCACTTAGTCTTCTAACCTAACCATATTCAAGTCGGCTCTGCCCAGGAAGGTCTTGCTCGCTCGCTTCGCTCGCTCGCTGCCACTGGCTTCAAATATTAAAATATACATTATAAAAAGTCCAACAACTCGGCCATTTTTGATTTTTTGGTATGTATCTTTTTCTTATAATTTTGTAACTTGCCTAATGTATGAAAAGCGAACTGTAGCTTCAACGAAACGTTATTCGTCCAAGAGTTGTTCGACCAAGTGTAAGATTTGACAAATGATAAGTCTCCCAAAAGTTTAGAGGCGTTATAATAATCTGCTTTACAATAATTTTACCAATTGAAACGTTGTCATACAAAAATTTGCTAATCGTTAGTTGTCAAAGTGAAACGTCGGCAAACTGTTGGTTGGCAAATGAAATTCCGCCAAAAATAGTTCTGCGAAAAGGCAGAACACCTGTCCAAGGTATAAGCAGCACTAGCAGTAGTCTTCGTTCGTTCGTTAACAGTTGACGGTGAATACTTAGGATTACTCAGTTACTTTAATTGGTGTGTCAAATAGTTTCTGCAACTGGCTATTCAGTTTCATTTAATTAATAATTGATGTATATTTGACAACTGTAACATAAATAATACAAAAAATCCATGTTGTAATCCAAAAACCAACTTGGAATAGCTAATTAACAACACTCAAGGTCACGCCGATTTCACGCCGATCATTTATCGGCGGCGGCGGCGTGGTCAAAAAGCCCGGCGGCGGCGGCGCGCCGGCGCGGCGCACACGTCTACCCCACACTATAGGGTTAAAGCGAAAAAAATTCATCCCCACTTAATGTAGGGGAGTCACCTTAAAAATTTTTTTTTTCTAGTTTATATTTTACGACTTTGTCAGTGTAACAAATTTATATATTCATGCCAAATTTAATAATAGAAACTTAAAAAAAATATTTTTTTATGGTGACTGCCCTACATTAAAGTGGGGATGAATTTTTTTTCGCTTCCACCCTATAGTGTGGGAGTCGTTAGATAGGTCTTTTAAAACGAATACTGGGTGTGCGAATACGAGTGATCCTATAAGGGTTCCGTTTTTTCCTTTTGAGGAAAAATCATACAAGGTTAGTAGATTTTTTGTGAAATGTATTATTTTCTGAATTTCTTCTAACAAAATCGATTTACCTACTCATACAATACAATAATATAAAAATGTGACTTGAGCAGCAAAAACGTGACTTTTAGGGAAACGAAACGTAACTTATGACTCCAGAGCCCTGGCAACACTGCTAATTTGACATGAGTCGTGTGTGCGATGCGATTCATTATTTGCAATTTATTAAATTAATAAAACCAGCATAAGCGAAATAATCATCACCAAATAGTGTTGTTATTATTTTCAAACCAAGGAACCAATAATTCGCCAAAATGCCGCGTATTATGATAAAAGGCGGCGTTTGGCGCAACACCGAGGTTTGTTTTATTCCGATACATCTTCGTGTTATCATTACTTGTATTTGATCAGTTTTAACGAGTTAGATTTAATTTCAGGATGAAATCCTGAAAGCGGCTGTTATGAAATATGGCAAAAACCAGTGGTCTCGTATCGCTTCGCTGCTGCATCGCAAGTCAGCCAAACAGTGCAAGGCCCGTTGGTACGAATGGTTGGACCCGAGCATTAAGAAGACGGAATGGTCGCGCGAGGAGGATGAGAAGTTGCTGCACCTGGCCAAGTTGATGCCGACGCAGTGGAGGACTATTGCTCCTATTATTGGTCGGACTGCAGCTCAGTGCTTGGAAAGATATGAATATTTACTGTAAGTATGATACATTATGCAGTTTATTCCTGTAAATATGTATTTAACGGATAAATCTCTCCTTAACAGGCACTTTTTTATTAATTTCTCTAATTTTATTTCTCATACTGTTATGAAGATAATCATTAATTTTGATTGAATCTGACAAACAAAAATGTGACAAAAATGGAGTCACTGTTTTACCTGGATGCTTAAATTACCTTTTTTAGAGCCACTTGCACCATCCCACTAACCCGGGGTTAACCGATTAAACCATTAACCCAGTGTCAAATTGTACTGGTAATCATGGTAACTCCAGGGTTAATGGGATATTGCAAGTGGCCCTTAACAATATTTAAAAAAACTTAAGTATTTCTTCTACACCAGCGATCGACAACAAGCGGCCCGCAAACCTCTCACTTGCGGCCCGCGAGCCCCCCTGGCTATTTTGTATGTAATATTGTCAAACAACAATGTCTGATAAAGTCACACATATTAACAAAAGTGCGGCCCGTGTCAACTTCCTTAACTACTATGTGGCCCTTGGCTGCTAAAAGTTTGCCGACCGCTGTTCTACACCATTGTAAAATATCCAACTTACAGGGATCAAGCTCAAAAGAAGGAGGAGGGTGAGGACATGGGAGATGATCCTCGCAAGTTGAAACCGGGTGAAATTGACCCTAACCCCGAGACAAAACCTGCCAGACCTGACCCTAAAGACATGGATGAAGATGGTGAGATTAAATAATGATTTAAATTTATATGGCCTAGCGGTAAAAGCGTGCGACTTTCAATCTGAAGGTCGCGGGTTCAAACCCTGGCTCGTACCAATGAGTTTTTCAGAACTTATGTACAAAATATCATTTGATATTTACCAGTTGCTTTTTGGTGAAGGAAAACATCGTGAGGAAACCAGACTAATCCCAATCAGGCCTAGTTTCCCCTCTGGGTTGGAACGTCAGATGGCAGTCACTTTCATAAAAACTAGTGCCTACATCTATACATTCATGGGATTAGTCAGATAAGTGAACCCCAGGCTCCCATGAGCCGTGGCAAAATGCCGGGATAATGCAAGGAAGAAGATTCTCATTAGGGGAATGCACACAGAACAAGCCTTGTGAGGAAATTGCTGCACGAAGTAGCTCTGTGTACATGCCTTGAGAAAAACAAACACACTCGCCGCCACATTGCCTCAGGCATGGCACGTCTCCACAGACTGAGCTGCTCTTTTTTCTCTCCTATTTCAATTTTTTTTCTTTGTTAACCCCTTTTGTCTTAGGATCTCATATAGTAACATCACAAATATACATTTTTCCCATTACCCATACATCAAGCATTTCCCAGCCTTCCCTATTTTTTGCATTGGTCTATACTTCTATACTAAACCTTTTTTTTTAGAACTGGAAATGCTATCAGAGGCCCGTGCGCGTCTTGCCAATACACAAGGCAAAAAGGCTAAAAGGAAAGCGAGAGAAAAACAGTTGGAGGAAGCAAGACGGCTTGCTGCGCTGCAGAAACGGAGAGAATTAAGCGCTGCTGGTATTGCTGTGCCTATGAGGTAACCCAGCATATTCTCTCTTCAAATTATGAAGTTAAAATCCTTCATTAAAGAAACTACAATGAAAGCCTTTGTGTGATAAAATTGGTGGTCAAGATTGTCATGACTGAAAATATGTTCCAAGCCAATTAATTTTGTTGATATTTTTCTTTCTCGCAAGCAAATAAATGAGATGTGTCTCTTAGAACGTATGCACACTATTTTTATGGTTCCGTATTTTTTAATCTAGCATAAGTTGCGTTGCATAAGTTAATCGTCGACGTGCGTTTGTATCACAAATTGGAGTGCAAGACCCTGTGGCGAGACCCTTTGCAAGAATTCAAAAATGTTCTAAAGGAGATCAATTTTCCCCCTTTTTAATTATTTTTATTCCAATCCAGGCGCAAGAAAAAGCGTGGCGTCGACTACAACTCAGAGATTCCGTTTGAGAAGCGGCCAGCCGCTGGTTTCTTCGACACATCGACGGAGGTCGTCGACCCCATGGCGCCCGACTTTTCGCGCCTTCGGCAACAGCATCTTGATGGGGAGCTGCTCTCGGAGAAAGAAGAGGTAACATTACATATAGACAAGGGAATTCTATCCTAATAAGGGTCGGTTGCACCAACCTGTCTGTCATTGTTAAAACGTTCCCTAAATTTTATTGTATGGGAAGTTTCATAGATCTCTGCTGCGTGACGTTGATCAGTCTGTTAACTGTGGTTGATGCAACTGGCCCTAAGTTGTGCATAATATTGTGACAGTTCATTTTAAACAGAATTTTGCATAATTATGTAATTTTGGATTGTTTGGGAGTTTTTGTGTTTGTCTTTGTTTTTGTGTTTCTGAGGAATGAAGCTTCTTTCGAGACAATTGCACTAATCTACCATATCCTTAAACGTCATTATATCCACACAAATTAAAGAAAAAGTAAACCAAATTAGCCCAAGCTTGCCCAATACTTATGTTTGAGGCAATGATATAATGAAATTTTAGGAAAAATCTTCTGGTCATCTTGGTTAAGAGCCAACGGGAGTGGTCATTTCTCCATACAAACGTACTCCTCTGTTTCCTCCTCCCAAACCCCGATTTCTGAGATTTTTACGCAGGATTTTTCGCCTTGTCCTTATCGCACTACTTTTAGGTGCCGCTTCCGTTAGCGAGACGGGTATATTTACCTAAAATATTTAAAACTCAGCTCCTGTTTCGTCTTAAGTACATACGTACAGTCAAATGTAAAAATATGGGGGTTGACAACTTACTCAAAAATATGTCCCATAGTTCTTAATTCGTTGACATAAGAGCTATGGGACATATTTTTGAGATGATTTGTGCACCCATATTTTTACACTTGACTCTACATATGTTTATTTTTGTTTCATAGTAATTGACAGAAGTGTAGCGAAGGTCTACGTTTTGACTCGGGCATTTTGCTTTTGTATGTCCGGATGTTCTCCTCTACAGGTCGCAATTCTTAACCGATTCTCGTGAAATTTTGTAACCGAATTCTATGATTCGATAAAATTTTTTTGTCAAGCCGGTTTTTGGAAATTTTTTAAAATGGAAAAGTTGTGACAGCTCGCGCTTAAACAAATCGTCGTATCGGTATCATAAGAGTGTATTATTTTTGAGACATGTTTACAGATTAAATGGCCAAAAATTCAGAAAATTTATTTCGCTGGTTTTGGAGGTATTGAAATATTAACTAATTTTAACTTGAGAATGAGTAGCTAAATTTCGTCAGCTTATCAAAGAACTATTTGGCTCAATTTGTAAACGTTCGCTTTTTTTGTTTGCACAGAGTCTGGGTTCGATCCCCAGTATTTGTATGCTGGGATATAACTTTTTTTATTTTTTTACACTTAAATTTCGTATTGTTTTTTTTGTTTAATTTACTATATTTAAAGAACTTAGCACCATGTAATTTAAAGCTCTGCTCGCGAGGTCTACAGCTCACAGAGCCACTAGTTTTAAGCCTGTTATCGCCCACTGCTGAGCTAACAAATATTATCACTCTTTTTCATTTCTAGAAAGACAGACGTAAGGACAAGCAGAAGCTAAAGCAGCGCAAGGAGAACGATGTACCGCAAGCCATGTTGCAAGGCGACCAGCCCGCGCGTAAACGGAGCAAACTTGTTCTGCCAGAGCCACAAGTCACGGACCAGGTAAGTGAAGAATAAATACACTCCAATGAAAACGGGTCTCACTGTATGGTGCTATCCGTAAAAAATGAAAGCAGTGAATGGTTTTAAGTGCACCTTAAGTGGGTACCAAATTTAAAATCCTGACTACATAGTACATACTTACATGTGTCACGCACACCATAATTAGCACTTTATTCAAACCAAATGAGAAGTAATTGTCTACACTTGCATTTCTTTCGGAAATGACGCTTAAACGGGATAGAGATGCGAGCATGACCGTTTACATTTACATAATATGCGATGAAACTAAATCAATATAACACTTCGTCCCCAGGAACTCCAGCAAGTGGTGAAACTAGGCCGAGCTTCCGAAGCGGCCCGTGAGTCAGCCGGCGAAGCAGGCGCGGCCACGGACGCCCTGCTAGCCGATTATGCGCTCACCCCGACACCTGCAACTGCCTTGCGCACGCCCATGCAGCATCAGGACAGGTATTGACAGAATATAAACCTTGTAGCTTAGGTAATAAAGTTACAAATTGAATGTGAAGTTAGGCCGAGCTTTAGTTTTAGTTACTGCTCTGCATACACCCAAGCAACATCAAGACAGATTTAGCTTGTCAAGCAAGGATGTTCGCGTTGCGTAGGGCTTTGTGATTTCACACAGTGCTACATGTCAATTGGTGCCAACTGAAAAGAGAACTTGAAGCGATCAAATTCCATGTTTCATAAGAGAAAAGAAAGCGTACAGAAATTTATTTTTAGGGAAAGATAACCCATAGATTACATGACAACAAAATATCGCTGGAACGAATTCCAAGCGCCCTCTGTAGTAATTGATTCGCAGTTAATATTCTTATTGTAATATTAGCTTCACGTTGTCTTACTATTTTTGAAGAATATTTTGCTTATAACATGAATTATCTCATTTTCACAGGATCCTAATGGAAGCCCAGAATGTAATGGCTCTAACACACGTGGACACCCCGCTCAAAGGCGGGCTAAACACGCCGCTGCAGCAGACCGACTTCTCCGGCGCCCTTCCTCAGACGCAGGCACTCGCCACGCCCAACACCGTGCTCGCCACCCCCTTCAGGTACTACAAATACGCGGTCATCAACTCGTCGTCATCGTCGTCGCACTCGTCGGTGCGCGAGCGAGATAGGGGTATATACATTAGCGATGTCCCGATTGTCCCGCTCGCACACCTCTGTTATAGTAGTTTATGTGACTGCTACATAATGAAAGGCATTAAAATACGAGTGTGGGTTTATGAAACGAATGAAATGAGTTTCATAATAGTATCACACGAGTGTTTTAATGCCTCATTATGTACAGTTACATACACTGCTTTATCTACACACATATTATAAACTTTCTATGATATATTCACTAACCTCATATTACAACCGACATTGGGGCACTTTCCTCTCTGGCGGAACTCGCGGATATGAGATGGCGTCTCCGAAATATCTTTATCGCACATTTTACACGAAACTTTTGTTATAGTTACTTTAAAAACAACAAAACAAAATATTCGAAATTTGAATTTCATTACCAAATCGATTTTGATATAGTAATGAAGCTATTACCACATTTTCACAGATAAAAAATTTGCTGTAACAAAACAGTTTATCGTAATGTGGGCCATTATTTACGGATTTTGAAGGCATCATAGAGAGTTTATGATATGTGTGTAGATAAAAATATTTACTTAGGCACTTGAATTTTTATATGAGCAATTGAACTGCTTTTAAATCTGTCGTTTCTCAAAAATTTTACATTTTCTTTTTGTAATTTTCATGACAGATCGTCCCGCAGCGAAGTGTCGACGCCTGGTAGCTTCGCGACGCCGGGCCGCGGTCCCACGCCTGCCGGACTAGTTGTGAGTTGCATTTTCATTAACTTAGTGTTCAGAAGACGTTAAAAGTATCTAGTTTATTTTATTTATTTAAGGATCACCAACGGATAATACATCTACACAATTACAAAGGAACAAGGACATTTAACATTAACAGATGCTCAGCCACACGGATATTTATCATCACCATATCAGCCGAAAGGAAAAGTCATCAAAGTTTAAACAGTTATTTGGTATTTGCAGACTCCAGGGTTGCGTGACAAATTGAGCATCAACCCCGAAGACAGACTGAGCGCTGGGGACACGCCACAACAAGTCAATCAGATGCAAAAGCAGGTATAAATCCAGTTCAACAAAGTTTTAACAGACTGGCTTAGCAATCTAATGAGCATCTTGGCTTCCGACATCAGATATCTCTTCCCTATATTGAGCCATATCACAGATTCTCCCAAGGCGTTTTACCTAAGTGCGCAGCATACACGTTTTCATGATTTTCTTCACTATACAATTGTCTCCCATCCTTTTGAAGTGTTCGAGCCAGCGGACTCGTGTGGCTTTAAGTTTCACCATTAAAGCACGACATAATCACTCCAGTTCCCTGTTTCCCCCACCTTATAGACTGTTCCCAAAAGTGAAAGTACCTCTCTAAATGTTGTTGCAATTTTCCGTTTTGACATTTTGCTTTGCGAATTCTTTCGCACGTCTTGATCTTGATGTTCTTGATTTATAACACGCCACTAATCCTAATCCATCCATCTTCAGCTAAAATCATCAGTGCGCAACGCGCTGCAGTCGCTACCAACACCACGTAACGACTACGAAATCGTGGTCCCGGATCAAGACGACGAGCCCATGGAGGCCGAGCTCGCCGCCGCGCGCCTTGAGGACCAAGCTGATGCAGATGCCAGGATGTCGAGAGAACAGGAGGAAATACGTGAGTTTTGTACATAATACCATCCTTAGCAGTCACCAGTACGGAATGCCTACGAAATCATGGTCCCGGATCAAGACGACGAGCCCATGGACGCCGAGCTCGCCGCCGCGCGCCTTGAGGACCAAGCTGATGCAGATGCCAGGATGTCGAGAGAACAGGAGGAAATACGTGAGTTTTGTACATAATACCATCCTCAGCAGTCACCAGTACGGAATGCCTACGAAATCATGGTCCCGGATCAAGACGACGAGCCCATGGAGGCCGAGCTCGCCGCCGCGCGCCTTGAGGACCAAGCTGATGCAGATGCCAGGATGTTACGAGAGCAGGAGGAAATACGTGAGTTTTGTACATAATACCATGCTTAGTAGTCACCAGTACGGAATGCCTACGAAATCGTGGTCCCGGATGAAGACGACGAGGCCATGGAGGCCGAGCCCGCCGCCGCGCGCCTTGAGGACCAAGCTGATGCAGATGCCAGGATGTTACGAGAGCAGGAGGAAATACGTGAGTTTTGTACATAATACCATGCTTAGTAGTCACCAGTACGGAATGCCTACGAAATCGTGGTCCCGGATGAAGACGACGAGGCCATGGAGGCCGAGCCCGCCGCCGCGCGCCTTGAGGACCAAGCTGATGCAGATGCCAGGATGTTACGAGAGCAGGAGGAAATACGTGAGTTTTGTACAGTACATAATAACAATTCTTAAAATCATTTCATCATTTTAGCCTTCAGTCGCCCACTGCTGAGCATAGGCCTCTCTTCGTGTACGCCACTTATCCCGGTCCTGAGCTAGTCTCATTCAAAAGTGCCCCGCGATTTTTCGAATGTCATCCACCCGACGAGCCAACGGACGCCAGGCGCTTCTTTCATCCGAAAGCGGCCACCAATCCGTCAACATTTTGGTCCACCATCGCTTTGCCTAGCAACATGTCCCGCCCAACTCCATTTAAGCTTGGTGATGACGTCACCCACGTCTCGCACCTTGGTGCGGCGTTGAAGGAAATATTTTGCATCAAATTTAATGTTTTATAAAGCAGTTTCTGAATATCCCGTTGCTTCATATTTCGATATTTTTCTTTTATTTAGCGATAGCTGTGTACAATATAGCAGGAGCTTTAATGTATTAGCAGATGTCTGCAATATGACAATATGAATATGAAATTTCAACTCCTATGAACTCCGAAGTCTCGCTATGCTGCCTCGGGCCAGTAGAAGGGGAAAGCTATGGCATACGTGTCATTGGCAGTAGAATAATTCGGAAAATAGACCCATGGGCTCCGAAGCAATTGTGGTTTCAACCGTGATAAATGAGACAGAGGGTGCTTATTCTTGTTCTCTTCCCCAGGCGCGGCCGCGTTCGCTCTCCGCTCCACGGCCGTGAAGCGCGGGCTGGCGCGGCCGGCCGACGTCAACGCGGCCGTGGTGCGCGCGCGCGGCGGCGCGCCGCTCACGCACCTGCAGCGCGCCGAGGAGCTGCTCAAGGCCGAGATGGTCACCATGCTGCACTATGACGCTCTACACGATCCTCCGCCAGGTATTGTGTGGCTGTTAATGAATAAAGTCGTGTTTTGCAATCCATATTCAATGAAATGTAGCCTAGCGCAGGGTTCGGCGAACCGCATGCGGCTTTTCAGACCTGCGGTCGCGGCTCTTCGAAACACTCAAACGATTAACACCTATAAGATTTTTCACGCCACTGTTCGGAAATGTGGCAATAGATGGTCTAAAACCAAGCTGGAAAGTAGGCAATAGCTGTAGCACCTGAACCACCACTACTACAATGTTTCATTGTTATCATCATCTGTCATTGGTGACGGTTCGCTACAGCAATGAGTATCATTTAAAACATAAAAATCAATAAAAGGGCTTTTTTGGCGCAACTTTTTCCTTCAAAAATAAAATTAGGTTATTTATAGGACCAATTTCTTGTTTGAAAAAAAAAGAAATGTCATAACCATTCAGTTCATTTTTTTTAACAATTATCCATTCAGTTCACGCTTAAGGCGTTTTTTACTTTTGTAGCTGTTTGTGGTTTTTTTTAGCAAAAACGCTTCTAAGTTTAGAGTCGGTTTGGAGCAAATAACAGAAAAACGCCTCTTAAAAGTGATAAAAAAAGTAAAAAAGGCGGGATTTAAAAATACTTACTGAATTGAATAGTGTAAATTGTGTTTGACTAAAAAATACAAGAAACGCGTATCTACGCTCGCTATAAAAATGAGTTCTTCTAGTGAAGAAAATGATATTCTTACGCTGACGCCTACCGAAATTCAAGAGACAGCACAGGCAGTGGCTAGTAATTTGCTACCTGAGAAATCGCGGGCAAGTACTTATAGTTATGCAAATGTTTTCTTATTTCCTCGCAGTAGTCGTGAAAAGCACTATGTAATGCCTCGGCCGGAAACGCTAAAGATGGACTCGTATTATTTGAGGGCCTCCACTAGCGTGTCGGCCCTCAAACGACTCGTCCATCTTTTAGCGGTTTTCCATCCTCTCCTACAATGTACTATAGACCCGTCAAATCAATTTTTATGGCTCTTCGACATTCATAAAACGTATAATTTCTACTGTTGGTTCTTCTCTTCAAAATTGCGGACCCCTGTGTCTAGCGCATTCAATCGACCGTCAATAGGAACTGTGAAGAGTCGGCCACCTTGTGAACAGCGACAAAAGTATTACATTACTTCTACACTTACTGCTCTTCTTAAATGCTGATGTAGACTTAATAACCAGTACCTCATTTAACAGGAAACATACATATAAAGACATTTAAAACTCAAAGAAGCACATAATCTAAAAGCCTTATCTCAATTTCAGGTGTCGACAAAAAGCGAGCGGTACAACTCCAAGCCTCCCACCTCGCATACTTAGAGCAGCATCCATACGAGGAGTTCACCCCTCAAGAGCTCGACGAGGCGAAGGCCGAGTTGCAGAAGGAAATAGAAGTGGTTCGCTCTGGTATGGGTCATGGGGATCTCAGTCTCGATGCCTACACGCAAGTTTGGGAGGAGTGCTTAGCTCAGGTAACAATCAACACCATCTATTTTTATACAGTCAAAAGATAAAAATTAATATCCGTTCGGAAGGAACAGATATACTCTCTATACTTATCGGAAATTATGCTAAGTTGACGCTTGTGTCATTTTGATAGTCTCGCCTGTTTCCTGTTTCCAATTTTTGTAAATATTTTCTTAATGACGGAGCTATGTGAGTTGGCGAAATCTACACCTCACACAGCCACTAGTTTACTATAGTTCGTTTTTTAGCATTAGAAATAAGGTAAACAATCTTGATGTGTCTTTTAATTGAAAAACACGTTACGGCAAATATGTAACAATTATGAATCTAATACGATCATTTATATTCTTCTGCTTTCATAAGTAATAGTTACTGATTTTTAGGGTTCCGTACCCAAAGGGTAAAACGGGACCCTATTACTAAGACTTCGCTGTCCGTCCGTCCGTCCGTCCGCCCGTCCGTCCGTCTGTCACCAGGCTGTATCTCACGAACCGTGATAGCTAAGACAGTTGAAATTTTCACAGATGATGTATTTCTGTTGCCGCTATAACAACAAATACTAAAAACAGAATAAAATAAAGATTTAAATGGGGCTCCCATACAACAAACGTGATTTTTGACCAAAGTTAAGCAACGTCGGGAGTGGTCAGTACTTGGATGGGTGACCGTTTTTTTTTTGCTTTTTTTTTTCGTTTTTTTTTGCATTATGGTACGGAACCCTTCGTGCGCGAGTACGACTCGCACTTGCCCGGTTTTTAAAAAGCGTTTTTCAATTAAAAGAGATGTCAAAATCGCTTACCTTCTTTCAAGTTCTTTCTAATGCTAAAAAAAAACGAACTATAGTCTTGATCACAGTTTCTGGTCCCAAATGCTAACATTAGTGAATATCCACAATTTTGGTATTTTGGATCCTTTCGGGATCGACAAAGTCACAACCAAGAATCAGGTTATAGTATGGCCCAGTACTAAATTCTAAAACATTGTCTTCGCAGGTTTTATTCTTACCCGGCCAGTACAGATACACGCGCGCCAATCTAGCGAGTAAGAAGGACAGACTCGAGTCCGCCGAGAAACGACTAGAACAGAACAGGAACCACATGGCGAAGGAGGCCAAGAAGTGCTCCAAGATGGAGAAGAAACTAAGAGTACTCACAGGTAACGGATTAAAATAAAGTTTTTATTTAAGAATCGACAAATACCTACAAGACAAATACAAAACGGAAATAACAATTAACATTAAACTAAATTAAAACTAACCCTAAATATATCTAAAATTAAACAAGGAATATAAAGGTAACGGATTTGATAATGAGTTCATGTTGTAGTTCGTTATAATTAGATTTTTTTTTTTGTAATGCAGTTTTGTAAATTTTGGTTTTGCATATTTTAACACTTTCGGTGCCGGGCGCCCCGTTTCAGGTTTCCAAAATGAACACACATAGTCTTGTGTTTTTCTTCCGAAAGGCTAGGGCAGGCGTGGCTCACTCCGCGATTTCGTCGCTTTGCTACAGGTAGCTAAAAGTATATCCGTTCCACACCAATTTTGGTGGCTAGCCATAAGCCGCGCGTGGCGCTGTCGCCACCTAGCAGCCATATCTGTCCTGATCGTAACAGACGCGTTTTGTTAGACAGTGAGTCTTCTGTACCTAGTACTATTATTTCTTCTGTGGCTAGGGTTCCTATGATATCTACAATATGTTAACGACACTATAATTCAGTGCATAGTTACTCCGATTTAATTTTGGAGGAAAAGTTACTTACCACTGCTTTTGAGGATTAGTACATTGTAGGAGAGGACGGAAAACCGCTAAAAGATGGACGAGTCGTTTGAGGGCCGACACGTTAGTGGAGGCCCTCAAATAATACGAGTCCATCTTTAGCGTTTCCGGCCTAGGCATTACATAGTGCTTTTCACGACTACTGCGAGGAAATAAGAAAACATTTGCATAACTATAAGTACTAGCCCGCGATTTCTCTGGTACCAAATTACTAGCCACTGCCTGTGCTGTCTCTTGAATTTCGGTAGGCGTCAGCGGAAGAATATCATTTTCTTCACTAGAAGAACTCATTTTTATAGCGAGCGTAGCGTAGATACGTGTTTCTTGTATTTTTTTGTCAAACACAATTTACACTATCCAATTCAGTAAGTATTTTCAGATCCCGCCTTTTTTACTTTTTTTATCACTTTTAAGAGGCGTTTATCTGTTATTTGCTTCAAACCGACTCTAAACTTAGAAGCGTTTTTGCTAAAAAAAAAACACAAACAGCTACAAAAGTAAAAAACGCCTTAAGCGTGAACTGAATGGATAATTGTTAAAAAAAAATGAACTGAAATTGGTTCTATAAATAACCTAATTTTATTTTTGAAGGAAAAAGTTGCGCCAAAAAAGACCTTTTATTGATTTTTATGTTTTAAATTATACTCATTTTCACGCCACTGTTCGGAAATGTGGCAATAGATGGTCTAAAACCAAGCTGGAAAGTAGGCAATAGCTGTAGCACCTGAACCACCACTACTACAATGTTTCATTGTTATCATCATCTGTCATTGGTGACGGTTCGCTACAGCAATGAGTATCATTTAAAACATAAAAATCAATAAAAGGGCTTTTTTGGCGCAACTTTTTCCTTCAAAAATAAAATTCGGTTATTTATAGGACCAATTTCTTGTTTGAAAAAAAAAAGAAATGTCATAACCATTCAGTTCATTTTTTTTTAACAATTATCCATTCAGTTCACGCTTAAGGCGTTTTTTACTTTTGTAGCTGTTTGTGGTTTTTTTTAGCAAAAACGCTTCTAAGTTTAGAGTCGGTTTGGAGCAAATAACAGAAAAACGCCCCTTAAAAGTGATAAAAAAAGTAAAAAAGGCGGGATTTAAAAATACTTACTGAATTGAATAGTGTAAATTGTGTTTGACTAAAAAATACAAGAAACGCGTATCTACGCTCGCTATAAAAATGAGTTCTTCTAGTGAAGAAAATGATATTCTTACGCTGACGCCTACCGAAATTCAAGAGACAGCACAGGCAGTGGCTAGTAATTTGCTACCTGAGAAATCGCGGGCAAGTACTTATAGTTATGCAAATGTTTTCTTATTTCCTCGCAGTAGTCGTGAAAAGCACTATGTAATGCCTCGGCCGGAAACGCTAAAGATGGACTCGTATTATTTGAGGGCCTCCACTAGCGTGTCGGCCCTCAAACGACTCGTCCATCTTTTAGCGGTTTTCCATCCTCTCCTACAATGTACTATTGCTGTAACGAACCGTCACCAATGACAGATGATGATAACAATGAAACATTGTAGTAGTGGTGGTTCAGGTGTTACAGCTATTGCCTACTTTCCAGCTTGGTTTTAGACCATCTATTGCCACATTTCCGAACAGTGGCGTGAAAATAAAATTTCTAATCTGAAAAAAAAAAAAAGGATATGAGTAATCACTCTATTGTTCACAGGTGGATACCAAAGCAGAGCAGCCTCGCTCGTGAAACAGTTCCAAGAGCTGCAAGACCAAATAGAACAGGCCAATCTGGAGCTGTCCACGTTCAAGTTCCTCGCAGAGCAGGAGAAGGCCGCCATTCCGAGAAGAATAGAGGTACTAACATTAGATTTGAATAGTAGACCTTATACCATTACAATATGGTTCATTTTATGGTCAGGCAACTGGATCAATGATGGTTTTTGGGCATTGTTCATGATCACACTGGACGTGGACATTGAAATAAAATAGATCTGACGTGGAGACTGGAAAGTATGCAACGATTTGTTACCCTCCCGTTAGTCGTAGTAGGACAGTTGTTAATCCCATTGTACATACATTTCTAGCATAGTTGGGATCGACATCTCAGGGCGTGCGCTAGCGGCGCGGGTGCACTTCGCGGGCGCACGCACAAGGGTGCCGTTGCAGTCCCAATCCCAATCCGTCCCACGCGTCCGCACTAGTTAGCGCTGCTCATACTATATTTCGTTAACCCTCACCCGCTCCGTGTAACCGCGGTCAGTCAGTTGTCCGTAAGCTACTCCGTGGCCATAATTTTGGTAACATTACTAAATTGACTAATGGTAGTCGTTCATAAATCCAACTATAATTTCTTTCAGTCATTGACGGAAGACGTGAACCGCCAAACGGAGCGCGAGAAGCAGCTACAGAAGCGGTACGCGGAGCTGCAGGCCGAAATAGAAGACCTACAGAAAAACAACCGCCCGCTCAAGGACGTCGACATGAGGGAGATGAAAGATGTCGATATGAGAGAGAAGATGGAAGAGTAATCGTGTTTTTAGGATGTAAACCACAAAGTACTATGTAGTTAGGTCGTCCTTAACCTTTTCGCCGCCACGTCAATGGACAAAGTGTCAAAGTGAAATGGCAAAGTGTCAACAACGCCATGTCAAAAATTGCACGTATCTGACCTAAACCACGACTTGATATGAAGTCGTGGCGTGTGGGGAACGAAATGTACTGACTTTATATTAAGTCAATGGTGGCGAAAAGGCTAAACTATGATTAGTAGGCTTCAAATGTTTTATCAAGATATTTACCCCTTTAACGGACCTGGCGGCCTAGCCAAGACTTTGGCTAGTCAGAGCACGGCATGTGAGCAAAATTATATAGGAACGGCACATTCTAAATTCAGTAGATATATCAGTTATCACTATAAAAATGTGTATGCGTTAGTAGCTATTTAAATGTCAATATAATATTGGTGTCAAGAGATAATTTTAAACGCGATAAGAGTGCAGATATTTTTGCAGCTGACGACGTTGTTATTTAAGTAAAAATATTTTGCTGTGTCCATAAATCGGTTGTCAAGGAAAGCAATAATTATAACACAGATCAGTGAAATAGAACTGACATAAATATACGACCATTATTTGTACAAGATAACACTGTATTCCCAAGTTAAATTTATAAATAAATAATTAAATAAAAACAAGAAGTTTTATTCTCACGTCTTTATCAACATGATTATTTATAAATATTCATAAAATTATTTGCAGAATTATTCAAAATCGTTATTACAATTTTAATTATTCATACATTAGCTTAATTAAACAGTGGCAGGCAGTGGTCTCTAGTCTAAGAAAAATGGCTCGACGAAATCGTGGCTACAGCCGGGCAAGACTGGTCACAGAAGGCAAAGGACAGGAAAAACTGGCTGAATCTGGAGGAGGCCTTCACCCGAAGAGGGGTCTCTACAAAATAATATATTTTTTTAACTCTTAAAACTTTTTTTTTTAATTTTTATTTACTATGTAATTGTATAGAATTAATAAAGGCTTTTTATTTATATTTCTTTAAGGCGGTGGTCTAAGGCCATTTGCCCTCCTGATGCCACTTTAAATATCATTTGACAGCTGAATTTAAAACTAGTGCTATATGAAAATAGGGTTGAATTTGTTTTGTTCTGAATACAAATTCAAAAACATGACGAAACGAAATAAAATCACAATCGACAGGTCTAATAAACGGATCTCTAGTATCTATACATTTCAAAATCAATACACATTATTAGAGTATGTCTACACTGAAGTATTAAGCTATATCACAGTTAAAAACGGTTCAGTCCAGCTGAACTTATCTTTTACTCCTAACTACTATCATCAGAGTCACTCTGTATCTGCCTTATGGCACTTTTCTTTTTGCGTATAACTAGAGGACTATCGCCATTGGTGGTTGTATCGACTTGGCGCTGGGGTGGTTTGGATTTCTTCTTAGTTTTTCTCTCTTCGAGAATTATTTCGGCTAATTCTAACTCGGACACGTCGTGGACTTGGGTTAATCCGATGTGGGAATCTACACAGAAGCTATCCTGTAAAAAACAAAAGGTATCATGTCTGTGGCCTTTTACTTTCCATATTGGTGGTAATAAAATCAAATGAATGAATGAATGAATGCCACATGCTATAGTAGACGCAAACCAAACTGACGACCTGGGTCATATCACTATCTGTCTCACCCTACCTACGAACACGCGAGTGTGAATGTCACAAGGGAGCAAAATTACATATTTACGGCTTGGGCGTACAACTACATTGAATCCTGAATGAAGTTATTCTCAAATAGAATCCTGAGCGTAGTGAGGGAACGGTTAACGGCCAAGGTGGAAATAATTTTGCCACCATGTGACACATACTGCTTTTCACATCAGTCAGATCACCTATGAGGAAATTATTCAAGTTTAAAAATACCTATAAAAAAATAGTCTGCAAAAAAGAACAGAACAGCAGATGTGAAAAAATACTTTTATCTTGGCTGCTAACATTTTTTTCATCATTCACTGCTTTCTTGTGACAGAATATACTATTGAAAAACACGTCCGAAAATGCATCGCTTACCATTTCATAAGAGTCCTCTTCGACAAATTGCGAGAATATCTCCTCCCGTTTAAACCTTGTGGGTAGTTCAGGAATTTTGAATGCACCATTCACAGTACCCCTGCAATAAAACGAAACGTATTAAGACCACGTTTTACCAAAATAGATAATATAGTACCTACAGTAATTATAGTAACCAGTTTCGTATGTTGTTAGAAAAAAGCGTGACTAGAGCTCAAAAATAATCCCACGTGTATTGGCCGCGAGCGACTCACCTGTACAGCGCGCGCAGTTTGAGAACGCCAAATATTGTAATGCCGCGCAAAAGGTTTGACGTATAGAATTTTCATTAGCCAATGAAAACTTTTATTGGCCAATAACAACTTTTTTTAATAGCGCGATATTATGTATTGGGTAATATTCAAAGCTGGGGCCGGGGTATATTTATGGAGAAGAGATAACTGTCAGCGCAATGCCTGGGCCGTTTTCGGAAGGCCATTTTGTATACAGATTGGAGAGCTTAGTCTATAGGTATAAGCAAAGACATGTAACTTCGTATAAGACGAATAAAGTCTAAGGAAAAAACGTGCCTCGGAATTCAAGTAAAAGTCATTCTGGAATAGATGGCGCACACACCTTTAGCCTATCCTCGGCTAGATGGCGTGACGACACCGTTTCATATTTAACAATTTTAACACATAGATATTAGTGAATGAACATGGATCAAAATGATATAAAAATAATATAATCATTTATCCATATATATACATTTTTTGATAACTTTATACGTTTTCATTTTGAGTTTTAGTCGTGTGTCGACAGATGGCAGTAAATTTACAGTGACTACAAAATTTACAATGACAGGACCCCTCTATACTATCTATTCTTTTTGGTATAAGGTAACTTCAGTAGCTGGACATACGTTACAGATCTCATGTAGTGCGCCTGTATGTCCGAGTGCGACACGGGCTCGTCGCAGATGAAGTCGACGACGCTGCCCGACGCTTCGTCTGATTCCTCCGCCTCTATCTCTAGGAAAGAATTATCGTAGGTCTAGTAAGGTAAACAATGATACACACGTGACAGCTCTCATGTAGTGCGCCTGTATGTCCGAGTGCGACACGGGCTCGTCGCAGATGAAGTCGACGATGCTGCCAACACTGTCGTCTGAATGCTCGTCGTCGCTGCCCGACGCGTCATCTGATTCCTCCGCCTCTATCTCTAAGAACGAATTTCCTGCTTTCTTCTGGAAACAGAAACCATAATTAATATTTAAAATACCAAACAAAAATGTTTCACTAAGAGTCAAGGAAAGGTTAATAATGTAAATAAATAATAGTTAGCATTTACAGTGCCTAAATTAATTTGATATATATTATTTCACGTCCATCATGACAATTATGTGAATTATGAAAATACACAAAAAGAAACTCGCACTAATTTACCTATTTGCGATGTTGAAAGTGACGATTACTGGAAACTTCCATTGTATTTTGAGACTTTATGTTTTCAAACCAAAGTTACAAGTTTTGATTTGTGATAATTTGATTTTTATACTAGATTTAGCTTTGTAATCATCATTTTTTTTAAATCTGAATTATAAAAGTATGTGTAGGTGATTAATGTGATTATCCTATAAAATTGATTTCCTGATCCTACTATATGCACCTCAATTCAAGGTATAGTTGATACGACTGAATGGGTCACATTCAAAACATTAACAAGTGCTACTTACTTTTCTCACTTTATGATTTGTAGTTGACTTGTGACTGTCCCTGCTAGCCACCGGCCTCTGACTTCTCCTGTCGTCATTGACAAAATCATCGTCACTATCACTCAATGGTCTCCTCCTCTGCAAATACACTTTCCTGATCGGACTATCTTCGAATAACCGCTTAGGATTCTTTACTTGACTATCCCGTCTGAAAGCTTGAAGCATTTCTAAATTCACTCTATTTACATACTTTTCTTTATCATCTTCATCTTTAGGGCTTATAATATTTTCTTGCGGATTCTCGTTTTCTTTTTGAGAAAACATAAAGTTCACAGTACTGTCATGATTGTCTGGTTTTTGGGATCGATTGAGAGCAGAAAGCACTTTTTCTTGCAGTGTAAGCGGTCTTTCATGATTCTCTATTTTTTGCCGTTTATTAAAATATGGTGAAGCATTTAAAGTCACGTCATCATCTTCAGATAACTTTCGTTTGTTACTTAAAGGACTTCTAAAAGGTTCTTTAACCTTTGATTCGTTGATTTCAGTGTCATTTTTTAAGTCTTCGATATCATACATTTGAGTGGCTTCATTTGAATCACTGCTACTATCACTATCAAGAACAATCAGGCTTTCCGCCTTTTTATCTAGTATAACAGAATTATTACTTTTAATTGAATTATTTAAACTGTGTGTAGTTCTCTTTCTGGCAGCTTGTGTTAAGAGAACAGGTGACGTACTTCTATCATCCTCGTCTATTACTTTAGGTTCTTCTAAAGTTTTGGAAATATTAGTTTGAGTTATTGAACGATCGGTTTTATTATTGATCATTTCGACCAGCTGCGTTATCGTAAACATGCTCTTATTTGTTGTATCTATCCCTGATTTACTATTTACATTTAAATCTGATTTATTGGATATCATAGGATCAATGTTGCTACTAGAACTTGTATTAGGCGGTATCAACTGTCTCTTAGCATTTCCTAATGGAGTGGAACTCTTTGGCTGATTTCTTTTCGTACTCAGTTGAAATTTTCGAACCTGAGTGCAAAGTATTGGCGACGTGGGTGATGTTTCAGGTTTTTTCGAAGTTTTCATTTGCCCTGATAAAATTGACGGACTAACTGGACACACGATTTCCGATTCAGTTACTTGCACTTTGAACTTTTCAACTTGATCTATAACGTGATTATTGTTTTCATTGATTTCCGATTTATTTTCTTTTGCATGCGATGCTTCTAATCTGCTTTCATCAGATTCACCAAAAATGTCTTCAATACTGTCTAATCCAAAGAAACCCAAAGCTTCTTTCGGATCACTGTCATTTTTAGCTTCTGTTTCTTTAATAATGGCTTCTTCGGGACTACTGTCAGCAAATATTTCCTCAATATCACCCAGATCAAAATTTTTGTCAGTATTTTCAACGGATTCAGCAACTTTGTCATCTGAGGTAACAATTTCTTCGGGCGAGCCGAAATCGAATTCTAAATCAAAATTACTACAATTGTTCTTTACTTCCATATATGTGCTGTCTTTGTAGTCTTCAAATAAGTCTTGACTATTATTAATAGTTTTCTCTCGCGTCATAAGCGACTCTGCATCCAAGTCATCAATCAAATTGATATCTGGCAATATCAGGTTGGTTAAAAAGAGGGGTTTTGTAAGTTTTTTCCTGTGTTTCCTTATATTTTCAATGAAGGTACAATCACATATGTTCTGACATATTAAGCAGTTCCGTACTACTTCATTATCTAACCTTAGGTCCACCAGTAAGTTGATCAAGCTAGTTGGAATACTTCCGTCATTTTGAATGCCCAGATCATTTATTAATTTAGTGTAATTTTTGGTAGATTTGGTGGCTGTGCTGAAAAGAGCTCTAATGTCACCGCCGCATCTCTTTACTGGAGACTTGATCACTGGAGCTTTTTTAGTTTTTTTAGGCGGTTTAGGTTTTTCTGGGGTGGGTACAGAGAAATTTTGTGTTGCCAAATTCTGTGTGCTAAATGCTGAAAATTAAAAGTGAACAGACTCGTAAGGATAAATCATTATATTTACTTAGTCAAGCGTTTTGAATTTTAAGTCTTAATAGCGATCAACATAAACTTAATACTGTAAGTGTGAATAAAGCAAGATTCAGATGATGAAAACGCATTTGGCAATTAAATGATAACTTACTGGGATTCTGTGTAGAAGGCGGCAATTCAAATCTCTTCGCGTCACTGTACTGCAGCAGGGACGTCAAAACCTGGTTGTCGGTCGAGTGCTCGACTTTCACTGTGTTCTGTGGGTTCCTTTGCCATTCCAGCCAAGTTGACAAATTCAATTTGCCTTCGTCGCGTGCTGCATCTTTGAACGTTTCTAAAACAATAAAGTCAAGTAATGGGCTCGTCTATAAATCATGTGATCACATTCGACCTACTTTTGAGGGGTTATTGTAAATCGCGATGCTTACCTTTATCCATTGCCCAGACCTCCTTAGGTTTAGGCAAATAATCCGTCTCTTGATACCCGTCGGGAAAGATCTCTTGAAATTCGCTCTCCGTGATGAAACCGGCTCCTTCGACAGTATTGGCAGATGTGGAAGTACTCGTACTGGCAGTAAGCATGCTACGCAAGTCTTTTTGGTTCTAAGAAAAAAAAGTAAAAAAAAGTTGATTAATTTTCAGGACAAGTCTGCAAAAAGCAATGAAAATAGTTGCAATTATTAAATGGTCGTTGGTATGTTGTAACCCCCTTATTCATAAAACTTTACGGGCCTGATTTAGTTACATTTATGTTTTGTCCCTTTCTTAAAAATATATAAGTCAAAATGACAGATAAAGACAGATGTGTCGCTTAACTTCAGACTCGGGTAAATCCATTCGACCCTCTCAGCAAATATCTACCCTATTACCTTTTCTTAATACCAAAAACGCATAATCTGACAGATGGATTTACCCGAGTTTGAAGTTAAGCGACTCAGATGATCATTAGCTAATGGAGGTTTAGCGCGTTTATTAAGGGGGTAAGTCTTTAAATAATACCGTTTCATTGCGACAGCGCAATTCTCATCAAAAATAACATAAAAGGTCGCCTTTTTCATAACCTGTTTTTTTTTAACTTATCATAATATTACTCTCTATTCAAGAATTATTACAACGTTGTTCATTTATTGCATTACTTAAATTATGAACACAGACATCTGTCCTGAATCTGCTTTCTATTATCTATTTTCTGACATTTGAACATAAAAACCCCAGTGTGCTTTATAAATCATAACCTTTATTTGACATTCATAAGCGCATTGTAATATGCCTACTTGAATAAACTATCTTTATCTTATCTTTACCTTTTTTGCCTTATCTGCCTGTGCTTTCGTCGTATCCTTAGTCTCATTTTTCTGTACGGTGATGAACATCTTTTGGCACACCGGCGTCAGATCGTGAGGCATCATGCGAGGGTTGGCTTTGTATAGGTTGATGGCCACATCCTTCGACTGCAGGATTTTGGCGTTGAGGCCGTCTCGGCGACGCATACAGTCCATTAGTGTCTGGATGTGAAAGGACATATTGAAGAAAAAACTTTGCATATTCGCATTAAGGGGCCCACAGATTACCAGTTAGATTATCAGCCTGTCGGTTGTTGGAAGCTGTCAAAATTTGCGTTTAACTGACAGGCTGATAGAGTCTGTGTGGAAAGAAAAGAGTCATGGAATGTATACAGCCCAATACATTCCACGACTCTTCTCTTTCCGAACAGACAATCGGCCGGCGGACTGGTAATCAGTGGGCCCCTTTAGAACAAAGTACCTACGTCGATTTTAATAACATGAAATAGTTATTTACGATACAAGTGCGGAAAAGAGGAAATTCGAAACGAGTGGCGATAAATTAAAACATAACCGAAGGGAGTGTTTTAAATCGACACGAGTTGCGAATTACCTATTCGCACGTGTATCGTACAACGTTTTACAGTACATATGGCCCTTTAAACTTTTGACATCTCACGAAAAGTGCAATTTTACGCACTAGTGCAGGAAAATAGGACTATATGTACTGTAAAATGCTTTATTATATGAGATAAAAATAAACCACGACCCATAAAGTCCAAAGAGTAGATTTCGGTCCGATTTTTTATTCTCATAAGAATTTGTACAATTCATTTAAAAATAGATTTAGGAACCGGTCAATAGACACATGCCTGGATTGATGTTTATAGGGTTATTACTGTTATATAAAAGCTAACTAGCTGTGTCCCGTGACCTCGTTTGCGTGAAATTTTGTGTTGGTTGTAGTAATTCTAAATAGCAGTTGGTTTAGTTAGTAACAATTTGACAACACGTAACGTTTGTCTGTCACAATGTCTTGCTACGAAGTTTCAAGCCACTTAGGCGAAAAAAAAATCCCGATATTAGATTGAACCTCCTCTGAACCCCGAGGAAGAATTTTCAAGAACGAACTAGCTTAACCTTTTGAACGCCAAACGGCGCATCCATTTGCCGTGCCACTGACGCCACGGGGGTAAAATTTAGTTTTGTGAATAAATAATGCCAACCTAAAAGTGGGGTGTTTTTCAGTAGATTCACATCAAAAAACGATCGACGTCAAATGGCGTCTTTGGCGTCGTTGTCACGATTTTGCGTTGACGTCAATTGCCGTCTGTGGCGTTCAAAAAATTAAGGGACGAAGTCGACTAACCTGGTGTTCCCTGCCTTCAGTCACCAAAATGAAGACTTTGCCTCCGCGCTCTCGTCCAGTACGGCCACACCTGCAAGAAGGAAGTTAATCGCTAGAATGCACTACCTAAATCAGCTAAAAAATGATATTTTGGACGTGTCCATTGGTAAAAAGTATTGTAATGTTAGAATAATAAACAGATGTACACATAATGTGTTTTTGTTTTAACACTTATATAAAAATGCGGAATTAAGTCTCTACAAACTAAACAATAAAAAAACCGGGCAAGTGCGAGTCGGACTCGCGCACGAAGGGTTCCGTACCATAATGCAAAAAAAAAAACAAAAAAAAAGCAAAAAAAAAACGGTCACCCATCCAAATACTGACCACTCCCGACGTTGCTTAACTTTGGTCAAAAATCACGTTTGTTGTATGGGAGCCCCATTTAAATCTTTATTTTATTCTGTTTTTAGTATTTGTTGTTATAGCGGCAACAGAAATACATCATCTGTGAAAATTTCAACTGTCTAGCTATCACGGTTCGTGAGATACAGCCTGGTGACAGACGGACGGACGGACGGACGGACGGACGGACGGACGGACGGACGGACGGACAGCGAAGTCTTAGTAATAGGGTCCCGTTTTACCCTTTGGGTACGGAACCCTAAAAAATTACCTGAGGTGTGCTAAACTTCAGGTTTTTTAAATATAGCATGTAAGATTTTACCTAACAAAAACGGTGAGTTCTGTTTTTTGTCCGCTGCCTCACGATAAAGTTATGTCTAATACAGTAGGACTATCTATACCAAAAAAAACTCGGTTATAATTATGTCCATAGGAAAATCACTTGGCGTTTCCTATTTTTGCGTGCGTGCGTGTGTGCGAGTGTGTGTGTGTGTGTGTGTGTATGTGTGTGTGTGTGTGTGTTGTTGATGAACATCAAAGTAAAAGTGGCATTCAGACATTTAATATATGTATATGGTTTAATATTCACCAGTCAACTGAGCACCAGTAGGTATATTGGGGATAATATTCGATAAACGATACATTCTGGATTTTGCTTTAAAATGTTTGTTTCAAATTAGTTAACACTTTCGCAACCAGGCAAAATTTCAAACAATACCCCAGAAACCGACAGTACTCGCTAGTCGGGCAACGACGTGCAACTCAATGCCGCACGCCGCGAACCCGCTAGTCGGGCAAGCGGCGGACGCTCAGGGCTGTGCCAAGTAACTTTCGTATAAGTACGTGGATAAAATTAAATCTGCTGTCTCATCTGTTTAGGCTCCCCGTTTTGTTCTTCTCCTAATTCTAACTCCTATTGATACATACCCGTGTATGCAATTTCACGTAACCAACTAATAAGAATTTTTATTTTGTAATCGCATTAGGTAAAGTAAATAAAAATACAAAGTGAAGTAATAAAATATAATAATCAACTATACCAACTTTTCGACCACATAATAATCAGAAGACTTACAATTTTTTCTGTTAGTGGCAGTGGCAGCCCTGAGGTAGTGAAGATGCAATGCTTGCCCGCCTGTCGGGCACTTCGGCGTCGCGTGTAGGTTTATAGCTCTTGCCCGACTAGCGGGTATGCCGGCATCTGAGTAAAGTTTACGAGTGCCCGAGAGTCGGGTACGCGGTGTCGAATGTGTTAAATTTATAACCTTCAGTTGCGTAGCGTGAACCAATATCTAGCCGTGAGCGGAAACCACATCTGCGAGGCCCTTTTCAATGTGTTTTTCCAAGGTAATAAATCGGTTTGGCTTTGCGAGGCCCCCCTAAGTGCGAGGCCGTGGGCGAAGGCCCCCCCTAAGTGCGATTGCCCCATTCGCCCACGCCTAGCTACGCCACTGATAAGCTTTATATAGCTACACCTATTTGCATAACAACTAATAATACAAATTGTCAAGAGTGAGTCAGATTTCAAGGAAAATGCCCTAATACAAATTGTGTAATGGCACCATCGCAGTGCGCGTATGACTCGTATAACTGGTTCAATTTTATATTAATATATATGATGTACGAAGATTTCCCGGTAGGTAGGATAACACGGCATTTCGTGAATTTGAAGCAAGCAGGAAGCTATGGGCAGTCGTATAATAAAATCAAATTATTTTTTATTCATATTGGTTTCGGGAAGCATTTATTATGTGTATAGTTATTTTGGAACGTTCATAGATAGACGGGAAAAAAGTAAGTATTGGATTAATTTCTTACTATGAAAACTTTGTATATTACTATACAGTATGTAAACTTACTAAAACCATTTACTCAAACCCGTTAATGTGTAGGTCACACTGAGCAACTTTTACTATGGCACCTGCCCCGAAATCGCGAAAAAAAAAATTGGTTGTTTCATACATTTTGCTGGTCTAGCATAGAAACTTTCTATGGGAGAGTCAATTTTTTTTCGCGATTTCGGGGTTGGTGCCATAGTAAAAGTTGCTCAGTGTGACGCATTCATTAACGGGCTTGAGTAAATGGTTTAATGGTTTTAGTAAATTTACATACTGTATTTATGATTCATGAGTATCATTATGATTAAATGTGTGTAACTTTTATATTTTAGCATATGAAAATAAAATTTATGCGATTTTCGGACAACGGAAACCTCTGCCACCTCAAGAATTAATAAAATCAGCGGTAACAAACGAATTTGAAAACTTGAGTAACAAATACCGAGACCTATTAGTTTCTGACGATTTCGACAACACAAATGCTGCAGTAATTAAGTACGTTAATGCCATATCTGAAGAGGCTGAATATTATTATAGAAAATTAGACAAAAGTCCTCGTAGAAAAATACTCTGGCCAGATATGAAAGGAGCTACACGTTCAGACGATTTGTCTATACAGTTTCGTATGTTGTATATACTGACTTTAGCTTATGGAACGAACGGAACAATATATTATAAGAATGCAACACTTCTCTCAATAGTAAAAGATTGTCTAGAATTTATGGTATCATCAGAACGCTACGATGGAGAAGGATATTATGGAAATTGGTGGCATTGGCAAATAGGTGCGCCGACGTATCTACTTGATATTCTGATTATAATTAAAAATAAACTAACAGATGAAAAATTGAAACAATACACAAATATTATTAGCGCATATGTTCAAGATCCATATTACAAACTGCAAAGCACGGATGAAGATGAAACGTTTTACGTAGTAACCATGTCGAGAAATGAAGCGTCTAGTTCGCAGAGAGTTGAACTTGCAAGAGCCGTTCTAGGCTTGGGGATTTTAACAAAAAACGAAGCAAAAATATCTCAAGCACTAGAGAGCATTGTCAAAGTAATGCTACCGGTGACGAAATATGACGGGTTTTATAGAGACGGGTCCTATATTGAGCATTACGATATTCCTTACACAGGAGCGTATGGTAATGATCTAGTTAAGAAAATGGGTGACATGCTTGTAATTACGCAAGGTTCTAAATTAGTAATATCTTCCAGTCAAGTAGAACCCTTTGTAGAATGCATAGAACGGGCTTTTATACCACTTATATATCGGGGAGAAATGATAGCACCAGTCAACGGTCGTGCGATTTCTAGGCAACCATCAACTACACAAATTGGCTCAGATGTCATGTACACATTGTTGACTATAGCTACATTCGCATCAGCTGAGTATAAGAAAAAACTAAAAGAAACAGTAAAGTACTGGATGCGCCAGAATCCAGACTACTACTTTACAAACGCGAGAAAGTACAAAGATTTGCTAATTACAATTAGTTTATTAAATGATTCTGCTATAGTAGGAGATAAGATGCCATTCGTTGGAGCCAAAATGTATGCATCAATGGATCGCTTTGTTCAACAAACTATGAATTATACATTGGGTTTAAGTTTATACTCCAATCGTATTTCAGCGTTCGAATCGGGTAACAAAGAGAATACACGTGGATGGCACACCGCAGATGGTGCCATTTATTTATATAACTATGATGACGTTCAATTTAGGAACGCCTATTGGCCAACGGTTGATCCGTATAGATTGCCAGGTACAACAGTCGATACTATAGGCCTGAATGATGAATTGTCAAGTTGGCAACACTTTACTTCAAAGGAAAATTGGGTCGGTGGTGTAGCCAGTGGCAGCCAAGCGGTGGTCGGAATGGCTTTAAATAAAGAAGGATTTGAAAATTATGAACAGACGTTGTCAATGGATCTCAAAGGAAAGAAATCGTGGTTTATAGTAGAAGGACAAATTGTACCACTAGGGGCCGGAATTTCTGGAAGTACACCAGCATCGATCGAAACAATTGTTGATAACAGACTCCTAAATGATGCATATAAATATGAAGTTTGGTCTGAAAAAGGCAAAATAAAAGAATCAACAAAGGATCTTAATGTGAACTGGTTATTACTAAAATCAGATCATCAAGGTTCGTCGATCGGTTACTATTTTCCTGATAGACAAACTGTTGATATTATTTTTGAGACACGATCTGGAACTTATAAAGATATAAATATAAATGCAAACGAAAATTTGTACACGGGAACATATCGCAAATTTATAATAGATCACGGACAAATGCCATTTGACGCTAAATACGCATATGTTATACTGCCAGGAATTAAACAGTCCGAGATTAAAAAATATGCTAACAGTAAAACTGTTATGATTCTAGAAAATTCAGCACAAATTCAAGCTGTACAAATACTAAACGAAGGTTACTTAGGTATCAATTTTTGGAGCGAAACAGGAGGTATGATCGCAGGACACAGCAGCAACAAACCTTTATCTCTAATGAGACAAATTTACGGTACCCAACATGATTACACTCTGTCAGATCCGACGCAGTCAGACAGTGTAATAACAGTAAAAATCCCTTACTTTTCAAGAGTGGGTAGTATGAGTGAAGGAATAGAATACGATAAAAAAAGGAATAAGTTTGTAGTTGATTTCTCTGGAGCTGGTGGAGGCAGTAAGCAATTTACTGTAGTCACAGACTGATCAACAACAGTCTTTTACAATTTATGATTTGGATTTTGGTTGAAATATTTTTATGAATGCTACTTATAATAGGTACATACCCAAGTTCAATCTTTTTTTTTTATTAAAGCACACACACACAGTTACTACGTGATGACTTAGGTATATTATACATGAAAACTATTAAGGTAAGATCATGTATAAAGGTAAGTTAACTGTACCTCCACACTAGCCGCGCACAGGCGATGCGGTGGAAGTGTCAGGCATAAGACAAGGTTGACCAAGCAGACTCGCAACATCAAGGCCCTATTAATACAATGTGAGGTAGTTACCTCTGCACGAGCCGCACTGGCGAAGCTGTAGAGATATCAAAGCATAAGATGAGGTCGACCGAGCCGTAATCTAGTCCTTCTTCGCAGACGCAAGTCGCCACCAAAGCATTGCACGCGCCCTCTCGGAACTTTGGCATCACGCGACAGACAATAACAAAGATATAGTATACCTCTGCACGAGACGCACTGGCGAAGCTGTAGAAATATCAAAGCATAAGATGAGGTCGACCGAGCCGACATCCAGTCCTTCTTCGCAGACGCAAGTCGCCACTAAAGCGTTGCACGCGCCCTCTCGGAACTGTCGCATCACACGCAGCTGCTGCTTTTGTGATACCATTGGTTTGTTGTCCTTACCTGTGGAAATATACCAAAATATTATAGACAGCCGATTTTATTATTACCTAGCATACCCCGGTCCTAATATCAGTACAAATTACCTCCAATTAAATTTAAATCATGATTAAATGGAACAGAGTCGCTTTTGGTTTATTTTGAAATGAAAACTCTATTTTCTAATAGCATTGATTGAAATTTGTCTGCCAATGTTTCTTGTATGATGATGTACCTACATGAATGATGACAAATGTTGATTAATACTTACCAGAGGCGCCTTGGCCGACGAACATCTGTGGTACAATCAGCGGCCGGCATTGCAACAACAGGCAATGGACTAAGTTCACGCTCTCGCGGTATTCGCAGAATACTGAAAAATAGGTGTTGTTGTCAGTTATTGTCATAGATTATGAACCATATCTTGGGCATAGTCTGATAAAACATGGTCTTCTCTTCCCAGAGTGACACAAGCCTACGTCACAATAACATTGCCACTTTATATAGCGCTATTGCATATTATTATATAGCGCTGTCGCATGATGACGTAGGCTTGTGTCTGTCACGTGGTCGGATGAGAGTACCAGGCGGAGTATATTATTATACCATGGTCTTGGGCTTAATTTTGTGGTAGGTTCGTCTGATAAAAAATATATCTAAATTCTATTATTTTGTTTACAAACACATTGGAAATTTGACTGAGAGAGCATCAATTCAAAATTTTAAACCTCTGGATTTTTTTTTGTCAAGAAAATGTAAACCAAGCACTCCACGGGTCAAATATACACACACACCCCGGTATTTCTTTCTCACGACACTCGGAGAAAGCTAAAACTAATACGTAATTGAGAAATACTTTGACAGAAGATTGTCATGTTCATACCTATCGCTTTCGTATCCTGTCCGTTGCGTTTCGCGGCTTGAAAATGTTCCAGCATAATCTCCTTCAGTCTGTCGAATTTTGGGTGGCCGAAGTGCAGGTCTTTGGGTACCTGAAAAAAAAAACAACGGGTTGCACTCCGGGAGTGCCGACAGAAGTGAAAACTCAATGACTAGTCCAAAATGTCTGCAGCACTATGTATAATTGACCCATCCTCCTTTCTATTCAAAAACTTTAGTTCCGAAATTGATGGTCAGTGAACTTGTTTAAAATTCAAAATTCAAATTTGTAGCGTTAATTGTTTAAAATTCGAGTAGAAATTGTAAAGTTACCTTGCAGACCTCGCATCTAAATATATTTGGTCATGATATTTTGAGTTTTATTCACCAGTACTAGAGTTCACTTTTATTAGCGATTTCATCAAGATGTAGCTTTATTGAATTATATTTGAGTGATATAAATTTTAGAATGTAACTGTGAAATCCTCGTATATCAACCCGTACAAGATTAAAACTTTTTTCATGTAATGTCATTGAGTTTTTCTTTATTGATTTAAATGTCATCTAAATGAGTGGAAATCTAAACCTTACGGTCACGTGATCGCGTTACGCTGTCTCGAGTTAATTTTTTCCCCACCTCAAAAAGTGCCCAGCGCCGCTAAAGTTTTCACTTCAAAAAAGATTAATTTTCCAAAGCGCTGGTCTGATGAGAGCCAAATTGCACTACTGTGATCGATTAAATATCGACTCAAGTGTTTTCGATATCGATACGAGCCAATTTATAAATCATAATGACGAATGTGACCCTTTGCGTCAGCTCTTTCATTACCTATTTGCAAATCGGTTTCATTTATTCTTTTGTCAATACATATCCAACATCTGACATGCTCTCGTTTTATTTGCTCTCGCACTATTTAATTATTTGTGAATTTTGAAATTCACAAATTAATAATTTGCCGTTATTTGAAGTCTGAAGCCAGAATGAAGCTCTAAATGTTCGTCGAATTTTGGAAAAAACACTAGGTATTGACCCATCCGGAAGAATACTAGTGTCGAGTGCCATAGGGTTCACTCCCAAATCATCGCGCAGCCGTTCAAGTTACGCCGTGAGCCGATCATCGGCTTGAAGCCACGATTTCTCGGGATGATCGTCGAAGTAGTTTAAGATAACACTTACATCTGGTATTGACCCATCCGGAAGAATACTAGTGTCAAGTGCCATAGGGTTCACTCCTAAATCATCGCGCAGCCGTTCAAGTAACGCCGTGAGCCGATCATCGGCTTGAAGCCACGATTTCTCGGGATGATCGTCGAAGTAGTTTAAGATAACACTTACATCTGGTATTGACCCATCCGGAAGAATACTAGTGTCGAGTGCCATAGGGTTCACCCCCAAATCATCGCGCAGCCGTTCAAGTAACGCCGTGAGCCGATCATCGGCTTGAAGCCACGATTTCTCGGGATGATCGTCGAAGTTTAAGATAACACTTACATCTGGTATTGACCCATCCGGAAGAATACTAGTGTCGAGTGCCATAGGGTTCACTCCTAAATCATCGCGCAACCGTTCAAGTAACGCCGTAAGCCGATCATCGGCTTGAAGCCACGATTTCTCGGGATGATCGTCGAAGAAGTTAAGAAAGACTCGAGCGCCGTGCTTTACTAGTAGCTCTAGGCCGTGGTATAAGGCTATTAGGAGTGTGAAGTCTTTCATTATGTAGTTGTGCTGTGGGTGCCTGTAAAATTAAACAGTGGTAGTGTATATAGAAATGTTACCAGGGTGTCGCTTACGAACGCAACTCTTTTATTTTTTTATGGACATATTCCTCTTTTATTTTTTTTATGGACTTATTCAAAACATTCATAGAAGATATGCATTTTCTATGAGATTTTTCATTGCTTTGGGTCCTTTTCTATAAAACAGGCTCACCGTAAATTTAGATTTATATACACTCAGCTACAAAAAGTTTAAGGAAACGCTCCGAAAAGCCCTTCAAAATATGACGTACGAAGACACAGAGAATCTACTAATAGTTGTAAAATAATTATAAGCAATATGACTGGATTTACAACACGATAAATAGGATAATTATCACGATAAATGTATTATATATAGTATTAAGTTGCTAAATTATAATGTGTTTTTTGTAAGTGAAAATTAATTTGCTTGAACAATGTTTGCCATATTTCACGCCTGAAATACAGGGAATCCTAGTTCCGGCACATGTAAACTATCACTATTTTTAATTCTTTGTTTTATATGAATGTAACCATGAAATACGTGTTTTATGAATAAATTATGTTTATGTTTATATATTTCATAATACATATTTTTCATTCACACGCAATCTGTATTCTACACGTACGTTTCCTGCAAAAGAAGATAGATCGTTTGTCGTTCTTTCACCGCCGATATGTAGGTATATTAGTTAATCCCTATTAATATTATAAATACGAATGTAATTCTGTCTGCTACCTCTTCACGCTTAAACCGCGGAACCGATTTAGATAAAATATTGGTACGGAGATAATTTGAGTCCTGGGGAAGGATTAAGATGGTTTTATCACGGAAATCATCAAACCACGCAAACGAAGTCGTGAGCAGAAGCGAGTTTCATAATACATACCTACTCCCCCGCTCCTTTCCTTGATATTCCTTATACAGCATCACAATGCGACCCTTTGACAAGTTACCAACGTTGTGTGGTAAAATGTTCATTTGTTTCAGTCTTCTCGCGTAACCATCCAGAATCTAGAAAAATCCAATAAGTTGTCGAAGAAAATGTCCATTTATTTAACAATAAAGTTACATCTGTAAATTGAATCCAAAGAACGCAAAAGGTGCCGGCTTTATTACCTAGGCAATAGAGTTCAATTTTAGTAAAAAAATATTTTTTTTTTATAAATGTTTAATGTAATAAATAGGTACCTACTTCATTCTGGTATATATTAAGTTGGGGTCAGTCAACTGTAAGCCGGCAAGTTTTTTTTACAAATAATACAAATAAAATAAAAATATAGTCTACGTCGGTTAGACAACGCAAGTGACTTTCGATAAATCTTATTATGAAACGAAAAAGTGAGTAGGTACCTAACCCTTTTTTTAATTGACCGAGCAAAGCGAAGGTCTCAATTCGTTGGGAATAAATGCTTTTCTATGTCCAGATGTTTTCTTCTCGAAATTTTGTGAGCAGGTTTGATGTTTATACATACTTATAGACTTTTAATGTTGTATTAGTTTTTGAAAATTATTCGAAATAGTGGAACCAGAGAGGTTTACGAGGTCTACATTAGTCTACAACTCACAGAGCCACCGGAAAATATCAAGCTGCGATTCCCCGAATACAGCCGACGCGCAGCGCGCAGCAATCGCGGACGGGGTAGCATCACAAGGCACCATTACATTACGCAGTGCGTGCCTTAGGGTGGTATTCCATCTGTGCAATATATTGGCCCAATGGTTATTTCGGCGTTTCACATTTTGCTTAATGAGAGAGTGAGACCCAGTGACATTGGACAGGTGGAATACCACCCTTATTGCCTAGATCTATAATACAATAATAAAATGACTACATTACCTCGACGTAATGGTTCCTTAGCTGCGTCAGCTCCGGTCCTAATTGAATAACAACAGTATTGATTTTCCTCGAGTGACTGTACGGCGCCACATCTATACAGTTCTCTGTTCGCAGCTCCAAATGGGCTATGTTTAGGTGCTTTACTACCTGAAATTAAATAAAACAGTGTATTAACATTAGAGTCCAATTTAATAATAATTTAGCCTATATACGTCCCACTGCTGGGCACAGGCCTCCTCTCAAGCTCGAGAGGGTTTGGGCCATAGTTGCCACGCTATGCGGATTGGGGACTTCACAATCTTCACATACACCTTTCAATCCGGAGGTCGCGGTTTCAAATCCTGGCTCGTACCAATGAGTTTTTCGGAACTTATGTACGAAATATCATTTGATATTTACCACTAGCTTTTCGGTGAAGGAAAACATCGTGAGGAAACCTGCATACATCTACGAAGAGTCCAATTTACTTATGCAAAAGAAGAAAATGAGTAAAATACAAACACACATTATTTTTATCAAAGAAAAAAAAACACTGGAACTGGTGTGAAATAAGAGTCGGAGTTTAGACAGCTGACGTAGATGGCGCTGTACGGTAGCATATGGTTTGTGCTAACCGCTTGGTTAGAATATTCTGGTACGATTCGCGGAACTTTATAATACCAAGTGGTTACAACATTTGACACTACCTGTAAGATAGTTACATATAATATCGTTACTCCCCAGTGTGTCTCGGTCCTAATAGGTATAGGTATATTAATCGTAAACCTTTTATTATTATATTCTAGAAGCTTCTTCAAATCTACCAAGAACCAGCAGTGCACACTTAAGGCCTGCGCAAACCGGCGGACCGCAGCGCAGATCACTTTAAAATTATCAATGTATTTTCTTCCCTATTTCAATTACCTTCAGGTATAAATTTAAATGCTTTGAGACCGACCTCGGAGCATCACGGAGGATAGTTACTCCGCGGCATCGAGGAGCACGCTAGAGGATACCGCGGTGGTAGGCGCTGGCATGCCGTGGCATCCCCCGGCATGCGCCGAGGCCTCCCGAGTGCGCCGGAGTAGCGCCGGGACGACGGGGGAGAACTCGTGGACACTAGTCGCTAATCCCTTATGATAGAGTACACGTGGCGGCATCCCCCGGCCTGCGCCGTAGTGCTCCCTGGTGCGCCTGCCGCCAGCGCTCGGGCTGGCGGGCGCTCGCTGTATCGCGGGGGATTTTACCTCGCCGGTGTGCGCTGCGCGGCGTAAATCCTCCTCGGTGATCTGCGCTGCGCTTCACCGGTTTGCGCTGGCCTTTAGTTGTGAGATAACAGTCAAATACTTTGTTGGCTATAGTCTATGCACATAGTATATTCTATGCACCACCATTACCAATAATTAATACATAACTTACATTGACGACTTACAGTGATGAGTGGAAAAAGACAGGGGAGGCCTTTGCCCAGCAGTGGGACACAATATAGGCTACAAAAAAACACTTACATTGATAACATCATCAACTTTACTCCCCGGCGTGGCCGACAAAGCCAGCATCCTATACGTCTTGTGCTTCATCTCAGTTAATGTGGAAACAATCTGGCAATAGGCGTAGTTCCCGCGCGCGCGGTGCGCCTCATCCACCACCAAGCACCGGATCTTGTCGCCCGGACAGATCCCGGATTTGATGTCGTTGTATATGACTTGGGGTGTGGCGAAGAATACCCTTTTAGTCTGCCAGTGGAGTTTTCGAGTGTTAACTGGCATGTGCCCTGAAATCATTACAAAGCAGACCGAATTAGGAAGTTTATAGGACACACTTAGCTATTATATAGTGACCCGCCCCGGCTTAGCATGGGTTAGCAACTTAAACCTGTTTGTAGTTAGATTTGTAGCACTGTTTGTGTGTAGTCATACACACCCTTCCTCAAGAATTACTCTATTGATAAGTGAAAACCGCATGAAAATCCGTTCGGTACTTTTTGAGTTTATCGCGAACAAACACACAAACAGATAGACGCGGCGAGGGACTTTGTTTTTACCCGACTACGGCAACGCAAAAGGAGGGTTATGATTTTGACCGGTATGTTTGTGGGTATGTATGTATGTATGTATTTTTATCTGTTCCCTCATAACTTCTAAAGTACTCATTGAAATTTGACAAACGACATGTCATTCGAATCGTCTTAATCGTCCGCTGGTTATAGGCTATATGACGTCACAAAAAAATGAACACGGCGCCCTCTAGAGGTCATAAAGTCACGAACCAAAAAAATAAAAATAAGTAATGATGACGTGTTGTATATCATTTGAAAGAGCTCAATTAGCACATTTCAAATATATACATATTGTTAGCTTTTGCACCCGGCTTTGCTTGCATGCACCCGATAAAACATTAATTTATCTGGTAGGTAATTCGAACTACGAATCTACAATCGCTCTGGATTCTATCTATCCGCGTGTTACGCGACTATGGCGATACTCAAGAAGGATTTTTCAAAAGGAATTTGTTTGGCCGCTATATACATGGTGTTTTTTAATGACCTGCAATATTTTATAACGTGAATAGGTATAGAAGTCCAGATCAGCAAATTTTTTTACGAGATCGGGTTTGGTCCCATGGTAAAAGTTGCTTAGTAATCTTAGTATATTCACCTCGTTAAAATTTGCAGTGGTCAGGCGAAGCATACTGAAACGTACCTATGTGACGCACCGGACTCGGTCCAAAACGCGACACTAAAAGGGTCAGGCGTAGCCCGACGTACGAGGCACGATGTACGCGTTCCAAAGCCGGGCGCCTTCATACTAAAGGAGTCGGGCGTAGCCCGACGTACGAAGCACGATGAACGCGTTCCAAAGCCGGGCACCTTCGGCGCCCTCATACTAAAAGAGTCGGGCGTAGCCCGACGTACGAAGCACGATGTACGCGTTCCAAAGCCGGGCGCCTTCGGCGCCCCCATACTAAAAGAGTCGGGCGTAGCCCGACGTACGAAGCACGATGTACGGGTTCCAAAGCCGGGCGCCTTCGGCGCCCTCATACTAAACAGTCGGGCGTAGCCCGACGTACGAGGCTCGCTGTACGCGTTCCAAAGCCGGGCGCCTTCGGCGCCCTCATACTAAAAGAGTCGGCCGTAGCCCGACGTACGAAGCACGATGTACGCGTTCCAAAGGCGGGCGTCTTCGGCGCCCTCATACTAAAAGAGTCGGGCGTAGCCCGACGTACGAAGCACGATGTACGCGTTCCAAAGCCGGGCGCCTTCGGCGCCCTCATACTAAAAGAGTCGGGCGTAGCCCGACGTACGAAGCACGATGTACGCCTTCCAAAGCCGGGCGCCGAAGGCGCCCTCGTACTAAAAGAGTCGGGCGTAGCCCGACGTACGAGGCTCGCTGTACGCGTTCCAAAGCCAGGCGCCGAAGGCGCCTTCATGCCAAAGGTTGTCGGGCGTAGCCCGATATATGCGGCGCTTTGCGTGCATTTCTGTACTGAGGACGCCCTCGCAAAAGTAATATTAAGTGACTTCAAATAGTATTGTAAGCAAAAAGAATAGATAGTATAGAGGGGTCCTGTCATTGTAAATTGTGTAGTCACTGTAAATTTACTGCCATCTATATACACACGACTAAAACTCAAAATGAAAACGTATAAAGTTATCAAAAAATGTATATATATATATGGATAAATTATTTTATTATTTTTATATCATTTTGATCCATGTTCATTCACTGATCATTCATGTGTTAAAATTGTTAAATATGAAACGGTGTCGTCACGCCATCTAGCCGAGGATAGGCTAAAGGTGTGTGCGGCATCTATTCGAGAATGACTTTTACTTGAATTCCGAGGCACGTTTTTTCCTTAGACTTTATTCGTCTTATACGAAGTTACATATGTCTTTGTTGTAAGTAACGAAATCCTGACCCCAAAATTAATTAAATAAAAAATAAGTTCAAAAACGAAAACCCGACTACTGCAAATCGCGCTCTAAAAAGTATGAAACAAGATAGAATTCTTATCTGAAATTATCATATAGGAAAATTATAAGAGTTATCATTTTTTTATATATTTACAGAGATTCAGAGGATAGCCGTGGTCGTATGCCACTTTACCTTAATGTTTATAATCGTGGCATACGTCCACGGCGATCCTTTGAATATCTCTGTAAATATATAAACAAATGATAACTCTTATAATTTTCCTATATGATAATTTCAGATAATAATTCTATTTTGTTTCATACTTTTTAGAGCGCGATTTGCAGTAGTCGGATTTTAGTTTTTGAACTTATTTTTTTATAAAGTGTAGTCATACGGCAAAAAAAACCGGCCAAGTACGAGTACCATTACGCAAAAAACGGCAAAAAAAAACACGTTTACTGTATGGGAGCCGAGCCCCACTTAGATCTGACATCATGTGTGAAAATTTCAACTGCCTAGCTATCATGGTTCATGAGACACAGAGCCTGGTGACAGACAGACAGACAGACAGACGGACATACAGACAAACGGACAGAAAGACAGACGGAGAGACAGACGGACAGTGGAGTCTTAGTGATAGGGTCCCGTTTTTACCCTTTCATATATTCAGGCAGTATTTATTGCAATTAATACGAGTATAATACCTTAAAGTATAAGAATCAGATATACCTTTTTTTTAATTTATTCAGAAACCTATGCGTATACCTGTCATTTCTATGGTGTCATTAGGAGGAATGGCTATGATGTTGTAGCAAGCATCAATCTGCTGAGCCACCAGAGGTCTAGTCGGGGCGGTGAACACAATCTTGCCGAGGGGGTACCAGCGGTAGAAGTTGTACATTATTACCGCTGCTATAAATGTTTTACCCAATCCAGTAGGTAGGCTCACCTGTTGAATAAAAATGCTCATTAAAACTTTAAATACACATAAGTAGCTCATTATATATTAACACATGTCTTATGTCATTTGTTTTATCAATACATATTTATATTTTAAAATAAAAAGAGCCTTTATTACTGAAGTTTTGTAACATTAACACATTCAACACCAAGAACCCGACTGTCGGGTACACTGTTCGTAGCGACTACGCGCTACATACGACGAAACCGTGGCTACGCGCTACGAGCGTAACCCGTAGCACTTAGTGGTATTGAATGTGTTAATACTCTATTTTATAGTTTCCATTGACAACTTCAGCTTGTCCTCTGACATAGGCCTCTTCCAAGTCCTTCCAGGTACTGCGGTCTCTTGCTTCCCTGGGCCAGTCCACTCCGCCTATCCTTTTAAAGTCATCTGACCATCGAAGAGTAGGCCTTCCTCTCTTCCTTTTGTGCCTTGTGTATTTATATTACATTTTCTTAAATTTAAATAATTGTAAGCAATAAATCTGTCTTGAATGTTACTTAAGGTGGTGCTTATATTTTTTTTATTGAGGTGATTTTCAGACCTACTTTGGAATGAGCAAAGTGATAACTCTCATATTGTTTTTTTGTTTAACCCATTCAGCACTAATCACAACATGTTGTCATTTAGCCTCTATGAAGCATTTTTGCTATATACAGGGAAACCGTAGCTCAGCAGTGAATGTGTTAATTTTGTGTGCTAATGTGCAATGTGATAATGGTTTGTTGTCACCAACAAGGAGCAAGCTGAAAATGAGCATTGGTACCACCACTGTCAAACTGAGGGCTAGTTGTATTTTTATATCTGTATTTAAATAGTTTTATTGCTTTGTCTAATACTTGTATACAGATATTAAACTTCTACATTAACTCTTCTAAATTAACAAGTAACAAAACTTACTAAAGTGTTTTTCATTAGAGCAGCTCTGATAATGTTGAACTGATAGTCCCTGACAGGGTAGTTTGTAGGGTAAATCCATGTCTTGCCAGTCAGCCGGTCGTAGCCACTGATCTCCTCATCACAGCACAGAGCGCTAAAAAAATTATTATTAAAAACTGTAGATAATCCTACTATAAGTCAGACTACTCTTAGGATACTTTGGGATTCCTTAGTAAATTCAATGGACTATGTATAGTTTTAAGTATGCAAGACTTACAGAGTTCTGACAGACCAGAGTTGCTCAAAACAAAATCTTCTACTTTACCCTATTAGCATAATCAACCACAATTAACTTGCCTCAAACCAACTCAAGTTAAGTTGTAGACTTATAATTAGAGTTACACTCCCACCACAACCACAGTTTATTTGTAAATAGATGTAGAATAAATAAGTTAAATATTGAAATAGTTACAATCATTTCACTCAGATTTTCTTATCAGTTACAATTTTATAGCTGGAGCAATTAGTACATACAGATTTAGCATGACAAATACGAATGTTTCCAAGAAACTAGAATGGTAAAGGATTACACACTACATCTGTAGTACAGTGCTGACTGATTGAAGCACAAGTAATGCAACTGAAAGACAACACATGTCTGTTTCGATAAAGGACTTGCTTTGTTAGTGGGTGAACCTTATCTATAAGTACTTAAGTAGTCTGGTCTGTGCCGTAAGGAAATATAAAAATAATCTAATAATTGGCATGGCTAAATAGTGAAAGAAAACATGTGCGTGGCGTACGGTCTCAACTTTAAATTCAATACCTTCCTAAGCATCATGTACAAAACAGGAGTGGCGGGAAACTAACATTTCATTTCGTTTTATGAATTATTATGTTAAATACATTACCTGATATTACAAGAATTGTGACTGTTATTCAGGGAGTCGTTAATTACACTTTTAGAGAAGTTAGATCTGTCTTTAAACGAATTGTTTTCAAAATGAGCCATAATTGAAGAATCGTCAAATAGATCGTCATCTTCACCGGGTCCATCGTTTTTATTTGACTTTTCCTGAAAGTTATTCATGTCTAAAACTAATTCATCATAAAATGTATTTTTGATGTCCGAATGTAATAACTAACATGTAAATTGTTTCTTTGATAAATTTAATGGTATAATTTTCATTGCAAAGAAAACAACAACAGCACTAGCTGACAAAGTTTAAATAAACAGGTTAGAATTCGAAAGCGTTCGAAATCTAAGAATTTTTCCAATGTAAAAAGGTCAGGCAAAAGAAATACATTTATTGTAAAGAAATATATTTGTATAATTATAATATGTTCCAACTGTATAAAGTTAATTTGATTCTCGTAGTGAATAATGTAACAATCATTTTATTAGTAGGTTTTTTTTTTTACAAAATCTCATAAAAATGGTTTCGGTTTCGGAATGTAACATAACCTTAACATTTACAAAGCTTGATATCAAAACAGCCTGTTACAAATTTACAAGAAATATTATACATTTTCTTGTCCTTTTCTTTATCTTAAATATTTCTCTACTGAACACACTTTTCTTTTTACATTTCCCATGAGATGTGAGATGATGAGAGTGATGTGAGATGTGAATGAGAAAAGTGACCATCAATGAATATACCATCGCAGTGATTGTTTGCTGCCTTTGTAAATACACTTTTTGTCAAATTTCAAAACAAACCCATCCTCCGTTATCCGTCAAAAAGTGAAGAAATCCAAGAATTTGCGGGTTATCGGATTAAATGAATGATAGAATACGAACCTAAATTATTAATAGATATCCAACAAAATGGAGCTTGAGGATGGCTTTGACGATATCTTGGCAGAAATCAGTGAACCAACGGCTCCTAAGCAACCAAAACTGGATGAGCCAAGTAAGTTTCACTTTTATAAAAATATAACACCAAAAGCAATGAAATTGGTCATGTCTATAAAGAGGCTTTTTTTATATTATAAAAATAAGTTTCATTCTTTGTCAGGTACATCAGAAGGAGCATCAAAACCAGCGTCATCTAAGACTCATTGTGTATTAGTAAATCAAAAGCAGGTTAGTGTATCATCGTGATAATAAGCTGTAAAAACTTATATGCACAAGGTATTTGCTAAAATACATACGTTTAAGATTTTTGTAGACCCTGTTTTCATTTAGAATGCATTGGGAGAGTGCTTAGATGTAGAGGAGAATCTGTGATAATTTATTTTCTACTGTTTTCCATTTTGTAAAGTGTGCCATAAAGAGTATTTATATTTGTACGCTCTTTATGTTGGACGCTCTCCCTAATATTGGCCACTTACCCTACTTGTTTTATGGCCATTCTAAATATAATAAACTTCCTTGTTTTTTTTTTTCTAGCGTGGCAACCCTCTACTAAAGTTTGTGACCAGTGTCCCATGGGAATATGATGATATAATTCCAGATTATGAGATAGGTAAAACTATTTGTGTGCTATTTCTCTCAGTGAGATACCACAATCTGAACCCGGACTATATAAACAATAGACTAAAGGAATTAGGAAAAAAATATGAACTGAGAGTTCTTTTAGTTCAGGTAAGGAAGTTAATTACTTATATTTCTGCAGAAAGTTATGAAACATTTATTAATGTAAAATCAATTAGTAATACAGTAAAACACTAAAAATAGTACAAGTTGAAGGGAATAGCATAAAATCGCGTATTATGTGAGAAATTATATTAAATGTGATCATATAAAAGTGGATACTGTAATAAATAAAATACTTTGACATGTTCCTGCTGTACCATGGTCATCTCTACATACTACAGACAAAACTATATTTCAGGTTGACCTTAAAGATCCTCATGCTGCTTTAAAAAATCTAACAAGGATATGCCTCCTGACTGATATGACTCTCATGCTGGCATGGAGCCCCGAGGAAGCCGCTAAAATCATTGAGAACTACAAAATATATGAGAACAAACCACCTGATCGGATCATGGAGAAGATTGAGAATGATCCACATCAGAAGGTAAATTACCATTGACCGGGGTGACTTTCAAATGCAGGGGCGACTTTAAAATTCTAGTTTTTAAGCCATATTATACATATTATATATGTATACGAGATTTTTTACAGTAGGTGAATATGAATATATAGTAATTTAACTATTTACAGGAACATTTTCAGTAAATAATGAATAATGGTAATTCTATGGCCGTTTTAAATCTATCAAAGTAACCCCAAATTTTTCAAAGTCACCCCGGTCTACGGTAATGAATAAACTTTTTTTACCTTTCTATTGTAATTGATGGCAGGAATCTCCCCCTACATCACCAAATTTTTTTTATGCAGCAATACAGCTGAAAATGCAGTAAGAATCTATTTTGTCTAAAAACTCTTTTGTTTATTTCAGATCATTAATGCATTGTCTTCAGTAAAACCAGTCAACAAAACAGATGCCATGACATTACTAACAACATTTGGGACCCTAGCAAACATAATCAAAGCAACTGAGAGTAGGCTGGCAGAATGCCCTGGATTCGGAGCCACTAAAGCTAAAAAACTATACAAAGCATTGCATGAGCCTTTCTTGAAAAAGGGCAGTGTTATTGCCAATGATGATGAATTTTCGGGAGACATAAGTATTGAAGATATTGAAAAAATTGAAGATGAAGCTAAGGTTCCTGAAAGTTGATGTACTTATGTATATTGTAATTATTAAACTACTTAGGTTATAATTTTAATAAATTGTATTTAAATGTACTTAAGCTTTTTTTATTAAATACTTATAGGTAAATATTTGGTAGAAATATTTCGTTATTATTTATTCAATAACAGCTACATTTTGGTTGAAATTATGTTTAAATATGTTAAATGGTTAATACAATCCAGACATACACATAAATCAGTAATATTGAAAATTCTGTAATATAAAAAGTACATACTTATCTACGTACATATTAGGTCAAAATTATAAAACCTCAGCATAAAGCATTATCTTTCAGGAGCTAGTTAAATTACAAAACGTTGTTATAAATTTCCAAGAGCCCTTTAAAAAAAGCGTAGACCGTGGGAGCAGGGCTTAACAGCTTGTCTAGGAAGAGTTGTTGGTTTGGGGCATGAGTAGCGGCGTAAAGCAGATTATAGACCAGTGTGCCGTTGAAGGTTCGCGAAAACATCGGCGGTGGCAGCTCCGCGCCGCACAGCGTGTTCAGCGCAGACAACTGCAACAGACACGATTTGAACTCGGCCAACGCATGGAGTAGTTCCTGGTCAAGGAGTGCGAAGTCGCGGTCGGGAACTTTGAGGTAATATTCCTTCATTACAGCAGCTGCAACCCTGCATTCAGCCGGAGTGGCATCAAAGCTGTCCACTGTGGAGATAAACAGCTTGTGGTCGAAAGGCTTCGCAAGATTGTTGTTATTTGTTTTGTCGTCAATCAGGTCGAGCATGACGTAGGTGAGTAACACGGCGGCGGGCAGCGCGGTGGGCGCCGAGGGCCTGTGCCGCGAGTAGTATGCCAGTGCTAACAGCACCAGCCGCACCGGCACTGGCGGTACCTCGAGGCGCCGCAGGCTTTCCAGTTGAAGCGTCGAGCGTGCAAAGTGCTCCAAAAGCCCCAGCGCTCGTACCGAGTCCCACCCGTTCTCAAACACGCACACCTCCGCGTCGTAAGCTGGTCTCGATATGTTATGTGTTCTAGCTATCTCCATTGTCTTTTTGTCCTCGTCTGACACATTAGTTTCATAAATTAATGTAAACCCTTCGTTTTTAAAGTCCGTCAGCAAGTCGTAAGCATAGTAAATAATATTCAGAGATAAAAGTATGGGGTTATCAAATCCAGGAATGGGGCTGGCTCCATAGTAAACTTGAGAGCGATAGAGGTTTATATAGTTAATATGGATGTATCCGGAGGCGACACCTTTAGCGAACCAGCGCTGGTCAGCGCGCGCAACTCGTGCTGCGCGGGGCTCCACCATACACGCCGCCCCGAAACCGCCACTTTCGCGCCGCCCTATGAGTTGCCGCGCTTTTGCTTCTTCTTCAATAAAAATCTTCTTGGCTTCAGCAGATATGAACATGAAAATAGTCTTCATAACTGTTTCCCTATTATATAAAGAGAGATAGTTTATCAAATGCTTATTGCAAGAGTAATGAATGAGAGGTGCTCTCAAGTGTGTTAAAAAATCCATGAAAATATCTCCTGGAATATATCGTTCATTTCGCAGTGCTAAGAAAATTGCCAGTTTTGCCTCTGTCAAACGATGTTTTGCGAGAAAGTCGGCTAGTAAGAAATAACCACAGTCAATGCAGTTCTGGCGTGTATCAAATTTAAGGGTTGTACTCGGTATATACTTAAGTCCCGAGAAGCAGAATTCAATATAGCGACTTATTACCGGACAGTTCAAATGTTGAGCCAGTTCGATTACGTCCCTTTTGCTTTCATACTCGCAGACAACATATTCGAAGCCCATTTCGTCTAATATTTCTTTATAAATTTCCTTCATGAATACGGGTTGAGAGGGCCATTTATCATTGTTATATGTCAATCTCTGTCCCATGTTTTCATGGCCTCCTTTAAACAAGAAATAGCATTTAACTTTAGCCTTCTGGAACATGCCGAGGTATTGTCTGAGGTAGCGTGCGTAGCGGTCGCCTTCGATCCCGCAAGCAGTAGTCAAGCCTGACTGCTTGTAGGTGTTGTAAAGGAAATTTTGGCCATCTACCACGACGGGAGTATCATGCAGCGCGGAAGACGTCAACTCATTTGATTCTACAAACGAGGCAAATGATTTTATTAACATTTTGGTATCTGAAACAGGATGGGAAGTTTCATCAGTTCATTACATGTGAGTTGATTGTGTTGTGATTTAGAAATTGTAAAAAAAAACATTGTTGACTATTATTTAACTGCAGTTACGGATTTACTCTTGTACAATATCAATTTGGAAGATAGATTGTTCTTACATTCCATAAGAATTCAAACCAGACTGGGAATATCGGTGTTAATACTGCCATACTAAAAATTAGCTAAATATCCACTATGGTTTATCTTGTAGGCAAATTGATTCTAAAGAATATGATCATAATTATTTACATAATATATTATAAAATGATATAATATATTCATTTTAGAAAGTAGCGATATTTAGAATGTTATGTTTAAAAACTTATCTCAAATGCTTGGAATGGCTAACTTCTGCCCGCGATTTTGTCTGCGTCAGGCCTCAAACTATCTCCATACAAAATTTCATCTAAATCGGTTCAGCGGTTCAAACGTGAAGAGGTAACAGACAGAGTTATCTTCGGTTTTTAATATTAGTAGGGATATACAGAGAAGAACCGGCGATAATGTTAAGTAGGTACTCTTTATTAACACCCAAAACATAGACCTTGTTTTTGGATTTCTAATGCTCGCCTTATAGATGAAAAATTATTGAAAAATCTGCACTCATAGGTACTTACTTTTATAGAATAGGTCTTTCTCTATTTTGATTTCGCACTGTTCACTTGAGTTCTTCAAAAATTATGATATTATTTTTTTAATTTATTATTTTTCAAATATATTTTTACGTGCAAGCACTATCTGTCGTACCTACAGGATGAACTGACCAAGCCGTAGCTGTGTTATGCATGCAATAAAGGGCATGTAAATCTATTATATACATTCGTTATCAACTTATTCGAATTTCGCAGAGAGCTGCGTTCCAATTTGAGTTTTATTAAGACGTACCCGCGTCGCCTGTGTGCAATTTGGTACAGACGTTACTAAACCCATTTCTTTCTTAAAGCTTTTTTAATCCGGAGTTTTATCAAAATCGGTTCAGTTGTTGGTACCAAAGTACCAAACGCACAGACTTTCGTATGTCCGGTTGTTCTCCTCTAGGTATATGTCGTAGGTGAAATTTTACAAGTTGGTTCATGACTTGTGTCGATTCACTTTTTAGCTTTATTTTTTTTTTCAAAATGGTGAATTTGGACTCGCGAGGTGCACCGCTTATCCCAGGCGGTTGGTAAGGAAGTTACGCGGTAATTTTCTACTATAAGCTGAGTTTTGGGACTAAAACCAATTTATATATTTCATTTTTGCTTATTTAAGATAATACAAGCCAGCTTGATGCAGCCAAGCCCATACAACCATTCCAGTCGCAGAATCATCAAAGTGGTAACTAAATGTCAGATGTGTCGTAACAGAGTCCACACAATGTGTCTAGAATTGTTTCGAAACAAAGTGTCGTCGCCGTGTGTACACTTTTCCGTAACAAGGTGTCGACACATTTGTGTGCACTTTGCGTGCGGTTTGCGACTAAATCTGACAGCAAATTTGTGACAGCAAATGTCAATATAAAATACCTCTTGAAAACCAAGGTTTGTCTAACTACTATTAGTGTCTCGTGTGCTCGTAATTCTAGTAAGTCATCATGGGCAATGCAAATGATAATAATCGACCGAAACCATATAAACACCCAACACCCGTCAACCTTTTACAGAAAAGTTTTTAAATAAATTCAATAAGCTACTTAGGTCAGGCAACGAATGCTCCAAAAGTTGTAGAGGGAAATGCTCGGAACACAATTTTTGACTCCGTAACTCGGTTTGACAAGTTAGGAGGTGAACATATCAAAAGTCCCCGGCCGTAGCCCTTGAGCGGGGGGGAGAGAGGGGGCTTTGAAGGTCCCATTTTCCCGTTTTTCGATTATATCTCGGAAACTATGCATCTCAGCGACATGGCCACTTATACAAAATGAAAGTTAATTTAATTTGTTACAAGTTTATTCAGTCAATTTTTTCGATATGTTGAATAGTTTTTGAGATATCCGCTCTTGAAAGTTTATTTAGGGCTCTCAATTTTTATCTTGATATATCTATATCAGTGAAGGTGCTAGGCCGTGTTTGGTATCGTTTTCGTATAAATCTGGGGTGCTGAATCCATTTAAGATATCACATTGACACCATTCCACAAAATAAAAATAAATCTTTTTAGGGTTCCGTACCTCAAAAGGAAAAAACGGAACCCTTATAGGATCACTCGTACGTCTGTATGTATGTCCGTCTGAATACACAAAATAGTTCTTTACCTATAGATGACAGGAAAACCTATTAGAAATGTGCAGTCAAGCGCGAGTCGGACTTAATGTGCGGAACCCTTAATACGCGAGTCCGACTCGCACTTGGCCGGTTTTTTTGAAACTCTTCTTGACGCTTAACCGCTGAACCGATTTCGTTGAAATTTGGTATAGAAATAGTTTGCGTCCCGGAACAGGACATAGGATAGATCTTATAACCAAAATCATCTTTTGAAGGTGTGAAAAGTGGCGTGGAAATTTGTACGGGAAATCAATAACCGCTGAACCGATTTATATGAAATTTGGGATGGTCTACATCTTTGATTTAGTTAAAAATGATGAAAAAACATGACTTCAAACCTAAACTTAAACAGTATTAACTTCAAGAAGTCAATTCTGAATTCCCCCCTACACCTCATTTCACACCTTTAAAGGATGATTTTTGAGATAACTTATTATATCCTGTCTCGGGACTCAAAATATATGTGTACCAAATTTAAATTAAAACTGTTCAGCAGTTTAAGCGTGAAGAGGAGTTTAAAAGAAAGTATTTTAAATTTGGTACTGCGAATTTATACGAAAACGATACCAAACATGGCCTCATAGCTTTACTGTTGTAGAAGTCAAAATAAAATTGAGAGCCCTAAATTCTTATTACTTGGCCAAACTTGTGTAGAAGGAAAAGGTAAAATAAAAGTCTTCGGCAGGAATATAAGACACAAATATATTTTTTTTGCGTTACAATTTCATTCATCAAATATAAACATACCTTGATTATACTATTCTAGTGAGATCCTCATAGATAAACAAAAACATTTACTTAAAAAATTACAAGGTCGAAATGTCACGGAACTTGTGAGAGTAATATGTGAAAAATAAAAACTTTTATGACAAAAAAAATCTGGACACAATTTAAGAATCACCCAATTGCGTCGAGGAATCATCTGTATTTTTGCTTGTTTCATTACCTCATCGCTTCTTTTTTGTCCTTTGTATTCTGTAGCAATTTGTTAGATCTGAAAATAAAGATAACTTGCGTCGTCACGGATGTCGATTTATAGGTTTTAGGGAGTGCAGAATTCGAAAACGATGATCATTTTATAATCCAAGATGGCGGCTACGTATTTTGTCATAAAAGTGGAATCCAAAATAGTCATCATTTTCGAAATCTGCGCCCCCTAAAACCTATAAAACGATATCCATGACGACTTTTATGACATAGTGCATTGCCGCCATTTTGAAATTGAAAATGTTATCATTTTCGAAATCTGCGCCCCCTAAAACCTATAAAACGACATCCATGACGACTTTTATGACATAGTGCATGGCCGCCATCTTGGAATCCAAAATAGTCATCATTTCGAAATCTGCGCCCCCTAAAACCTATAAAACGATATCCATGACGACTTTTATGACATAGTGCATTGCCGCCATTTATAAATTGAAAATGTTATCATTTTTGAAATCTGCGCCCCCCAAAACCTATAAAACGACACCCATGACGACTTTTATGACATAGTGCATGGCCGCCATTTTGGATTCCAAAATGGTCATCATTTTCGAAAGCGGGGCCCCCTAAAACCTATAAAACGACATACATGACGACTTTTATGACATAGTCCATGGCCGCCATTTTGGAATCCAAAATGGTTATCATTTTCTAAATCTGCGCCCCCCAAAACCTATAAAACGACACCTATGACGACTTTTATGACATAGTGCATGGCCGCCATTTTGGATTTCAAAATGGTCATCATTTTCTAAATCGGGGCCCCCTAAAACCTATAAAACGACATCCATGACGACTTTTATGACATAGTGCATGGCCGCCATCTTGGAATCCAAAATGGTCATCATTTTCGAAATCTGCGCCCCCTAAAACGTATAAAACGACACCCATGACGACTTTTTATGACACAGTGCATGGCCGCCATTTCGGATTCCAAAATGGTCATTATTTTCGAAATCGGCACTCCCTAAAACCTATATATCGACACCCATCTCGACTTTTATGACAAAGTGTTTTGCTACCATCTGCATGCAAGACATTTCTATTATTTTTACGTACAAAAATGGCCCCCTGTCAACTTTCAATCGAGATTTAATCGATAATTTATTCGATTAATATTCAGATTAATTCAATTTCAATCTATGTTAGGTCGACTAAACTAATCGCGATTAAAATTTGAGAATTAACTTTTTTTATTCCATTAATTAGTCGAATAAACAGTTAATCGATTAATGCCCATCTCTGACCATCTCTCATCTGGCATTTTTACACTTTGAGAATATCTGAAAACAAATCAACACAAGGAGCCATTTTGCAAATCCAGTAACATACCAGTAACTTTGTTATTACTTTTGACAGCGCGTGTCATGTGTCAACACAGAGTCGACACAAAGTCGAAACATTGCAACTACTTTGTGACTGCAATATTTCTCAGCCTTGAACCATATTTATACATCATAATTAACAAGTTTCGTAGTATGTAAAGCGTTATTTCTGTTATTTAAGTATAGTATACGCATCGAAGTACTAAAAATGCTTCAAATAATATAGTTATGAACACAGGCACTGAGAAGTAAACAATTTCATTTCCGGCTAAACTAAAACAATGTGGTGGCGCGTTGATTATATTACACTTAGTTTATCAAATCACTCGAGCAGTTTAATTCCCCATAATAATTTAAGTCATATTGTAATATAAATGCAAACAATATATAATTACGTCTTGTAATCCGTTTTAGAGATGGCGTATTAATGTCACTTATTTTTATTTAAGTATTTTTCCATCTGACAGTTTCCATTTGACAGGAACAAAATGAACGAATGAACGAATGATTTTGGCATAAAGTAGTCGCAAACCCGAAACAATGTGTGCACACGGCGACCACACTTTATGTCACTTTGTGTCATGTGTCGACCCTTCCCCATTTCTGGTAACTGTGTCGACACGGCGACGACTCTGCGACTGGAATTGTGACCGAAACAGACGGTGTCGACACAAGATGTGTCAACACCGCGTCGTAACGGCGACTGGAAATGGTTGTATGGGCTTAGGTCAGGCAACGAATGCTCCAAAAGTTGAAGAGGGAAATGCTCGGAACACAATTTTTGACTCCGTAACTCGGTTTGTCAAGTTAGAAGGTGAACATATCAAAAGTCCCCGGCCGTAGCCCTTGAGCGAGGGGGAGAGAGGGGGCTTTGAAGGTCCCATTTTCCGGTTTTTCGATTATATCTCGGAAACTATGCATCTCAGCGACATGGCCACTTATACAAAATGAAAGTTAATTTAATTTGTTACAAGTTTATTCAGTCAATGTTTTCGATATTTTGAATAGTTTTTGAGATATCCGCTCTTGAAAGTTTATTTATAGTGTAAACAACTTTATTTACGGTATTTGACACATTATGACTGACGTATATAGAGATGTAACTAACGCAAATCGATTGTCACAGCAAGCGATTACGATTGGATGGCACATAGACTGAGGTATCGAATTGTGACGTATAATGATTTTTTATTTGAGATTTAAATAAAGCTAAAATTATATGTTTTTCCCGCAAGGTAAATGCATTTAATACATCGACCTAGTAGGTCGCACCTATCGTCAAAATTGAAACTATCGGAATATCCATTTCCTCATCAATAATCAAATATACCTAATAAATAAATAATCATTTCGAATAACAATTAATCCCACGTTGTATTATTATGTAATCTTGTGTGGTATAATAAGCTTTAGTCGGGCCTGTCAGTTAGAACAAAATTTTGACAGTTCCTAACAACTGACAGGCCGATACCGTCCTGCGGATTGTTAATCAGTGGGCCCCTGAAATAAGTTTGCACTTTACATAATTCTTAAATTTATTAATAGATAATTCGGATAAGGGAGAGAGGAGGCTTTTGCCCAGTAGTGGGACAGACACATATGAAATGAAATGAAATGAAATATTTTTATTTCGAACAAAACAAACAAACAGAACAAAACATTTATAGCTTTCTATAATATAACTACGACGAACTGCACCAATACAAAAACTTTACTTTCAAACGTCAATACCGGATCGTTCAGAAATCGATACACTATCTATTCGAAAGTAAATATAATAAATTTAATAATGCTTTGTTGCGACCTAAAATGAAATATTCATATCGATTTACTTAGACGACTACCGATTCATAACGGTGGTGTCCGGACAACACTAAAATTAAAAAAAAAAAGACGTAGAACGTAAACGTTCGCAGTGCAGTTGTTTTCCTTTGTGATTTCAATGTGCAAGACATTTTACGTAGTGTTGCTGTAGTGAGTGACAGACGTCAAATACCGTAAATAACGTTGTTTACACTATAGGGCTCTCAATTTTATCTTGATATATCTCTCTCTCTCTCTTATTTTATATTGTCGGGCATGTTCGCCGACGCGCATGTGGACGGTTTCCACGCGACGCTGCGCAAGCGCTGCGCCGCGACGCTCCGCAGGGTGCGCGATAGCCGCCACAGTCTCCTGGCCGTAGTGGCAGGGAGATGGGACAGTGCATTAGTTAGGCACTGGACCTCCCAACATCTTAGTTTAGGTACTAACATAGTAATTTAAGTCTATTTTTAAGTTTGTTACTAACAACTATGGATTGAATCGTCCAAAATATTTTTTTTTTTATATCTATATCAGTGAAGGTGCTAGGCCGTGTTTGGTATCGTTTTCGTATAAATCTGGGGTGCTGAATCCATTTAAGGTATCACATTGACACCATTCCACAAAATAAAAATAAAACTTTTTAGGGTTCCGTACCTCCAAAGGAAAAAAACGGAACCCTTATAGGATCACTCGTGCGTCTGTATGTATGTCCGTCTGAATACACAAAATAGTTCTTTACCTATAGATGACAGGAAAACCTATTAGAAATGTGCAGTCAAGCGCGAGTCGGACTTAATGTACGGAACCCTTAATACGCGAGTCCGACTCGCACTTGCCGCAATCCGGATAGACTACTTCCTGATGAACATCCGAGATTAGCAAAACATAAAAAAAGCTGCACGATTATGTGTCTTAATATGTATAATGCATTACCTAATGATATGAAGACATTAAATATTATAGCATTCAAGCGACAATTGCATCAATGGCTAAATAACTACAATTTTTATAGCACAAATGAATTCTTGGACATGAAATTTAATTAATTAGACTTGACCTGTATAACATTAATAATTAATATATATAAATAGAGACATTATTTTATATGTTTTGCATGATAGTTTTTAAGTCTTGTACATATTTTGCATACCATTTATGGTTAAACATAAAACCTACCACCTATCGCATGAACACCGATGTACCTGGTAATGTTTATTGCAAATAAAAGATTCTTATTCTTATTCTTATTCTTGGCCGGTTTTTTTTTAACTCTTGACGCTTAACCGCTGAACCGATTTCGTTGAAATTTGGTATAGAAATAGTTTGTTTTAGTTTTGAAGGTGTGAAAAGTGGCGTGGAAATTTGTACGGGAAATCAATAACCGCTGAACCGATTTATATGCAATTTGGGATGGTCTACATCTTTGATTTAGTTAAAAATGATAAAAAAACATGACTTCAAACCTAAACTTCTGAATTCCCCCTACACCTCATTTCACACCTTTAAAGGATGATTTTGAGATAACTTATTAATATTATGTCCTGTCTCGGGACTCAAAATATATGTGTACCAAATTTAAATTAAAACTGTTCAGCAGTTTAAGCGTGAAGAGGAGTTTAAAAGAAAGTATTTTAATAAGTTTATATGTTTTTACTTCGGAATGGTGTCAATGTGATACCTTAACTAAATTTGGTACTGCGAATTTATACGAAAACGATACCAAACATGGCCTCGTAGCTTTACTGTTGTAGAAGTCAAAATAAAATTGAGAGCCCTCAATTCTTATTACTTGGCCAAACTTGTGTAGAAGGAAAAGGTAAAATAAAAGTCTTCGGCAGGAATGTAAGACACAAATATATATATATTTTTTGCGTTACTATTTCAATTATCAAATATAAACATACCTTGATTATATTATTCTAGTGAGATCCTCATAGATAAACAAAAACATTTACTTAAAAAATTACAAGGTCGAAATGTCACGGAACTTGTGAGAGTAATATGTGAAAAATAATAAAAACTTTTTACAAAAAAAATGAAACCGACTTCAAAAAGGATGAAATAAAATATTATCCTTTTTTATGTCTATGCGTTACCAACTCATATGTTTGAAGTCGGTGCCAAGCCAAATTTTGAAGCATACCATGACTTTGGTGCGATTCGATAAGGATTTACCTACGTTGGATTGCCTTACACGACGACAATGAACGTACTTTCTGTATGTACAGTCGACGTTAAAAATATGTTTACACTTTTCGCCTTATTACAAAGGAGTAAGGTGCAAAAGTCTAAACATATCATTGACCTCGACTAGACCTAAGAACACACCTAAGAACACACGATCAAACCTTCTTGGCGCAGTCCGTACCATGTTTGTCGGCACATTACTCGGAGTAATTAACAATGGAGCCGCCATTAACAGGCGTTCCCCTCTGTCGAAAATAGGCGGCCAATGGTCAACAACTTGTCAACCATATGTATGGACTGACGTTTATCTGACATGACGTACCTATACATTTGATGTGCCCCTCCCCCGCAAAAAACGGCAGACTATTTTGTACCGAAAATTTTAGACATGGCGTCTCCGTTGGTTATATCCTCTAAGGCACATTAGTGTAAATATAAATGCATTTTTTGCCGTCGTATTTTTTAAAGAGCATTTCTAACTAATGCTCGAACAGTCTATAGCACGCAAGTGTGGGATTGGGACTGAGTTATTTTCCGTCCCTTATCCAGAGGACTACATTTCAAAATATAAAATATTCAAGGAATTTACTTTCTTGCCAAATTTCACCTACAGAGGTTCAGTTGTTTAGCCATGAAAAGGCGACAAAGAGGCAGACAGAATACTTTACACATTTATACTAGTTATTAGTACAGTTCTAATGGGATTTATAGCCATAAAGCTGATTATTTTTGACTGACTATTTTAAATTTGGCTTGGCACCGACTTCAAACATATGAGTTGGTAACGCATAGACATAAAAAAGGATAATATTTTATTATTTAATCATTTATTTACATACAATATATACAGTGGTACTACTAAGGTAAATTAATAACTAGCTTAAATCTAAAATAGGCCCTTGAGGCATTGTACCAAGGATGCTGGCGGCATTTCCTCGCTGTATCGCAATTCGCAATGCTGATACGTTGTGCGAGCCGCCAGCTCTTCGGTCACCAGTTACGTCAACCAGACGCTTCGCGATTTCTGCGAACAACTTATGCGCGCTGGGACCCCATGGACCTAGAGTTTCAACTCCAAATGGTACAAAATGGTACTCTCTACCGAGGCTCTTATATTTGTTACGTTTTAGAATTTCGGCGCTTTCCGCCGCTCCGCCTGCTTTTACAGTAGTCCGTTGGAGGTGGGACGGTGCCAGTGTGTCTACGCAGGTAGCATCCTACACCAACATCCGTCCCAAGCTCCAAGGAACTAAGGACACTCCATCGGGCCTCTTGCCATCATCTCTGATAATGCCAGTCGGCTCAAGAAGAGCAGGCACATTGATGGTGGCAAGACACCGACGGATTATGTCATTAAGCGACGCATGTCTCGAAAAACGGCCTGCACTTTTTTGACAAGATAATCCGTGGTGTCCCAGTCGGTCCACGTCCGTGCCACAAGAGCATATGTGTGGCGTACACACCGAAACCCCGAGTCGCAAACCAGTCGCCAGTCTAAGGGAGGCCACCAAGAAAGATTTTATTTATTTCATCCTTTTTGAAGTCGGTTTAATTTTTTTTGTAAAAAGTTTTTATTTACCATTTTTAGTTTTAACGCATTGTTAAGAGCACGACGCATGAATGAAAAACAAGATCATGTTTAACACTAAATTCGTGTACCTATTACTTTAGTAAATATGTAATCAGGAATTTTCTCGAGTCCCATCTGGGAAATTATAATTCCTGTCAACTAAATCCATCCGCCCGCCCCGCCACTGACCCAATCCCTCAGCCCCCCGATCACTCAACCTCACAGCACAACAACCCCTGATCATGGAACCCCTCGATCCTGAACCAGCAACCCTTCAACCGCCATTCCCCGACCCCTTAATCCCTGACCCCTTAACTCCTAACCCTAATCCCCGATCAGTAGCATTACCAGCTTACCACGAGTTTGACATTGATATATTCGCTAGCATGTGTGTAACTTACTTCCTATGCATCTCGCTCGTACTAACCTTAGTGTGAGCGAGATGCATAAAAAGTTACATTTAGATGCATAAGACGTTAGCGAATATGTCAATGTCAAACTCGTGGTAAGACTACAGTTGCAGTACATCAAATTGGTGGTTTTCGGAAGCAAATGCTCGAGTTACTTTAGAAAACCCCGAAATCACTTAACACGTGCCTTTAAAAATTGAGGAGTTCCTTCAATTCCTCATGGATTCCATCATCAGACCAGAACCAAATATAATACGGAAACACCTTGGAGGTAACTTCTTCCAAACAAAAAAAGAATTACTCAAATCGGATCACAGGTGCCGGAGTAATCGCTGAACATACTTACATTTAAAGAAATCATCATCATTATCATCAAAATAATCATCATCATAAGGTCTACTTCATCAAATTGGTGGTTTTCGGGAGAAAATGCTCGAGTTGCTTAAGAAAACGCCCAAAACACCATGCATGTGCCTTTAAAAATTGAGGAGTTCCCTCAATTCTTCATGAATCCCATCATCAGAACAGAACCAAATTAAAATGGGACCAACTCGGAGGTAGCTCCTTTCAAACAAAAAAAAGAATTACTCAAATCGGACTACGGATGTCGGAGTAATCGGTGAACGTACAGTCAGCTGCAGAGATATGTGACCCCCCTGAATCGAAAACTTTAACTCGCCGCTCGGCAGGCCGAGACTCAGTATTCCAATCGATTCTTACAAAAATTGTATTTCTCCGGTAATAAATTAAATAAATTAAATAAATTCAATAAATTAAATAAATTAAATAAATTAAACAAATATAACAAATTAAACTAATTAAATAAATAAAATAAATACAAAAAAATAAATAAATTCAATTCAATAAATTCAATAAATAAATTAAATTTAATAAATAAAGTCATTAAAATTAACAAAATATAAATAAAGTAAATAAAATAAACAATTTTTTTAGTATTTTTTTTAGTTCTGACGGCACATCACTAAAACTACTTTAATGTAGCAAACCAGTAAGCAACCGATAATAAAGGTTACCATAACTGAATGAAAACCTGTTAAAAACCCTTAACAAAAACCCTATCGCGATGGGGTTTTGAGATTAACTCGGTTAAAGGTTAGGGTTACCGTTTCAATAAGGTTACCATTACAATCAGGTAACAGTATGATAGGGTTACCGAATGATAAGGTAACCGAATCGATTGGGTTACCGAATTGATAGGATTAAGCGTAAAGACGAATTTGAGGGACGCTGCTGCCGGTGGACGGGCAGCAGCGTCCCTCAAATTCGGTGTACTCGACTGCGATCGCCAACCCGCCTGCCAAGCGTGGCGATTATGGCATTCACCCCCCATCATGATGAGCACAATAGAACCACGGCCCCGAGGTTCCGGCGACCCCCGGTGCTCTGGCTATGGTAGCGGTCAGGGCATTAGCGGGGTCAGGGGTGCTAAGAATCTCCGGCAAAGATCCGGCTACCCGCCCCGACGACGACTGGCCCTGGTAACACACAACATACGCACTATGAGGACTGACGAAAAGATCTGCGAGCTGGAAGAGGAACTGAGCAGGTTACACTGGGACATTGTAGGGTTATGCGAAGTCCGTAGAGAGGGGGAGGACACGACAACCCTGAAGTCTGGTAACTTGCTCTACCACCGGGAGGGCGACCAACAGTCCCAAGGTGGTGTCGGGTTTCTCGTTCACAAGTCCCTCGTAAACAACATAATAACCATCGACAGTGTGTCGAGCAGGGTGGTATACCTAATACTCAGAATATCCAAAAGATATTCGCTGAAGGTCATTCAGGTATACGCACCGACCTCGTCGCACTCCGATGATGAAGTAGAAGCTATGTATGAGGACGTAAGTAGGGCCATACATACTTCTAAAACCTACTTTACTGTTGTTATGGGGGACTTCAACGCAAAGTTGGGCAAGAGAAGCGGGGATGAGTTGAGAGTGGGGCAATTTGGGTATGGGCAACGGAACCCTAGGGGTCAGAGGCTGGCCGACTTTCTGGAGAGAGAGGAACTCTTCATGATGAACTCTTTCTTCCAGAAGCCGCCTCACAGGAAATGGACCTGGATGAGTCCTGACGGTTCCACGAGAAACGAGATAGACTTCATCATGACCGACAAGAAACGGATATTCAGTGATGTCTCTGTGATCAACAGGGTAAAGACCGGTAGTGATCACCGAATCGTAAGAGGCACACTGAATATCAATATTAAACTTGAAAGGTCCAGCCTGATGAAGTCTACGCTCCGACCTACTCGAGCCTATGTTCAAAACCCCGAAAGCTTTCAACTCGAGCTCTCTAACCGCTTTGCTTGCCTAGAGAACTTGGCTTCAGTGGACGAAATCAACGACGGGCTAGTGGAAACTGTCCACACAGTAGGGTCTAAGTTTTTTAGATCCCGCCGTAAAGATAGACCTCAGAAATTGACCGAGCAAACCTTAAACCTCATGGCTGAACGACGCTCGCTACAGTTGCAGTCTCCCGATGACGCGGAGTCATATAGGCAGCTCAATAGACGTATATCTAAGTCCTTGCGACATGATCTGCGTCTCTTTAATACTAACCGTATTAAAGAGACTATTGAGCGAAACCAAGGCTCCAAAGTGTTCGCAAAGGACAAGTCTATTGGGCAAAGCCAGCTGACAAAGCTGAAACGGGAAGATGGCAGCATAGCGTCGAGCAAAGCGGAGGTTTTAGGTGAGATCGAGAGGTTCTATGGACAGTTATACACTTCGATCGCAAAGCCCGTTGACAGCTTGGTAGGAGATCCAAGAGCCAAGCTGTCCCGACATTATACCGAAGATATCCCGGACATCAGTCTGTACGAGATTAGGATGGCCCTGAAGCAGCTTAAGAACAACAAGGCGCCGGGCAAAGACGGAATCACTTCAGAGCTTCTGAGAGCGGGTGGAACACCGGTACTTAAAGTCCTCCAGAAGCTCTTTAATTCCGTCTTGTCCGAGGGCATAACGCCTGAAACATGGAATAGAGGCGAGGTGGTGCTGTTCTTCAAAAAAGGTGATAACAACCTATTGAAGAACTACAGACCCATCACGCTTCTGAGCCATGTCTATAAGCTGTTTTCAAGGGTCATCACGAACCGTCTCGAACACAGACTTGATGACTTCCAGCCTCCCGAACAAGCCGGTTTCCGAAAAGGCTATGGTACCATAGACCACATCCATACGCTGCGGCAAGTTATACAGAAGACCGAAGAGTATAACTTGCCATTATGCTTAGCGTTTGTGGACTATGAGAAAGCCTTCGATTCGGTGGAAACATGGGCGGTGCTTGAGTCTCTTCAGCGATGCCATATTGACTATCGGTACATCGAAGTGTTGAAGTGTTTGTATAGTAACGCCACCATGTCGGTCCGAGTACAGGAGCAGAGCACGAGGGCGATTCCATTGCGAAGAGGCGTAAGGCAGGGAGACGTTATCTCTCCGAAACTGTTTACTGCCGTAATGGAAGACGCCTTCAAGCTCCTGGAATGGGAAGGACTTGGCATCAACATCAACGGCGAATACATCACTCACCTTCGGTTTGCCGACGATATCGTAGTCATGGCAAAGTCGATGGAGGAACTCAGCATGATGCTCGATGACCTCAACCGAGTTTCACAACGGGTGGGCTTGAAAATGAACATGGACAAGACGAAACTTATGTCAAATGCCAATGTTGTGCCCATCCCAGTCTCTGTTGGGAACTCGGTACTCGAAGTTGTTGACTCGTACATCTACCTAGGACAAGTAGTCCAATTAGGTAGGTCCAACTTCGAGAAAGAGGTCAACCGCCGAATCCAACTCGGTTGGGCAGCGTTCGGGAAACTACGTAATGTCTTTTCGTCCGACATACCTCAGTGCCTCAAGACGAAAGTCTTTAATCAATGTGTGTTACCAGTGATGACTTACGGCTCCGAAACGTGGTCTTTCACTATCGGCCTCATCTCAAAACTTAAAGTCGCTCAACGAGCTATGGAGAGGGCTATGCTCGGAGTTTCTCTACGTGATCGAATCAGAAATGAGGAGATCCGTAGACGAACTAAAGTCACCGACATAGCCCACCGGATTAGCAAGCTGAAGTGGCAATGGGCAGGCCACATTGCACGCAGAGAAGATGGCCGATGGGGTCGAAAAGTGCTCGAGTGGAGACCACGGACTAGCAAGCGCAGCGTAGGACGTCCACCCACAAGATGGACAGACGATCTTGTTAAGGTCGCCGGAAGACGCTGGATGCGGGTCGCTTCCAACCGGCACGTATGGAGGTCCAAGGGGGAGGCCTATGTTCAGCAGTGGACGTCTTATGGCTGAGATGATGATGATGATGAAGCGTAAAGAGGGGTTTTCCGGTCCTTGCGCTTAACCGCTGAACCGATTTCGTTGAAATTTGGTATAGAAATAGTTTGCGTCCCGGAACAGGACATAGGATAGATCTTATAACCAAAATCATCTTTTAAAAGTGTGAAAAGTGGCGTGGAAATTTGTACGGGAAATCAATAACCGCTGAACCGATTTATATGAAATTTGGGATGGTCTACATATTTGATTAATAAAACATTTATTTACATACAATATATATACAGTGGTACTACTAAACGAAATTAATAACTAGCTTAAATCTAAAATAGGCCCTTGAGGCATTGTACCAAGGATGCTGGCGGCATTTCCTCGCTGTATCGCAATGCTTTGATTTAGGTAAAAATGATAAAAAAACATGACTTCAAGCCTAAACTTAAATAGTATTAACTTCAAGAAGTCAATTCTGAATTCCCCCCTACACCTCATTTCACACCTTTAAAGGATGATTTTTGAGATAACTTATTATGTCCTGTCTCGGGACTCAAAATATATATGTACCAAATTTAAATTCAAACTGTTCAGCAGTTTAAGCGTGAAGAGGAGTTTAAAAGAAAGTATTTTAATAAGTTTATATGTTTTTACTTCGGAATGGTGTCAATGTGATACCTTAACTAAATTTGGTACTGCGAATTTATACGAAAACGATACCAAACATGGCCTCGTAGCTTTACTGTTGTAGAAGTCAAAATAAAATTGAGAGCCCTAAATTCTTATTACTTGGCCAAACTTGTGTAGAAGGAAAAGGTAAAATAAAAGTCTTCGGCAGGAATATAAGACACAATTTTTTTTTTTGTTTGCGTTACTATTTCAATCATCAAATATAAACGTACCTTGATTATATTATTCTAGTGAGATCCTCATAGATAAACAAAAACATTTACTTATAAAATTACAAGGTCGAAATGTCACGGAACTTGTGAGAGTAGGTAATATGTGAAAAATAAAAACTTTTATGACAAAAAAATCTGGACACAATTTAAGAATCACCCAATTGCGTCGAGGAATCATCCGTATTTTTGCTTGTTTCATTACCTCCTCGCTTCTTTTTTGTCCTTTGTATTCTGTAGCAATTTGTTAGATCTGGAAATAAAGATAACTTTCGTCGTCACGGATGTCGATTTATAGGTTTTAGGGAGAGCAGAATTCGAAAACGATGATCATTTTATAATCCAAGATGGCGGCTACGTATTTTGTCATAAAAGTCGTCATGAATATCGTTTTATAGGTTTTAGGAAGGGCCGATTTCGAAAATGATGACCAGTTTGGAATCCAAGATAACTGCCGTGCACTTTGTCATAAAAGTCGTCATGGATATCGTTTTATAGGTTTAAGGGAGTGCAGAATTCGAAAATGATGACCATTTTGGATTTCAAGATGTCTGCCGTGCACTTTGTCATATGAGCCGTCATGGATGTTGATTTATAGGTGTTAGGAAGAGTAGAATTCGAAAATGATGACCATGACCAACGTGCACGGCAGACATCTTAGATTCTAAAACGGTCATAATTTTCGAATTCTCCACTCCCTAATACCTATAAATCGAGATCCATGACGACTTTTATGACAAAGTGTACATCTTGGTTTCCAAAATGGTCATCATTTTCGAATTCTGCACACCCTAAAACCTATACATATAAGTAGTTCGCCCCGAACTGTGAACTCGCGGTTCGCCAAACAGATCAATTGAATGCAGTGCTACTTAGTCTGAGATGGGCATTTCGTAATTGATTCCTGATTCCACGATTACTTGAAATTACTTTGTAATCTGATTACCGATTCCTAGATTACTTTGTAATCTAACAATACCGAATTACTAAGTACAATTCCATTTGAGGAATCAGGAATCAATTTTTCGAATACTACAATTACTAGTAATAGAAATCAATGTCGATTCTTCATTAGGTACAGGAATATATATTACTTGATTCCTTTCAGATTACATTTCGTACTACTACATAAGTGCTATCAAAAGTACATTTCGATAGTAGATATAGATGTTGTTGACTTACTAGGATGCATCTACCGATACCTTATTTGAAACAGGTGTGCAGATTTCGAAATTGATGACCATGACCAATAAAACGAGATCCATGACGACTTTTAACATAGTGCATGGCGGCCATCTTGGATTCCAAAATAGTTATTATTTTCGCAATCTGCGCTCCCTAAAACGTACAAAACGACAGCCATGACGACTTTTATGACATACTGCATGGCCGCCATTTTGGATTCCAAAATGGTCATCATTTTCGAAATCAGGGCCCCCTAAAACCTATAAAACGACACCCATGACAACTTTTATGACCTAGTGCATGGCCGCCATTTTGGATTCCAAAATGGTCATCATTTTCGAAATCTGCGCCCCCTAAAACCTATAAAACGACATCCATGACGACTTTTATGACATAGTGCATGGCCGTCATCTTGGAATCCAAAATAGTCATCATTTTCGAAATCTGCGCCCCCTAAAACCTATAAAACTTAGTTATTTAATTTATTTAATTTTTAATTTATTTAATTTATTTAATTTATTTAATTTATTTAATTTATTTAATTTATTTAATTTATTTAATTTATTTAATTTATTAAATTTATTTAATTTATTAAATTTATTAAATTTATTAATTTTATTAAATTTATTTAATTTATTTAATTTATTAAATTTATTAATTTTTTTTAATTTTTTAAGTTTATTTAATTTATTTGATTTATTAAATTTATTTGATTTATTAAATTTATTTAATTTATTAAATTTATTAAATTTATTAAATTTATTAAATTTATTAAATTTATTAAATTTATTAAATTTATTAAATTTATTAAATTTATTAAATTTATTAAATTTATTAAATTTATTAAATTTATTTGATTTATTTAATTTATTAAATTTATTTAATTTATTAAATTTATTTATTTTATTTAATTTATTTAGTTTATTTAATTTATTTAATTTATTTAATTTATTAATCTTATTTAATTTATTTATTTTAATTATTTTAGTTATAATATAATAATATTTATAATAAAGTCACCATCAGCCCCGATGACGTCAGTTGTGCCATCCGCACGGCTCAGAACTGGAAAAGTCCTGGGCCGGATGGATTGCACAACTTCTGGCTAAAGTGGTTCCGATGCTCGCACTCGCGCTTGGCAGCACAATTTCAACAAGCCCTCGAGCTTGGTTCTCTCCCACCTTCCTTAACAACTGGTGTCACCTTCCTGCTCTATAAGTCCGGTAGTGCCACGGAAGCGAAGAACTACAGACCCATCACATGCTTGCCTACACTCTACAAGCTCCTTACATCCATTTTGAGAGCAAAAATCAACGCGCACATTGTCGCAAACAACATTCTGGCTTCCGCTCAAAATGGATGTAGGGTTGGGTCCCGTGGTACTAAAGAGCTCCTCCTCATAGACATGACCATTTGCCAACAAATCTGGCGGAACAGGGGTGCCCTCTCGGCCGCTTGGATTGACTACAAGAAGGCCTATGATTCGGTGCCTCATTCATGGTTGGGGAGGGTCTTAGAGCTGTATAAAGTTGATGCAGCTTTGAGAGCCTTCCTAAGCGCGTGTATGAGACAGTGGACCACAGTCCTTCGTCAACCAGGAGGCCGGGATGACCGCCCTGGCCCGCAGGATTTTATAAGGATTGAGCGAGGAATCTTTCAGGGCGACAGTCTGAGTCCCCTGTGGTTCTGCCTAGCTTTGAATCCCCTCAGCACCCTGCTGAAGGATTTGGGACTAGGTTGCCGGCTTCGGAGAGAGGGTGAAGTCATTTCTCACCTTCTGTACATGGATGACCTCAAATTATTTGCACCAAATAGCCAAGACTTGTTGGAGCTACTGAAAACCACCGAAGTCTTCAGTAGTGCCATCCACATGGAGTTTGGTGTCGATAAATGTGCGGTTATGCATGTACAGCGGGGGAGGGTTGTAAATTCAACAAATTTACAACTTTCTGAGACAATGTCTTTCAGATCTATCTCTGAATCAGAAACCTATAAATACCTTGGTATGTCACAGTCGTTGGGTATTGAGGACGAGGGTATTAGACGGTCGGTGAAGGAGCGCTTTTTCAGTCGGCTCACAAAAGTCCTTAACAGTCTTTTGTCAGGAGGCAACAAAGTGCGCGCCTTCAACGCCTGGGTAATGCCCCTACTCACATACTCCTTTGGCATACTAAGGTGGACTCAGACCGAGCTGGACGCCCTGGATCGGAGGGTCCGGTCACTGCTCACCACACATCGCATGCTACACCCACGCTCGTCAGTTATGAGATTGTACATCCCACGGAAGTGTGGAGGCCGAGGCTTCCTAAACGCCAAGGATCTCCACAACCGCGAGGTGTACAATCTCAGGAATTATTTCCTTAACAACGAGTGTGGGATGCATCGTGATGTGGTGGCAGTAGACAGGAACCTCACGCCGCTCTCCTTGGCAAACGAGAACTGGCGCAAACCTGTGGTACTAAGTACTGCGGATCGCAAGGCGGCATGGGAGAGTAAGGTGCTACACGGGCGGTTCTACAAGGCCCTCACGGGACCCGATGTGGACCTGCTCGCGTCGGTGAACTGGTTACGATTCGGGGACCTCTTCGGAGAAACCGAGGGTTTTGCCTGTGCAATTGCGGACGAAGTGATGATGACGAACAACTATCGGAAATATATCCTGAAGGACGGTACAGTCGACATTTGTCGGGCATGCCGCCGTCCCGGAGAGTCACTCAGGCATATCATTTCCGGTTGTTCTCATCTTGCTAACGGCGAGTACTTGCACAGACATAATCTCGTAGCCAGAATTATTCACCAGCAACTTGCTCTTCTATATGGCCTTGTGGACCGCGAAGTACCGTACTACAAGTACTTACCTGCGCCTGTTCTCGAGAATGGTCATGCCACGCTCTATTGGGATCGATCTATCATCACAGACAGGACTATTGTAGCCAATAAGCCTGACATTGTGATAATAGATCGATCGCAACGTCGGGCCGTGCTCGTTGACATCACCATCCCCCATGATGAGAATCTCGTGAAGGCCGAGAAGGACAAGTCCAGTAAGTACCTAGACTTGGCTCACGAGATAACCGCCATGTGGGATGTTGATTCGACGATCATTGTCCCGATAGTCGTTTCAGTGAACGGTCTAATAGCGAAGAGTCTCGACCAACATCTTGAGAGACTCTCGCTAGGTGGTTGGATCAAGGGTCAGATGCAGAAGGCGGTGATCTTGGACACGGCGCGGATAGTCCGCCGGTTCCTCTCTCTGCAGCCCTGACCACCGGTAGCTTGGGCCTTGCCCCGCTGCTGGCGGCACCCTAGGTTAGGTTTTTTATAATGTGTTTATATTCATTTTTATTGTTTTGTAAGTGTTTTTATATTTTACTTTTATATTCATATTATAAATAACCTAACTTAAGATGAGAAATGAATAAAGAGAATTTATAATAAGAACACACCACACAGGTAGGTATAAAGATAAACAAAGGAAAGGCAAAAAAACTTGTTTGTGCTGGAGGCTTCATAGACCGCCCATGCCAACCTCGGTTATTCAATAATAAGTTGAATTTAAGTGTGCGTAAAGATTACAATCGTTTGAACTGGTCAAAAACCTCATAATGAGGTAACTGAATAGACTGGGTTTTTATTTCGGTTACCGGTAACAGAGGTTAACTCGATCTGATACGGTTACCGAATCAAAGTGTTACCTTATTAAGCGGTTACCGTTATGGTAGGGGTTTTTATAAACACCTCTAAAATAACCCTATGAAAAACCCCGGTTAAGGTAACCGGTTCCTGTCCCTGGTTAAGCGTCAAGAGGAGTTTCAAAAAAACCGGCTAAGTGCGAGTCGGACGACTCGCGTATTAAGGGTTCCGTACATTAAGTCCGACTCGCGCTTGACTGCAGATTTCTAATAGGTTTTCCTGTCATCTATAGGTAAAGAACTATTTTGTGTATTCAGACGGACATACATACAGACGCACGAGTGATCCTATAAGGGTTCCGTTTTTTCCTTTTGAGGTACGGAACCGTAAAAATATTTATTTATTTTGTGGAATGGTGTCAATGTGATACCTTAAATGGATTCAGCACCCCAGATTTATACGAAAACGATACCAAACACGGCCTAGCACCTTCACTGATATAGATATATCAAGATAAAATTGAGAGCCCTAAATAAACTTTCAAGAGCGGATATCTCAAGAACTATTCAACATATCGAAAAAATTGACTGAATAAACTTGTAACAAATTAAATTAACTTTCATTTTGTATAAGTGGCCATGTCGCTGAGATGCATAGTTTCCGAGATATAATCGAAAAACGGGAAAATGGGACCTTCAAAGCCCCCTCTCTCCCCCCCGCTCAAGGGCTACGGCCGGGGACTTTTGATATGTTCACCTCCTAACTTGTCAAACCGAGTTACGGAGTCAAAAATTGTGTTCCGAGCATTTCCCTCTACAACTTTTGGAGCATTCGTTGCCTGACCTAAGTAGCTTATTGCATTTCTTTAAAAACTTTCCTGTAAAAGGTTGACGGGTGTTGGGTGTTTATATGGTTTCGGTCGATTATTATCATTTGCATTGCCCATGATGACTTACTAGAATTACGAGCACACGAGACACTAATAGTAGTTTGACAAACCTTGGTTTTCAAGAGGTATTTTATATTGACATTTGCTGTCACAAATTTGCTGTCAGATTTAGTCGCAAACCGCACGCAAAGTGCACACAAATGTGTCGACACCTTGTTACGGAAAAGTGTACACACGGCGACGACACTTTGTTTCGAAACAATTCTAGACACATTGTGTGGACTCTGTTACGACACATCTGACATTTAGTTACCACTTTGATGATTCTGCGACTGGAATGGTTATATGGGCAGCAACAATGAAATTAACATAGTTTGACATTAATCGTTCTTATGTTATAAAACTTATGAACAACCAATAGTGTGACAATAGGGATGGACTCAGCATTTGCTGTGTTACAGACTAGCTGTCACAGCGCTGGTTTTCAGTTCACCCCTAATTATATAATTATAAGACATTAAAATATAATAAAAAATATAAAACAAGTGTTTTTATCAAATATATGGCCGCTAGGTGGCGACAGCGCCACGCGCGGCTTATGGCAAACCCCAAAATTGGGGCCGAACGGATGTACTTTTAGCTACCTGTAGCAATTAGCAAAGCGACGAAATCGCCTGATAAAGGTGTTTTTAATTCCGAAGTTAAATCACGGTAAGTGCTACTGCATTGTTCAGTCAGCAAATTTCTAAGGTGTCAGACGTCTCTTCGGGACTGTTTATAGGTACATCGACTATTAGTGTTTAGTGCGTTTCATATATTTTCTACCAAACGCAAGTTGCAACAAACTCGCACTAAACACTAATCAATGTGTAAATTGTGTAAACAGCTTCAAGGTACGCGTTTCACAGCGCATAATAGGTACTTATCATTTAAAGAAAATCGCACATTCGATGTGTCCTACAAACAACAAAAGACACAACTCTCGTCCCGCTGACGGCGCTGACCAGTCCGCGAATTGTCACCGCGACACGCACACGCTTACCCGTCGCTTCGAGTGAAAATTTTAGAAATCGGGAAAATGTTCAAACTCGTTTGTGTTTCAATCGTAAGTACGAGTATTATAATAGTTTTCTACGTGTAAGTGATAGGTACACGAGAGGAATAGGTAAAAAAGTTCGGATGTTCTAGAAAATGAACGGACAAAGCGGTTTGCTTACATTGGTTTTGTATACATTTCAACCGGTTAAGTTTAAGGTGGAAAGGGATTATGAAGTCTTAATTTATCCATGTAGGTACTTATACCTCTGAGTCGGTGAATAATGTGAGAGACGTTTTCTATAATTATTTATTGGGGCATATTGAGATAAATGAAACAATGTCAATTTCGATTTCAATGTAATTTTATCGTGGAGCGCACGAACTACATAATTATGTGAAAGCGTGATGCGCTAGTGATTTACAAATAAAATTGTTACCTATGACATTTCATCAGATTACTGAATTCGTCTCATGGGCTCTAAGAACCAGCATGAACTTAAAGTTTGTCAAGTTTGAATTTCGCGCCTTTTTCTACTGACAAAGTTGTTTGACCGGCTATACCTACTTACCTACTTCTTTCTTCTCTTCATCGTGCAAATTGTAGGTATAACAATTGATCTACAACAAAAAATGCATCCAATATGTTTATAACTTTGACACTCAAAATTCTCAAAAATGATGCTACAAAGTTTAGTGGCAAATTCATCATTATTCGTAACAACATAGTTCATAACCTGTTTCCAGTTGATCAATTCGTACCAAAATATGCGATGCCATTAATTACATATTGACTAATTACTGGTTTCCAAATGTCTGCGACAGTTATTCGTTACATTTATGATGCCTATAATTTGTAAATGTCACTGGTTTTCGTCTTGTGCGGCAAATCACTAAGGAAAAAAACACGTGTAATAGGTATTTTTATAATTGTGTCTCCACTCTCTAGTAAAAGCCTAACACAACTAGTCACTCGACAATTAAAAGTAGGATAATAGGAATTAACGTATCAGCGCAGCATGCAAAAGTCGGTGAGAATCGAGATCTATGGAGGCATCGTCATCAGGTCATTCGTCATCTCTCATATTAATATTATAGTAAGAAGGGGGCCGGTGGTAATAAGACGGACCGACGATCTCATCGAAATCATAGAAAAGAGAACCGTCTCTCCCGTATCCATCGGTCTCATTGATCCTCTTCCTCCGATTGTGAGTTTAGCTCTTTTCACGTTAACATGTACCTAATGTTTAAATAAGATTCTCATTGTTAATTTATCCGCAATGATTAATCACTACGTATAAATAATGAATGACAGCATGTTTCACAGACTCGTCGCCCATACATACTCGTACATTAAATTCCAATATTAGTAATTACGACTTTAGTTATACCGGGTGTTGCCTGTAACACGAGCTTCGGGTAACCAATTTAAGTCTGATCTCGGGTTTCATATGATTTTAATAGATTTTGAGATCAAGATACGCTAAGGTATTCGTAATAAAAATGTATGATGAGAATGCAGTCTTGGCATCCTTGTTAATGAGTCGCAACAGGTGCAAGATCTAAGATTCCAATTTAACAATTTGGTATGGTTTTCAGCTGGTTTTGATATAGCTTTGACGATCGTCTTGGTGATTGGCGCGCATCTCGTGCATAACTTTCACTCAGTTGCGGATTTGAAGTCTTTGCCGCTCTAGACCCCATGTCCTGTAACCGCCCCTTTCTCAGCACTCATCATATTGACTACATTTTGAGTTATTTCTTGTTATCATCAGCGAATTTTTTGTCACAATTTGCCGCCCCTAATTACAGTAATTACCTATCTTGCCGCCCTAGGCCCGGGCCTACTGGGCCTTAGGGCAAATCCACCATCGCTTTCACTTCATTTCGCATGCACCAATCATCGTGAGCAATCTTTAAGGTCGTATCAAAATGAGATCAAAACCTTTACAAATGTTAAATCTGAATCGAGCCTTAGCACTTGTCCCGAGCTCTCTCTGGCTCGAATCACTATTCTGGCGGCTACGGGGTATGGGTACTTTTTAAAAACCGGCCAAGTGCGAGTCGGACTCGCCCACCGAGGGTTCCGTACCATTACCGACGGTTTCTTGTATTAAAACTTTTTTCAGGTAACGGTGTGCCTTCAGCTTACGAGCGGGGGCGTTATGAAGCGTAAGTAAATATTATTATTTACTAAATCAGACTTTTACATGTCACATCCCTGGAAACATTATCCAAGATATAATTCATAAGCCATGAGTGAAACTGTGGCTCCCGCTTACTTGACAACAGTCATGTCAAATAAATACCTAGTAGTTAAATTATGTAGAGTGAATTTTGCCCTTGGTTGGTCTACCAGAACCAGACTATTAAACAGTGAGTGATAAGAGGCGGTCTACGTTAAGATTGCCGACCGACTTGGCATTTTTAATTTTAAAACTTTACAAGCCTCAATTAGTAAATCTATTTTTTATCCCTTTCTTACAAATACATAAGCCTAAATGACAGATTAATTGCTAATTAAGGCTTGTAGCGCGTTAACTAATAACGTCATTAGCGTAGACGCATTCTATAGTCTGTATCTTTGGGTATTTAAATAAAAGTAAACAAACAATTTCTAAATTTTCGGGTAGTTAGAGTCGGACCAAGAAAAGTATGCAGCGGATTTGATAGCCCACTCAGCGCAAGTGTTATTAACCGCCTTAAAAAAAAGGAGGTTCTCAGTTTGACCCGTATGTATGTATGTATGTATGTTTGTTCGCGATTATCTCGCGTTTGGCTTAACCGATTTTGATGCGGTTTCCAGAAAAGTGTTTGTTACATTCTGGAGAAGGTTTTAGTATACATAGATCTGAGCTGATGCTGAACCCTGGCTGTACCTAGTGGAACTCAGGTTTGGTGCAACATAGGCCCACGCTATTTTGGTCATCCGTCACATCTTCATGAGCACTTGGGAGAGCAGTACCCAAGATGGAGCTGATGCTGAACCCTGGCTGTACCTAGTGGCACTCAGGTTTGGTGCAACATAGGCACACTTTGTTTTGATTAACCGACTTGTCGTCGTGTGCCTATGTTGCAGAGTTCCACTAGGTGGGTCAATCAACTTTTTTCTAACCGCCTTTAAAAAAAGGAGGTTCTTAGTTTGATCCGTAAGTTTGTATGTTTGTATGTATGTATGTATGTATGTTTGTATGTTTGTTCGTGATTATCTCGCGTTTGGCTGAACCGATTTTGATGCGCTTTTCAGAAAAGTGTTACATTCTGGAGAATGTTTTAGTGTACAGTACATGGATGGTTTGAAAAACCAATTGGACCCGGTAGGTGGCGATGCTATCGGTATACCTACCAACAAATTTAAGTTGCCTAAACCGATTTAGATAAAAGAGAAATAAATTTATTTAAATCAAAACATACATACAGTTAGTCATACTTACAAACTAAACACACACTAGTTACTAACTAAACATTGTTGCCGCTCCTAGACGCTTCCGGTGCAAAAGTGCCCATAAATCTCGCGGCATTGCCGCGCTGGATGGCTATGGATAGCCTTTGCACCAGAAACGACTCGAAGCCGGGGTCCTCCCCCTTCTGCCTAAGTCGACGGCCTATGTCGCGCACTATGTTTTAGATAAAATAGTGGGAGTGGGAGTCGGACTCGGACTGGGACTGGAAGTGGGAGCAATTACATACAAATCGTGTAGCACCGAAACATATTATGTTTTGTCGCGATTATCAACGAGTTAGGCCATCACGAACATTAGTAGGTAGTTACTAGCCCAAAACTAAATGGAGAAGATAACAAAACTAGTATTTTTGTCCAAAACCTAAAATAAATAAAGTACCTATCACTAAATAGTAAAAAATAAAATAAATAAATAAATAAGAATAAAAAAATAAAAATAAACATAAAGAAAACTAAAATAAAATAATTTAATACTAAATTTCACTAAAACTAAATGGAGAGCCTAACAAACTAGTATTTTAGCCCAAAACCTAAAATAAATGAAGTACCTATCACTAAAAAGTAAAAAAAAAATCAAAATAAAGAAAAAGAAAACCAAAATAAAATAACTTAATATAATTTCTTTTTTAAAAAAAGGGAACCGCCTTCAAAAAATCAACCCACTGAAAAGCACAAAATTTTTTTTATATGGCACCCCTATACGTGTCCAGTCCCTATCCCGTCGTAAAACAAATTTCTGCCAAAAAGTAATTAATACCTAATAATAAGAAAATTAGCAGCAGCAGCAGTGAGCAGTGGTGGCCGAGTGGATATGACGTCTGACTTTCAATCCGGAGGTCGCGGGTTCAAACTTCAAATCCTGGCTCGTACCAATGAGATTTTCGAAACTTATGTACGAAATATCATTTGATATTTACCACTAGCTTTTCGGTGAAGGAAAACATCGTGAGGAAACCTGCATACATCTGCGAAGAAATTCAAAGGTGTATGTGAAGTCCCCAATCCGCATTTTGCTAGCGTGGGGACTATAGCCCAAGCCCTCTCGCGCATGAGAGGAGGCCTGTGCCCAGCAGTGGGACGTATATAGGCTGAAATGATGAATAAGAAAATTAATAATCATCCGGGTAATTGCTTAGTTTTTGAAGGCGGTGCCAAACCAACAAAAACATTATTTGCTGCCAATAAAAAAAAACGAGTATGTAGTACCTACGAGAACTAAATTAATGAGAATAATGAGTAAACTAAGTTTGGTTGTCTAAAATATCGGTTCTCTAAAATTTTGGTTTGGCACCGACTTCAAAAACGAAGTAAGTAATTACCCGGATGATTATTAATTTTCTTATTATTAGGTATTAATTACGTTTTGGCAGAAATTTGTTTTACGACGGGATAGGGACTGGACACGTATAGGGGTGCCATATAAAAATTATTTTGTGATTTTCAGTGGGTTGATTTTTTGAAGGCTCCCTTTTTTTTTAAACTTCACACTTCTATAAAATTATGACGTATAAATAACACTTGGACTGCGTTGGCTATCAAATCCGCTGCAGACTTTTCTTGGTCTGACTCTATAACATTTATTGGTTCACCAACCAAATACAAAACCTCCTGGATCTGTCACTGAACGACCTGACCTTAACCTACATTATTTGATCATGTAATGTTTTCATCTACCCTCAACTGACTTAAGGAGCCATTTGAGGGTAGATTTTGTTTATTTTTATTTAAATACCTAAAGATACTATGTAAGATATATAAGATATAGAGTATAGGTAGGTATTTTTTCTCCAGCTGATGACTCCATTAAATATCCTGGGCCTATTAAGGATAGGCTCGACGTCCCGGACGAGTGCAAGGACCAGAATTTCTGCACAATAAAGCCGCCGGACTACCCTCAAGAACAGTTTGATAAGATGTTCAAGGGAACAGTAAGTACCTATATGTATATGTATGTTTACAAAGTGCTTCTAAATCATTCATCAGAGTGTCACTTATTTAATGATATTCTGGAGTCCCAGTCAAATTTGCCGTACAAAAAACGACCTTGATTTGACTTTTAGAATTGAATTGAATTGCCATTTGCAAATATTTCATAAATCAGCTCAAGAGACAAAAATAATAATAATTATTAATCGGCTATTAATAATCTGTTATTATTATTAATAAAATAGTAATACTAGCTTAGGTACGCGACACTCTGGAGAATATACCAATTTTTGTAAGTGACTAGGTATACCTTGTTGTTTACCACTATTTACCATTTGAAGGTTAAACGTATTTGACCAGTGCTTACCTAAGTAAGTACCTACTGTTTATTAAAATGTATAAAACAGCATTCGTAGTCGTACACCCATTTTAAACAGTGGCGGTACTTCCATACAAGCCGAAAAGCCGGGCTTGCCTTAGTTGCCTTACCGAAATTCCGTAGTGTTTAAGATCAATAATCAATACAGATTATTTTTAAACCGCGCGCCAAATGAACACATATTATTACTAAATTCAAGTCACAGCGCGCGGACCGCGGCGCCAGCGTGTTGCAAATTTTTGCCGTTATATCGTGCTCGCACTCGTCGGCTTGCAACTGGGCTTGCTCTTGGCCCTCTAAGCCTACAAACGCCATAGAACGATGTAACTATTTGTTGGTATGTATAGCAATTTTATAAGGCGATTTAAAGCCTGGCTTTTGGTGTGAAGTTAGCTGCATAAATTCGCACGGACACGCGTTTACTTCAAGTGTATTATTATTTAGTCGAGTCGAAAGTCGAAAGTAACGAAAGCTCAATTTATTTAAGTGAATTTGAATTAAATAGTGAATGTGGATTTGTTAGTTTGTTGTGGCGTTTTTAAATGTTAACAATGGATGAAGTTGTTCCTTGTATGAGACGGTATGAGATGCGTCCACGTATTATCTACTCAACTTAGACAAGGTAAAATCGTTAAACTTTGTAGAAAAACGGGATATCATTTCCAACACCCGACTTGTGTATTCTCAGATAAGTCAGTCGCATTAAGAGAAAATTTTGTGCGGCCGTTTACAAAACACAAGGATTGTTGGTTTACTCCAATTAAGGCGTAATTAGAGTGACAGAGAACGAAGCATGCAATTTGCAAACTTCAGTGTTCGCGGTATGATATGTTTGTAAAATTATATCTAGTAGTTATAGTAGTACCTAGTATGCCCTGTGCGCTATGATAACTCGCCGCGATACGCTAGCAAATTCATTTGAGTCCAAAGAGTGAGATTGGACATTTATTACGAAAACATATCTTTCGGCTTGCCTTACTCCGAAACCCTAGGCACGCCACTGATTTTAAATTGCTATTTCCATCCTCAGAGCTCGCTTTGGTATTATTGTCTACATATAGTCACGAAATCGTATAAATTAAATTAGCATAAACTAGTTCTTATTTATAATGTTCTGTTTACAAGAAAAATATTAAGTAGGTACCTAAAAAGGTAAAAATCTTAAAATAAGTCGCCTTAATAGAAAGGTGGGAAGGAGGGGGGTGGGAGGGGGAAGGGGGGACCCCCCTCCAACTTTCCCCCCGCGGAAATGCTTGGTTTCTGAATTATTCATAATTTCATAGTTATAATTAATTTGAGGTTATGACAGTGACAGTGCCAAAGATTGGTTATTCGCGAACGGTCCAGAACGCAAAATGCCTACATCATTTTCGTCGTTTTATCTTTACGTTAGCGATGTCGACGGAGCCCCGCTCTCGCGGGGCTCCTATTCTGTGCTGTTTGGCTTTCGGCCATTTGAAGATAACTAACGAACCTAACCTACCCTAGTGATATAAAAAAGTGGTAATTTTGCGTTCTAGACCATTCGCGATGTAAGGGATATAGGCAAAATATTACACTAGTCATTTTGCGTTGTAGACCGTCTTAATATTCAATGATCACCCAAAAAAACACTTATTTGCGGCAGCTAGAATTGCTTTAAATCAATTTAAAACAACCCAAAACAACCCCTCACAGCGTCAGTTAGCCTCAAATAAGGCGACTTATTTTAAGATCCAACCCCTAATGAATAATAAACAATATAATATAATACCTACTCACATTAATTGTATTTTTTACTTGTTTGGCAACAAAATGTACACTTGTAGAATTTGGCAATAGGTACCGGTCTATAGAATAACGGTGTTCGAGTTAGTTTCGTCACAGCTTGTGACATCGCAAGTGTCGTAAAAATTTAGTTTTTAAGGATCTTACGAGGCTTACGATTACCTATAATTTAAATTCGTCTGTAAACGTCTTTCGTGTGTAACAATATTAGTTAAATCACGACTTTGGGATACATTTTATTCTCGTGTGGTAGAATTGAAAAAATATAAGTTAAATGCATAGCTTACGTATGGCATTTGACTCGAGTATCCTGACTTCATGCTTCACCTATTTAAAATGTTGTTATCGTGCCGTATAATATATCTTTTTACCCTTCGGCGGAACGGAGAGTAGGAGACGGTGTATGTAATTGTGCATTTAAGGTTAAGTTACTAATAAATATGTATAATAAATCTTCCACATCGCTCTCAAAACGAATCGACCGACTCAATTGAAGTTATGTCAATGATTTTTAATTCACCAGAGATGGTTCTTAGAAAGGTTTTAACTCACTTTATGTAACTTACTACTTTATGTAACTGTAGATACTTTATGTAAGGCCGGATAATTTCATTGTAATTTTGTTTTAATTTAGAGTTAAATATGTTATTTATTGTTATTTACAGAAGCTAGGAAAGCTCCCGAACCTGGTATTGAACGTCAGCGTCGTAGACTTCCCCAACAGACAGGGCGGGCCTGGCGATGAGGACGATTGCAGAACCACTGTCACGGTGAGAAGCGTATATTTATTGTGATATTTTATTAACTGAACTCATTGCTGTCTTAAATAGGTATCAATATGCTAAAGCCGATATAGAGAAGTTTTTCTAGTCAATATTAATGCCAAATGAACATTCGACCTATTGTGTTTCGACCAATGGTTTCTCGGGTAATTATGACAAATGATTATTCTACGAATAGTAAATAACTAAATATGCGTATTAATGTTCTGCTTATTGACAACTCTCGCAAACGACTACTATGCGTAATGAGATTCGGCCAATCGTTACTCTGCCAAAGAACCCGTCGGCGAATCGTTGTCGGCGAAACAATAATCGGCGTAATTTTTCTCGGAATATCAATAGGGCACCGCTATAGCCAGCTTAACTATTGAAAACGTATTAATTTTTTCATATCTCACGCTCTGAAAGTGGGTCGTTGTTGTTCTAAAAGGTGCGCAGAAAGTGATACGTTTATGCTCTAGCGCAGAAAAGTGGTGTACTCCTCTGCGTCCCCGTCCCACGAACAAGTGGGTGGAAACAAAACAAAATGGAAAAATAGTGTCTATTTCCTCGCCTGGAACAATTGGTACCTACCTAATTGTTTAATTTTACTAATCCCACGTTGATCCTTTTTTTATAAAAAATGATAGTAAATTGTTAAAAACAAATTATTCTTGATTTCTTTCCTTGAATTCTATTTACTCGATTTCATAAGGCTGGAACCAAAAGGAATACAGCAAAAATATTTTTTTAAACCTTACCCTTGCGTAAATGAGCAAAGGCAGAATGTTATACAGCCACAGTTAAACGTTTGTACGTTATTAAATGGGTTTTTAAAGTTATTTAGCACTACATTCATGAAAATAAAATAAAGTACAAGATAAAAATTTCTTATATTATTATTTTTATTGTTATTAATTATTTAAAATATATTTATTATGTTATTACGTGGTGCGGCGCACCAAGGTCGCGGTGCGGTCCGGTAGTCTGTTGCGGCTTTTAGAACGAAAAAGTATAAAATTAAAAAGTAAGAGGCAATCCCGCTGATTTTCATATTATAATGAACAAATAATTTTAAAATTACTGCAGTTTGTTAAAAAATGTGTGTTTTCGTAAATATTGCAATCTAAATGATTTTCGCTAGGGGTTATTAATCTTCACACATGTAAAGTCTCCGATTGCAAGTAAGTCCTAAGGAAAAAATCATGGCCGTAGGTCTATTAGGTACTTCAATTACTGATTTTGCGAAATTGCCTTGTCTTGTTTGGTTTCCTCGCATTCGATATGAAAAGTAGAGTGTTTAACTCGGGTGAAAGGCACCATTTCCGTCTCGGACTATTGGCGCTCTCACTGCGTTCGAGCGCCAAACTACCTCGACAGAAATGGGTGCCTTTCAACCCTTGGTTAACAATCTACTATTTCCGTTTACTCGTGCGAATCGTGCAATAAATTCCATGTTCTGGCTTTCCATAATAAGGCTTAACATAAAGATTGCGATAATTCGAATACAAATTTATTCTATTTATTTCCAACTTGACATGACATGAAACCTGAGTCTTTACCATAAGGGCACACGGGCAAAATCTTATGTGCCCAAGGGCCCCAGCATAGTTTAAGACGGCTCTGGGTCACACCAGCTGAATTATCTCCAATTCTGCAAGACTAAGGACTGTATGAACAAAATTCGACGTTTCAGCAAGGTCACACTCTGCTCCCTCGCACATACCAGAGGAAAAGGAAGTATAATAACCTAACTTAATTTTAAATAACGGATATGCATATTAATGGATGTGAATACACAATTGCTTGACATGCTAATGCTCAATTGTTGACATCTAATGCGAATGACGTCGGTTGACTCGGACGTCTACTAAAATGCGTTGCCTTAACCACTTCTCGATAAATACTAAATAGCCAGAGACGAAGGTCTCTGAAAACTGCACACGAGTTTGTTATTCCATCTATTCGTATCATGGTATAATAATATACTCCGCCTGGTACTCCATTCCGAGATTCGCGTATGACCTAACTGACACGGGCCTACGTCATCATGCTGTTTACAGGTTCTCAAACTTTAAAATGTGGGAGAATTTTAACCAACGGTGAAAATTATTTTAACGGCATTCATTTTAAGTTATTCATGTAGAAACATAGTAAAATAAAACAAATCTAATGTATTATATTAAACTTTATTTATCTGTACAAGACAAACGTTTGAAAAACTAATTCACAGTTACACATTAATTACCAAGCTTACGACGTGAAAAGTTTGGAAAACACTGCGACTGCTGACACTGAGCGAGAAGGAAATAACAATTAACACGCGTTCGACAAGGATGACGGTCAGGGCATGAAGTTATCTAGATCCGAATTGTCAAATATGACAGCGCTATCCTGTGTTGCCAGTAATGTAAACAGAATTACCCGAACGTCTGAAATTTCTTTCGTGAATCGGAAGATATTGCTAACGAATAATTAAAAATGACGTGTTATTGTAAAATTTAAGATAAAATACATTATAAATGAAAATTATAAAATTATAAAGAAATATTTTAACTTATTAACCATAGCTATAATGTACCCATGTAACATGTTATGTTGAAATAAAGTGGCAATGTTATTGTGAATGTGAATAGAAGACCATGTTTTATTAGACCATGATTCGTATGAATCACGGAGGATTCTGTCTGGTTTACATTTCATGACGGAGAACTAGGTACGCTAACCGCAATTGTTGCTCAATAATTATTGGATTAATACAGCTCAACCTAGTGAGATGACTATTTAAGTACTACATTACATACGGGTCAAACATCTTTCAGGAAAAAGCTTTCTTCTGTGGCCAATACAATAAGGTAACGACCCTCGTACATATCACGTTTTGCTTATACCAGACTGGTGGAGTTAGACCAAGATAACTCTGCAACGATTTTGACAGCACAGACTGTGCAAGTATTTACACGTTATAATTTTATAGAAATTTGACGTTTGTAGTCTGGGCTATCAAAATCGCTGGAGACTTATCTTAGTCTAACTCTAGGTAGGTACTAAAAATATATATATTGCCTGTAAGGGTCCAGGGGTGCAGCAGCGTAAATATTAGCCTTTGGTTCTATTAACTTTTTTTTGCGCTCCTGGCGCATTCAGCCAACTCTATTATCTTTGCGATGTCTACAGGATGCGATTGTTGATTGTCTTTTTAAGTAAGTAAGTAGGTAGGTACAGTGGCGTTCAAAAGTGCATGGATTAGATGTCGACCGTAATGCCTTATTACGGTTGAAACATCTCCATGCACTTTTGAACGCCAGTATATATGTTAAGTAGATGGGACAAAAAAAATAACTAAACACTACGAGTATACCCACTCCGTATTCGCTCATTGTAGCTATTTTAACGTATTCGTACTTACGTAACGTTGTAGGTACCAATCTCATGTCATCAGGGGGAAATACTTGGTACTTAAGTTAATTCTCACGATCGGACCTTGAACTTTATGTATATTGTATTGTATTACTTTATGTATGTATGTGTATTGTCCTGCAGTATTTTATATTTCATACTCTTCACTTGATAACATTTTTAAAATATTTGCTACAATGTCAGTCAGCTCAGACATCAAAGATATGTTTACATTTGAAAAAAAGTAAGGTGTAAAAACCTAAACCAACGGATATGATGGTCGTTCTTGTCTACGTGATAAAACGGTGTCCGTCTCTTTCTATCCCACGGTGTTAAAAAGTGACAGTTATTTTATCACGTGGATAAAAATGGATAAAGTCATCCATAATACGCCGGCTGTACTTTGCGAAAAAATAAATGTGCTTTGTACGTCTAATAGCCACGCAACGCAGAAACGCATAAGACTGTCATTTTAAAATGAATCATCTCATTTACGCAGACAGTCTGCACGAACGTTTGTTTTTTACACATCATTTGCATACCTAATTATTAATGTTTTCGAGCGGGTATTGCACTTTTGTGTACGAGTATGTAAACACTTTTTTACTGGCGCAACAGACTGTGTTATTTACACAGTACAGTGGTCGGTGTTTAAAAACTGGCCAAGTGCGAGTCGGACTCGCGCACGAAGGGCTCCGTACCATTACGCAAAAAACGGCAAAAAATTCACGTTTGTTGTATGGGAGCCCCACTTAAACATTTATATTATTTTGTTTTTATTATTTGTTGTTATAGCGGCAACAGAAATACCTACATCAATTGTGAAAATTTCAACTGTCTAGCTATCACGGTTCATGAGTTACAGCCTGGTGACAGACAGACGGACGGACAGATAGACAGACATACAAACGGACAGCGGAGTCTTAGTAATAGGGTCCCGTTTTTACCCTTTGGGTACGGAACCCTAAAAAAGGAAGATTGTAACTTAACGCAATGCTCTGATGTGTGTCTCTGAGCTGCATTTTTTAACATACAAGTAGAACTCGTTATTTGTTGTTTTTAAAACAAAAATGTCCATTGTCAATGTTACTGACACCGTTGTTATTAACATAATACAAACACCACCGAAGCGAATTAAAATAACTTCAGCTATAATTAAACGAATAAGGATGGGCGTATTTTTAAACCATTTCGTTAGGTACTCAGTTTTATTAAACGTAAAACAGTTTCTGTCTAGAATGAAAAACGGTTGTTATAAAACAGTGACATAATTATTACGACCATAAAGTCTCAAACACAAGGTTTGATAACATTCAGTGCCAATGTAGAGCTATACTTAGTATACGGGATATTTTTTAAGCAGAGCTGGCGAATTTCATTGAAGGGTAATATTTTGAAGACACCGGATTAATCCAAATAAGGCTTAAATAGATCCTCCGACTCTTGATTGTTTTGTTTGTCTCAATTGTAGGGATTATGTTTTTTCTTCTTTTTTCTATAGTAACCAACAACAGGGAAAGCGCATAAGTACTTTATACTCGTATTAAGGTTTTCTGTAAGGCATTTAGGTATTGAGAATCTACATAGGTAGGTATAACTGACACTGTTTTTGAAACCGTTTTTTAAATGAAAACAAACGATTGCGTTTTTTTCTGCGAAAATGTCGATATTACAAATATCTACCGTACATTATTATTATAGTTAACTAGGTGTAGCATAATAATGGATACGGAAACCCGTGCGAACGCAAGGTCGTAACAGGTTTACCTTAGCACATCGTTATTATTAAAATTTTATTGAGAACTTATTAAGATCTTGATTTACAAAGATTTATACGTAGTTGCTTAGAGTCTATAAAAACGAAACTCTATTATATTTTGGAAGAAATAATTTGCACCTTTTCGCTATAGGTACAAAACACGCGTTGTGCATATTATAGATTATAGAGTTAGACCAAGAAAAGTTTGCAGCGATTTTGGTAGCCCACGCAGTGCAAGTGTTATTTATCGTCATAATTTCATAGAAGTTTGTAGTTTAAAATTACACTTGCACTGCGTGAGCTATCAAAATCGCTGCAGACTTTTCTTGGTCTAACTCTAGTACAACTTATAAATCTAGGCAGCCAATCATACCACACATCACACAAAACGTTCTGGGGTCAAAAAGATCACTGTGTTATGTCTTTCCTGTAGACATACACGAGAGTTAAGGGCTATAAAGGTTAATTTTCTTATTTAACCCTAATCCACGTGAAAAGGTCCTCCTTTTATTTAGAGAACTATGATAAAATCATTGCTAGAAAACTAGTGTGTTCGCGCGAACTGTACATTTTTCTCTCCTGTGGGCAATAGTTAACAGCTTGTGGGCATGTAAGCAATGATTTTATCATAGTTCTCTAAATAAAAGGAGGACCTTTTCACGTGGATAAGGGTTAAATAAGAAAATTGAGTGTATGTCTACAGGAAAGACATAACACAGTGATCTTTTTGACCCTATGAGTGAATTCCAGTAATTTATTCAGTAAAAATCACCCCTGATATAAATTGTTAGGTTAAACATTGCGGTTTGATGTTAACAACCTGTTAACATTTTTTGTTACAGTACGAACCGTTATACAAGGTGCGCACTAAACGCGGGGACTGGCGAACCGTCGTTCAGGCAGAGCAAGAAAACTACGTGCAGAAAGTGCGTTTGGAGACATGCCTGTGAGTATATTACATTTGCCACGGTGCCTGCATAAAGGATGATTCACGTTAGACCGGGCCGTGTCCGGGACGGAGCTTCCGGCGCTTACTTTTCTATGATATGACAGGCGATCACGTGATGCTTTCCATAGAAAACTCAGAAGAACTTCCATAGAGAAGCTCCGGCCCGGACACGGTCCGGTCTAACATGAGTCATCCTTAAAGCCTGCAGGTTTTATGGAGAAAGTGTTATAAAATGTAGGTTGCAAAGCATGCAAAGGGTGTCACATTATCTGTATTCAGCCATGAATTCCGTGTAAGTGCATTTTTTTCTATTCCCCAGAAAACCTCAAAGCAAATGCTTCACCAGCTTCGGTGAAATCCCAGGCATCGAGACCTACTGTCGCCAGAATTACAATGACTGGGAGTTAGTCGTGTCAGACGGGAAAGGGGGCACAGAAACCGTCACAACCAGCTTACCAGTCTGCTGCTCTTGCCACTACAAGTCCGTGGACCTCGCCTCCAGGTTTGGGAAACCGAAAGAACAGAAAACACTGATAGAAGGGACAAAATCTTAATTTCTATGGTTTTGTCATTGCATTGTTGCCTCAGCAATCAGTGGCAGATTTGCCTTAAGGCCCAGTAGGCACGGGTCTAGGGTGGCAATTATATTAAGGGCTGCAAAATGTGACAAAAAACTCGCTGACGATAACAAGAAATAACTCAAAATGCTCAAAACTCAGTCAATATGATGGGTGCTGAGAAAAGGGCGACTACAGGGCCTGATGGGGCATAGGACGGCAACAACTGCAAATCCGCCACTGTCAGCAATGATGTTGAGTTAACTATTTTATGTAAAAGTAGGACAACGATGCTGAGTTCAGATTGATTCAAAATTGTTTATACCTTTCGCGTCGATGATGATGATGGTCCCTATGACAGTTCCAGTTGGGCTTATTTAAAGAAATAATTGAAGAAACATGTTTTTACCGTATTTTTATTACTTAAATGTACATTCCCATTCGTCTCTAAAATATAATAAAATTATGGTTGCAATTTGTAAATGATTTGTGATAGGTAGAAAGTAACTACCTACGAGGGGCGTTCAAAATATTCTCGGTATTGATATCTTACAACCTCTTCTAAAATTTCTTTCGTTACTGGCCGCTAAGGTTTATTCGTTGACATTAAAAAAAAGTATAATTCGAACCGAGATGTTCTTTTGTTTTTCTGCAATTGCTGAACAAACACGGACATCATGTGCGAATTGACAATGTTAACAAAATTAGAACATCGATGCGTCATAAAATTCTTGACAAAACAGGGTAAAAATCAAAAAACCATAAAAGAGGAAATGGATTGTGTTTACCGCGAGTCTGCTCCTTCTTTATCTACCATTCAAAAGTGGTCAAGCGAGTTTAAACGTGGAAGGGAGAGTATTGAAGATGACCCTAGACCTGGCCGGCCTGTAGTAGCTACTTCACAAGAAAATATAGATAAAGTGGAAAAACTTATATTAGAAGATGGTCGAGTGAAAGTAAAATCTATAGCTCAAGTAACCAATCTCTCTATTGGTACCGTACATGATATTATACATGACCATCTTAATATGTCAAAAGTAAGTGCAAGATGGGTTCCGCGAATGCTGACTCGGCTTCAAAAAGACATGCGTGTTGCTTGTTGTTCCGATTTTATTGACCTGTGCGGTGAAAATCCTGATGAGGTGCTGCAAAGAATAGTTACTGGAGATGAAACCTGGGTTCATCATTATGACCCAGAGAGTAAACAAGAGTCCATGCAGTGGCACATTAAGGGTTCAGCTCATCCCAAGAAATTCAAGGTCATGCCTTCAGCTGGCAAGGTCATGGCCACGATATTTTGGGATTGTGAAGGAGTATTACTAATCGACTATAAAGAAAAAGGTGTCAGTATCACAGGACAGTACTACGCTAATATTCTACGTCAGTTAAAGGATGCAATCAAAGAAAAGAGGCGAGGAAAGTTAACCAAAGGTGTTCTGCTTCTGCATGATAACGCCCCCGTCCATACTGCTCATATTGCCAAGGCAGCTATTGTTGAATGTGGGTTTGAAACTGTTACTCACCCACCGTATAGCCCGGACTTAGCCCCCAGCGACTTCTTTTTGTTCCCCAATCTTAAAAAGGATCTGCGTGGAAATAAATTTTCTGACGATGAAGCATTGAAGGCGGCAGTGGAGGAGCATTTTTACACCAAAGATAAAAAATATTTTTATGAGGGATTAAAAAAAATAATTGATCGATCTCTTAAGTGTATGAACATAGGGGGGGAGTATATTGAAAAATAAAAATATCAAACTTTTCGTACTTGTTTGTTTTCATTCTCATACCGAGAATATTTTGAACACCCCTCGTACATCAGAGATTGTTTGTTGATAGGTCACCAGAGAGTGCTACTAGGTACAACTTTTGTATCGGATTGTATTATTTTAAATTTAATGTCATTCGACCATTTAGCACGAGGTGTTCTCATATGCCTTCATACAATGAGGCATAGGCCAATACTGCCCTGCTAAACCAAATAGCGCTATCTCAAAAGAAATTTCATTGCTAACTTATACTTTCGTTTCTATAACTGAGAATTCCATTTTCAAAAGCATTTTTGACGATTTTGGACCCCCCCCCCCCCTATAATCATCCAAAAATCATGCTTCAAATGACCCTATTTCCTCCTACTTCATGCTACCGTCATCCGATGTCCAGCCCCCCCCCCCCCCAATTTTAAATGACGTAAATTTATGAATAGCCCCTTAGGAGGGCAGCATAGGTAATTATAAAAAGTATGACGACTAGGTCTTTCGGCCATAATACCATGGCTTTAAAACCGTTTTTTTCGTGTTAGATGCGTAACGTTATTTGTTATAACGTTAAATATTGAAATATTTTTGTGAGTCTACTAGTTGTTATAATTTGCTATCTAACGTAGGTACCTAGAAACTTTAACTTATTTAAGACCGACCACAACGGAGCTTGATTCATCGTATAATACCTACGTTTGCCATATATTCGAATTCTAATTTAAAGCTACATGTCATTTAAGATTTTTTTAAGATTTCGCGTATTTATTTAATATCTATGTCTTAGTTTACTTTAGGCACTGTTACATGTTATCACAAACAACTGACATAATAGAAGTGCAAAGTATTGACTATTGCCACGAGAGTTGGCCCTATTATGCGCGTCTTATTTTTTTTAGTTATCTGTGATTCAGAATTTAATTGTGTGTCATGGAAAGATTATATCATTTACCTATGTATTATGTATGAATTGTATGATGACTGGGTAACTACTCATTTTCCTTTTATTATATCATTAATAATAACTTTTGATTGCGAAAATCTCATATGTAATCAAATAATCAATAAATTACTGGTAGTGGTCAATCAAGTTTTATAAATGATGTATTTTATAAGTATGAACTCACGATCTCAACACCTAACATAGCATTATAAACATATTCGGTGCTCGTCCTGCCCACCATATTCAGTTTAAGCCATTGAAATTTAAACCATATTACTAAATAGAGTTGATTTTCCTTTATTTCACGTTTTTAGTTAAAAAATAAGTTTTCAATGCCTAACCTCAACTTTTCCAGGCTTTTCACTCATAACTTGCTAAAAAGTTAACATGTCCTTTAGGAATCACAATGGGCAGGACGAGGATATAAAAATTATCGCCAAGTATGATGTATTTTCCTAGCATAGTTATTATTTCTTAAGTCACGATGAAGTTATATAACTCAACATGTATTTATTATTTTGTATAATTACTAGTCAGTAAATAAACTTACAAAACATTTTCGACAAATAAATCATCAAATTTATAAATTATTTTTTTATTTGGTATTTAACTAAAGTTTCCTATTTTCCTTGATATTATCATCATCTCATGATGGTTACTAAGCACCCTACATTATGTAAGTACCTATCCAGCGAGGTCGATACATGTAAATAATATAATACCTCTAGTTATGCAAATTTCAATCTTATACCATAGATATACGTTATCAATTGACTTAAAGTGATTTTGATTAAGGTCACTGTGGGCAAGTCCGTCTACAAGGCAAGTCCGTCAACACGTTATAACTTTTGAATTTGAAGGCGTATGCGACTTTGGAGTCCAGTCGATTAACCAGTTTTTCGCGCTAGTTCCGTCACTGTAAAACAGATGGCGCTGTGACAACCAACTTCAGAGCAATCCGCCTCAACAAGTCATTTCGTGTTTTGAACTCGAAGTCATAGGGCGACAACCGTTCGAAAAAAATTTTTTTAAAATAGTTTTTGAAAAGATTGTGCATCAGAAAGTAACTACGTAGGTAGCATAAGAACCAATTGTCTTTATTCTATTTTTAAAATATCAGAAATTAGCTTAGTTTTGTAATTATACGTTCCACAATTTATCATATTAAAATTTGACTAAGTTGGAAAGTCCGTCTATTATGTTCAAGGCAAGTCCGTCATATGCCGGACTTTCGTTAAATCAGAGATTACCAACTGTTTTTGCGACTTTAATATTATAACCATTTGATAAGGTATCAAAAAATCCTCCTGACTTTGCGTATGATGTTACTTTATTAAATTTTGATCACAGTAAATTAAAAGAAACGATTAAAATTCATTTTAAAATTACTATTGATCTTTTATTTCGGAAATCAAAAAAATAATTATGTTTAAATATTTGCCAAAAAAGGTTTACCACCCCATCTTGGTAGTATATGCCGGACTTGCCTTTGTTTTAGAAAAATGGTGTTTATTTCGAATCTGAACCGTATATTGACAAGTTTAAAATACACTTTTCATTGTCTCGATCCGTTCTTTTTAGGAATTTGACTACGAACATATACACACCCATAGATTGGCTGATATCATAACTAGACGGACTTCCCTCAAACTGCACGGGAAGTCCGTCTACTCGCCGAATTTTAAAAAATGTCATTGTTTTTGCTTAATTTATGCTTGAAATGATCTGTCACTAAGGCTAAACTATTAATTATTAAATTCTTCATCGTATGCGATTACACGCAGTAACATAGGTGAATAATTAACGGAACTAGATCACTCCAAAGTCAAAAAAAAAAAAAAGTATGCCGGACTTCGCCACAGTGACCTTACCTACATTGATCTACTGATTTTGCAATGAGCATGCAAGTGCATCGAGGAAAAACTGCATTATTTTCCATTCGGAAAACACGAACTTGCATATAAAACTTTATTTTAACTAAAACAGGAAAATGTGCGTTCACAGAGGGATTGCAGAACCGGTACTGTTTAAAAGAACCGGGATTTTCGGTACCAGGTAAAAATGGAACCGGGAATTCCCGGTATTTCGGTACTTTCGGGACTGCCTTCAAAAATCAGTTTTTACCTCAATTTTCGGTAAAAAAAAAAACAAAACGATCATGAATCTTTCTCTAAACATTACTACAGTATAAAAAATCCCATAGTGAAGGTACACACACTTCTTTTTTTACGATAATATGTGTCTTCAAGCCACATAATCATTGCCTACATTAACTGTGATATGGACTACTTCTGCTTACTTCACCTCTACTACTAAATAATATAATTTGGTTTGATCCTAAATTACATTTGATATTTTTATTATCTTTGTTGAAAAACGACGGCTAAATCAGAATTGTGGCTCAGGTAACATCATTTTTATTTTCGAGAAAAATGATAAAAAAATTGAGTAATCATTCTCGTATGCGTTTAAAAGGGATATTTTACCTCTACATACATATTATAATAGAACTATCAATACGAAGAATAAAAGAACTTTTTGCAGCCAGAATTAAGAATGTAGAAAAGAGGGCATGTCACTGTAATATTTGAATTCATTTTAAAATGTCATTATCAATGAGAGTTCCTTATACCGTATTCAAATTAAAAGGAATATTTTATTAATTACACAATTCTCTAGTTTTTGCTTGTATTTAGTATACAAATGACTAATTATTAGTGTAAAATTATTTATCGTAGAAACACTTATGCCCCTATAGTTTCAAAATACGCAATTTTATATGGTCGGCATTGTCAAACTCATTGACTATTTTTGTTTTGATTTTTATATTGACCACATATAAAAGTATTAGCGTCAGCCTTAGATTGATACAATATATTTCTTTAATAAACATGATATTCCATGCTAAGTAACAGAAAACAGTCATAAAAACTAACTGTACATACAATATTGTACCGAAAATATTAGTCCCGAAAATCCCGAAAGAACCGGGAATTTAATTTTGAAATCCCGGTTCTTTGCTTGGCTCTAAATCCCGGGAATTCCCGGTACTTTCGGTTCCGGTATTTCCCGGGAGCAAACCCTAGTTCACACAGTGTAACATAAATAACATAATACTTCAATAAAAAAGAGGTATACATACATATGTATAAGGTTTTATTAAACAGGCGTCCGGTTTTTTATCCCATAGCCCAGTATTCAGTCTATTGCTTTTACCATATAGCTTAAGTACATTTTAAATTTCATTAACTTTCAATAGTTCTTACATCTGATGGGTGCCGTATTTGCGTGCGTCCTATAACACAGGCAAGGGCAGCATCTGCTCGCTCGGTATAGGTAGGTAGGTACTTACTTCTTACATTTCATTAAGTTTTTGAAAGGATTAACACTTTACGTGTTAGCTTTGGCTCTGTGACCACCTTTGAGAGCCAAGAGGTACGTACCTACCTATAATATTGTGAGTCTCGAACTTAACGTTTTCCCGGGAATAATCATGACTCAGTTGCGGAATTTTTAAGCGTCCTGATACCGATCATGATTAATTAAGTCAGCGGGCTTTGCTTCAAAAACAGTTAACGCAGCATGTATGTTTTTATTACTGAAAACTGAAACTGAAACTTTTTCTCCAATATGTTCGGAAATGTTCGTTATCATTGTAGGTACTGGTCTCTAGCGAACGGGATTCTTGCCTCCGATTTTTAATGACCCATGGGTCCAACAATGTGAAAAAAAAACGTGAATCATAAAGCCGACCACTGACTAACAGGCCGCCGGACGATATCGGCCTGTCAGTTAGAACAAAAATTTTACAGTTCCGAATTTCCGAACAACTGACCGGCCGATATCGTCCGGCGGACTGTTAGTCAGTGGTCGGCTTAATAAAGACTTTCAATAAAAATTATAGGTATAGGTATTATAGGTAGGTAGCGAACATGATTGCCGTTTTTGACATATGTTAGATAATTCAGATTTTCAAATTTTGCGATACGAGTTTTTTCGGCCTCTGCAATAATTAACTATGAAAATCGACGGTCGTTGACTCGGCCTACTGATGTAAATTACGAGTATAATTGACTCCTAATACGTGTACCTACTGGTAGTTCGCATAAGTTAGGCATGTAGAAAACGAGTTTCAGTTGATATCGAATTCGCAAACTTTCTCGCGAACTGGTCGAGGACTGCCGGCTTAAGGCCATTTTCTAATCCAACCCAACATCCTAATCCTAACGCACATCTCACTTAAAGATTAGCGAATAGTATTTAAGTGAAATTGACTACTTAAACAAGTTTTTACTCTCAAAGTATACTATTAAAAACGGTGTAGGTTTGCTTTTCCGAGCTGCTGATAATTTAGCAGTTGCAGAGCAGTTATAGAGGGCCTACCGGCAACACGAAAATAAAAATTTCATTATCTGCCTCTCTATCGTTTCACTATGCAAGAGCGATAGAGAGGCAGATAACGAAATTTAGATTTTCGTGTTTCGCGGATTCGCGGAAGGGCCTCAGATGTGCTGCAAGTTGATTGTATTCTACCCACATACCTTAGCGAGCTATCCTGAGGGCCTACCGCGAACAACGTTCGACGTATTGCCTCCCTGTCGCACTTACGTACGAATTTACAAGTGCGACAAAGAGGCAACAAATCGAACATGAAACGCGGTAGACCCTCCTGTCTCGTAGGTTATTATTAATAATATCGATATATTTTATACCACAATTGGACCTTATCGAATAAAGTTATCGATACGAATATTAATAATCGCGTATTTTAACGTCAATGACTCGTCGATAAGCGATAATATATTTATTGGAAGTCCTTTTATATTATATTCATATCAAATTTGTACTCGTGGGTTACGTGTCGTTTTGTTGACTTGTAGGCTTGTTGACGGAAAAATGCATTTCACTTTGCTCATTCTTGTAAGTTTTTTTTGTTGATAATTTATGAATTTTTCAAAATCAATTTGCGTTAAAATTCCCCATTTCATAATTCAATATCGTCCACTATTTATCTTATATAATGCATAAGTTTGTATAGTAAATAGTAATGTAGAAATACAACAATTAAGTAAAATATAATATTTGTAGCCAGTGAAAATTAAGGTATCCTGACAAAGTTTTTCAATTATGTAGATGCTTGCATCATCAAGAGCTTTGCAGCACCATCGGCTTATCATCGATAATAGAATATTACCAGATTCAGGTAAGCCCTTACCATCTCATTCTTACACAGTATAATATAGGAACATCGATCGTTTCATAAATCGTTACAGACTAATCTAACCTGTCCAACGATACCCCACACTATGAGTTTGAAGCGAAAAATTACATCCCCACTTTACGTTTAGGGGAGTTACCATAAAAAAAATATGATTTTATTTTGTCGGATTGATTTATATATCCATGACAAATTGCAGCTTTCCGTCAAGGAGCAAAACCTCGGACAGATAGACAGACGGACATGATATAAGGATTAGTTAACTACGGAACCCTAAAAAGTACCTACATATTTAATTCCAACTGCAACACTCACACTTTTAAAGGCGTAATTGAAGTTAATTACAGAGTAAAGTCACTGTAGCATTTACAACATTAAGGCTATTGCCTTGATCGATTACCGATTTCCGTCTTAAAACAATATAGTTCATTGACCTGGAGCCCGATTCTGATCCTCATTTCTTATTCTGAGAGTTTTATGGATTTGATCTGGCCAGATCAAATGCATAACAGTTTCAGTACGGATGATGACGGTCGTTTTTGTTTACGTGACAGCGTGATAAAACGGTGTCTATCCCGTGGAGTTAAAAAGTGACAGTTATTTTATCACGTGGGTAAAGTGATCCATAATATGCCTGCAGAAAAAGAATTTAAAATCATAATCGGGCTCCTCTACGGATGTGATGGTCGTTCTTGTCTACGTGACAGCGTGATAAGGAAAATGTCTGTCACTTTTACTGGTATTAATAAGTGACAGTTATTTTATCACGTGAATAAAATCATCCTTCATACGCCAGTAGCCTTACTACGAGTTTGTGTTACCACTATAGTGGCATATTACTGTGAGCGAGATGTATAGAAAGTAAGTTAGGTACGCTGTACGCAGACGTTAATAGCGAATTGGCTACGTGCATGGTCTAATAAAACATGGTCTTCTATTCCCAGAGTGACACGGGCCTACGTCACAATAACATTGCCACTTTATTTCAACATAACATGTTACATGGGTACATTATACCTATGGTTAATAAGTTAAAATATTTCTTTATAATTTTATAATTTTCATTTATATGTATTTTATCTTAAATTTTACAATAACACGTCATTTTTAATTATTCGTTAGCAATATCTTCCGATTTACGAAAGAAATTTCAGACGTTCGGGTAAATTCTGTTTACATTACTGGCAACACAGGATAGCGCTGTCACATTTGACAATTCGGATCTAGATAACTTCATGCCCTGACCGTCATCCTTGTCGAACGCGTGTTAATTGTTATTTCCTTCTCGCTCAGTGTCAGCAGTCGCAGTGTTTTCCAAACTTTTCACGTCGTAAGCTTGGTAATTAATGTGTAACTGTGAATTAGTTTTTCAAACGTTTGTCTTGTATAGATAAATAAAGTTTAATTTAATACATTAGATTTGTTTTATTTTACTATGTTTCTACATGAATAACTTAAAATGAATGCCGTTAAAATAATTTTCACCGTTGGTTAAAATTCTCCCACATTTTAAAGTTTGAGAACCTGTAAACAGCATGATGACGTAGGCCCGTGTCAGTTAGGTCATACGCGAATCTCGGAATAGAGTACCAGGCGGAGTATATTATTATACCATGAGTAAAGCGATCGCAGCGCACAGGGTGGTAAATATTGGCACTAACCAAGGACAAACAAGGACTAGCGTCTTTAACATTTCGTACAAGTTATGTGCTTGAAATAGAATTAATAAAATTGCAAATGCCACGCAGAGCTACCTTGTTGGTCTGACTATCTCTTCTCTATAGGTACTAAAATGTCAAATTCGAATCTAGAACCAACGATGGTCCTGCCGAGTTTCGAACCGGAGATTCCCGAGCATTGTCAGAACCACAGCATTTGCGAGGAAGTACCGAACTATCCCCACGAGTACATCGAACACTTACTGCAAAACAATGCCACGGTAAGTTGACAGTTTAACCGAGGAGATTCAGAAGAATGTTTGTGACATACATCCAAGTTTTTTCTTATACAGAGTGTTTATTTACACTTTTTACACATACAATGGTTTTCCATCACATAAGGTTCCTTAGGTATAGGTACTTTCAGTGCAATATGGTCCTTTTTATTTGAAATTCCAACAGAAATTCCGATATAAAGGTCCTATTGCACATGAAGCGTAAGGACCTTCTCTGCTAGTTAGTCCGCCGAGAAACCTTCAATTAAAAGTAAGATAATTATATTTCCCGTGTCTGCAGGTGAGAAATGCATTGTTCTTGGTGACGGGTGGATTTGGCGACGCTAGAGGGTGCATGGCTAATAAAGATCCCATCAAAGTGGAAGTATGCCAATCCAAAATGAAAGTGAGTATTTCTTCCTGCATTTTCGCAAAAATCTGTTTCAACAAGTATTTCTGTCCTGTATTATTTTGTATTTCTTTCGAGTAGTTAAAATTTTGTTAAAGGCTGCCAATGCAATTTAGCACAACCCAAAAAGGTTCGCCACAAATACCTACTTATCTTTCCCTAATAACTTTGTAATAAATTATCATAATATTTCATTATTAGGTAGGTAAATATATATTTTTCATGAGCTCACTAAGCAGTACTTAAACAGGCAAAAGTAAACTGTTTTTAAATTTTAATATACCTAAAGACTTAACAAACATTGAATTTAAACTGTCTTGACTCATATTAAGCTATTTTTACTATTTTTAGTCACTCACGCGACATGTTTCGAAGAGCCTAGATCTCCATTTTCAAGCACTAAACAGTGCATGAGTTGATAATAGCGTTCACGATAGCCGCGCGCCATGTATCTTCCGAAACATGTCGCTCGAGTGACTAGAAACACGTAAGCTAAACCGTATAATTAGCTGAATACTTCACAAAAGTAACATTTTGACTTTTTTTAGTTGGTTGAAGCTAAGGCTGGTCGAGACGTGAGTGGCTGCTGGCATTTTCTAGTCGGCGCCCAACCGCTCTGCGAAGAGCTATGCGTGTAAGTATCGACTATACTTGTGTAATTTACTAGGTATTCATTAATTCGTTCAAAATTCATTCATTCAATTCATTCATTCATACATGCATTCATTCATTCATAATAATTTAATAGTCTCTAATAAAGGTGACATTCGGATTGTAACTGCAGCAGCGTTACTCTTGCGGAATTACTGATGCTGCGTTGACTTGGACGATATCACTCTCAATCACCTTGATAAAATGAGTGACGGATCGAACGTTCTAATCGCGCCAGCGATGTGACATGTGCCAATGCCAGTAACCCAATTTATCAAGGAAATTGACAGTGACATAGCCTGCGTTGACGCTGAAGCAGTAAAGTCTCGACACTAACACTGTACTAGTTTAGTTTTTTATTTACCTAATTTGCGTAGATTATACTAAGACTTTTGAAATCAAACTTATTTTACAGAGTGCCTGACAGCCCTTGCGCGCGACCCGTAAACAAGAATAGTCCCATCGAAGTTAACCAAGGCTACAGAGCTACATGCAAACAGAACTTAATTGATAAGCCAAAGGCAGCACTCGACAAAAATGGTGCTATTATCGTTTTGCAGCTCCCTATAAAAGGCGGTTGTTGCTGTCACGTCACACAAAAGTCACCGGTGTCTCATTCGTATTCATAAGTTAATATTAACTATTATAGTTTACAAGCGCAGGCGCTGTCAGGATATTTTTATGGATATGTAATCAAAGAGAATGTAACATAACATACAATGCAATAAGCGAATGGTCGGTTCAAAAGACGCACAAGATTTGCACTGAACTGTTAACATATTCATAAAAAATTGTGTGTGTATGTGTGTGTGTGTTAGCTCCGACGCACGACTGGGGTTAATAGGAACGTTTATAAACTCAGATCAAAACTCCGCAAACTGACAGTTGTTATTTGTTGACATTTAATGAATAAAGTGTTTCCATGCAGCCGTTGTTACGGAATGCCATACATTTTCATATCCCGGGCTTGTATTATGAAAATCGATTCTTAAGGAGTTAACTCCAATAAACTCCAAAATTCTGCACCTAGGTATCTAGCATGTCTAGTTAACTAAAAACTTAAAAAAATAAATTGTTTAGTCCATTATTAACTTTATCATCACGAACTACCGTCGAATTTCTCCAAGTCACTGTATAATTAAATTGAATGATTTCTCCCAATCGATATGACTTTAATGTCTATTGTTACTTGACTTTTCAGATCAAACTTATTTTACAGAAACCGTGACGGCCCATGCGCGTACCCCGATAAAAGGGACAGTCCCCTCAGCGTTCCCGTAGGCTACAACGCTACTTGCAAACAAAACATTATTCAAACTCCCAGAGCAGGACTAGACAAGAATGGGGCTTTTATCGTTATCCCACTCCCTTTATATGCCGGATGTTGCTGTTATGTTACACACAATGACATTATACCTACATCAGTTTGATAAAATCCTCTAGAAATTGTACGAAACTTTGTAAATATGAAATGAAATGAAAGAGAGATGTAATAAAAAACTTGTAATTGAGAGCAACCATACCTGTATGGATATGGTGGTCGTTCTTGTCTACGTGACAGCGTGATAAAACGGTATCCGTCACTTTCAATCGCGCTCTTTTTAAGTGACGGATATTTTGTCACGTGGATCCATGCATAATAGGCCTGCTGGAAATAACTCTTAGTTTTCACGTGTATAAAAAATAATAATAGAGCTAAAAAAGATTACGAAATGTTAGTATATTTCTAAATCCAATTTGATTTTAGGAATCATATCATGTCACGACGGTAACTTTAATAAATATTTAAATAGAATTAAATAATTTTCAAGTAGGTAAGTAGTTTCTATGTAAATACTATGTATAGGTACAACTACCCTATACTGCAGCATTGCAGTGGCGGGAAAATTGACATACAAAATATATGTTTTCCTAAACTTACCTATCTTTAATTTAATATTAATTAGGTAGTTAAAAATTAGTTTTAGCCACTGTCGCTTTCGTATCTTGTATTATTAGGTAGGTACTTGTAAACTAAGTACCTACGATAATTATTTTATATTAGAAAAATATACTTATTGCCTAATTTTCATATTTGTTTTATTTTGACAGACCTTTTTATCGAATATCTTAAATAATACCTTCCTAGATATGCTATGCCCTATGCCCGTAAAAAAATAACTATTTAACTTGAATAGATAGGTTTAATCATTTTTGTGCGTTTAATATTGGTATGGTATGCTAGTATTATGTGACTACATACTATGGCATATTACGTCTTCAACGTATCACTGACGAACAAAAGAGCTTCCGGTCTGTGGTTAAGTACCTACGTTCACGCTAACATACCCAATATTGTAACATACTAACAACCCAATATTATAACTATCGCTTTCGTAGCTTGTATTATTAGGTATTTGTAAACTAAGTACGATCATTAGTTTATATTCCTTAGAAAAATATACCTTATGCCTAATTTTCACATTGGTTTTATTCTGAGAGATATTTTTAACGAGTAACTTAAATAATACTTTCCTAGATATGCTATGCCCATACTTATAGCCTAAAACTCTAAATATGTAACTAATTAACTTGAATAGGTAGGTTTAATAATTTTTTCATCACACCAGCTCGGAAAGGCTTACTTTGCACTTCAAAAACTGATAGCAAAGTTGCATTTTATTCACATGTGAGGCAAAGTAATCAAATGCAAATTTAGGAGTTGTTTTCTTATGTTTGTTGGTAGAATTGACTTTTAAATGACGATTTTGGATGATAAATATTTAATAACATTCATTTGGATTTGATTTTGTTTGATATTTTACATTTAATATTTGCTTCGGGTTGGTGTGGTGAAAAATTTAAACCCTCGCAACGCTCAAGATTCAATTTTTCGAACCACTCGTTCAATTTTGGAATCTTTCGCTTGCTCGGCTATCAATATTAGCACGAGCGGTTAAACAACAACTTTGCCCCCTTGTAAAACAAATAACTAGGTATTGTGCGTTTAATTTTGGTATGTTGGTATTGTGTGACTACATACTATGGCATATGACGTCTTCAACGTACTGACGAACAAAAAGAGCTTCCGGTCTGTGGTTAAGTACATTCACGCTAAAATACCCAATATTATAATTATAACATAAATCATTACGTACAGTAAAATGTTATTTTAGTGGTGCCGACACAGTATCGATAAAATGATTCGATTAAATCACTAAATCCCCTTAATAACTTAAGTTGCCAAAAAATGACATAAAAGGCGTGAGAACTGCGAACCCTGATCTTTATAAAAAAGACAGGTCAATCATATCGAACACCTGTTGAACAACCAGTCTGTCTTGACCTGTCGCGGCTCTCAAAACGTTTACTACGATGAAGCAAAACTGGTGTCCAGCAAGCAACGTCAGAGATCTTCAGGAACTGGTAGCATTGAGCGTAAACAACTTTGCGAGGGAACTTGACCAGTAGTTACCGCACCGCAACAGACGGTGCATGTCTTGTCGATGTCCGCTTATCGACAGGCGGTTAGTGCACGTCATGAACGCTTGAAATTGTTCAACGTAGCCGGGAAGTTAAACACACGGTTTTTCAATTTGAATCATCCAGTTTAGACGGTAAAGTCGATATTTGACCGATTAAATTTGTCGCAGCTCGGCCAACTTAAATATTATCAAGTGTACGTAATGTGCTAGCGCGTCGCAGTGTCAGTTACTCGTTAATAACCTGTGACCGAGTATGGTCATTCGCTATGTACAAGTTCAATAAGTAAATAGAAATGGACTGGACATTGTGCCTCCTTTGTGCCCTGGTAAGCGTTCTGAATTTGAATAACGCTCTAGAGTGAAAAGTAAAAGTTATACTGTCGCTTTCTTCTAGCCAGTAACGGTTGGAGCGAATATTTTTCGCCGGCAGGTAGGTGTCGGGTTTGCACGCGATGTCCGTGTTCCGGTTGTTTAACTAACTTGTCCAAGTTCACTGTAATGACAGCAAACAGGCTGTAACAATGATAATGTTACAATGTCATGGCAATGACACTTAGATTTTATTGTTAGAATATGGTGCGATTATTCGGTACTTGTATGTTTTATCTGTCTGCTTTTTAAAAATAATAGCGGCAAAAACCTTTTGTTTGTTTGTTTGTTTGTTGTTTGTTGTTATTGCCAGTTCAGAAGTTTTCGGATTAAAACAATAATGCCTACTTTTAGACGTAAATTATACAACTCTATTTGACATACCTACTCAAATCCATGACTGTGTCAATGATGGTATGTCCAAACTTACTCTTAAATGTTTAAGATTCATCTGTATGGATATGATGGTCGTTCTTGTCTACGTGACAGCGTGATAAAATGGTGTCCGTAACTTTCTATACCGTGGTGTTAAAAAGTGACAGTTATTTTATCATGTGGATAAAACCATCCATAGATAATACGACGGCTGGATTTGAGTGGGGTGTCACTTGGAGTGGAATGTGAAAGAACATTTACTTAAATAATTGTATTGTCAATGTTTACTATAATGTACAACAGGCCTTAAATGGTAAAGATTGATTTGATTTTACCAAATTTCAAAGGGCATTTGTAAATATAATCCCAAAGAATCTCTTGGCCCGCAGTCCGCTGATTAGTCAGGTAATAATTGCAAAAATTGACGGGCACTTTATGGAGGACTCACGCTAGACCGGGCCTTGCCCGGGCCGAGGCGTCTACATGTCATTTTCTATGACGGCTGATCGGTGATCACGTGGTACTTTCCATAGAACAAACGCTAGAAGCTCCGGCCCGGCCCCGGTCCGGTTGAGCGTGAGTCATACTTTATTCGAAAGAAACTGAAGGTTTAGTGCGAAAATTAAAACTTTGTTATCTGCCTCTATCACTTGCATATTTGAGCGATAACGAGGCAGATAAGGAAATTTCGATTTTCGCGTTAGACCCCCCGAATAGCATTGGGTACGACCACGGTACGACTAACTCTGAGGGAATCCTTCTTTCCATTTACCTGCTGTAAGTATTGGTTATAAGTAGCTAGTGATAATAACATAACGTTAAATAACACACACTAGAAAATTGCTATGCAAATAGGTATTCGTGGAAGTTGAAAGTTACCGTATTAAGAAAATTATACCTACATAGGTACGAATATGTTTGTGAAAATTGACAGCCGTCTAGAATCTAGTTTGCAAGTGTTGTTGGAAGTAGGTACATAGGTAATATACATTATACCTATAGGTATGTGTGAGTGACGCCATATCTAGGTTATACATATTTAAGTAAGAATGCCTTACCAGGATTTAAATCAGAGAACGCATGGTTTCATATTTTATAATCGGGATAGCTTATTTATAAAATTGCCGTGTATGACATACACATTTTTTTTTCTCTAGCCTATTTTGGTGTCCCACTGCTGGGCAAAGGCCTCCCCTCGTTTTCTCCACTCGACCCTGTCATCGGCATTTTCCCACCATTGGGGTAGAATGCGTCCAAGTCGTCCCGCCATCTCCTTTTCGGTCTGCCTAAACTCCGGCCTGCACCGTCTATTGTGTTCCGTGGGTCCCACTCAGTAACCATTTTGGCCCACCTTTCTGGGTACATGCGGCAGAGATACACATGGGCTGAATAATAAAAAAATCAGCTCAGCAAGCTCTCTGGTCAGGGAATAAATAAATTCAGATATTGTCTATGTCTATGCCACCTGTTTGTGTATGAAAAAATCAGATGCAAAATATCAGAATTTAAACCGTGAGTTTATAGATTCCAGTGCTGAATTTTTGATATTTTTAGCCCATATGTGGTGCGACTATATGTACGAATTTAATTTGGAGTATAAGTACGTCGGCCCTTATTTATACATATAATATCGGCACATAACTAGTATTATCATGTGTAATATGTATGCTGCGTATACAAGAGATTAGCTAGTACCAACACTAATTAATAATGTATAATTAGCCTCGTGATATCATACTTTACTTAGATTACTTAGCTGCTGGGATGCTTTTGTTTAGCGGTTCCGGTAACGATTTATTTTTTCTAGTGACTAGGATTACATTAATATGTAACAAAGTAGAATAAGAAATACAGTAATGATGTGCTAATCAACGTTACAAAATACTAGGAGCTATTAATATAAAATTATCCAAAAAAACCTAAAAATTCGTTAACCCCCAGTTGTATAGGTACTATATGTACCTAGGTTTACTTAGTTAAAAAAATATAGGATGTTCGGATGTTGTTACATAAGAGTTGTTGCACCTTAAAAATGTATAACTATCTATACCTACCTTCCTACCATCGTCATTACAGTTATAGTCAGTATATTTGTAACTTGTAACTCTTATTGCAATGAAATTAGGTATATAAACGTACAGACAGTCTAAACTGCAAAACGTAATTCAAGACCAAAAAAAGTTGAAAATGTTGCCACTTTATTACTAGCGCGTCTTGTATGTAAAAATAAGTAAATAAAAGTGCTTTTTTTAATCGTAGGAGTAAAATTACTAATAAATAAATTATCTTAGCGTGATTATTTATCAAAATGAATTTACTATTTAACAAACAAATTATTGCAGTGGCAACATTGTCTTACTTTTTTTGGTCTTGAATTACGTTTTGCAGTTTAGTTCAAAACCACTAAATATCAAAGGTTATTGACGCCGAGTCTACGTATAAAAAATGTCTGAGGTATTTGATTAAGTAATTCTAAGTTGTTTGGACACTCATGCCGATTCATTAGTACACTTATGAGTGTTTAACACCAAGGTCGACAGTTGACAGCCTCAAGTTAATCGTTATTACCGCAGCCATTTTAGTTTTTTTATGCGTACCTAAATATTAGTCATAGTAAAAAAATTGTAGAGACGCTATGTTAGTAGAGAGACGCTACACACACAAAATACAGTCAAGGGGGCCTAATAGCCAAGTTACAAATATGACAATCGTTTATAAAAAATTACAAAGGAAACTTCAATACTTAATTATGAAAATTATCACATAACTTTTTGTTGCAACTTTGTATCTGAGTCAAACGCATTTCAGAAAAAGGTCCGTTCTGTGGACAATGTAATAAAAGTTAACGACCCGGGTACATAAAATAAAATAATCCCGTTTTTATTATTTTATTGAAGTACTAAATCTAAATCATACTGAGCAACTTTTACAAAAAAAAAATCCTGAGCAACTTTAACTATGGGACCAACCCCAAAATCGCGAAAAAAATTGGCTGTTTCATACATTTTGGCTGACGGACTTTGGGTGACTAAATAAATAACTGTATAAATTATACTTAGAAAAAAGTAAGAACACGACCTAAATAAGTAATAAATATAGGCCCTTTACTTAAATTACATCCATTCTAAGGACATGATGGCCAGGAAAAACCTATAAAAACCCCGATGAGAAAGAGGCAGAAAATACCCTATTGTTTGATGCGATGACGTCACGGATCTGACGCGTTACACCGATTCATTAACGTAAGTGTCGCTCATGTAATGTGTGGTATCGACGCTCTGCTTTGATTGTATGACCAATTCATTAATGAGGTTTTTCCTCTTAGGAGTATTTAAAAATAATATTTAATGTGATGCGCTCATGGCCTCTCGGTGCTTGCTCATTCTCATCGGTTGCACAATGGATTGGTCGGCCATAGTTTGGTTTGGAAGGTTCTTTAAGAAGACCTGTTTAGTTAACAAAAGTTAGAGGATTTCAAACAGCTTTAATTCATATAACTGGCAAGCAAGTCGCCCAGCTGACAGGGCCTAATCCTAAAAATATACATATAATTAATTAATATAGGTAACTCATTAAGTAGATTAGAAATAATATCGGAATTAAGGAGCTTTTCGTCGGGTAGTTGCACAAATCTCTATTTTGACATTTTGCTGGGACATCAGTTAGCCGCGACCACGACCAGTGAAACCTGTGTCGAAACGTCGGTAAATAAAGGTAATTGAATAAATTTCGCATTAGACCCGTCTATGAATGTGATTTAATATATTAAGGAGCTTAAAAACTGGTGTCTGAGCTAGTTCTTAGGTTTTTTCTGCGACACATAAGGTAACCCTAATAGCATTTTCTTGTAGGGATTTTGTTGGGCCTTTGTTTACGTATTAGTTGGGCAACCGTTATATTTGGCCGTACGATTTGCTGGAGGGCCCTCGACAAAGGCCCTCCCGAAGATTCCCAACAGAGGGCCATAAGAGTAATTTTTTCGTTGGGCCTATTTAAATAAATCATACAATTATTCAACGGTGGTGGTTTTGGTTGGGCCGTGGTTGGGCCTATATACATTTGTTTGATGGTTGGTTAATTGTTACATTTGGCCGTACGATTTGCTGGAGGGCCCTCGACAAAGGCCCTCCCGAAGATTCCCAACAGAGGGCCATTAGAGTAATTTTTTCGTTGGGCCTATTTAAATAAATCATACAATTATTCAACGGTGGTGGTTTTGGTTGGGCCGTGGTTGGCCCTATACACATTTGTTTGATGGTTGGTTAATTGTTACATTTGGCCGTATGGCTTGCTGTAGGGCCAACTGCAAAAAAATAAAAAAGGGCAATTTTTTCGTTGTGCTTCTGTTTGCAAATTCAACAATTACCCAACGGCAAGTCAGGTAGGTCGGTAGGTAGTCGTGCACCAGGTTGAAGGCCCAACACAGCTTGTCCCACAAAGGGCCAACATTGTAACTTTAACGTTGGGCCTTGTGTAGGATTCTTACAATACTACCGTAGGTAAATAGTTGTGTAATTTATAGTGTGCCTACAGTCTAATTATGTAATGGGCTTTTGTTTACGAGTCCTACAGTTACCCTACGTTAAGTAAGTGGTTGTGTAATACGACGTTGGGCCTTTGCTGATAAATATTACAATTACACTACGGTAGGCATTGGTTGTATCCACATGAAGGCCCTAGGCTAGGCAGCAGTTGTTGTTAATCTTCTCTGTATCGTTCCAATTTTAGTATATGTACTGCCGAAGCAAGTACACTTACTATACACTCTAATTTGTATATATACTAACCGAACTTCGAAACTTCGTAAGCGAGATTTATGTTTTTTGAGATTTAAATTGAGAAAATGTTGGTAAAATACAATTTTTTAAATTTATGTATAAATTTTATAGTTATAGCTATTAGATTTATAAGTTACTTTAAAAAAATATTATGATTATATCCGGAATAATCGAGAAAATAACTATAACTTCGATGTTTGGAGAGAGTAACGCCATCTAGTGACGCCACAAGCAAACTCAACTGGTATTGTTGGGCATCAGTACCACAGCCAATGTTGGTAAATGCGATATTTGTGCTCACTGGGCCAACGAATGTTATCGTTGTTTAGCCACCGGTACCAAAATACACAAAGGCCCATTGTTAGGCGTCAGTGCCACCGGTAATGTTGGTAAATACGATATTTGTCATCATTGGGCCATCGGATGATATCTTTGACTAGCCAACGTTACCAAAATACACAAAGGCCCATTGCTGGGCATCCGTGCCACAGCCAATGTTGGTAATTGCGGTATTCGTCACCATTGGGCCAACGAATGTTATCGTTGTTTAGCGAACGGTAGCAAAATACACAAAGGCCCATTGTTAGGCCTCAATGCTACAGCCAATGTTGGTAAATGCGATATTTGACGTCATTGGGCCATCGTATGATATCGTTGATTAGCCAACGTTACCAAAATAAACAAAGGCCCATTGTTGGGCATCAGTGCCACAGTCAATGTTGGTAAATGCGATATTTGTCATCATTGGGCCATCGGATGATATCGTTGATTAGCCAACGTTACCAAAATACACAAAGGCCCATTGTTGGGCATCAATGCTACAGTCAATGTTGGTAAATGCGATATTTGTCGTCATTGGGCCATCGGATGATATCGTTGATTAGCCAACGTTACCAAAATAAACAAAGGCCCGTTGTTGGGCATCAATGCTACAGCCAATGTTGGTAAATGTGATATTTGTCGTCATTGGGCCATCGGATGATATCGTTGATTAGCCAACGTTACCAAAATAAACAAAGGCCCATTGTTGGGCATCAGTGCCACAGCCAATGTTGGTAAATGCGATTTTTGTCATCATTGGGCCATCGGATGATATCGTTGATTAGCCAACGTTACCAAAATACACAAAGGCCCATTGTTGGGCATCAATGCTACAGCCAATGTTGGTAAATGCGATATTTGTCGTCATTGGGCCATCGGATGATATCGTCGATTAGCCAACGTTACCAAAATAAACAAAGGCCCATTGTTGGGCATCAATGCTACAGCCAATGTTGGTAAATGTGATATTTGTCGTCATTGGGCCATCGGATGATATCGTTGATTAGCCAACGTTACCAAAATACACAAAGGCCCATTGTTGGGCATCCGTGCCACAGCCAATGTTGGTAAATGCGGTATTCGTCACCATTGGGCCAACGAATGTTATCGTTGTTTAGCGAACGGTAGCAAAATACACAAAGGCCCATTGTTGGGCATCACTGCCACTGCCAATGTTGGTAAATGCGATATATGTCATCATTGGGCCAACAAATATTATCGTTGTTTAGCCAACGGTACCAAAATACACAAAGGCCCATTGTTGGGCATCTGTGCCACAGCGAATGTTGGTAAATGCGATGGTGGGCCAATACAAAATTAATGTTGGCTACGGAACGAACCTCATCCCAACGTTTTCCCTACCGTTGGCACCGTGGGCCCCAACGAAAATGCTACTAGGGAAACGTACTGGTGCTCGACGCGGTCCTAGTACATTGTCATCTTGAAACTTAAGTCATTGTCAATAGAAGTGACAGCAAGGTGTCATCTATTGGGCATTAGCATGTCGAGCACTAGTACGTTTACCTTACCTAATAAATCCTACCTACCTGCAATGCTTGCGTAGTGGTATTGGTAGGTATGGATATAAAAATGTAAATTCCTCTAACTAGTAAATGCCAATTAAGTATGTAGCATTAAACACTTGATGAATAGACTAGGCGGCGATAAACGAGTACGTTCAAACTGTTGTTTTATCAGTTAAACGGAAACTTTCATTTGATATTAGTTAACACTGCCATTTGCTTTATCAATGTCAACTTCGATCTAACTATTGTAATTCATTAAATACTTTGTATAAGTATTGTATATTTTTACGGCGTACCTACACAAGTACATAATTAAATCACAACTATTCCATCAACCATGACTTTAGACGCAATTAGTACCGACATACATTATCGCAAAGCGAAGTAGCTTTATCACAATGTTGGTTTGTGGAATTACCAATTGAATTATTTCGAAAATACTTATTTTTTTACAATATAACTTTTTCTTAGTTTTCATGTTTTAAGTTAGGTACCTACATACTTATAAGTACTAAACGTTTCTAAAATATATAAGGCATCTTAGATCTATGTTTCATTCAGGATTAAGGTGATATTATATCAAAGACAACAAGTGCCTAGTACGTGCTAGTATCTACTTAGGGGCTATTCATAAATTACGTCATTTCAAATTAGGGGTGGGGGGGGGGGGGTCTGGACATCGGATGACGGTAGCATGAAGTAGGAGGAAATGGGGTCATTTGAAGCATGATTTTTGGATGATTATAGGGGCGGGGGGGGTCAAAAATCGTCAAAAATCGATGACGTAATTTATGGACAGCCCCTTAAGGGTCACTTGCACCATCCCACTAACCCAGGGTTAAGTCGTTAAACCATTAACCCAGTGTCATATTGTACTGATAACCATGGTTACTCCAGGTTTAACCGGTTAACCCCCGGGTCAGTCGGATGGTGCAAGTGGTGCTAAGTAAGTTAACACGTTCCCTGTGTAGGTACCTAGGAACCAGAAATTGAGTCCTCACGTGCAACATGTTTTTTTCCAAAAGGTTCATAGCCAGTATGTGCATGCAAATAAAAAAGACCTAGCTCACACGTGTAAATTTTGCCAATGCTTTAAGTTTATATGGGGTCGTGCATCATTAGTGGTGCATGCACGTATCATATGTACCCTAAAATGCTACACATATGATGCATGCACAGGGAACGTGTTAAATATGGGTAAATTAATATTCAGTAGGGCCAAAAAATAGATAAAGTCTACGGTGTATGGTATTTTTTATTTCAGATTTCTACAATGAAAGAGTCAGTATTAACTTGAAATTATTTTACACTTCAATTGTAATTGCATCTCTTTAATTGTTTACTTAAAGAAGGTGTCACTGTCAGTCAACTATAAAAAAAGATGTATGCAGAAGAAATAAATTAAAAAACATTAGTTTCTGGAATTTATAACATAAAATTCGATAAAATTGCTGGTCTTCTATTTAAATGTTTATTTGTAACTAGAAATAGAGAGCCGCTAAAACATACAATACGGGCACCTATTATGCGAATTAGTCACAGATGATTATTAAAATAGAACATTTATAATCGTTACATTTACCTTACTATATGCGTCAACCCAGTTTCCATTAGCGGCAGCGGCTGACCTCGTAGCTTATACAAAGTAAAACTTACCAGTACTTATCTTCATTACAGATATCAATGACATCTATAAGATGCTACCGACATATACCCTCGCCGTACCATCAGTACGGTCAAATAGAGACAAACCATGACCGACAGGGTCATGCACAGCGAGCGAGCCTGCACGACCAAGCTACGCAGCGAATAAGCGGTGATCAAGCTACGCAGAGGTTAAGAGAATGGGTAGATCAAGCTACGCAGCGAATAAGCGAACGAGAACATTATCAAGCTACGCAGCAGATAAGCGAAAGCGACCAAGCGACGCATCGGACAAGAGAATGGGTCGACCAAACTTCGCAAAGGTTGAGCGAAGGAGACGACCAAGCTACACAGAGAATGAGTGAACGCTCACTTCCCCTGGACAGCGGTCGACAGAGGCTACAAGAGTTGCAAAGAAGGAGGTTTAATCAGGAAGATGAGGGTCTTAGAATCGTTAATGTAAATAAAAATTCGGGGTTTAATTCGACGCCTAGAAGAGGTAAGATTAGAGTATACCTACATAGGTCTACCACTTATCGGAGGAGGTTGGTAAATAATAAAGAAGTTGCGCTGTTATTCTAGTAGTAGGAAGAGCAGCTGAGTTTTGGGACTAAACTTAAATATTACATAATTATTCTATTTATTTACTTCACATAATATAAATCAGCTTCATGCAGCCAAGTTTTCAACCACACTAAGTACATACGTAGCTGCCTATAATTTTAATTGATTACCAACCGCCTTAATAAAACGGTAGACCTACCTACCTATAGGTAGGTATCTAAATATATATCATATCTAAGCACGCCAGCCTGCTTCCATTCACTACCACTATTGTGACTGGTGTTCTCACGTGCCCTCAATGTGCGCGGGGGTTCACCTCAAAGATCGGCTACGTCAGCCATATTCGGGCGCACTAGCGCCGAGCTAACTAGTTAGGAGTCGAAGTGGTCGCCATGGTCGAAATCGGCCGGAAGGATCATCATCATCATCATCTAAATATACCTGATTGCATTTTAGAATTTTAGGTTATTAAAAACGATTAAATTTTTAATTAAACCGCCTGATTGCATTGAATCTTAAACTTTGCCCTTTAAACACTAAACGGTTCAAATGCGGTTTTTATAAAGTCAAATGTCCCTAACTATGTATGGACTCGTGGAGAAAATCGACAAACCGGTTTTGAATAAGGTACCTTAATCTGTAAACCTATTTAAACACGATCGCATCTATTAGTAGATATTTACGAGTATAATATAATGTAGTCGAGGTTGAGGTCATGTCAATGATGTGTCATGCATGACGAGACATACTTAGAGATGAGGGCAATTGTTTCTACTTAAGTAGTTTATAGATTTTAAAGTCATAACATACTTAATCGAATTAAGAATGACTCACGCTACGATCCGGGCCCGGGCCAGGGCGTCCGACACTTCAGTTTTCTATAGAAAGTATCACGTGATCACCGATCAACTGATGACAGACTTCTTTTTCTGTGACAGGCATGAGCCTGTCACAGAAAAAGAAGACTCGGGACACCCGTAATAACACTCAAACCAACAAAGTAATGTATTATTGTTTGACTTATGGTCAGTTAGCTGGAGTTACTTGATATAATTGACCATTTAATTGGTAGCCAATGTTTTGCTAGTATCAACTAGTATGTAAGTAGGTACTTGCTGTCGACCTTGGTTAAGGTATACTATACACGTGCCCCCAAATTATACTTCTATTAGCCAACTAAACACTAATTTGCAAGTGACTCACGCAATGACATAAGGCACCGAGGGTTTCATTTACATACATACAATAACATTGGGCTTAAGGCTGACTGCTAATTAAGAGTTGCAAGTTTTTGCCATTTAGGTACATATACCTATCTACTCGTAAGCGAGTCGAAACGAAACATACTTATTTCGTAATTTAAGGTCGCTCAAATGAGCAAAAAATAATGGTTTTATGGACAAACAACACAGCACTGATGCAAAACATAGCGGTCAATATCAAGGGTATATTTATGCTTATTATGGCATTTGGCTTGATATGCCACATACCTATGTGTGAAATCGTTACCTATACTTAGTAGAACGATTTGTTTGTTTGAATTCGATAAACAAGTGCTTAAAACTAAGAAGTTTTAAAAGCACGACTGCCGGCCTAGCCAACGTGACGATCACTTTCGCTTCGCCATCGAATCGTTTTGTGTCTCTTTATCACTCTTCCATATTAGTACACAAATTAATAGGGACTAGAGTCGGACCAAGAAAAGTCTGCAGCGGATTTGATAGCCCACGCAGTGCAAGTGTCATTTATACGTCATAATTTCATAGAAGTTTGACGTTATAAATAACACGTGCACTGCGTGGGCTATCAAATCCGCTGCAGACTTTTGATGGACTGACTCTATGAAACATGGTTTTGGATTTTTTTATGGAGCTATTAGAAAACGGTTCAAGCGGCAGTTGCCCATTTTGTGCTCTATCTTTATACGGACAATCTTAAACTTTACTGTCGTCTTAAGGATCTGAATTCCCAGGCATGGTGCCGGATCCGGTAGCATCGCCGGACGTAGTGGTGTTCCCGGGCCCGAGCCGGCGGTCCGATCAAACGCTGTTCGTCCCGAGCGTGCCGGAGGAATGTCTGCGCACGGGTATCTGCGAAGACTTGCCTGACTACCCGGAGGACCGAGTCGCCGCCATCATTGAGCAGGTGACACTGATATTTTTGTCTTTTTTACAGCTTATTTCGTACTGTCCTGTAAAATATGCTAAGCGGCACAAAATATATTAAATGGTAACAGCATGTCGAAAGAAGAAGCGATGAAAGGCCAAGATGAAAAGATGATCTGGTGAAGATCACAGGAAATAATATTTATGAAGTACCTAGGTTTTTTATCTAGAAGTCGACGTCTTTCAGATAAAGGAATGGCTCTTGTTCTAATGCAAATACCTAATAAAGTAATAATAATAAATGGTACTCAACTCTCAATAGTCCTCACACCCTGGCGGGTGCTGCCTCTGCGTGCGTCCCATGACACGGGCAAGGGCAGCCTCCGCTCGGTGTACCCCTTACATTTCATTAAAGTGTCAAAAGGGCCTCTACGTGTTGGCTTCGGCTCCGCGCACGCCTCCCAAAGGTCCGGAACACCATTGTTCCGTGAAGGGAAAGATATACAAATAAATGGTACTAATAGTAGGTATAAGCAAACGCGGATCGGGCCGCGCGATCTGCCAATTATAGTGGCATGTTAATGATAAAAAATTAAAATAAGATTTAGTACTTACCCTTCACTGTTCCTTAATTTTTAAATGAATTATTGTCGTTTTCCAGCTCGGCAACGCGACGGACAAATACAAGGTGGACGAGCTGGACACGCCTGAAATAGCGCAGCGGATCGGCCCGCCGGAGGAAATGGAGCTTTGCGAGTTCTCGCTTAAGGTACATTTTACTTTGATTTCCTGAATTACCTCGATCGATATCTATGAAAGTAGAATATATGTTCTACCTACTTTAATATTTAAAAAATGATTTATGATAGTTTCGTCAGTTTCGTTAAATATTTAACTAGGTATATACCCACTGTTAATATCCAATAAGAATCAGTACATTTATTACCTAACTCATTGGCTTTTGATGCCCTTTGAATTAAAAATGGAATTTGTTACTGCGTTAATGTTTACTCACGCTAGATCGGGCCGGGGCCGGGCCGTAGCTTCCGGCGCGTCGTTTTCTACGGAAAGCACCACGTGATCATCGATCAGCCGTCATAGAACATTACATGTCGGGCGCCTCGGTCCGGGCACGGCCCGGTCTAGCGTGAGTCATCCTTTACCAGCATCTATGTGTTTTTACCAATGAAATTCTAAAAATGGTTCATATTAAAGTACTCCTACCTTTCAACAAGCAGAATGACTCCAACACATTTTAGCTTGTAAGTATGAAATGTACAAAAGTGTTCCAACGCCACCCCCAATACCTACGTATACCCATATGATTTGTTTTCATCTTTTCGGACTGACGGTTTCGTTACGTTAATAAGTACTGTGTTAAAACATTAATAAAAAAAACTAAAAAAAGCAAATAATAAAACAAAATATTGGTCACTAAATCATAATAAAATTATACTCGTATTTAGACTATGATAAGTTAATACTTATAGTGCACAAACAAGGATTGTTTTGTTTGATCCGGGGTTAGAAAGTTCAAAGTCATGTAACTCCGGTTCAGGTAGGTTAATTTTCTTATTTTGGTGTTATACTTAAGTAGGTACTTATTAAATCATTCTTATACCAGACAAATAGTAGTACCTAATACATAGAAGTAAAAAATGCATATAGTATCGATGACACTGTTTATCGATTCGCAATCTTATTTATTTTCAAAGAGGGTCTAAAATTAGTTTGAGATAAGAAATGGCATATTTTGGAAAATTGGCGTTGCCGTCATGGAAATTATTAATTAATCTCCTAATTTTCACGTTTTCTTTGAAAAAATATATACTTATTCTAATATTGTTAATGATGTATTTTAGGTTGCAGTACCCAAGGCGGCTCCAGATAAAGACGGAAAGTGGCACTACATCCTGAACCAAAAGGACAAGCCTTTGCAAGGCTTCCACGTTGAGATATGCAGGTGAATAGTAGGATTTAATAAAATTAAAAATCGAAGTATAATAGTACTAATAGTATACCTTTAAGTCCTTTAAATATCGTAAAAATGGTGTCGATAAATGTACCTAACCACAAAAATGTGCCTTAGTGAGGACCTTCATCGTCCACAGCAACTAGGTTCAATCTCTCCTATGACGTATCCAGAGTAAAACCAAATTGTATAATTAAAACTCTTATCTGTCTGAGTCGGAAAGTTTCCAACGTGCGAATTTCCACCTGGGAAAAAACCGAATACTTCTCATATTTTTGTACACCTAGGAATTTAATTTTTCTATTTCCGAAGCTTGTTTTGTTTTCTGTGCAATTTTCCTGAAAAAATGTGAGAGTTTTTCTAACTTTTTGCAATTTTTTCGCATGAGCATATTCTTTTAACCTGTTTGATAAAATCTGACCCAAAAGTAAATAACCTAATGATTTTTCCAGCAAAGCCGACTCGCCCTGTTCAAAGCTGGCCTACTTCTACTCGGGCTACGAAGCCAGCTGCAAGCAGAAGTACATGCTGCGGTACATGGCCGGCCTGAACGCCGACGGCCAGGTCGTTGAGAAGCAGTTCAAGATACCCAGCTGTTGCTCGTGCGTCGTTCGGCAGACTGATTAGGACTAGAGTTTATGAAAATGATTGTTCTTTTTTTAAATGTGCACTACAATTGCGTCAATCAAAAATTCTTCATAAATTTGAACGGTTAAAAATAGGCACCGATGCCTAACATGTTGACATAGTAATGTAAAAACAATTAAGTATCAAGAAAGATAACGCCACAACGCCATATTTACAATAAATGTAAAAAATTTAGATCAATCCGTGTTTTAATAAATTCCTAAAGAAATTAATAGGTAAGTAAAGGAAAATAACAAATAACCCGGCATTTCAAATAAAGGAAAAATCTCTTACAACTTATTATTTGACTAATATACTCGTAAGTTGGAAATAAAAATACTACCTATACTAGGTACCCTACCTACCTACACTACATATAAAGGTATCACAAAAGCCAACAATTAAACGAAATGGTTCAACTAAATATTATAGTTACAGTAGGTACATTTTTTAGCACTCCTGCATAAATACTTATGGCCCACAAATGGTCTCGCCGGAAGATCAGCGCTGGGTCTCGGGTCAGTATTATGCTGAGGCGAGCCCATTTCGTGGTAAACTTTAACGATTACCAATTTTATTAATATTTGTAGTTTTAGTTATACTCTTGTATGTAATCTTAGTTTTAAGTTTATCACGAATAAAATGCTTGATTCTGATTCTAATTCTAATTCTTATGTATGCAGGGGTAGTTTTGCTGTACAACTGAATAGCGTTAGCGTATTTTACTTTTTGCAGGTGGTAGTACCGAAGGCGGCTCCGGACAAAGACGGCAATTGGCACTATATCCTAAACCAGAAGGACAAGCCTTTGCAGGGCTTCCATGTTGAAATATGCAAGTGAGTATTATAGATGAATTATATTCTAATTAACCTATGTATAATATAATCTCAAAATGAATATATTTATTAGTGCATAATTATAAACTTAATATAAAACATACCTATTAGAAACAAAATAATACCATAAGTCATACCTAAAACGTAATTAAATAACTAACCTACAAAACTTATAAACTAAAAATAAATAAAACTAATCTAAAAATAAATAATTACAAACTATCCCCCTGCGGAATGGTGCCGTAGATGCTGGCAGCATTTCCTCGCTGTATCGCAACACTTATTATTTGTGCGAGGAAGCTGCCAGCTCTACGATCACCAGTGGCGTCTGCTATCCTTGTAAAATCTTATCTTATCCTTTATCTCAAAATTAAAACGTTACTAGATTAATAAAGTAAGTGGTAACTAGGACCCCTGTTCAGATTAAACATTTTCTTATGTAATTTGTATTGGTTTTGATACGACCTTCACGTCTTGGTGAATGGCACGCATCTCACGCATGACTTTCACTTTATATCGCATATGCACTAAGCGCCACTTGCACCATTCAACTAGCCCGGGGTTAACCAGTTAAACCTGGTGTTACCATGGTTACCAGTACAATTTGACCATTCCATTAACCCGGAGTTAAGCGGTTAAACCGTTAACCCAGTGTCAAATTGTACTGGTAACCATGGTAACTCCAGGTTTTACCGGTTAACCCCGGGTTAGTGAATAATGCAAGTGGGCCTAAATGTAATAAGCGTGAGAGATCTTCAAGGTCGTATTAAAACCAGTTCAAAACCATAACAAATTGTTAAATCTGAATCGGGTTCTATAGTTTGTCAAAGGACTGTCCACGGACTGTCTCATTTCAATCATAGACAGAGAGAATCATACTATCTTTGTCTTACACTAGTATTAGCACCCAAAAGAAAAATATAGTATAGTTTTCCTGGTTCTTACTGACCGACAAATTGGTTTGACCAACTAATAGGTTTTATGACGCTAATGCGTTTCCATTTTTTTTTCGTAATCTGATGACATTATATTTTTTACTCTGGCACAGCGATCTTGGCCATAGAGTCCACCGCCGGGCGATCGCGGCAAATCATTCAGTGTGCTCGCCCGGCGGTGCGCGAACATCTGCCCTGCAGCAATTAATTTACTTACTTGGACTCTATTGCCTAGGTAATAAGGGTGACGACGTTTTGGCTAAAATACCAATATCTCAGTTCTGCAATGGAATTCCGCTTGGTGCCCATAGAGCAAAATTAAGTACATAGAAATACCTATCCAATGACCTTACTCTCATTCCTGTTGGTGTTGGGTCCAGGCTCCATACAAAGTTGCCCATGGTCGTTTGAAAAATGTAGGCGCGAAGGGATATCGTCTCATAGAAAATTTGAATTACGAGCCTTTTTCTGCTGACAAGATTTGCTTGATCATCTATACCTTATTATAAGGCAAAACTTTTTACTGAACATTTTTTTTTTCAGAGAGGATAAATCCCCCTGCGCGAAGCTAGCGCACTTCTACTCCGGATACGAAGCCAGCTGCAAGCAGAAGTACATGCTGCGGTACATGGCCGGCCTGAACGCTAACGGCGAGATGGTCGAGAAGGCTTTCAGGCTACCTAGCTGCTGCTCTTGCGTTGTCCGACAAATAGATTAAAAGAGTCCGTCTGAGTCTGGCCGCACACGCTCGGAATTTCCCGTACGGAATGACATGAGCAAGCAAGACAGCGCTATGCATTTGTAGAGCGACGTTCCGTTCCCACCAGTCATTCCGTACGGAAACCGAATGAAAATTCAGTGCGTGTGCGGCCAGACTGAGTCTGCGCCATGTTTAAAAAGTGACCGAGTGTGCATGCAGTGTTGCAAGGTCCCTTAAGCCATAAGCTACGTACCTACTTATAATGAAAAGTCAGATTTTTATTGGTGTAGTCACATTTTATTCTTGCATTATTAGAAAACCCCGGCTAAATACCGATAAGTCATGAGTCATGCACATTGTCGCATAAAGTAGTATGTGCATGACGAGTGCCAAAACTGTGTGCAATCTAACAAAACTTTGGTTTTCAAATGCCTGGTAAATATTAATTATATTTCGTGTGTAGGTATTACTTTAAAACTTACCTACCAACTGTACCAAGGTGACATACAACTTTTTTCTTTTTTTAGTGATATGAATATTTTGAATAATTGATCGTTTGTTTGAAAGCATCATTGTGATAATGAGAAATAAATGTGTATGTAGGTATAAGTACTTTTATCGAATAAACCAATTTTGTACTTATATAAAGTCTGTAAAATCATTTCCGTTAGTAGAAAAGAGCGGCAAATTAAAAAAATGTAGGCGCGAAGAGTTATCGTCCCGTAGAAAATTTTAATTTCGTGCCTTTTTCTACTGACAAAGTTGTTTGACCGGCTATACTTACCTATAGTTTTTCTTACCTAATGACTGACATAATTATTTTTCTTTGGTTTTTAATGAATATAATTTTGACCATCCATTAAATACCAAAAAATATTTGCGCTGGTACATGCTTATGATTTACCCAGAACTTCCTTATATCATTAACATCCTTATTTCAAAGCCTAATTTACCCTAAACCTGCTCAACATGCTCTGTGTGCAAGGAAACATTTTCTTACATTGGTAACACTGGCTATCAGCTGTCAGTCTGTCACTGTCAATGTTATTGTCAAGTCAATGCTGTCATAATAATAATACGGTTTTCCAAGTTTTTCTATTGAAATCGAAAGCTAAAAACCAAAACAATCGGTATTAAATGTAATATGCTGAAAGCTTTGAACAGGAAATCCTTCCTTACGCTTTATTTATCCGTTCTGCGTCCTTGTTTTGTCATGGCAGACGCTAATTTAGCTACATCTTCAGTATGCGGCAGTGGCAGTGCCGACGCAGGTAAGTAACGGGATGTCATTACTAAGTAATGCTAAAATAAGAGCCTAATAGACATCCCGGTGTAGGCTCCAGCCTGTCTCAAGGACGAGAGGGACTATCCTCTTCAGATCCAGTGTGGGTCGCGGATTCAAACATTTGGATTGAAACAGCTTTTTATTTGAAAGTTACAGCTAGGTTTTTGTATACTTAAACAAAAATCTTTGAAAATTATTTATTTTAAAAAGGTGAGATTATTCTTTTCTATATTATACTAGGACATAATTTGGTTTAAAACCAAGCAAAGGGCATATTACAATGTAACTTAAAATCTTAGAAGTAGGTAATACTATAAGTCTCTATTTAAACATTTACCTTCTTATTCATAAACGTTTACTAAAGTTGACAAGCCGATAATAATCGTTTATCCCTTTCCATCATACTAATACGTCGGAAAGGGACAAACGATTATTATCGGCTTCTCAACTTTAGTAAACGTTTATGAATAAGGGGGTTAGAACCTAAATTTTAGACCCAAGTCAACATGGCAGGATACCTTTTGAATCTAGTCTACTCAACTGCCAAATTTAAATTTAAAAAGAAAAAAAATACTGCAAAACATTTCTGTGTGTGTCCATCCATCTACAACATTCATAACTTGTTACTTTTAGGAATATACTTATATTTGGATTAAATCTCAAATCTCTTAAGATAAAAATGTTATTTCCAGACAAATACTCAGTGGCTTATGTGACGGTGCCAAACAATGAGGTAGCAAAGACCCTGGCTCACGGGCTAGTGAAGCAGCAACTGGCAGCCTGCGTGAACATCATCCCTCAAATCACCTCGGTGTACATGTGGAAAGGAGAGATTAATGAGGATAGTGAGGTCAATATATAATACATAATTAAGCTACTTACAGTACAGTCAACTACAAAGAAAAGTACCCTTTGTGCTTGATTGGGAGGCAATGACAATTTTTATTTTATGTGTACGGAGGAACGGCAGCCACTCAAGCGTGCCATTCCTCAACCCACCAATGGAGCGGCAGCTAACATCCACAAGGGTTTATTACACATCACCCTTAACCACTTTACACATGATAGCTCGGATTGCAATGACTGGCAACATGTACGCTTAGCCCGCTGTCTACATGTACAAACAGCAACACTCCTAACTGTACATCGGTGGACCATATTTCAAAAGGCATAAGGTCCACCGATGTACAGTTAACGGTGTGGATGGTAAAATAAAAATTTCTGTTCTTTTCAGCTGCTGCTAATGATCAAGACAAGAACATCTCAAGTAGACCAGCTGACAACCTATGTACGCTCCAACCACCCATATGAGGTGTGTGAAGTTATATCCTTACCTATTAAGAATGGAAACCCACCATATCTCAAGTGGATTGCGGAGACAGTGCCAGAAACTGAAACTAAGGTCTGTCAGAAGAAATAATTAAAGTATTTAGCGTACTATTCTTTGTAATAAGTTTCCATATAAAATGAGTTTAACTATGTAATGGTTTGTACATTTGGTTAATAATTAAGAACACCTATTAAATAAGTACAAGCATCTATTTGGTAGGTATTTCGTTGTGTGAAGTTGTAGTTAGTCATGTAAGCAATGTTATGTTCGTTTGTTTACAAGTAAAATGTTATGGAATTAATGCAAAAAATGTTTCAAATACAAGCCTGGAATGACTTTTTCCTAAATACAACAAAAAATAATAAATAATACTTTTATATTATATCAGCGGTCGGCAACCTTTTAGCAGCCAAGGGCCACATAGTAGTTAACGAAGTTGACGCGGGCCGCACTTTGGTAATATTTGTGATTTAGCAGACATCGTTTGTCAATATTACATAGGTATAAAATAGCCAGGGAGGCTCGCGGGCCGCAAGCGAGAGGTTCGCAAGCCGCATGCGACCCGCGGGCCGCCTGTTGCCGACCACTGTATTATATCATTATGTAAATTCTTATTCAACCTTTCCACATAAAACTTATCCTATAAGTGCCTAAATTTTCAATACAATTAAAATACATTTACTTATTCAATAAATAAGAAATAAGTAATACTTTGAACAGGTTACACTAAAATATTCTGTAGTGTGGGTTTAAAAAGGAGACATCTAGCGTAGTTAGCGTAAACTATATAAAAAGCTGCACTTACTCTACAGAGAACAAATAGATGTCGCTACTTATATGATCTTAAAAAGGTTACTCTAGTTTAGATTAAAGATTGCTTGCGAAAGAAGATAATTTACCAGAGTATATAAAATTATATTCTACCTAAAACTATTGGCTTTGTGTGTGCAGCTTAGGTACCAGAGTAGCTGTTCTGGCACATAAGTTATATGACACTTCACAGGTGATAAATTGTATGAAAAATGTCCAAAAAATTCAAATGTTTGTCACGTCAAGTGTGATCATTGGGTTCAATTACCCCATTTCGTGAGTATTGATGCGCTGTAGTGGGTATTATATTGACCACCTTTAACAAGGCTGCTCGGCTTCGCGACCCTCCGGATCTTGAAATGAGATTGCAGAGGAAGTAATTCTAGTAGGGTGGCATATATCAATCAGTATCAGTGTTTCGATAAGTACAGGCCCGTAATCAATTCGCGCTGAGCCTATATCAGCGATATATATTTGTCCAATCTTTGGCGAATTTTGACAACCCTAAATAGCCGAAACGCGTAGTATAGGTACCATAAATAAGGGTGTGTAATGATCGATATAAAAATAATTAATATATTTTCTGTAGATATAACAACATTTAATATAATTTCAGAAAATATAATAACTCATTTTGTATAATATACATTTGGTATATTATTAAAATGTTTAATATCATTTTATATAATTATCTTTTGATATAACACTCATTTATTATAACGATCATGTGATATAATGCTCATTTATTATACAAGTATTATTATATATGCATTATTCGGTATAATATAGGTATTTTTATGACGACATATGTAAATGTTTAACGCCTGATACTTTTTTTTACTGCAAACACGTACATACTAACAAGTATCGTGACTATCGTGAGGCTTCCAATTTGAATCTAAAAAAAACATCCAATGTTTAATTTAAAAATATATATATAAATTTTTCTTTGCCAATTGGGTTTTCTTTACCTAATCTAAACTTTTTTCCTTTCATTTTATATAGGGGTCACAATTCCAACCTAACCTAACCTACTTTTCTGGTAGCGGTTCGTTTTGTGTAGGGGTCGCAGTTCTTAACCTAACCTAACCTAGTATTCTGGTAGTGGTTTGTTTGTGTAATGGACGCAATCCTAACCTAACCTAACCTACTTTTCTGGTAGCGGTTCGTTTTATGTAGGGGTCGCAGTTCTTAACCTAACCTAACCTACTATTCTGGTAGCGGTTGGTTTTGTGTAGGGGTCGCAGTTCTTAACCTTACCTACCTAGTTATAAATAGCAGTTTGTTATACGTAGAAAGAGTATCGTTTTTTGTAGTGTGTAATAGTAAATGTGGAATTATATATCTAATACATTATATCAACACAGGTTATAACAATTCTACTTTAGATGAAATAACTTTATATCATAAATTCGGTATAGGAAATGGGTAAGTAATATAAGACATAAAAACTTATACTATAATATTCATATTATATACGCTCATATTGTATAAGTTTGTTTTGTATACCGTGCAAGGTGTATAACGAACGTGAGATATAACATCAAAATATCTATTTTTGTTAAGTATAACGTTATTTAAGTATAATATCATTGTCTATAACGATCATTATGTATAACGTTCATAATATCTCAGATTTATAATGTATATTACTCAATACATCTAACACCAAAATGCATAATGCTCGTATAGAATAAACCAGTTCGCAGTTCTAACCTAACCAAACCTACTTTTCTGGCAGCAGTTTGTTTTCTGTAGGGGTCGCAGTTCTAACCTAACCTAACCTACTTTTCTGGCAGCAGTTTGTTTTCTGTAGGGGTCGCAGTTCTAACCTAACCTAACCTACTTGTCTGGCAGCAGTTTGTTTTCTGAAGAGGTCGCAGTTCTAACCTAACCTAATCTACTTTCTGGCAGCAGTTTGTTTTCTGTAGGGGTCGCAGTTCTAACCTAACCTAACCTACTTTTCTGCCAGCAGTTTGTTTTCTGTAGGGGTCTCAGTTCTAACCTAACCTACTTTTCTGGCAGCAGTTTGTTTTCTGTATGGGTCGCAGTTCTAACCTAACCTAACCTACTTTTCTGGCAGCAGTTTGTTTTCTGTAGAGGTCGCAGTTCTAACCTAACCTAACCTACTTTTCTGGCAGCAGTTTGTTTTCTGTAGGGGTCGCAGTTCTAACCTAACCTAACCTACTTTTTTGGCAACAGTTTGTTTTCTGTAGGGGGCCCAGTTCTAACCTAACCTAACCTACTTTTTTGGCAACAGTTTGTTTTCTGTAGGGATCGCAGTTCTAACATAACCTAATCTACTTTTCTGGAAGCAGTTTGTTTTCTGTAGGGGTCGCAGTTCTAACCTAACCTAATCTACTTTTCTGGCAGCAGCTTTTTTTCTGTAGGGTCGCAGTTCTAACCTAACCTTACCTACTTTTCTGGTAGCAGTTTGTTTTCTATAGGGGTCGCAGTTCTAACCTAACCTAACCTACTTTTCTGGCAGCAGTTTGTTTTCTGTAGAGGTCGCAGTTCTAACCTAACCTAACCTACTTTTCTGGAAGCAGTTTGTTTTCTGTAGAGGTCGCAGTTCTAACCTAACCTAACCTACTTTTCTGGCAGCAGTTTATTTTCTGTAGAGATCGCAGTTCTAACCTAACCTACTTTTCTGCCAACAGCTTGTTTTGTATAGGGGTAGCAGTTATAACCTATTTAGTATATCATACGCTATTATATTTTATAATAATTATACTAAAAGATAGTATATACTATGATCGATATACGTTATGTATGTTATATAAAATGAATTTATAGTATTTGAGTGTTATATAAAAAATCATTATACAGAATGAGTATTATGTTAATTTACCGTTATTCCTAATAAAAATATTGATTTTGATGTTATAGCAAACGTTCATTATATCTTGTGAATGTTATTAATATGAAATGATATATTATGTAGTTATATCTCATGGGACGCACCCATAGGAAATATGCATTATACTTCAAGAATGTTATGCTAAATATTATTAGATCAATTAATCATTATATAAAATGATAATATATATCATATGAAAATATATTAAGTGTTGTTATATCATTTAATAATTATACTAAATAAGCGTTATTGCAACTGATATTATAATAAAAATGTTTATAGCCATCGATACGCACCCCATAAATAAGAATGGGACAGCATGATTCGTCCCTGAATCGCTGTCAAACTTCGGTTTTGTAGGAAGTTTCTTTTCTGTACGGTAGTACTATTAATTATTCTGTGATGGAGATGACAGCTGTCACCGTACCAGTGGGGAGACACTCCTTACTTCGGGCAAACCCGGCTCCGTTCGGCTCAGCATTGCTCCGAGCAATTATTAGGGTTGACACAACTTGACGTCCCTTTGCACGCACGACCACAGATTAGATAATTACTTGAATTTTGACAACCCTAAATAGTAGAAAGGAATAGTGCCATAAGTTAGAAAGGGATATCATGATTCGACCCTGAATCGCTGCCCTGTCGAACTTCGGTTTTGTAGGAAGTGTCCTATCTGTACCGGTAGTTACTATTACTTATTCTGTGACCGCACCCAAGCAATGTGAAAATTACTATAATTTGAGTAATAGCACAAGATTTTCTGTTAGGACTGAACCCTAAAACGGGCATCAGAAGCGATGTCGCCGAAGACAGATCGGGGGCGAATGTGACAAGATGAACGAGCTGATTACAATTTGTGGATCGGAGATTGCGATTGGACTAATTGTAACACGATAAGAAAAGGCAAGTAAGTAGGTACGTAAATAACTTCTGTAAAAAATAAAGGATTTAAAAAGTATGTAGTGCGTTGAGGTAACTTCGAAAGCGAAGTTATTTTCGAAAGTACCCGAGGCACTTCTTACTCGTACTTTAGCAACACTTACCTATTGACGCTACTGCACTGTTCAGTTATCAAGGCATCTTGCTTACCTACTGTTGCTACAGTAGAAAGTGCTTCTAGTTTAGTAGATATTTGCCATTTTCTAAATTAACCCGCTTTCGAAGTAACCCCAGTTCGGTAGGTACACATTTAGTATTTGGCATGGTATAATAATATACTCCGCCTGGTACTCTATTCCGAGATTCGCGTATGACCTAACTGACACGGGCCTACGTCATCATGCTGTTTACAGGTTCTCAAACTTTAAAATGTGGGAGAATTTTAACCAACGGTGAAAATTATTTTAACGGCATTAATTTTAAGTTATTCATGTAGAAACATAGTAAAATAAAACAAATCTAATGTATTAAATTAAACTTTATTTATCTCATGGTATAATAATATACTCCGCCTGGTACTCTATTCCGAGATTCGCGTATGACCTAACTGACACGGGCCTACGTCATCATGCTGTTTACAGGTTCTCAAACTTTGAAATGTGGGAGAATTTTAACCAACGGTGAAAATTATTTTAACGGCATTAATTTTAAGTTATTCATGTAGAAACATAGTAAAATAAAACAAATCTAATGTATTAAATTAAACTTTATTTATCTATACATGACAAACGTTTGAAAAACGAATTCACAGTTACACATTAATTACCAAGCTTACGACGTGAAAAGTTGGAAAACACTGCGACTGCTGACACTGAGCGAGAAGGAAATAACAACGCGTTCGACAAGGATGACGGTCAGGGCATGAAGTTATCTAGATCCGAATTGTCAAATGTGACAGCGCTATCCTGTGTTGTCAGTAATGTAAACAGAATTACCCGAACGTCTGAAATTTATTTCGTGAATCGGAAGATATTGCTAACGAATAATTAAAAATGACGTGTTATTGTAAAATTTAAGATAAAATACATATAAATGAAAATTATAAACTTATAAAGAAATATTTTAACTTATTAACCATAGGTATAATGTACCCATGTAACATGTTATGTTGAAATAAAGTGGCAATGTTATTGTGACGTAGGCCCGTGTCACTCTGGGAATAGAAGACCATGTTTTATTAGACCATGATTTATCTATACAAGACAAACGTTTGAAAAACTAATTCACAGTTACACATTAATTACCAAGCTTACGACGTGAAAAGTTTGGAAAACACTGCGACTGCTGACACTGAGCGAGAAGGAAATAACAATTAACACGCGTTCGACAAGGATGACGGTCAGGGCATGAAGTTATCTAGATCCGAATTGTCAAATGTGACAGCGCTATCCTGTGTTGCCAGTAATGTAAACAGAATTACCCGAACGTGTGAAATTTCTTTCGTGAATCGGAAGATATTGCTAACGAATAATTAAAAATGACGTGTTATTGTAAAATTTAAGATAAAATACATATAAATGAAAATTATAATATTATAAAGAAATATTTTAACTTATTAACCATCGGTATAATCTACCCATGTAACATGTTATGTTGAAATAAAGTGGCAATGTTATTGTGACGTAGGCCCGTGTCACTCTGGGAATAGAAGACCATGTTTTATTAGACCATGGTATTTGGTACAAAAAGTAGGCAGGGTTAAAGCAACTGGTGAATGGTGATTCTATATCGGTAAATAGCACTTAATGGTAGGTTGCGACGAGACTCACCCGGTATGTTGGTATCGGTAGACAGGTAGGTACATAAATGCAGTCTTAGAACAATTTCGTCTTAATATTGAGCACAAATTGTTAGAGTTACACAAAGGTTTTTGTCTAAGCTCTAAACACCAAAAAAGCTCCAACGTAAACAAGTCGCGAGTCAAGATAGATAGCGGCGCGGGGGTGAACGTGACAAGATGAACGAGCTGATACAATCTATCAGATCGAGCGGCAATTGGACCGACTAATTGTAGCACGATAAGGATGCACAAGAACCTACTGACATTATTTTTTTTTTTATTATGATAATTTTATACTTTTAAACGAGCAATTCTTGTATATATATTTATTTATATATACAGGGTGTCCCAGAAATCGACGTCAAGCCGTAAACGGATGATAGACCAAGTCATAACAGTTATCATAAAACTAAAAAAAAAATCCAACTCATGTTCTTTAAAAAATTATGGTCACTTTAAAAATTGACTAAAAAATCCACACCCTTTAATGGTTCTTTAACTCTTGTTACTGCAAATTCCATAATTTATTCTAATTTTTTTATTATTATGTAATCTTGAATAATGGTTCTGTCGATTTTTGCCTAAAATTTAAAGCCAAGTGCTATTACTTGGAAGAAAATTACACTTTTTCAAAACCAAATTATTTAAATTTACTGTTTCGCCCAACTTTAACTGACTGTACTGAAAAAAAATGTACTACGCTAGTTTGGCAAGTAACGTTAAAAACTGGCGCGTTTAATAAGGATTCCAAAATGGTATACCACTTGCTAGATTACGTTTTAAATAATTGGTAATTTTTTTTTTGTAAATAATCCCAGTTTTTCACAAAATGTCCATACTTCCTAAAAATTACTTTAGCTTACCTAAAGCTTTGCTCAACGCCGTTTCTTAGTTTGATAGAGACGGGAAGAGTCATTTTGGAGTATGAGCGAGATAAGAAATCAAATTTCCACGTAATTTAAGAGCAAGGTTATGATATTGACTCAATTTTTTACTTTAATTTAAGACCAGTTTTCTCAACAAATTATCAGATTTGAATTATTTTTTTACAATAAATGTTCAAACCGCCTTCCTTCAGTGGCAATGCACGCACGACATCTTCTTAAAAAAGATCGGGTTATTTTCCGGGCAAATCTTCCCCTATTTACAAATTTAACCGCGTAATTCTCAATTGTTTTTGAGTACACTTTCTCTTTAACCGCTCCCCAGTAAAAAAAATCTAGGGGATTTAAATCAGGCGAACGGGGTGGCCACAAGACTGTCCCAGCGCGCCCTATCCACCTGAGCAGGTATTCTTCATCAAGATGTTCTCTTACTAAACGGGCATAGTGCGCTGGGCAGCCATCTTGCTGGAACCACATTTCTCTGTAAATGTTCAGTGGCACGTCTTCTAATAAATCTGGTAAAGTATTTTGAAGAAAATCCAAATAAACTTGTCCATTCAAAATCTCTGGCAGCTCAAAAGGTCCAATTATTCTGCCATTTAGTATCCCGGTCCACATGTTTACTTTAAATTGATGTCGTGCGTGCATTGCCGCTGAAGGAAGGCAGTTTGAACATTTATTGTAAAAAAATTAATTCAAATCTGATAATTTGTTTTTTATTTTTATTTTTTTCTTATGAGAAAACTGGTCTTAAATTAAAGTAAAAAGATTGAGTCAATATCATAACCTTGCTCTTAAATTACGTGGAAATTTGATTTCTTATCTCGCTCATACTCCAAAATGACTCTTCCCGTCTCTATCAAACTAAGAAACGGCGTTGAGCAAAGCTTTAGGTAAGCTAAAGACCTAAAGTCATTTTAAGGAAGTATGGACATTTTGTGAAATACTGGGGATTTTTACAAAAAAAAAATTTACCAATTATTTAAAACGTAATCTAGCAAGTGTTATACCATTTTGAAATCCTTATTAAACGCGCCAGTTTTTAACGTTATTTGCCAAACTAGCGTAGTACATTTTTTTTTCAGTACAGTCAGTTAAAATTGGGCGAAACAGTAAATTTAAATAATTTGGTTTTGAAAAAGTGTAATTTTCTTCCAAGTAATAGCAGTTGGCTTTAAATTTTAGGCAAAAATCTACAGAAGCATTATTCAAGATTACATAATAATAAAAAAAATAGAATAAATTATGGAATTTGTAGTAGCAAGACTTAATGAACCATTACAGGGTGTGGATTTTTTAGTGAATTTTTAAAGTGACCATAATTTTTAAAGAACATGAGATGGATTTTTTTTTTGTATTTTTATGATAACTGTTATGACTTGGTATATCATCCGTTTACGGCTTGACGTCGATTTCTGGGACACCCTGCATAGATTTCGGGGATCTCGGAAACGGCTCTAACGATTTCGACGAAGTTTGCTATATGGTGGTTTTCGGGGGCGAAAAATCGATCTAGCTAGGTTTTATCTCTGAGAAAACGCGTATTTTTGACATTTTTTATGTTTTCCGAGCAAAGCTCGGTCTCTCAGATATTGAATAATAAAGCCTTATGGAGTAACTTTGAAAGCGGGATTATTTTGTAAATGGCAAATATCTAAAAGCACTTTCTACCAGTAAGAAAGATGCCTTGGTAAGCGTTGAAGTAGCGTACGTGTTGCTTAAGTTAATATGAACTGCTTCTGGTTTTATATATAGATACTAGGGGCTGTCCATACATTACGTCATCGATTTTTGACGATTTTGTGACCCCTAATAGTGAACGTGCATGAACTGTAGGAGGCAGCACAGGACCCCCTGTTTATTGGCGACAAGTGTATATGTCGAGTTTAAGCTTCCAATGTAGCCCACAAAATGGCAGAACCTATCATGGTCTAATAAAACATGGTCTTCTATTCCCAGAGTGACACGGGCCTACGTCACAATAACATTGCCACTTTATTTCAACATAACATGTTACATGGGTACATTATAGCTATGGTTAATAAGTTAAAATATTTCTTTATAATTTTATAATTTTCATTTATAATGTATTTTATCTTAAATTTTACAATAACACGTCAATTTTAATTATTCGTTAGCAATATCTTCCGATTCACGAAAGAAATTTCAGACGTTCGGGTAATTCTGTTTACATTACTGGCAACACAGGATAGCGCTGTCACATTTGACAATTCGGATCTAGATAACTTCATGCCCTGACCGTCATCCATGTCGAACGCGTGTTAATTGTTATTTCCTTCTCGCTCAGTGTCAGCAGTCGCAGTGTTTTCCAAACTTTTCACGTCGTAAGCTTGGTAATTAATGTGTAACTGTGAATTAGTTTTTTTAAACGTTTGTCTTGTATAGATAAATAAAGTTTAATTTAATACATTAGATTTGTTTTATTTTACTATGTTTCTACATGAATAACTTAAAATTAATACCGTTAAAATAATTTTCACCGTTGGTTAAAATTCTCCCACATTTTAAAGTTTGAGAACCTGTAAACAGCATGATGACGTAGGCCCGTGTCAGTTAGGTCATACGCGAATCTCGGAATAGAGTACCAGGCGGAGTATATTATTATACCATGGAACCTATAAAGCACAAGAAAACGTAAGCGGACTGTAGAGGGCAGCACTTGCTTTGGCGTGAAGAGTCAACTACTTGTAGCTACATATACCTACACTCGCACGGCAAAAATCAATTGTAAGTTGAATAGGTAGGGTAAACTAACATTATATTGGCACGGCTCCAATTAATTATCTTTCACGCACGTTTAACATTGGGTTGTAGGTATTCAGAAAAGCGAGCGTAGGTAACGTATGATATCAATTGATATTGATACAAAATATAGGCAGGGAAATGACAGACACATTTATCAATAGGTACTTCTATAAGTAAGCGGTAAGCAAGCTAATGTCACGTAAACGTAACTTATATTTTCTCAAAAATGGACGGCAAAGTCGACTTTGCCGTTTAAAAAATAGGTAGCGAAGCGCGTAGTTTATGGTCAGTCAAAAATTAAAAAGTTAAAAACATTGCAGTCTCGATTTTGGGACTGCAATGTTGCATACAAATTCCATTGTTTGTCGAGTTCCAAACTTTTTAAAAGTTGAAATGGCCATATCAAATGAAGGCACAGGCCCATTAAACAGCCAAACAGATGATTAGTACCGCAACTACTTAGCTGTCTCAAATAGGTTGGCGTATTTTCGGCAGAAAAATACACTTCTACTTTTTTATTAATAAAATTAAAAGGCGGCAAAGCTAATTTGTTTCAATTGTTTCTACTTTTTTCTGTGAAAATATATACGTAAGAACGTTGCTTTTGTAAAATATTTCTATGATATTTATATTTCTTGCACCATTTTTGAGAAAAGCACTATATATGACTCGACTGGAAGGCTACTTGCTGGCTTCGGATTCAATTAAATGGACTCCCAAGGTCGTCCGTTTAAAACGAATCCTCAGCCTGCAAGTAGCTACTTCCGAGCCTCGACAATAATGTACTATTGTATGTCTTTCCCATCACGGAACAATGGTGTTTCGGGCATTTTGTAGGCGTGCGCGGAGCCGAAGTCAACACGTATTTTAATATTTTAACGAATTGTAAGAGGTACTTGCCTACACCGAACCGAGTGGATGCTGTCCTTGCCCTTGTCAAGGGACGCACGCAGAGCCAGCACCGGCAAGGGGGTAAGGACTATTGAGAGCTGATGGAATTTAAAATGAACTAGGCTATTGGGTGAAAGCGGGTGGACTAAATACCTACTGGGCTATGGGATATTAAACCGGACGCCTGCCTAATCAAATGGTAGGTATACAATTTTATTTCCGACAGACAGCGACTCGCCCCCACAAAAAGCGACATCTACGACGGCTCAAGGGCAACACCGGTGTGAAGGCTGAGGGTAGAGAGGTGTCACTAGACTTGCAACATAATTATAGCCAACTAGACACGATTCCACATCTACCTCGAGAACGCAGCTCGATACAGACGAACTGCAACCCGACTGAAATTTGTATGGGCACTGCGCGCCAGCCTGCAACGTTGGCGTGCAGTTCCCATACACGTTGCAGTCGGGTTGTAGTCCATCTGTACCAGCCCTAAGGCAAGCCAGATTGTCCCGCGATCGTTTATAAATATTAATATAGTTTTCTGTATGTATCATACGTTCTCCTCATAAAATAGAAAACCCAATAAGTGGAAACTGAATGGATATTGGATGCGTTTGATATGCTAATGAGGTTTTCCGAAGTTGGTCGGTTGCTTCAGTCGCTAGAAGACTCGGAAGAGCTCTTGACTACATAATGCGATGGATGATAAAACTGGGAGTACTTAATACAACATTGCACACTAACAGTAAGGGCTGAATTAGACGGCGCGTGAAGTCGTATGCGATTTTAGTTAGGTAACATTGAGGACTATTGGTTGCATCCAATTCAGCCGACCAACTAAATACCGCAATGTAATGAAACTCGCATGCGAGTTCGCGCACCGTCTAAATGAGCCTTTATTTTAATGAAAATGAACTTCATCGCGTTACTTTTTAATCCATTTTTAGTGTTCCGTACAAAACTTAGTTCACGGAACACTTAAAATGGGATCACTTCCCGTTTGAAGTAGATACCTAAAATTTGGAACAGTTGTAGCAATTATTTCTTCATGGGAACTGATTTTGATATTAATATATAAATACAATTTTATCGTCTTCGCTAATATTTGCTATTGTTTGTAAGAAGTGTGTTTATACAATAAGTGCGCTTGGTGAGTTATTTATTTAGAGACAAAAAAAATTGTTGAATTCTCTTATTCCGTATCGGATGCATGATTGTGTTCCTGAGGGCCTAGCCAAGGTGACAATCGTTGATTGAAAACATCAATAGACACTTAAATTCTTATGGAAACAGTCATGTGACTTTTCGTAGCATCTGCGAAGTTGTGAAAAGAGAAAGTGTATCGGCATGACAGACGTATGAAAAGTCACACGAGTATTTTCACGATCGGTCTGGTCTAGTGGGCAGTGACCCTGCTTATGAAGCAAGTACCTACGGCCTCTGTGTACACTGAAGAAAGCAGTTGGCAATCTGGAAACTGTTAGGTTTCGTGGGGTGGTTAGAGTAGCGCTCGTATTAGATACAAAATAGATAATGGCCGTCGATTTCAGAAAAAAATGTTACTAAATAAACATAAATATCTGCGAGACCGAGCTTTGTTCGGAAAACATATAAAACTGCGCGTGTTCCCGGAGATAAGACCTAGCTAGATCGATCGCCCCCGAAAACCCCAAATAGCAAACATCTTCGAAATCGTTCGAGCCGTTTCCGAGATCCCCGAAATATATAAATATATGTACTTAAAGGAAGGCAACGAAAAGCAGACCCTGCAAAAACTAAACGATAAAGATTTTAAATATTACCACTGTTTTCTTAGGACTTTAATTTCAAACTTTCAAACTTATTTAGAATAAAACCTCCCTCGCAAAATTTAATATCGATATCAGTTCAGTAAGGAACCTCAAGTACCTACACAAAGATAGATACAACCACATTCGAAAGTTGCGTTCGCTTTCCTCCGTCAATCTTACTGCGTTCTCCAAAGAGTTGTAAATTTTATCGAGTTTCATAATCACATACGGCTTTTTAACTATGAAAGCCAGGATCGCGGCGTAGCGGCCGTCTACGACCCGTAGCAGTGACGCAGTCTCCGTAGCGCTACGGAGGCTACAGGCTACGGCTCCGGATTCAACGACCTTTGTTTAAACCTCCGCATTCCCCATTGACAAATTTCTATCTTAGATTTTTTTTAAGTGTATCGGTTCTTCTTGTGAAACGTTGGAATGAATTCGTGTTAGTAAAATCATCATAAACAGTCTTAAGTTTATTTGAATCGTGATATGGCCGTAGTGAACACGAAAACCTCTGCAGTCATAAAAATCTGCCGTAAATCGTCTGGAGGATCGATGAGAATGTTCGTGTGAGTTGCACAACGTGTCACATGGTGTGGTGAGGAGCGTGGAGCGTGGATGATGGCGGGTGTCGGCAGCAGGGCCCGGCAGTGGCGCGCGTGCGCGGATCGATCGCGCGGCATCGACCGACGCAGCGCGTAGGCTCGGCGCGCGACCGGCGCGGCGCGGGCTCGGCGCGCTCTCAGTCGCGCGCGGTCACGGCGTGCGAGCGCGCGCATCTAGACACGTGCATGGCGCGCCGATCCGCATGCCTCGCGCCCTCGGGGAATGGCTTCGTCCGAGGCAGATGCGACTACCGCGTCGATACTTGAAGTCGAAGTCGAAGATGACTGCCTCAGTGTTCGAAAATGGTGGTGTTTTCTGCTCTCGTCGATCTTCACGTTCCTCGCGGGGTTGCTCATCGTGGTGCTATGGCGGGCCTGTGCGTTCGTCTGCTGCCGGAAGGAGCCGGAGCTGGCCCCGAACGATCCGAAGCAGAAGGAGCAGAAGGCGGCGCGGCAGGGCAAGCAAGAGTTCGAGGGCACCTTCATGACCGAGGCCAAGGATTGGGCCGGCGAGCTCATCTCCGGGCAGACCACCACCGGACGAATACTGGTAAGTCTATCTCTCCGTTATCCTGGGCTACGTCACGTCACCTCCACATTCGCGCATACGAGTCCTTTAAAACGACATCCATAAATAAATAAACCCAGTTCCGCGCCCTACTTTCGGAGGTTTCCGTTAGCGGGACCGCGGCGGACCTTGTCGATTTTCACAGCCTATCTATCAATTAAAGATGCCCTAGTTTCTCCGAAAAATGAGGGTCGAAAGCATTATATGGTTAGGTTAGGCTTCATACAGATGGCAGCTCTCGCCATGGGAGTCAATGTCTCGATTAACCACATAACTATGTACCTACATCAGATATCGCGGTATCGAACTTTCAACTTTGGCAATGTCATGCAAAATTGAGCCCAATTTGAGGTGCGTTAGGGTGTTGATTAGATAACGAAGGGGTAATTTTCAAAGGAGGATATCGAATAATGATTACCTAACCAAGGCCGGGTATACATGACGTCAGAGGGTAACTTGTCCCAACAACAAGCACGGGTTTGCCAATTTCCTTACTTTTTGCCATCCATCAGTTATGAAGGCACAGGGTCGTCCGTAGTGGTATATTCTCGTTCACACATATTCGTTCCGAGTTTCCGACCCCCGCGCTTCAATTTATTTTCTTCAGCAGTTTGTAAAACGTGGGTAGTATGAAAAAGTATGATTACGTTTAATATCAAATTATTAGGAGGGTACGTTACATTACAGGTCGCTAGGTCGATACACCAAATTTGTATCATGTCAACAAATTAAATAATTAGATATTTTAGATGTAGGTATGAATTGAATGAAAAGTTAATTAACATTTAGACACCTTTAATGAATTCCAAATATATCTTATTATTCCTACTGTGGCGACATGTATTTTATATTAAACCGTATGTTGTTATTCCTTGTAAGAAATCAAGCCCTATGGAATAGTTATTTGTACAACAAGAGATCAAAGTTTGATATTTCTTCGAGTGCTTATTTTGAGTCCCGTGCAAGCGAAAGATTCTATAATAGATTCACGAGCGTAGCGAGTGAATCTAATTTAGAATCTTGAGCGTAGTAAGGGATTCAAAAGCGCACGAGATGTAAATAACTTTGATCTCGTGTAGTACACAAAATTTTTCACCCTAAGCAGTGAGAACATACCTAGAGGGACAGAGATAATAGAACCCCAGTATATCGAACTTGTATTAGACCCCGCATGTTGAAATGACATTTGATTATAAAGGTAACTTGAATGTAATTTTGTCTCACTCAGTGAGCAAAATCGCATTTTGCTCACTGAGTGAGACAAAATGACTCAGTGAGCAAAATCGCATTTTGCTCACTGTTTTTAAGAAGCAAAGTACCCTTGTTCGAGCTGCTGAGGTGAAAAATTAATTATAATGTAAATTATGTAACAACCAACACAAAATATAATAACAAAGACCAGCCAGAAATACTACTTTATAAAACTACTAGCGACCCGCCCCGGCTTTGCACGGGTTAACAAATTATACACCTAAACCTTCCTCAATAATCACTCTATTGATAGGTGAAAACCGCATAAAAATCCGTTCAGTAGTTTTTGAGTTTATCGCGAACATACAAACAAACACAGACAGACGCGGTTGAGGACTTTGTTTTATAAGGTGTATTAGTGAATTTATATTAAATTTAAACTAATAAGTCTAAATTAGTTGAAAATGCACTACTATGACTGCATACTTGCATAGTTTTACGGTTGATTATTATTGAATAAGTACGTATTTAAAACTTGGTACATCGGGGCAATTTGATAAGTTGATAACCTCTTTTATCGTAATAAAAATTGTTATTGTTAAGAGCGCTATTACATTTCGGCGTTGAGCGAGTTTAGGTATTTTACGCGCTGCGGCAGGCCGTGCGAGCTCAGTACGCCGATCCCTTCTACCACACTCGCACTACAATGATGGATTAAACATTCTTGATCCTTCGCGAAGCATATTGAAATCAACCATAACAACACTAACTGTACTTAACTTTTAAAGTTCTAAAACTGTTATTTGGTAAGTACGAAAATACTAAATGCAGTGCAAATGTACATAGGGGCTGTTCATAAATTACGTCATCTATTTTTGACGATTTTTGACCCCCCCCCCCCCCCTCAAATCATCCAAAAATCAAGCTTCGGATGAATCTGTTTCCTCCTACGTCATGTTACCATCATCCGATGTCCAGACCCCTCCCCCCCCACTCCTCCCATTTGAAACGACGTAATTTATGAATAGCCCCATACTCGTACTTATGAAGGTATATTACTCGAAAGAAATTATAGGTACCTACTCGCTTATTTACATGTTTCGTCATTGCATTTGGTACCTATAGGTTGTAAAGTTTGTATCAACGAGGGTTTAAAAACGAACTGGTACTGAGGATCTGATGATGATTAAGGTGGTCACGGATACCAATCAACCATGTAGTAACATGATTAGGCTCGTTTGATTCGTCTCAACAAGATCTTTGACACTGAAGATACACAGGGTCTGATGATGGAGCTGGAAGGTGGCCACGGGTACCAGTCTATCATGTAACTAAACAACTTCGTGTTTGGGCTCGTTTGATTCGTCTCAACAAGATCTTTGACACAAGACAGTACTCAGGGTCTGATGATGGAGCTGGAAGGTACCATTACCAATCAACCATGCAACTAAACCACATCGTGTTTAGGATCGCTTGATTCGTCTCAACAAGATCTTTGACACTAGGTGATACTCAGAGTCTGATGATGGAGCTGGAAGGTGGTCACCGGTACCAATCAACCATGCAACTAAACCACTTCGTGTTTAGGCTCGTTTTATTCGTTTCAACAAGATCTTTGACACAAGATAGTACTCAGGGTCTGATGTTGGAGCCGGAAGGTGGTCACCGGTACCAATCAACCATGCAACTAAACCATTTCGTGTTTAGGCACGTTTTATTCATCTCAACAAGATCTTTGACACAAGGTAGTACTCAGGGTCTGATGATGGAGCGCGAAGGTGGCTCATCATCAGCTCCATCATCAGACCCTGAGTAGTATCTTGTGTCAAACATCTTATTGCGACGAATCAAACGAGCCCAAACACGAAGTGGTTCAGTTACATGGTAGACTGGTACCCGTGGCCACAGTCCAGCTCCATCATCAGACCCTGAGTACTAACTTGTGTCAAAGATCTTGTTGCGACGAATCGAACGAAGCCAAACACGAAGTGGTTTAGTTGCATGGTTGATTGGTACCGGTGACCACCTTCCGGATCCATCATCAGACCCTCAGTACTACCTTGTGTCAAAGATCTTGTTGCGACAAATCAAACGAGCCCAAACACGAAGTGGTTCAGTTAAAGTCTATTTCAATAGAACTTGCTAACTGTGTTAACAAACCGCCATATTGAAATTGTCTCTTTATGATGAATTTACTAGTGATGGCCAAGACTCCTACTTACTACTTTACTAATGTCAAACCATATCGAATAATAAAATACCAAAAGTAAAAAACAAGTAGTTACTTATTTTTAATTTGTTTAATCACGATCAGAAGACAAATTAGTACCTAAGAATGATGTATTGATGTATTTTATAACCTTGGCGGTAGGTACAGAGCGTGGGTTGGGTAGTGTGTAGCGGGTTTATATCACAAACTTTAGTCACAACACTACCCATCATAGACAATTGTAGAATTTAAAAGAAACAAAACCGTCATTCCAACAGGTCCTAATAACCTAACTTATGAACCCATTTTAAACTTTTAATTAAATATCCAAGATACAGTTATATGTTTGTGTATTTTACGGAACGGACCGTTTCTATAGTGTATATGTGTATGGTTTCAATGGTATTTGATGAGGTGGTGTGAAAATTCAAAGAGAAACAGTGATAAAACAAAGTTAAGTTGTTTGTTTACATAGTTAGCAAGTTCTATTGAAATAGACTTTACATGGAAGACTGGTACCCGTGGCCACAGTCCAGCTCCATCATCAGACCCTGAGTACTAACTTGTGTCAAAGATCTTGTTGCGACGAATCGAACGAAGCCAAACACGAAGTGGTTTAGTTGCATGGTTGATTGGTACCGGTCACCACCTTCCGGATCCATCATCAAACCCTCAGTACTACCTTGTGTCAAAGATCTTGTTGCGACAAATCAAACGAGCCCAAACACGAAGTGGTTCAGTTACATGGTAGACTGGTACCCGTGGCCACCTTCCAGCTCCATCATCAGATCCTGAGTACTATCTTTTGTCCAAGGTCTTGTTGAGACGAATCAAACGAGCCTAAACACGAAGTGGTTTAGTTGCATGGTTGATTGGTACCGGTGACCACCTTCCGGCTCCAACATCAGACCCTGAGTACTATCTTGTGTCAAAGATCTTATAGAAACGAATAAATCGAGCCTAAACACGAAGTGGTTTAGTGGCATGGTTGATTGGTACCGGTGACCACCTGCCGGCTCCATCATCAGACCCTGAGTACTATCTTGTGTCAAAGATCTTGTTGAGACGAATCAAACGAGCCTAAACACGAAGTGGTTTAGTTGCATGGTTGATTGGTACCGGTGACCACCTTCCGGCTCCATCATCAGACCCTGAGTATTATCTTGTGCCAAAGATCTTTTTGAGACGAATCAAACGAGCCCAAACACGAAGTGGTTTAGTTGCATGGTTGATTGGTACCGGTGACCACCTTCCGGCTCCATCATCAGACCCTGAGTACTATCTTAAGTCAAAGATCTTGTTGAGACGAATAAAACGAGCCTAAACACGAAGTGGTTTAGTTGCATTGTTGATTGGTACTGGTGACCACCTTCCGGCTCCATCATCAGACCCTGAGTACTATCTTAAATCAAAGATCTTGTTGAGCCGAATCAAACGAGCCCAAACACGAAGTGGTTTATTTGCATGGTTGATTGGTACCGGTGACCACCTTCCGGCTCCATCATCAGACCCTCCCATACAACCATTTCCAGTCGCCGTTACGACGCGGTGTTGACACATCTTGTGTCGACACCGTCTGTTTCGGTCACAATTCCAGTCGCAGAGTCGTCGCCGTGTCGACACAGTTACCAGAAATGGGGAAGGGTCGACACATGACACAAAGTGACATAAAGTGTGGTCGCCGTGTGCACACATTGTTTCGGGTTTGCGACTACTTTATGCCAAAATCATTCGTTCATTCGTTCATTTTGTTCCTGTCAAATGGAAACTGTCAGATGGAAAAATACTTAAATAAAAATAAGTGACATTAATACGCCATCTCTTAAACGGATTACAAGACGTAATTATATATTGTTTGCATTTATATTACAATATGACTTAAATTATTATGGGGAATTAAACTGCTCGAGTGATTTGATAAACTAAGTGTAATATAATCAACGCGCCACCACATTGTTGTAGTTTAGCCGGAAATGAAATTGTTTACTTCTCAGTGCCTGTGTTCATAACTATATTATTTGAAGCATTTTTAGTACTTCGATGCGTATACTATACTTAAATAACAGAAATAACGCTTTACATACTACCAAACTTGTTAATTATGATGTATAAATATGGTTTAAGGCTGAGAAATATTGCAGTCACAAAGTAGTTGCAATGTTTCGACTTTGTGTCGACTCTGTGTTGACACATGACACGCGCTGTCAAAAGTAATAACAAAGTTACTGGATTTACAAAATGGCTCCTTGTGTTGATTTGTTTTCAGATATTCTCAAAGTGTAAAAATGCCGTGGTGAGAGATGGGCATTAATCGATTAACTGTTTATTCGACTAATTAATGGAATAAAAAAAGTTAATTCTCAAATTTTAATCGCGATTAGTTTAGTCGACCTAACATAGATTGAAATTGAATTAATCTGAATATTAATCGAATAAATTATCGATTAAATCTCGATTGAAAGTTGACAGGGGGCCATTTTTGTACGTAAAAATAATAGAAATGTCTTGCATGCAGATGGTAGCAAAACACTTTGTCATAAAAGTCGAGATGGGTGTCGATATATAGGTTTTAGGGAGTGCCGATTTCGAAAATAATGATCATTTTGGAATCCGAAATGGCGGCCATGCACTGTGTCATAAAAGTCGTCATGGATGTCGTTTTATACGTTTTAGGGGGCCCCAATTTTGAAAATGATGACCATTTTGGAATCCAAAATGGCGACCATGCACTATGTCATAAAAGTCGTCATGGGTGTCGTTTTATAGGTTTTAGAGGGCGCAGATTTCGAAAATGATGACCATTTTGGATTCCAAGATGGCGGCCATGCACTATGTCATAAAAGTCGTCATGTATGTCGTTTTATAGGTTTTAGGGGGCCCCGCTTTCGAAAATGATGACCATTTTGGAATCCAAAATGGCGGCCATGCACTATGTCATAAAAGTCGTCATGGGTGTCGTTTTATAGGTTTTGGGGGGCGCAGATTTAGAAAATGATAACCATTTTGGATTCCAAAATGGCGGCCATGCACTATGTCATAAAAGTCGTCATGGGTGTCGTTTTATAGGTTTTAGAGGGCGCAGATTTCGAAAATGATGACCATTTTGGATTCCAAGATGGCGGCCATGCACTATGTCATAAAAGTCGTCATGTATGTCGTTTTATAGGTTTTAGGGGGCCCCGCTTTCGAAAATGATGACCATTTTGGAATCCAAAATGGCGGCCATGCACTATGTCATAAAAGTCGTCATGGGTGTCGTTTTATAGGTTTTGGGGGGCGCAGATTTCGAAAATGATAACATTTTCAATTTAAAAATGGCGGCAATGCACTATGTCATAAAAGTCGTCATGGATATCGTTTTATAGGTTTTAGGGGGCGCAGATTTCGAAAATGATGACTATTTTGGATTCCAAGATGGCGGCCATGCACTATGTCATAGAAGTCGTCATGGATGTCGTTTTATAGGTTTCTGGGGGCGCAGATTTCGAAAATGATGACTATTTTGGATTCCACTTTTATGACAAAATACGTAGCCGCCATCTTGGATTATAAAATGATCATCGTTTTCGAATTCTGCACTCCCTAAAACCTATAAATCGACATCCGTGACGACGCAAGTTATCTTTATTTTCAGATCTAACAAATTGCTACAGAATACAAAGGACAAAAAAGAAGCGAGGAGGTAATGAAACAAGCAAAAATACAGATGATTCCTCGACGCAATTGGGTGATTCTTAAATTGTGTCCAGATTTTTTTTGTCATAAAAGTTTATATTTTTCACATATTACTCTCACAAGTTCCGTGACATTTCGACCTTGTAATTTTTTAAGTAAATGTTTTTGTTTATCTATGAGGATCTCACTAGAATAGTATAATCAAGGTATGTTTATATTTGATGAATGAAATAGTAACGCAAAAAAAAATATATTTGTGTCTTATATTCCTGCCGAAGACTTTTATTTTACCTTTTCCTTCTACACAAGTTTGGCCAAGTAATAAGAATTTAGGGCTCTCAATTTTATTTTGACTTCTACAACAGTAAAGCTACGAGGCCATGTTTGGTATCGTTTTCGTATAAATTCGCAGTACCAAATTTAGTTAAGGTATCACATTGACACCATTCCGAAGTAAAAACATATAAACTTATTAAAATACTTTCTTTTAAACTCCTCTTCACGCTTAAACTGCTGAACAGTTTTAATTTAAATTTGGTACACATATATTTTGAGTCCCGAGACAGGATATAATAAGTTATCTCAAAAATCATCCTTTAAAGGTGTGAAATGAGGTGTAGGGGGGAATTCAGAATTGACTTCTTGAAGAATACTGTTTAAGTTTAGGTTTGAAGCATGTTTTTTCATCATTTTTAACTAAATCAAAGATGTAGACCATCCCAAATTTCATATAAATCGGTTCAGCGGTTATTGATTTCCCGTACAAATTTCCACGCCACTTTTCACACCTTCAAAAGATGATTTTGGTTATAAGATCTATCCTATGTCCTGTTCCGGGACGCAAACTATTTCTATACCAAATTTCAACGAAATCGGTTCAGCGGTTAAGCGTCAAGAAGAGTTTCAAAAAAACCGGCCAAGTGCGAGTCGGACTCGCGTATTAAGGGTTCCGTACATTAAGTCCGACTCGCGCTTGACTGCACATTTCTAATAGGTTTTCCTGTCATCTATATGTAAAGAACTATTTTGTGTATTCAGACGGACATACATACAGACGCACGAGTGATCCTATAAGGGTTCCGTTTTTTCCTTTTGAGGTACGGAACCCTAAAAAGATTTATTTTTATTTTGGGGAATGGTGTCAATGTGATATCTTAAATGGATTCAGCACCCCAGATTTATACGAAAACGATACCAAACACGGCCTAGCACCTTCACTGATATAGATATATCAAGATAAAATTGAGAGCCCTAAATAAACTTTCAAGAGCGGATATCTCAAAAACTATTCAACATATCGAAAAAATTGACTGAATAAACTTGTAACAAATTAAATAAACTTTCATTTTGTATAAGTGGCCATGTCGCTGAGATGCATAGTTTCCGAGATATAATCGAAAAACGGGAAAATGGGACCTTCAAAGCCCCCTCTCTCCCCCCCCCCCCGCTCAAGGGCTACGGCCGGGGACTTTTGATATGTTCACCTCCTAACTTGTCAAACCGAGTTACGGAGTCAAAAATTGTGTTCCGAGCATTTCTCTCTACAACTTTTGGAGCATTCGTTGCCTGACCTAAGTAGCTTATTGAATTTCTTTAAAAACTTTTCTGTAAAAGGTTGACGGGTGTTGGGTGTTTATATGGTTTCGGTCGATTATTATCATTTGCATTGCCCATGATGACTTACTAGAATTACGAGCACACGAGATACTAATAGTAGTTTGACAAACCTTGGTTTTCAAGAGGTATTTTATATTGACATTTGCTGTCACAAATTTGCTGTCAGATTTAGTCGCAAACCGCACGCAAAGTGCACACAAATGTGTCGACACCTTGTTACGGAAAAGTGTAGACACGGCGACGACACTTTGTTTCGAAACAATTCTAGACACATTGTGTGGACTCTGTTACGACACATCTGACATTTAGTTACCACTTTGTGATTCTGCGACTGGAATGGTTATATGGGCTGAGTACTATCTTGTGTCAAAGATCTTGTTGAGATGAATAAAACGAGCCTAAACACGAAGTACTATCTTGAGTCAAATAAATACATATAGAATGTCAGGTCGTTTCAAATATTTTTAATCCTGTCCGGTAGTTTATTAAACTGTACCATTATAAATTATAATACTATAAAAACAGTGCTAGGATCAAAGTCTCTCGTTGCGGTTTACACGCACACAGTATAGCGTTTTACACGGCGCCCGCCGCACACAATGATAAAAAACCTCGTCGTCGCCGTTGAAAATGTGCGGAGCCGACCGACACACGTCCTGCCTCTACAAGCTCTGCCGCGGCACTGAGCTGGCGCAGCGCGCGTCATCGGTAATATAGAGTAGTTTTCAAAAAATTGCCAAAAAATTATAGTAGAATTTCATAAACACTAATGTATACCAACAGTATAAGCAAACGTTGCAGATTGCTTGAGTATGAAAATGACTTCGATATTAAGTAGATTTTCGTAGGAATTGACACTTGTTTCGGAAAGAAAATCGAGTTCGTTTTACTTTGATTTTCTCTTTCTCAAAGGTATGTAGGAAAAATATAGTTTGATATGCCTAAAGTACAGGGTATTAGTAATACAAAATAGCCAGGTTTAGCAGAGTAAAATTCTCAACATTTCCAAATAAGAGCTCGCCATTCAGTGCTTCACGGGGTTTTTCGGAAACGACCATCAGAAAAAAAATCATTACTAATTTAATAAGTCCTTTTTCTAATATTCACAACGATATTTATAAAGATAAGAAGACGCTTTTACTGGAACAAGTACTCATTGTTTCTAATAATGAGCGCAAAGTCCTGAATTTCGTCGACTAGTATCATCAATTTTGCATTATTTCGACTTTTCTTGTAAGAGCGCTCTTAAATATGTAGGTGTTACTAATTAGTCTATCGCAATTCACAATAACAGTGATATTTATCATATTACTTTTATAAACACAAATACCTATGTACTTATTTGCAATATTGTCACTACCTAGGTCATACGTAGGGTAGGTACTAATATCATAATATCTGGGAGACCGAGCTTTGCTTACATATAAAACATATAAAAACTCAAAAATGCGCGTATTCCCAGAGATAAGACCTAGCTATACGTAGATAGATTTATCGCCCCCGAGAATAGCAAACCTCGAAATCGTTAGAGCCGTTTCCGAGGTCCCCGAAATAGGTATACCTATATACATATATATGTTACTGTAAAAGCCCGAAGTACGGCAAAACCTAGGTTTTACCGGTAAATCCTAGTTTTTACCGATGCCGATCGGTAAAAGCCCGAAATGTTAAATCTTACTAGTTTACTTCCGGCTTTTACCAACACCGATATGGTAAATCCTAGGTCTTACCACGGCGACCGGTAAAGTTTGAATCATGCACTGATTCTTGAGATTATTAGATGATAATTTTTAAGAAAAAAAAACCGACTTCTATGGGGCCCGATGAAAGATTATGGTAGATGGTGCACTATGTAGAAAAGGAGGTAAAAACCACCCACTTTTCTAGTAGCATTTCGTTTCTGTAAGGGTCGCAGTTCTAACCTAACCTAACCCACTTTTGTTCGGTTCTGTGAGGATCGCAGTTCAAACCTAACCTAACCCACTTAACGGCGCATGCGGTGCGGTGTACGGGGGTTTGAGCGGGAGGGGTTGAGAATCAGTGCATGATATAAACTTTACCGGTCGCCGTGGTAAGACCTAGGATTTACCATATCGGTGTTGGTAAAACCCGTAAGTAAACTAGTAAGATTTAACATTTCAGGCTTTTACCGATCGGCATCGATAAAACCTAGGTTTTACCGGTAAATCCTAGGTTTTGCCGTACTTCGGGCTTTTACAGTAACATATATAAATAAACAAGAATTGCTCGTTTAAAGGTATTGATTAGCAATATGTACAATTTATGAAATAGTGACGGCCAAGGTAGCCAAATATATCGAAACACATCCTTATTTCTATGGTAACAAAGGTGTTACGATAAAATATGTATAAATGTTACGATATATTTAGCCACTTTGGCCGTCAGTACATATTTGATGCTGACTATAGGTACATAAAGTATTGATCTTAGCCAATTCGAGATTTGTGCCACAGTAAAAATTGTTCAGTATGATCTATACTATATTATTAATTAATCTAATATCTACAAAAACATTCTTCGTTGCGCGATTTTCTTGTATACTGGATGGCGAAAAAACAAGTGTATTCCCGTTGCCAGGAGGGTTTCGGGATTATACTGAGTAACTTTTACTATGGGACCAACCCTGAAATCTCGAAAAAGAAAGTACCCTTCCATAGAAAATGGACCAGCCAAAATGTATGAAACAGCCAAATTTGTTTTTCGCGATTTCCGTGTTGGTCCCATAGTAAAAGTTGCTCAGTATAATCCCAAAACCTCCCTGGCAACAGGAATGCATTTATTTTTTGGCCACCCTGTATATGTAATATAATATGTAACTACACTAACTACCTACTTAATAAAATTGAGTTGAGAAACCAAATATTATCGAAAAATGAACTCCATTTCCCTTCTCCACGTCCTAAATTCGGCTATTAGCCGTTAATCCTAACCTTAATAACTTAATTGCGTGTGTAACTTAATACTAATAAAACTGAAATCTAAGTAGAAACAATACTCGTAAGTTATAATAATTGGTAAGCTCTTAATAAATAAATTAATAATATGAATAAAAAATATTTTCAAACTGCCAATCGACAGATATCCATCTGGCAAATGCTAACAATTGACACAGTTTCCTTTTGTTATATATACGATCTCATATTCGACCAAAAATGTTTATAGCTAGAGTTTTAGAAGTATGCCAATGAAGTATTCAAACTGACCAATAATTTTGGCATACCTTCACATTTTCAAGAAAAGAGCGAACTCCCATATTGAAGGCCGGCAATGCACTTAAAACGCCTCTGGTGTTTTAAGTGCGTTTCCAGCTCGTTTGCCTCTAATATCATAAAAAAAAAGCAAAAACGATATCATCAGAAAAAGGAAAACAAACTCTAAAACGTACATAGCAAAAACGTGCACACACACGTCACGCAAGCAGGGTGCCGATGCCGTCTCTCATAAACTCATAAGGATCTGTATATTACAACGCGCACGTGGACATATTATCTACCTTTAAATTTACAGTGGAAGCGTGCTGGGCCCATAACCTATAATTAATAAAATACGTTCATGTTAACCGAAGACTATTTATTGTGTGACAGAACGACATGACAGCGATTCATATCTAAAACATATTTGGAACACCACAGTTCCATATTTAAATCAACACTGTAGATGGCGCTGCTGGATATCATAAAACTACAATTTACCTACCTACCCATGACGCGTTAAATATAGCCGAAACTCCTGCATCTGGCTGTATCTGGGAGACCGAAATTTCTTCGAAATCCTTAGAGCCGTTTCCGAGTTCCCCGAAATATATACATACTTATACAAGAATTGCTCGTTTAAACGTATAATATAAGATTATAGAATTTATACAAATTCCCTACCCGAACTCTAACGGAATCAATACGAGCCTGCAATATTAAACCATTTATTATTTAGACATAGGTAATAAAGTGTTCCGGGCGGGTTCTGCAATAAACCTATTGTATTCCAGCTAGCTTGATTGTTAGGTTAAGTGGAGCACGAATCTACTAACAAATTAGATTCCGAGAGAGCAGGTATTTTAGGTAGAGGATTTCATTTATGTAGAGGATTTATATATGATTCACCCGAACATTAGATAGGTACCTGGGTACAGTCACCTGCAATAATATGTTCCACAACGAAGGCCGCAAAAATATTTGACACGATCTTATTTGTAGAGCCATTAGAGCGTGTCACATATTTTTGCAGCCTTCGAAGAGTAACATATTATTGCAGGTGACTGTACCATCACGCTCCGCGATTGTTGCCCCATTTAGGGTCCCAGCTAAATTGGTTGTCAATACTTACGCTATAGAATTTCCAATTTAGCAAGAACCCTAAATGGCGTAACAATCCCGTGTGGTGACTGTACCTATTTGACTACCGTTGACTACCTTTATTCTGATTGTAATTGCAATTTGTGAATTTGATCTAGATTTATTTTGGATATGATCTGTAAGTGTAAAAAGTGGCCTTTACTTAACCAGGAACCGACTCTTGATCAGCCTAACTGGAAAAGCGCCTTCACCTATATCGTAGCCACAATAAATACGGCTTCTTAAGGGGCCCACTGATTAACAGTCCGCCGGATGGTATCGGCCTGTCAGTGAGAACAAAATTTTGACAGTTCCGAACAACTGACAGGCCGATACCGTCCGGCGGACTGTTAATCAGTGGGCCCCTTTATATTGTGTTGGTATTTTCTATGAGCCTTTAGCTACTTTTGCAATTAAAAAAATTGACCAGACACGACTGACAAAAGCTGATCCCACATTTCAGAGTGCAATTTTCAAGGGACACGTTTTCCTTTTCTTTAATTCAAAACCTGTTATGATTCCTTCATGTGCCAGCGAGAAGCTATGTTCTTGAACTAGCACGCCGCAACTGGGTCACGGACGCTCCGATTGCTGGCAGATCGAAGCGTGCTAGGGATTCACTTCGAAGGTGTTCCATGGCTTTAAACTACTTACAGTTTGCATTGATAAATATCAAGAGTTGTTGACACTTCTTAGCTCGGGATAATGTTGATAATAATAACCACTTTTGATAACTGAAAAAAATGCATAACAAAATTTGGAATGATATTATCATAGAAGGGAAAATAAATTGAAGGAGAGGGAGGGAAAGACCAAGAAAAAGTTATATGAGAAAAGTAAAGGAGCATGTAGGGGCCGTGTCGTACCAGGACATTAAAGGGGTGGCTTCGACCAAGGTGGAGACAACTTCATCACGCTGCACCGACAAGAGCCCAGCTCTTAAATTGAAAGATGATGATAAGGATAACCTAATTTATTTTCTTAATTTCCAAATAGACAGGATAGTTTATAACAGGAAATATTGTAAAGAACGCAAATGCGACCCGTTTTTATGAAGGCTTGTAATGTGATAATATGATTGGCAATATTTTATAGATAGATAGATAGATAGATTTATTTATTGGTACTGATCATACACTGTCAACATGGGTTAATATTTACAATTTACAATGAGATTCAAGTGAATTACAATTAATGATTTCATAGTAGGTATATAAAAATTTCAATTAGATATCAATTCAAAAAATAATAATACGATAATAATCAAGTCCGTACAATAAAAATTACAATAAATTAAAATTAAAACAATAATAATGCATTAAAAACAATAAATTTATAGTAATAATAGTGTCAATGTCAATTATGTATTTTTTATAGGTATTTTTATTCATCAAAGAACTCGTTTACTGTGTAGTAAGCCTTCATTAGACAATATATTTTCAGCTTGTTTATGAATTGGCGTTCGGTGGCAACGTCTTTAATTGCCTCAGGAATCTTATTATAGACTTTAGCACCCATTATCTTGATAGACTTGCCGGTTTTCTGTAGCCTGTGTGCGGGGACAGCCAGCCCAGGTTTCCTCCTTGCGGAGTAGCTCCTTACTACGGGGAATTCATCTGGGTTCTTTCTCACGTACTTACCCACCTCAAAAATATAGAGTGAAGGCACTGTCAAGACTCTGAGGTGAATGAAGAGCTGTCTGGCTGTCTCATCCGGAGGAACTCCGCATATTAGGCGGATCACTTTCTTTTGCAGCAGAAATGGCCTGTCTCTGTCAGCTGCTAAGCCCCATAAGTCTATGCCTCTGGTGAGGTGCGTGTGGAAGTAGGCATAGTATGCCGTCATTAGGTTTCGCTGTGTTAGCATCCGCTTTAGACGGGATATAGCATAGTAGGCGGAGTTCAGTTTCATGCATAAGGCGTCTATGTGCTCTCCCCATTGTAAACCTTTATCAAACGTGAAACCGACATAACGACCATGGTGCATAGGTTCAATTCGATCACCATTGATATTGACATCCAGCGTCGACTGCGTTACACAGCTGAGTGAAAAATGGATTAGGTTCGTTTTTCCTATATTCAGTTGCATGCCATTGACGTCAAACCAATACTGTAATTTAAGTGTCACGTCCCTAATGTTACTCTGTAGTTCCTCGGAGTCGTAGCCTTGAACAATCGCACAAATGTCATCCGCGTACATAATAAATTTTACGATTGCGCTAGGAAATGGCAGGTCGTTCATAAGTAATGCGAACACAGTGTTTCCTACATTGGAGCCCTGGGGAACTGATCTCTCTCCGATTGCTCCAGACTCGGACCTGTCACCATCTACTTCCGTTATTTGGCTACGGTTTGCTAAGAAGGACTTTACTATATCTAGGGCCATACCGCGCATTCCGTAGTGTTCTAATTTGGCAGCTATAAGTCTATGGTCAACCAGGTCAAATGCACGAGAAAGATCAAAGAAAATAGCGGCAACGTACCTTCTTGCCTCCAAATTTTCCAGGACAGTTGCAACTAATTTGCGCGCCGCGCCCACTGTAGAGCGACCCCCTCGGTAGGCGTACTGCTGGTTGCAGAGTGCCCCATTCATGTTGAAGAACCGAACTATTCTGTCACAGAGACCCGTTTCGAAGACCTTGGAGACCACGGGTACAAGGGAAATTGGACGGTAGCTTTTCATCGTGTCTTTAGCACCTTTCCCCTTGTAAACCGGAGTCACCTTGATCTTCTTAAGGGAGTCTGGATAGTAACCGTTTAAGATGGAGTCATTAAAGTGCTCACACAGTTCGTGAATGAAGTTAAAAGGCAGTTTGTGGAGAATTGAGGTCGGGAATCCATATATGTCTTTAGTTCCCTTAGCTTTAATTCTTTTAATTATATTTAATACCTCCTGGGCTGTAAATGGTGACACAAACATGGTGGACGCCTGCAACGGGCAGGTAGCACGCAGTAGACGTACTGCATCACCCATGCACGGGCGTACAGGGGTGTCGCGCACAACGCTCAAGTAGTGCTGGTTGAGCACGTCGGCCAGCTCCCGGCCAGTGCCGCGCTCACCACACACCGCTCGTCGCAGCACGCCTAGCTCGGCTCGACCACCTGCCCGGCTCTTGTTTGTCTCCATTTTAATTATATCCCATAATGCAAGGGTTCTGTTTGAGCTAGACTCAATTCTATTGTTCATAAAAGCCTTCCTAGTTTTACTCAAAAGGCTGTTATGCTTACATTTGTAGTTATTTACAAACTGTGTTAGACTAGTATTATTATAACGAATGTTACCGATGTAGCAAACTAAGTATGCAGGCTGAAGTGGCAATGTGTAGGGCCCATAGCTCGCAGAACCGATGGCCGTTGGGGCAAAAAGTTTCTTGAGTGGAGACCACGTACTGGCAAACGCAGCAGGTAACCTATAGGACGGCGGGTGCAAGGTGGTCGGACGACCTGATTAGGATTGGTTTAGCTGGTGTGACTAGTCGTATGCCTATTGCCTAGTATTAACCTCATTTTCATTACAAAACACAGAAAATAAAAGGAAATACCTTGTAAAACTAAAGACCTCTTCAGTTGCATATTTCATTCATGATTCCACCTAACAATTGAAACTTGAAGCAATTCCATGGTAATCCATAATACTTATCACGTGTCTTTCTTTTTTTTTCATTCTCTATTTTAACTTAGAAATAAACAATATAAACCCTCAGGAAATAATCAACAACAAATTGGTATTGACGTTGACAATAAAACTGATGAAGACAGCTCAACGTTCCGTTACGCTGATGCTCTAGTACAATTTCAAAACATACAATCTAAAAATTCATAAGATAAATATTAAAATAATTAATTCTCTAAATTCTGGATGTCTTAAATAATATATTAGATACTAATAAACATAAAAAACTTCAATACAGGAACGTTTTTCAGAAGTAAACTAAAAATATCTCAAAGTAAAATAATGCTTACAAATTCGTACGTGATGAGTTTTCGAACGTTCCCTTTTATCGTAATTTAGTCTACTCCAACTGACTACTCGACTATTGCCTATGAATGTGTGCGTAGATGTCATTAAAAATAGCTCCGTCTTTCTCTAAGCTGCGTGAGTAAAAAGGACATGATTTATATTCTGAAGTAAGCAATAGTGAACCTTAATATTTAAGACATATAGTTTAGTAAACAACCTGGAACTTATGATCTTTCTTCTTGAATCAAACCTTGTTACACGCCACGAGGTTAATGACATCTTCCTCAGTTCTGGTATCCTGGTACTTTTGGTAAATGTTTGTCTTAATAAGACACCTGTTGTTGGTTACCCGCCCGAGGCAAACGACCTCTTCTGCGATTCTGGTATCCTGGTACTTTTGTAATAATGTTTATCTCAATATGTCGCTAATATGTCGCTAATATGTCGCTATTATGTCGCCATTCAGTCGCCGTTCAGTCGCCGCTCAGTCGCCACTCAGTCGCCACTCAGTCGCCACTCAGTCGCCACTCAGTCGCCACTCGGTCGCCATTCAGTCGCCGCTCAGTCGCCACTCGGTCGCCGCTCGGTCGCCGCTCGGTCGCCACTCAGTCGCCACTCAGTCGCCGCTCAGTCGCCATTCGGTCGCCATTCAGTCGCCGCTCAGTCGCCACTCAGTCGCCACTCAGTCGCCACTCAGTCGCCGCTCAGTCGCCATTCAGTCGCCATTCAGTCGCCACTCAGTCGCCACTCAGTCGCCGCTCAGTCGCCGTTATGTCGCCGTTATGTCGCCATTCAGTCGCCATAGTAAAAGGTATAAAAGGCCGGTGCGGAGCGTTGGGAGGGGCATTCATTCTTCGACCGGGCTAGCAGTGACTCTGGTTTTCGGGTGTAACGTAGTGCGGGGAGGTGAAGTTTCTCCGCGACTTTTTCTGTGTTTGTTTTTTACTTGGAATTATCCTAGTGAATTTAAACTTAGAATTTGTGTCTGTGCTTGGTTTTGCGGGGATTTTAATCGTCGTAACGCTAAGTTTAGACTGTTGTGGAGATTCTTTACTACCATGTGTGGGTTTTTAGTTATTGTGAAGTTTTCTCTACGCTGTGTGTTCTAAGTGCCGTCATGTTATGCAGGGACAATGTCAATGCATGGCCGGGGCTTGGAATTGTGTCTGTGTTTGGTTTTACGGGAAGAAATTCTCGTAACGTTAAATATAGATAACGGTGTTTAAGGGAATTTCACTTATTTGTTTAGTTAATTTAATTGTGTAATAACTTAGTTACATTAGTGTTTTTCTATGGGGTATTTTTGATATTTTAAAAGCCAGATCATTGTTTGGACTGACAGTTTGTCCAGCTAAGCATTCACTCCGCCTAACGGTGCCAAAGGATTGGATGGTTAGGAGTCTATTGCTCCAAGTTTGAGAGGACTTGGCGTCTCTTTTATATCAACATAAGAGACGAATTATCTCACTAGTCTCAAGGCCCAGCTGTTTAGATGGATGTGGGGACGTCACGTGCGCGTCATCCGGAGTAATCTGGGCCCACTGAAGTCGACAGTAATTGAGACTAGGTCTCCGATTAAATTTATTTATATATTTCGATGCTCCGGTTCATGCCAGTGCTGGTTGCGGGGACAAACTTCTGTCGTGACTGATATTACACTTAGTCTTTGTTGCGGCAGAGTTTCCCTCGTGATTGGTGCGTGTATGTGCTAGGGTACTGGTCCACTTATATACACGGAATAGGGCGACTTATTCTTATCCACCATGCCCGCGGGCGATAAGGAGGGAGTCAAATACACTGGCCTGTAGGTTGCCTTCTCGGTTTCGCCTGCCGAACTTTACAGCTTCTCGTAGGGACCACACTTGCGTATATTACAAAGCATTAGGTCGATGGTAAGAACGAACTATGCTTTGAATGTACTAGATTAGGGACAATGGGTAGAGTTAGGGTAGAATCACACACTCATTTTATTGTGTATTAGGGTTCTTTTTTAGTTCTGGTCTATACAATTGATATGGTTGATATATATTTATCTTTAAGGGTTTTAAAATATGGTTTCTTAATCCTAAAATATGTGTGTTTAAAAGGTAAAGAGTTTAACTGCCTAAATCTTTCTAATTTCTAATTTATATGGGGAAAGAACTAATGTTTCTATAAAATTTTATTTCTATTTTTCATTTCTGGTTGTCTGGTGTAGGGACGAGGTACTGAGTAATATAATCAGGTAATACATACAACAACATACAACATAATCTCTTAATTATCAATCTGGATTTAGGAACGCAGACTATTCTGGGATTGAAGAACGGTTTGTTTTAGGGAACCTTTGTCAGGCAAGAGCAGTACAAAGCATACATTGAGTGAATACTCAATTTCGGCTTCGATTAAATATAATAGTTAACAAATAAACTCGGTGCTTCGTTTATACATCTAGAAAACCAGGAATTCTGTCTAGATTATCAGTTTTGGGGAATGGGATTAAGGGATTAGCATCCCTAGCTTTTGAATATAAAAAAGATAAGTAATTATGATGATTGATGGATACTTTGACACTTCTTTTCATCATCATCTAGGTGCGCTTAAGTTACGAAGTGTTGGTCTTAGCCCTTCTGGCTAAACTGGTAGGGTAGGTGTTCCGATTAATACTTGCAAATCGGACTAAGAGCTTCCAGACCTGCATCGGGCGTACGGAGCAGCACGTGTGATTAAATCACACATCGTTTAGAAGATGATAGTTAATTATAATTAACCTTGATATGCTAGGGTGTAAAAGAGCTTATCTCAGGAGTGCTGCTTCTATGTTATCCCGGAAGCTTAATAGGTGTGGCAGGATTTTACCAACAACATTTTTATATATTTATATCATCATATATGCTGTAATACTTAAATACATCATAGTAAATTTACACCATCATTTACGTTGCACTAATAAATTCTGAATAATTTTCTATTTCTCTGAATAATTTTCTTTAGGTTATTTCTTACTTCCATAAATTATTATATTTATTACCATAAATATCTGTTCTCAAAATCTAGGTAATAATAAATGAAGTCAGAGTCCAAAATTTAGCTGATACTCATTAAAGAATTTGAGGTTACCGCGGTTCACTTCAAGGGGTCCTAACCACTAGCTAGACGATCACATGGCCATATTTTAAGGGTAAATCTAAAGGGGATGTTATATTAAGGTAGGTTAGGTAAGTAAGTAAGGGGGGAGTTACACTGGATGCGGATCGCTTCTACCCGGCCAACGTGGAATCTATTGAGGGCTGTGTCCAGCAGTGGACGCCTGCTGTTGATGATGATGATGATTTTTTGTGACTTACCAAATCTACAATTTTCTACTATAATATAATATAGCTCAAACCCTCGCCTAGGTAAAACGAGAGAAGCTTTGTTTATGATGATAGAATATCGTAGCTCGTTAACGCCAAGGGTAATAAAATAGCACTTCATTAATAAAGTATTTTATCTCGATCCCACAATAGCCGTTAATAGACCGTATAAAGTTCCGCATCTTAATTGCAAACGCAGTAAATGCGCAATATATTATGCGGTGCACAAATATACGCAAATATATGGGTGCGTATTTTGCATACAAGGAAACTTCTGTGTGGGTAGGTTGATGTGATGCTTCTAAAACAATTACTCATTGCGATGCTTATTCGAAGTTTACAATCGCAATCGGTCTTGTGTTACAATTTGGATTAAAGTGTTTATGGGTAAAATTAGGAAGATTTAAAAAACATGTCCATAATTTAAACACACACAATAATTACAACCAAAAAAACATACATTCTTAAGACGAAACGGGAGCTGAGCTAAAAGTCAATTTTGAGATTTCAAGCTGAATATACCCGTCGCTCTGACGGGGCGTGAGAGACTGTATTTGTGTGTGTAATGCACGCACACAGATGCGTACGCTTGCACCCGCGCGCGCCTCATTGCCGACAATTTGCAATGTTATTTTTCGTGCGTTACTGCCACGAGGCGTTCACTTATTACTTACTGTGTTGCGATTGAATTTTTTGACCCGGCTTACGTTTACGGAACTCGATAATCTTTCTACTACTGTGACTTGGCTTTGTTTACTTGACTTTGCTGATCAGCTTATTGTTTTGGACTCCGTGAGTTGTGGTTACCTATTGGACCGCACGCAATTCATCTACCTTTATTCAAGTAATTAAGCGTAATTAGCCGAAACCTTTATAAGAGTGTAATTCATAAGAAGTACATAAGATATAATTTATGTACTGGTTTGCTGTTAGCTTTTAATTGTATCACTTTACATATATGTTACTCAAATAACTAACACGGTTACACTGTTGTAAGAACAGTAGGCCTTATTATACCTACTATAGGCCTTATTACCTCCTAGTACCTTAGTAGTACTAGTACTACTACGGAAATTGATTCAAAGACTCAAGACTGACTTAAGTGGCAGTAGGGTGTAGGGTTTTTTCTAGGCTTAATGAGTTCGCTGAAGCTTATTTTTTATACTTAGCGCACAGAACCACTAGTTTAACAGTATCAGCTCTAACCACATGTCACCATTTTGTCATTTACGTAACAAACTCAGGGGCCCAGAATATCCGATGTACCTATCAAATCAAGGTTCTGTACCAAATAAGGCCCGGTTATTATAGTTTGTTATTTTTTAGCATTAGAAAGAAGGTAAACAATCATGACGTGTCTTTTTATTAATAATTATTGAAAAACGCTTTCAAAAATTAGTTTATATTACTTATGAAGAATATAAAAAAGTATATGATTAATACATACATACATACATACATACAATCACGCCTATTTCCCGGAGGGGTAGGCAGAGACCACGGATTTCCACTTGCTACGATCCTGATATACCACTTTCGCTTCCTTCACATTCATAACATTCCTCATACACGCTCGCCGGTTTAGGGTGCTCTTGCTCATTAATATGATTAATATGATTTATAATTCTAACATATTTGCTATGACTTATTTTTCAATGGTAATTTTTAATAAGACATGTCAAAATCTGTTACCTTAATGCAAAAACTAGGGTTCCGTACATAAGTCCGACTCACGCTTGACTGCACATTTCTAATAGGTTTTCCTGTCATCTATAGGTAAAGAACTATTTTGTGTATTTTTCAATATTTTAGACCCAGTAGTTTCGGAGATAAAAGGGGGTGAATGGTCATTTTTTGGCTGTTTTCTTAAATAACTTCGAACCTATGTATTTTAAAATTATAAAAAAAAACATTTCCATCTTTAGGTCACTAATTTTCATATGTGTACCAAATTTCAACTTAATTGGTCCAGTAGTTTCCGAGAAAATAGGCTGTGACAGACGGACAGACAGACAGACGCACGAGTGATCCTATAAGGGTTCCGTTTTTTCCTTTTGAGGTACGGAACCCTAAAAACGAACTTTAAGCGTGCTAACTTTCAAAATTTCATTTTTTATAAGATAGTATAAGTAGATGGGCAAAAATTTTGCGTCCATGTCCACCAGTGAGTAAGTGATTGAGATACCTAAACATTTAACTTTATAATGTAAAATGATATAATTTACTAACCTACTCGTTTAATTTCAGGTAGGTTGAATAAGGAACCAAGTAACCATGGGGAGGAGCAGTATTTACTAACATTTTCTTTTTGGGTCTTCAGAGTGTATCGTTTCCTTTTTTTTGCACATATTACACTTAAATATATATTCTCTGTGTAAACCCTTACGTCTTTCAATGACAAAGGTAAGATCAGCAAATGTACAATTTGTATGATCGTGCCTGATATTTGAGATCACAGAAAATAAATATTTTAAATCCACTATTCTGCGACCTTCTAAAATTTTGTTTTATCATGATTCATGATCAAAAAGCTCGGATTCAATAGTCATATCAAACGTCGATTATGCAGTTGATGATGAGCTTGCATTTTCTACCATTGGTGCTGCAAATGCATCAACCGGTGGCGATAAACTTTGCCCTCTTGTAAAACAAATTACTGTTGTGATTGTTTCCAGCAAAAGGCTAAAATTCGGTTTACTTTCCTGTTTAAAATATTACTAATTTATTCATATTTCAGATTAGGTACATAGGTAACTGTCTGAATGTTACAATGCCAGCTGGCAAATTCTATCACATTTGTTTGTTTGGTAGTCATGGTAACATTCACTTACATTGATATCCTTATTAAGATCTGTATCCTATTATCCAGACCTTAAAATATTGCCACCGTTGCCCTTTAAAAAAATACTGTTTAAATAATTGGCTACTCAAACAATGCTTCTATAGTATAAATAATGACTACACAAAAATGGGTAGTATTGTATATAATGCACGAAATAAGGCCCGATTCTTAAGCGGGTTTAAATTTTGAGGCCATGTCCGCTAATACTATAGACAAAATATCAAGTTTAATAAACACAAAAAAAAAAACATTGATGGGCCTTATTTTATAATTTAGGCCTTACTTTGTAATTTAAAGTAGAGTTAGGCCAAGAAAAATCTATAGCGATTTTGATAGAACACGCAGTGCAAGTATTATTTCAAACGTCGCGTCTATGAAATTATGACATATAAATAACACTTGCACTGCGTGTGCTATCAAAATTGCTGTAGACTTTTCTTGGTCTGACTCTAAAATATTCTTTATTACACCACAAACATAAAAACAAATTTAAAAAAAAACCGGCGTAGTGCAAGTCGGACTCGCACACGAAGGGTTCCGTACCATTATTTATAAAAACGGTCACCCCTCCAAGTACTGACCCCGCCCGACGTTGCTTAACTTCGGTCAAAAATCACGTTTGTTGTATGGGAGGCCCCACTAAAATTTTTATTTTATCCTGTTTTTAGTATTTGTTGTTATAGCGGCAACAGAAATAAATCATCTGTGAAAATTTCAACTGTCTAGCTATCACGGTTCGTGAGATACAGCCTGGTGACAGACGGACGGACGGACAGCGGAATCTTAGTAATAGGGTCCCGTGTTTTACCCTTTGGGTACGGAACCCTAAAACCGATTTACAATGTAGATAAAGGTAGCAACAGGCGGTCTTATCGCTGTTAGTTCTTATTCTTCGTTTGTTTAGCATTAGAGTGAAGGTGACGTGTCTTTTTTAAGCATGCAATCGTATAATTATTTAGCTTTTTTTGTAATAGTTATGTACTTAGTGGTTAATATTAGTATTTACTATTTTTTTTTTCAATAATGCTTAAAAACGAAGTATAGACATGACAACCAAATATTAACGCCATTGTAGGGCAGGATATACAGAACATGAATCATTTGTACTGTCACGCTCCGTGATTGTTGAGCCATTTAGGGTTGTAGCTAAATTGGACATTCCATAGAGCACGAGTAAGTATGGAACAACCAATTCAGCTAGGATCCTAAATTGCTCGACAATTACGAAGCGTGCCTGTAGGTACCTAAAAATTTTGTTAACCCATTTTAACCATGCAATAAAATATTTTTGATTTTGATTTCTAATAATTTGAAATATTAGAATCAAAAAGTTCATAATAGATAGATAATTAATATTTATTCATCAAATACAAATACAAAGTCAATCTTAAAATCTACTTAAATAATTTACATGCAATTTCCTAACTTAAAATCATAATAGATTGATAATAGATTGTATATCATAACTACAAAAATGTGTTCCCTACTCTCAACCCAAAACCCCTTGTATCTTAGGTTCTAGATATTTTCACACAAGACGGTTTATCGATAACTTCTTACATCACTAGATTATCGACATTAAATGTCGACTATTGCCCATCACTTTTCTGGCTGTGTACGTATTTAGAAACTTGACTCCGCCCCTAAAATTAGTGCGATAGGGACAACTGCAGCTGAGGCGAAAAATCCTGCGTAAAAATGACAAAAATCGAGGTTTCGTAGTCCTCTTTTTCCTCCCCCAAAACTTAAACAATCGTAACCAAATTTGGAAATCTAAATGATTATGAAATTATCTGTGTCGGACCGTTTTGCTTTTTTGGCTAATTGATATCAGTTTTGAATACCACGCCTCTCATTGCGGCATAGTCTATTAGGCCATTTTGGCCGTTTTTGAAGGGCTCTAGCGCCTTAAAAAACAAAAATATCAAAAAAAGCAAAACGGTCCGACACAGATATTGACAATATTAATCTGTGTTGAAAAAATCATTGCTCTAGCTTCAAAAACCACGGAGGAAAACGAGGACTACGTTTGTATGGAGGAATGACCACTCCTGTTGGCTCTTAAGCTATTTTAAAGGTAGTATGTAGGTACATATTTAATAGTCGTGTCAATCATAATGTATTGGGCAAGTCGGAGTAATGTAGCCATTTTTTTCTTGAATAAATATATAGGGTGTGTCTTAAATTAGACAAGCTGGTGAAAATTGAGTTCTATGGCGCTCCGCCACTACTATTTACGTAATTTATTCAACAACTGTCTACAGTAATTTGAAGTAATCCCATGTATCTTGTAAACTGAAGGCCACTTTACACATACTGTGTCTATTTACCCCCCCCCCCCCCCCCCTGTTGTATAAAACACTTCCATAAACACCGTATGTCGTCTAGTATTTTTTTATTGTTCCCCTGAGAATTGCGTGACTACAACTACTCGCTAAAAACGACAAAATTATATTTGCCGATGTCAAACATAATACTTAATGCGGTCGCCGTTGTACTGTCAAACTTTTGCCCCAGAGGGTATCTTGGGCTAATGTTCCTATAAACGAAATACCTAACAAAATAAGGAACTAACCACAATAGTTGTTTTACAAGGGGGCAAAGTAGTAGTAGTAGTAGTAAACTCTTTATTGTACAAAAAGACATATCAAAAATAACATACAATTAGTAAGAAGTACAAAGGCGAACTTATCCCTTTGAGGGATCTCTTCCAGTTAACCTTTGAGTAGATGAGAGGAGAAAGTGAAAAGAGGGTGACAAATGCAGCAAAATGTACAACAAGGTACCAGAAAGATAAAGGATATAAATACATACAAAATTTATAGGATAAACATACATATATTACACAAAAAGGAATGGGGAAAATACACTAAAAATTGGAAAGAATTAGAACGATATAAAGCAACTATACAATAGAAATATAGACAAATTAATCAGTCAGATCAGATAACCATAGTTTCTTTAACCTCTCCTTGAACGACGCAACCGATTGTGCCTGCCTGACCGAAACAGGCAGCTCATTCCACAGCTTCACTGGACGCACTGCGAAGGACTTGTTGTATCCTCGAGATTTGTGAGGAGGGATGGCAAGTGATAAATTCGCGCTCGAACGCAGACGGTGGCCACTGCCTTCAGCCAGAAATTGAAATTTTTGAGAGAGGTATAAAGGAGAAGAAGGTGTAAAAAGAACATTAAAGAGAAGAGAAAGAGTGTGAAGATCTCTACGGCGGCGGATTGGAAGCCAATTGAGTTTTTGACGGTAGTAAGACACATGATCGTACTTCCGTAGGCCGAAAATGAATCTTATACAGACATTCTGTAAGCGCTCTAACTTGTTCAGGAGTTCTTCTGTCATGTCCAGATTCACAGCGTCGCCGTAGTCGAGTAAAGGCAGTAACAGTGACCGAGCCAGCATGGCTTTGGTATCAAGTGGAAGAAAGTTCTGAAGGCGCCTTAAAGAATGGAGAGATCCAAACAGCTTTTTGCTCAATTCAGTGACATGAGGCGCCCAGGAAAGTGTCTGATCCATGGTGACCCCTAGATTTTTAACAGTGGGTGAGAAAGGAATTGGTATACCATCAAAGAAAATTCTAGGTGCCACCTGCTCAGACAGTATGGAGATGTAATGTGGACTTCCCAAAACGATCGCTTGCGACTTCATGGCGTTGACTTTTAAACCGAAAGATGAAGCCCACAAACAGACGGAATCTAAATCGGCGTTAATTTGGTTTACGAGGGAATCGAAATCATCAAGGTTGGCAGCTGAATAAATTTGCAGATCGTCTGCGTAAAGGTGGTAAGAAGATTTTAATGACTTTGTAATGTTATTTATAAAAATGGAGAAAAGCAATGGAGAGAGAATACCCCCCTGGGGGACGCCAGAAGAAAGTTCACACCAATCAGAAAGTCATCCGTCAAAGTTGTTATTTAACCTCTCGTGCTATTAATATTGATACCCGAGCAAGCGAAAGATTCCAAAATTGGACCGTGAGCGTAGCGAGTGGTTCTAAAAGTGGAATCTTGAGCGTTGCGAGGGTTTCAATGCACGAGGGTCAAACACATTTTGCCACCGAGTGAAACACAAAAATTTTTACCACACCAACGCAAGGAACATACTAATTGTAAAATACCGAACAGAATCAATTGAAAATGAATGTTTATTAAATATTTATCATTCAAAAACATCCACATACTTATGGCATATATTTTGTTATAGGTACATATATATACTTAGGGAACAAACTATTTGTTTACATTTAACAAGTTAGTGATAACGAATTTTACAGCACATATAAGCTAAATAGCTGCTCGCCTATAATTATATAATAATAATAATAATATGGTCCTATTTTCCCGCACTAGTGCGTAAATAGGTAATTCGCAACTCGTGTCGATTTAAAACACTCCCTTCGGTCGCGTTTTAATTTATCGCCTTTCGTTTCGAATTTCCTCTTTTCCGCACTTGTATCGTAAATAACGAAACGTGGACACTCACGGTAGGACTGGTCCATAAATTCAAAGTCGCTCAGCGAGCTATGGAAAGGGCTATGCTCGGAGTCTCTCTGAGGGATCGTATTCGAAATGAAGTCATCCGTCAGAGAACTAAAGTCGTCGACATAGCCCACCGGATTAGCAAGCTGAAGTGGCAGTGGGCCGGTCATATTAGCCGTAGAACCGATAACCGTTGGGGTAGGCGAGTTCTGGAGTGGAGACCGCGCATCGGCAAACGTAGCGTAGGACGCCCTCAGACTAGATGGAGCGATGACCTTCGCAAGGCGGCTGGCAAGAGCTGGATCAGAGTTGCCGCAAATCGTGCTCAATGGCGTGCAATAGGAGAGGCCTATGTCCAGCAGTGGACGAGAGTAGGCTGATGATGATGATGATGATGATGATGATGATCGTAAATAACTATTACGTCACCCTAGGCCCGTAAGTGGCATTTTCTCCCCGCTACGCGACGAGAAAATCTCACTTCCTGGCCAAGGCAAGACGTAAAACTTTAGACAAACCACGGGCGGTAAATCGTAAAGCCCCAGATCACATATTTATGGCCCTCACCTTCGGTTCGGGCCACAAACACCTGCGATCTGGAGCATTCACGAATTCACCTTGGTATGTAATGTACTATTAAACAGTTGTCACTGTCCCCGTCGCGTTGTCGCAATCGTCGTCATATTCTTTTCATTTAACAATGCCTTGCAGTGTTACAAAACAGGGATGTTGTCAACTGCAAATGTAACTTTGTACTGGTTCGGCGCTATGCTGTGTGGCGTGTTTACCACACATACCCTAGCTTTTAATTACTTAACGGATAGGTACTATCGCTAAAAGGCGTCAGAATCAAGTGATAATAGACCCTTTTGCGATGCCCTTAAAGTGCAGTTTAGCTTACTTGAAAATTGGTTCCTTTCCTTGTGTAGTTTTCAAGTAGGTACCTATCAATGGCCTTATAGCCAGGAGTTTACCTATGTGTATCGATGGAATATATTTTTTCACGCCACTGTTCGGAAAAGTGGCAATAGATGGTCTAAAACCAAGCTGCAAAGTAGGCAATAGCTGTAGCACCTGAACCACCACTACTACAATGTTTCATTGTTATCATCATCTGTCATTGGTGACGGGTCGCTACAGCAATGAGTATCATTTAAAACATAAAAATCAATAAAAGGTCTTTTTTGGCGCAACTTTTTCCTTAAAAATAAAATAAGGTTATTTATAGGACCAATTTCTTCTATGAAAAAAAAGAAATGTCAAAACCATTCAGTTCATTTTTTTTAACAATTATCCATTCAGTTCACGCTTAAGGCGTTTTTTACTTTTGTAGCTGTTTGTGGTTTTTTTAGCAAAAACGCTTCTAAGTTTACAGTCGGTTTGAAGCAAATAAGAGAAAAACGTCTCTTAAGTGATAAAAAAAGTAAAAAAGGCGGGATTTGATAATACTTACTGAATTGGATAGTGTAAATTGTGTTTGACTAAAAAATACAAGAAACGCGTATATCTACGCTCGCTATAAAAATGAGTTCTTCTAGTGAAGAAAATGATATTCTTACACTGACGCCTACCGAAATTCAAGAGACAGCACAGGCAGTGGCTAGTAATTTGCTACCTGAGAAATCGCGGGCAAGTACTTATAGTTATGCAAATGTTTTCTTATTTCCTCGCAGTAGTCGTGAAAAGCACTATGTAATGCCTCGGCCGGAAACGCTAAAGATGGACTCGTATTATTTGAGGGCCTCCACTAACGTGTCGGCCCTCAAACGACTCGTCCATCTTTTAGCGGTTTTCCATCCTCTCCTACAATGTACTATAGATATTTTTCGTAGGTACCTACCTATTTTGTACGATCCGTATTTGGTTTTGGGAGATGAAACATTATTGAAGTGATTACATATATAAAAAGAGGGATGTTATATGTTTGACGCCAATGTCTGTCTGTCTGTGGCATCGTAGCTCTCCAACGGATGTACCGATTTTAATGCGGTTTTTTTCACGTGAAAGCGAGTTTCGTTGCGGTGGTTCTGAACTTGATAGAAATCGATCGAATCGATAACTCGATAGAGTTTCAAGAGTATATCAGCGTATTGTCAAAATGATGTATGTAAGGCAGTTTTGGTATAAAATGGTTTTTTTTGGCACATAGCCTACTTATGGGGCTTTTCACATTTTTTATTTTATTTTAATGGAAATCAAGGGGAGAGGCCTTTGCTCAGATAGACTAGAAAATATTTTACGTTTTATTACTATATATTAGTTAGGTACCTGTACATATTATCTAATAAAAATAATTTCTAATCTAATCATCGTTTCATTGGCCAACTTATTTCTAGCTTTGTCGATAAGGACTAGGCCTAGAACAATAGGTAGGTACACTAAAAATATTCTTGCATAGGTCAGTAAAATACAACAAATACTACAATCAATTGCTATATACCATAATGCTTTATGAATAACGTTATTAGACAACATTATTAGGGTCAGTAACTATGGTATGCAACTTTATTTGCTTTTTCATGAATTTTCCATTCAATTATTAGGGTTCCGTACCCAAAGGGTAAAACGGGACCCTATTACTAAGACTTCGCTGTCCGTCCGTCCGTCCGTCCGTCCGTCCGTCCGTCCGTCCGTCCGTCCGTCTGTCACCAGGCTGTATCTCACGAACCGTGATAGCTAGACAGTTGAAATTTTCACAGATGATGTATTTCTGTTGCCGCTATAACAACAAATACTAAAAACAGAATAAAATAAAGATTTAAATGGGGCTCCCATACAACAAACGTGATTTTTGACCAAAGTTAAGCAACGTCGGGAGTGGTCAGTATTTGGATGGGTGACCGTTTTTTTTTTGCTTTTTTTTTGTTTTTTTTTTTTTTTTTGCATTATGGTACGGAACCCTTCGTGCGCGAGTCCGACTCGCACTTGCCCGGTTTTTTCGCAACCCGATGAAATAAACACATAAATTCACCAATCAAATTTCTGCCGACAGCAGATCCGATCTCTGATGTCATGGACACATGCCCGATACTTTATTGAAAAATTAAATGTCGCCTATGCAACATGTTGCCAGCAAAATTTATGTATATGGATGTATATATGTGTGCTTGTGTGTTGTGTAACATATCTATTAACCTGACCATCATATTGCTAACTGCACATTTAGGTATACATTATTATACGAATATTTAGCGCATTTGCCAAGAACACGTCGAAAAATAGGTACAACTAGGTGGGTACTTTGATATCGTTTTCTTTTTTTACGTCGATACCATATGACTGAAGGTCTACCTTCATTAGAACAGAAATCTAATAAAAACCGAAATTCTACGGAAAACAGTGGAGAACAAGGCCTGTTCACTTCCTAAGAAAGTTATGTCCCCAAATAATTGCGCATGTGTGCGCCTTAATCTTCTATGTGTGCGTTGGCCTCCGGGAAAAAGTTGCGAGTAATAAAAATAAAAACATTTTTCTACAGCAACATTGCTCCCAACTCTGATTTAAATTATCACGAATTTTATACAATATTAATCATAAAACGGGACTTAAAACGCTTAAAACTTAATTACATGCGATTAAGTTTTATAATGAATATTTGCTTCCAACTGTCTTTATCAAGGCCTGTTCACTTCCTAAGAAAGTTATGTCCCCAAATAATTGCGCATGTATGCGCCTGAAGCTTCTATGTGTGCTTTGGCCTCCTAGAAAAAGTTGCCAGTAATCAAAATAAAAACATTTTTCTACAGCAACATTGAGCAATGTTGCTGCCAACTGAGATTTAAATTTTCACGAATTTTTTACATTATTAATCATAAAACGGGACTTCAAACACTTAAAGCTGAACTACACGCGATTAAGTTTTATAATGAATATTTGCTTCCAACTGTCTTTATCAATGTTCATAAAATATATGGAGGGTAGGTACGTCTACCCACCATAATAATAAAATATATTTGTCAATGATTCTGTCCAACTGCTGTGGTTAAAGTTCATAACGAAAATTTTATTTATTAAATCTTTAAATAATAAGTACAACGTAGCGGTACTACCACTTAAGACTCTGTAAGTCTGTACCTACATGGATTACAGCAATGCACGTAGAAAATGTGCTAAATGCGGAGCAACGGCTGTTGAAGATACATATTTGAGTGAAATTCATAGCTTTAGTGGGTTCAGAAGGAACCGCGTCATAACGCATATGGAAAGCGTATTAATTAACCGTGAAGAAATGTATGAATACAAGTTGGAAATCTGTGTAAAATCCCGTGTGTAAAGTGTAGTGTATCTGTGTGTGTAAAGTGTAAGTAATAGGTAGGCATGCCTATAAAGTTTTCAGTATATTATACTGAAAACTTTGTGAATGCGCTTTATTAACGTCTATTTTTTTATTAAGTTGTCAGGGTTTAATTTTCAGTGTATATTTCTATATGTAAAACATTTTTTTAATAAATAAAATAATACAATGTTATAAACATAAACATGCCTTTTATTTAAATCAATTGATAATACCACAAACAAGGGGTAATATTTGCATCTTTTATATATTTCGTGATATGAAGATAACAAATATGTTTATCAACAGAATTACTACCTATACCTACCAATACCCGCCAGGCTAAACCGGTTGTCAACTTTAGTTCCATTGGTACACAACGACGGCGCCACTAGTATAAACGTATAAACGGTTGGGGACATTTTTTTGTATGGAGTTACCGTTCTTCTCCTAGTGAGTATTATATTCTTTGGTCTTTATCAATGTTCATAAAATATATGGAGGGTAGGTACGTCTACCCACCATAATAAAAAATATATTTGTCAATGACTCTGTCCAACTGCTGCGGTTAAAGTTCATAACGAAAATTTTATTTATTAACTCTTTAAATAATACATACAACGTGTACCGCTACGTACCACTTAAGACTGTAAGTCTGTACCTACATGGATTACAGCAATGCTCATAGAAAATGTGCTAAATGCGGAGCAACGGCTGTTGAAGCAGCCAGAGTGAAATTTACAACTTTAGTGGGTTCAGAAGGAACCGAGTCATAACGCATCTGGAAAGCGTATTAATTAACCGTGAAGAAATGTATGAATACAAGTTGGAAATCTGTGTAAAATGCCGTATGTAAAGTGTAGTGTATCTGTGTGTAAAGTGTAATAGGTAGGCATGCCTAATGTTATTTGTATAAAAGGTACTGAAAACTTTGTGAATGCGCTTTATTAATGTCTATTTTTTTATTAAGTTGCCAGTTGCCAGTTTTCAGTGTATATTTTTATATGTAAAACATTTAGACAACAGACAATATATATAATGTTATAAACATAAACATGCGTTTTATTTAAATCAATTGATAATACCACAAACAAGGGGTAATATTTGCATCTTGCGTATATTTCGTGATATGAAGATAACAAATATGTTTATCAACAGAATTACTACCTACCAATACCCGCCAGGCTAAACCGGTTGTCAACTTTAGTTCCATTGGTACACAAAGACGGCGCCACTAGTATAAACGTATAAACGGTTGGGGACATTTTTTTGTATGGAGTTACCGTTCTTCTCCTAGTGAGTATTATATTCTTTGGTGGAGAAGCTCGCTTAAAACGGGCTTAAGTAGTTGACACACGTACATAATTAAATTACATGTTAGGTGCGTACCTACTTGTAAAAGTGGTCTTACTGACAAAACCACACCTGAATAACTAATATACCTACTCGTATATACCGATATGTACAATGTATAAAGATCCTGAAGAACAGTAAATAAAAATAAGTAGTTTATAGTATCCATAATACATTACTGCAGTAAGGATAGTCTACAGGTGTGGCCTCATTGGAATTTTATACCACGCCGAGAAACGTGCCGCATTGCATGCATTGTGTTTCCCTACAAAATAAATAGAATGAAGGAAATAAATATGTCGAGAACTTAGACATGCATAGAGCTTCTTATACGGACGTTTATTTTGAGTGTAAGCTCGTAATCGCATACCTACATACACATCCTAGAATTTTCGCATCTTAGGTAGGTAAGTACACGGACCTGAATCTGATTTAACAATTTGTTACGGGTTTGATCTTATTTTGATACGACCATGAAGATCGCTCCCGCTGATTGGTGCAGCATGCGAAATGAAGTGAAAGTTGTGCGTGAGATATGCACCAAGCAAGACGATCGTCAAGGTCGTATGTCGTATCAAAACCAGTTTAAAACCATAACAAATTGTTCAATTAGAATTTATCTCACGGTTATTATACTCTAACAGGGTTAGTTAGACCTGTCAATATTAGAAACAATATTTTATCTGGGAGACCGATCTTTGCTCGGAACACACATAAAAACTCAAAAATGCGCTTTTTCCCAGAGATAAGACCTAGCTAGATCTATTTTTCGGCCCCGAGTGTTTATACGCTCAAAAAACCAGTTTAAAAAGTGGGTAGTATTTATTTAGACCCAAAATATAACCAACACGTACCTATATCATTATCACGCGTATGTTTTACACGAGTCGTGTATTTTTACTACCCGTATATTTTCATGTATCTTTGATTTTTTCGCCTTGTATCCGTCTGACTGTCGTTTTCGTCACATAAGTTTACATAGTCTTTCATGTTGATATCATGTTTCACATACATCGTTGCTTTATGCATGGAGTAAATAAGTATAATTTCCACAGTGTTGACGAGTTTGTAGTTACATTCATTTAAAATATGCCACAAAACTGTTTCTAATAAACTGTAAGCCATTTTTCTTAGTTTCTCAAATAATAAAATTGCCATAAGCAACCATATACATACTTCGTCTTTGACTTGGCGGCAGAGGCAGCAAGTTATTAAAATCAATTCTGGTTACGCTGCCAATTCCAACAATTAATATTAATTTCATTATTTCGTCGGAAATCATAAATTTTGATGAGCGCCTCACTTTTCATGAGCATATGCAGACCCTCGCCAAAGGATGTTTTCGTAAACTAGGCTTCGTGATCCGCAATGTCAAGGATTTCCATTGCGATGGTTTTCAACGCCTTAGTGAGGAGCAAGCTTGAGGCCTCATCTATTATTTGGAACCCGTACGAGTCTTCTTACGCCCTACTTCTAGAGAAAATCCAAAAGGCCTTTCTGAGATTTATGTACAAAAACAGATATGGGTACTACCCTTTTTTGTACCCAACAAAATTCATACTAGGCTGCCTTGGATATAATTCTCTAGAGGTAAGGCGTAACAACATCTTACTGACTACTGTTTGTCGCATACTGCGCGGTGACTCGGACTGCCCGGAACTGATAGCTCGAGTCGTGAGGTTGTACGTCCCGGATATTCCTCGAGTCTGTTTGAGGCCGCGAACGCGTCCACTGTTGGCCGTGCCGGCGGCGCGCACAGTATCGCACAGAAACTCGCCACTCCTCCGCGCGTTATCGCTGCTCAACGCACTCCTGACATCAGCACCAGAGTCTGACTTGTTTGCGTGGAGATGGGCGAATGTGTGCCGGGAGTGTCTGAGGTTTTGTGAGATGATGGATGAAAGGCTTTCCAGCACTTGCATTTGACTTTTAATGTTTACCTGTATTTTACTTTATATATATTTATTGTGTTTGTAATACGTAATTAGATTAATTATGCGGTGTATTGGCATATGCTGTAATGCCGTGTCCAATAAAACAGAATGAATATTTTTCAACTTTACCTCCATAACAATTTAAAAAATATAACTACGCGTGTTTGAGTAGACCTTTTTACCGCTAACGTTTAGATGAAATATTTTAAATGTTTTTATTTGTGTAGTTAAATTTATAATTTAAAATTATAAAATTATTGAATGTATTATTTATTAGCATTATTAAGTTCATGTTGATTTTATACAAATAAAACTGCAAATTATAGCAAACATTGTTTTTTTTTTTTTATAGGCGTAGTGGCAGAGTGTCATTACGAACCATAAAGCAAATACTGCCTCTAGTTTTTTTATGGATGAATGCCACGATGCTGTGTCACAAATATCTGTGTAATGAAAATTAAAAAAGAGGACTTTGCCGGCCTAGGCCTGCAAGATGTGTATGAAATTCCATTAACGACCTTTTGTCCTAGCCGCACCTGAAACGTCATACTTCGCAGCCTATTATAAGGAACATAACATCAATATTTCATTGCATGTTTGAGAAATAGTACATTACTACAGAGGCCGGGACGAAAGGGGTTGCCGGCCGAAGACATATAGACGGCCGAGCGAAGCGAGGCCGGCTAGGTCTGAGCGCGGGCAACCCCATTTCCCGCCGAGGTATATATAGTGCTTTTCTCAAACATGCAATGAAATAAATAAAAAAAAAATCCACGAAACCCAAGTTTTATTTATAGAAAAAACTAAAAGTAAACTACACCAAAAATATAACCAACGCGTACCTATATCATTATCACGAGTATGTTTTACACGAGTCGTGTATTTTTACTACCCGTATATTCTCATGTATCTTTGATTTTTTTGCCTTGTATCCGTCTGACTGTCGTTTTCGTTACATAAGTTTACATAGTCTTTCATGTTGATATCATGTTTCACATACATCGTTGCTTTATGCATGGAGTAAATAAGTATAATTACCACAGTGTTGACGAATTCATTACATTCATTTAAAATATGCCACAAAACTGTTTCTAATAAACTGTAAGCCATTTTTCTTAGTTTTTCAACAAATAAAATTGCCATATACATACTTCGTCTTTGACTTGGCGGCAGAGGCAGCAAGTTATTAAAATCAATTCTGCTTACGCTGCCAATTCCAACACCTACGATTACAATTAATATTAATTTCATTATTTCGTCGGAACTCATATTAAAGTCAAAAAATCAACAACGCACCATAAATCCAATAAAATAGAATGAATATTTTTCAACTTTACCTCCATAACAATTAAAAAAATATAACTACGCGTGTTTGAGTAGACCTTTTTACCGCTAACGTTTAGATGAAATATATTAAATGTTTTTATTTGTGTAGTTAAATGTATAATTTTAAATTATAAAATTATAGAATGTATTATTTATTAAGTTCATGTTGATTTTATACAAATAAAACTGCAAATTATAGCAAACATTGTTTTTTGTTTTTTTTTTATAGGCGTAGTGGCAGAGTGTCATTACGAACCATAAAGCAAATACTGCCTCTAATTTTTTTTAATGGATGAATGCCACGATGCTGTGTCACAAATATCTGTGAAATGAAAATTAAAAAAGAGGACTTTGCCGGCCTAGGCCTGCAAGATGTGTATGAAATTCCATTAACGACCTTTTGTCCTGGCCGCACCTGAAACGTCATACTTCGCAGCCTATTATAAGGAACATAACATCATTATTTCATTGCATGTTTGAGAAAAGTAAATTACTGTAGAAAATGTTTCATTCAAATATATGATAATTGGTTAAATGATAATGAGAGTCATTGTTGAGAAATTCTGCATAATATCTACATTCTCTCTTAGATAATTTCAACCCTTTTCCAAATATAAATCCCTACAATGGAGTATGGAGTGCACTATTAGTCCATTATCTCACTAATGGCATTCTTTGTTTAAACGCATTATGCGCGGCATCCTGTCCTAATTCCTTAGGAGACAAACTGCCATAGCGTTTCGACAAACTAAAGAAATAAACTCCACAGATTCTAAGACAGGGGCTTAAGAACGCAATAACACTGGGTTTAAATTTGGACAATCTATAGTAAGGTGTATTTAGGTAACTTAAACGGGGTAGTTATGAAAATATTAATATCTACTATACTAAACAACATCTAGTATTTTCTGCTATACAAACAGTCACCTAATCAAAATGCTTTAGTAAGCGTTGCAGTAGAGAAAGTGTTGCCAAAGTATGAAGTGCTTCTTGTTTAGTATCCATTCGTAAATTTCAAAATCACCCCTTTTTCAAAGTTACCAAAATGCACCTTAGTGCTAAATGTATGGTGTTATTCACTATATTGACCGGCCGGTCACACATACTTTAGTTTCAGATTTTCCATTTCACTTCCCTATTAAGGATTAAGATCATGTGGGTATTTCAAAGGTTTCCCCACATAGGTATGTCAACGCGGAATCGGTATAATCCGATATGAAAAAGCTTTATATCTGCGCAATAAGAGCGAAAAAGTCATCGTTCGGCTCGGCTCGCATCGGCCGGCGCCTGCCGACGCGTCGACGGCTGTTTCGCTCTTATTACGTGGACATAAAGCTTTTTCCTATCGGCTTTTGCCGATTGCGCGTCGATATATCTGGGGAGACCCTAATAAGAGTAATAAAATAAATACGAGTCTTAATATTTCTTATTGCCCATGAGATTGCACATGCCCATTCCCCCAATCCTCTCCACAGACACCTTTCGACCTATAAACTTTAAAACTATCGACCTCCACTTCATATTTATGAATTTGGCCAAAATAGCCGGGTCTGACCTTTCGAACTAGGTCCCGTTATTCCCAAACTGTCGCGCTGGCAACTATTCCGCCGGTGAATATTGAAATGAATAATATATTCAATATTTGGCCCATTAAGTTATTACTAATTCAATAGGCCAAATCAGCTATGATTATGAAACGTTAAAACGATTTTGCAAATGTGAATTAGGCAGTATGAAAAAGTTATTGCTGTGATATATCGATAGAATAATTAAGCATTACGAAATTTTTTTTTCATTTTGAAATCATATCTGTGAAACATACCCTACGTACCTACTTATGCGGGAAACACATATCATGTCGAAATATAATGAAATCTTTCAAAACCCCTTTGTCCACAAATAAACTACATAAATACACTTAATCCAAAATGTTGTAACATCGTGAACCGCGACAGAGTTCAAAGGGGTGACTTAAGAACCATAAAACTGAATTCATCGTGAACGTTTACGCAATTCTGTGATGTAATCACCTAGCACTAAGTGTCAAAATTGTGTGTACAAATGACAGACTTGAGTCCTTTAGAGGTTAAATACACGTAAGTATTCGGTAGCTATTTCTGTCAAACCAAAATTAGTGGAATAACTTGGTGCTGCCATTTGTCACTGTGGAAAATACCTTCACCAAAATAACTTTTTCTAGTGTCCGGAAATACTTGTAGGTGTGCATCCTGATAGAGATTGTTGATGTTTTTCCCTAAAAAAAAAAAGATATCTGTTTAATATGATAGGTACCTAATACCTATATGCAGGTAGGTACAGGTAGGTGAAAAAAAATCACAGGGTAGAAGGTAATATTTTAATTTAAATACAGTGAACTTAAAGTCCATATACTTACCTAATTATTGTCTTTTACGTTTGGAAATACGGCTTTTCAACCGTATTTAAAAAAACCTCGTAAACCATAAGCACACAAGGATTGAGTTAGATACCGAATGGAGGAATCATTAAGGCGAGGGCCACACTTATCCCACGTACGCAACGTATGCAATGCATTATAACATCTGAACCCTGAAATTTGTACGCTTAGAAACATACGTGAGATAAGTGTGTCCCTGCCTTAATAATTTATAGTTAGGTACATCATCATCATCATCATCATCATCATCATCATCATCATCATCATCATCATCATCGTAATCATCATCATCATCATCATCATCGTCATCGTCATCATCATCATCATTCTATAGTAGCCCACTGCTGGACATAGCCCTCCCCTAAAGAGCGCCATAGCGCCCTGTCCTCAGCTTGCCGCATCCAGCATCTGCCTGCAGTCTTTCGCAGATCGTCATCCCACCTGGTCGGAGGGCGTCCTACACTACGTTAACCGAGTCACGGTTCTTGAGTTCTCAAGAACGTGTTCACGTTTACACGTACACGTTAGGTACATATATTATGTTAAAAACCGGGCAAGTGCGAGTCGGACTCGCGCACAAAGGGTTCCGTACCATAATGCAAAAAAGAAAAAAACGAAAAAAAAAGCAAAAAAAAACGGTCACCCATCCAAGTACTGACCACTCCCGACGTTGCTTAACTTTGGTCAAAAATCACGTTTGTTGTATGGGAGCCCCATTTAAATCTTTATTTTATTCTGTTTTTAGTATTTGTTGTTATAGCAGCAACAGAAACACATCATCTGTGAAAATTTCAACTGTCTAGCTATCACGGTTCGTGAGATACAGCCTGGTGACAGACGGACGGACGGACGGACGGACGGACGGACGGACGGACAGCGAAGTCTTAGTAATAGGGTCCCGTTTTACCCTTTGGGTACGGAACCCTAAAAAGCTAGTAAATTATGCCTTTTTTTCCTAAGGGCGGTATTAGATACCGAAGCCCTAATTCGTAGGCAAATTGCCCTGGCGGCCGAACTCGCAGGCTTTATTAGATTAATGGCGCCGCGGCACCGAATAAAGATAATAAAGTTTGGCTTCAAATTATACGTCTTGACTTGTTTTGCACCTGCAGATTTAATATAATTTATCCTCGCAAACCAAATAAAACGTACATACTAAAACTTAGTATGTACGTATAATGGTGATATTTTTAGTGTATTTGTGGGTATACTCGTACATTACGGACATAGTAAAGGGACATATGAAAGGATGAATGCGACTTAAACGCACGATAATAAGCTAGAAAAAATTAAAAAACCTTGAATAAACAGCTAACTAGCTGTTCAATTTGCTATCGGTACGAAAAAAAACACTATTTTCAAAAACTTCGTAATTATATGATAGGTACTTTGTTGTTGTGTGCGTGACTTCAACTCTAGTGCCCTTAACTACGCATCTCTCTATCATTGGATAAATTGCAATTATAAATCCCTTAAAATAGCTAGTATGAGTAGTTTCATATGACTACGCGATGACAGCTGTCAGCGCCATCTTTAATTACCCGGTTCGTTGAAGCGTGTTCGGTGGTTTATAATTAACCCCGCACTGGAAAATAAATGACAGGTAAGTACATAAATATTATAGGACAATTTAAAATAATTTTCCATCGTATTTTCATGGAAACTTACGAACGTGTCTTGCTATTTCAGTCAGTCTCGATACAAAAAGTACTGAGGTTGACTGAAGTAGCATGACAAATACGAACGTTTCCGAGAAAATACGATGGAAAACAATTATGCACTACTTACATCTCTACACTTGCATCTACAGTCCAGATGCAAATGTAGCTAAATATGCAGAATAACCTCAATTCACTAGTGTGACTCGTCTTAGGAATTATTGTGTCGGGTGTACAATCAGCTGCAGAGAAAATGTACCCCCCTGCATAGAAATTTGTATGCAAAGGAGCTAATAGTATTTACTGACTGTACATAATTTTGAACACTTTGGTTATTAAACTACTGCTACCGATATATGTACTTAACTATACTTAACTTTATTCCGAGATATAAAATACATGCGCTCTATTTGCCGAAATTTCTATTTTTGTGTACATGAAAGTTTGCGTTTGCGCAAATGCCAAAGAAGAGTGTGTTCTCAGCATTACTTAATAAAATTTTGTAACCCTCGGAAATTCATAAAAATCTCTCATTTCCAGACACAAAACCATGAACTGAGCTTATTTTAATAGAAGTATTATCACGTTATTATCATTTCCGTACGCTAGATACCAGCGCGTGGAGGCTCATTAGTTTTTATTTCAACTATAATGGCCGCGAACAGCATAGTGAAATGGGCGGGAACGACCCATTTTACTCTCAAAATGTTAAAAAATAAAATTATTATTTTTATTTTTTAACACATTTATTTTTATTAGGTACCATAAAATGACTCATTCATTCTTAATCAACGTTTGTAGCGCTACAGGTATAGCGTAGTCTGTGGTAGTAGCGTAGGTAGCCAAAAAACTTCAGAAGCGTAACGACACTGTCGATCGTGATTAGCGCAAAATGTGTTAACAGCTTTAAGCGGCACACGGCACTTTACACTTATCTAATTATAATTATTAGGAGCAAAGAACGTAAAAATCGCTTATTAAATACCAGCTTATACTCTATATCTTTAGGTATTTAAATAAAAGTAAACACAATCTACCCTCAAATGGCTCGTTAAGCCAGTTGAGGGTAGATGAAAACATTACACGATCAAATAATGTAGGTTATGTAAAGTCAGGTCGTTCAGTGACTGATCCAGGCGGTTTTGTAATTGGTCGGCTAGCCAAAAAATGTTATAACTACCCGAAAATATACAAATTGTTTGTTTACTTATATTTAAATACCTAAAGATACAGACTATAGTAACTAGTAAATGCTGAGAAGTCTATGTCAGCAACCGAACATGTTGTTTTGAGAATCGTTTGCACTGTAAACAAATGGATATTCTAACTAAAAGACCCAGTTAAAAAGAGTTGACGATTTTGTTTTTGCGATGTTATTTCTAGTCGTTTTCATTCTGCTTCTCACTAAAAGGCTACATGATGATATTGACCTACTTTTCTTGAAGCTTCAGATTATCATTCTCAACCAAATATGCGGCACTATAAAACATATTTAAACTTACAAAAAATTGTACCTAACACCAACTAACACCTAGAACACCTAGGTATAATTTTCCGTAATCTCTAAGTTTCAGGCATTCCCACACTTCATTTACGCTGCCACTTAACACTGGCATTTGATCCAAAGCCGACACGCCACAGATACGCATTTCCAAAGCCTGAAACACAAGACGTAAGGCGCCCGCTTCCCTAAATAGGTCAACGGGCGGGTCCGATCGATCGCGCGAGGAGCAGGTCACCGGTGGGAAAACGGCTTAACTGTAGGACTGTTAGTGTGGGAACGTTTGTTTGTTGATCTAGGGCTGGTGTAGAACACACCTAAGTTAAGACTATAATTAAAGCAGATAAAACTCCTTTAAATATCTTTGTATTGGGTGTTTTTAACCCTTAGCTATGTTTGTTTTCTATAGAAGACAAACATAGCTAGCTTGGAGAGGAAAACATTTTTTGCGCGATTTCGGGGTTGGTTCCATAGTAAAAGTTGCTCAGTACCTATGACCTCTATACCTAGTATATATCAATCTACAAAATTTGGCTATGAGTTGAATAACCACCCTGTATTAAAACATCTTCTGCGTCTAGTAAGACTATCTCCGTATTCTGTATTCTGCTATCACACAGCTTGTCATGAAAGTGTAATAATTTTCCTTTATTTCAAAAAAACCTGGTGAAGGTAAAATGTTTATCTAATCGATCAACTCTCCAAGCATCAATTCCTTACCGGGCTGTATTTGTTTCGGGCAACTATGTATTTTAGCCCATAGTCGTAGCACGGGAATCGGAAACTAGTAACATTTTGGATTAGACTAGATTACCTATACCTAGGTATTGAAATTGAATTGCGTTCAGAAGCTGGTTAACTGTGGGAGAATTCATCATGGAACTCGTCACCAGAATTGGGCCTAGACAAAAATGTTGCTTAAAATCTTGTTAAATAAAATTAACGTGTCGTTAAGGAGTTCTGTTCTGGTTTTGATCAGAACTTGCATTCCTTGAAATAGCATTTTCTGTTTTTAGAAATATAAAAATTGCTATATGCTATGTATTGCTATAAGATTTTATGAGCTCTTTTGATTCCTTATGGGGGAATCAGAACTGGATTTTGACAACAATGGGACCAATGCGGATTTACTTTTAACAAAAAAAAAATTCCTATATAATATAAGTAGCTATACTTTCCTGGTTTATTTCGACCACAGAAGGAGATTTGCACCCATTAAAAAAATAATTAAGCCCTCGTATGCCGGGCGAACGAGAATCCGCGTACGAGCAATCTAATAGAAATAAGTAGTACATTACGATACAAGTGCGAAAAGTAGGAAATACGCAACGAGTGGCGATAAATTGAAACACGACCGAAGGGAGCGTTTTAAATCGACACGAGTTGCGAATTACCTTTTCGCACGTGTATTGTACAACGTTTTACAGTACGTATGGCCCTTTAAATTTTCTTATTGTCCTTAATACCGCTCTGGCCGCGTAGCCAAGATGCCAATCGCTTACGCTCCGTAGCGATCAAAATGCAACTGTCACTGTCGCACTAATAAGGAAGAGTGATAGAGAGACATAAAGCTTTTCGTTGTCGAAGCGATAACTATTGTAACCTTGGCTATGCCGGTAGGGCGGTAAAGTAGAGGAGAGAGGTTAAACTTAATTGCTTGCCGTAATTTCATTTTAAGACCTAAACAATCTTTTCAACCCTAACCTCTAAATTTCTTGTCATTGTCTCATGACGTAACTCATTTGCACGGCGATTTACGAATTGCCGTGCAAATGACGGCTTTCCGCCGGTTAGCGGCTGTGAAATGTCACCTGTCTGTCTGGTGACCTTTGGCCTAAAGTTAGCCCTTTGCGCCCTTGAACGCCTTCGGTGCGCCTTGCCAAGTTCTGCACGTGGAAGAATATGTAAACTTTTCCTCATACAGACGTTAAAGTTTTGGATCTTGGGATTTATTCTTTATTATTATATTATATATATTAGACGAATGACGCCCACTGCTGGATATAGGTCGACGGCGACGCCCTGCCCTGCGCTGTCCTTTTTCAGCGATGCCCTTCGGTCTTGACCACATCCAGTCAACTTGTTCGGGGCTCCAACAATGACTTTTTCAGTTTGTGTTGGCCTCTTATGTCTTTCTCCCGCCGCGGCCATCGCTTCTGAGAGCATTGTGCCCCGCCCACCGCCTCTCGCAAATGGCAACTGACTGAGCTATGTCGATGACTTTAGTTCTCTTATGGATCTCTTTATTGCTAATTTGATCTCTTAGGGAAACTCCATAGGTCAATATACTTGTACTTAGCCCTTTGAGAGATTGAAGCTTTATTCTAAACAGTTGTTTGGACAACTTTAGAATTGGGGAAACATATTTAGCCCTAACGGAACAGTAGAGTTATATATGTTACACAATTGGTAGCGGTTTACCTAGCGTAGTCTGCGTGTTGCTAAGGCGTGTTGTAATATTCAGGTTTAAATGAGCTCCTGCCGAGTGCCCGCACAATAGGAGTCATCATAGAGAATACAATGGTATGTTTCTTGATGCAAGTTCTGGGAGGAAGTAAGACTCACTTAATGTGGTGGAAAAGATATTGTGAAAAAATTTCACAATGTCTTTACTAAAGACTTAAAAGTTTAACTAACTAAACTAAAAAAAAGTAAGAAATCCTTTAGAAATTCCTGTAGGTCGATGAAAATAGACAACCGGATTTTATCAGATTTCATTGGTGAACAAAATATGTAGATAGATTAAACAAAACATACATAAACCCAGATATGTTAGGTTTTAGGTTAGACGTAGAAATCGAGACTATCGAGAGCATGTACCTATGTTATTATGGCGCTGAGAAAATGTCATTTTTTACAAAATGAACGAAGAACAAGACCGAATAATAAAATCATACGTTGCCCATTTATTTTTCTGCAAACAAAATTACTCTTCATGATCTCTTTGTCAGCAAAACCCGAATTACTTAACTAAAAAAAATAGGCGTGTTCCTCAATATACCTACGTATATAAAACATATTTAAATAGAATCAAAGAGATGTTAGTTCTTATGATGACACTGACAAAACGACAAAGTAAATTGTTATTTTGATACTAGTAAGAAAATTATTTATATGACCTCTTTGTCCGCAAACCCCGAATGAACGGAAAATATAGGCGTGTTCCTCAATCTACGGATGCAAATAGTAAAATCACCTAGCGTAGTGAAGGTTGGTGACACTCCGGAGTTGGCCGCGCGCCACCTCAGCTGTCCCGTCCTCTCACGATTATTATTTCTCGTATTATTTATAAAATTCTGTTTTGTTTTTAATCGAAAACCGCTTGCCAAACACCACGTAATGCTGGAATTGCTATATTTGTTAGGATTTGTCATTTCCAAAGATGATTCAGGGTTAATTTTGTTCATAATGGGGTCAATTGCATAAATACTTTATATGCAGTTTTCGAAAGGATCGCGTATTTCTTTGATCTTTGCTTAACATAAAGCATAAAGTGTGAGAGATTGCTAGGCACTGAAATCTAATAGAGTTCGAATTAAATTAGACAGAATAAGTTGTTTCTAATGCAGGCCAAGATTGGAAATATTTATGCCAATAAGGAGTACATACATACTTAACTTGACATTACTTACTGGTATTAAACTATTTTAATAAATATAGTAAACAACTATTTTTCACTAAAATTCGTCTATGACGATGTTACTAAGCTACCGCTGTCTGTCCGTTCATCTGTCATGTCATATATGTAGGTAAATAACGTTTACTTAGAAATACAGTCTACATTACTCGATACGTAAATAACCTATTTTTTTAAAGATTTGCTGTATTACGAGTATCTCCCTCGTCGTGACACCGTTTGTAAACAACCGATCTTATCAAAGGCGTATTTTTATTTTTAAGGTAGTTTACGCAAGTTATTGAAATACTTTTTGCTCGGGTTATATTCACATTGAATATATTTACATAATATATCGTGTTTCAGTGTTATCGTGAGACGATGATTTAAGTTTCTGATTTTCTCGCTGGCCAATATCAACATATTTAATACATAGCAACATCGTGATGGTTACCAAAAAAGACGTGCAGCAAGATAATCCTCACAAGATCCGGCCAAAATATGCTATCAAATCTCAACTTTTACTTCATAAAAATAAAGATCAAAATTGCAACAAACACTAGATAAATTTTACACGTATGTTTAGATCATTGTGTACTTAGTTGTGTTCTAATGAAAAACGGCCAAGTGCGAGTTAGACTCGCGCACGAAGGGTACCGTACCATTACGCAAAAAGCGGCAAAAAATCTCGTTTGCTGTATGGGAGCCCGTTTGAGTATATGGGGGACTATTCATTTTATTCTGTTTGTAGTATTTGTTGTTATAGTGGCAATAGAAATACATCATCTTTGAAAATGTCAACTGCCTAGGTTGTCACGGTTCATGAGATACAGCCTGGTGACAGACAGACAGACAGACGGACAGACAGACAGACAGCGGAGTCTTAGTCACCCTATTGGGTCTCGTTTTTACCCTTTGGGTACGGAACCCTAAAAGTGCAAAGGTTTTTTCTTGAGACTGTTTTTGCGGCCGCCGTCTTCTGTGACTCACGCCGATGATCAAATACGTTGGCGATCAATAAACTCATCATTAAATTCATGTGCGATGCCATAAAGAACATTCCGTTTTGAAAGTTTGTTAAAAATCTATCTAAAGATGTTATGACAGTACCTTATAATGATTATACTTTGTTTAAAGAAACAAAGATAATACATAGTATACCGGTCTGGCCTAGTGGGTAGTGACCCTGCCTCTGAAGCCGATGGTCCTGGGTTCAAATCCCGGTAAGGCCATTTATTTGTGTGATGGATGAGCGCAGATATTTGTTCCTGAGTCATGGATGTTTTCTATGTACGAGTATTTAAGTATTCGTATATTACATATATCGTTATCTCGGTACCCACAATACAAGCCTTCTTGAACTTTATACCGTGTGACTTAGTCAATTTGTGTAAGAGTGTCCCTATAATATTTATATTTATTGTAGCAGTCATATCATATGGCTTAGTCACATATTCAACAGTAAAGTATGTATTGGAAAATTACTAGTTGAGCCAAATACGAATGTTATAACCAATTACTCAAGCTACTAACAATTTTACGACTGAACCACTCTCTACTAGCCAGATTATTGACATTACAGACTTCAAAATGTGATTGTGTTAATGGATTATAGCTCTTAAGTGATTGCTTTAAGATGCTTCTCATAAATCATCTGTGTGGTATGTTTAATATGAGAAATACTGGAACGTAAGAGCTATAAACGCGATTGTTGGAAGTTGATCTAATCCAATAAAATTAGGAGTCGGTATAGAAATATCAGCGAACGCATTATGATTACCTACAAATGCTCGGAATTCCCGGACCCGTTCTCAATGTGTTAACTCACAAATCGTAACCCTTATTGCAAAGAAATAAGATCTACGTATGATCAGTTCAGTGTTGATGTTAATACATATAGCATAGCAACAACTCGAAACCTATACTGCGTAGTAGGATATATTACATAAGTACTTATTCAAATTAATGTTTGCTTATTTGAACTCATAACGCACGCTTTTGCACTTAATAATATCAACAATCTAGGTAGATAAATAAAAGTCTAGTCTTGTTTGATATGCTAGATAGGTACAGAATAATAATGAACTAGTCCATCCTATTCTGTTTTGACTTAATCTTGAATTCGAAGAATAGGTATGAGCTAGGTACCGTAATCTTGGTTTTCCCAAATTAAAAAGGTTGATTCTGTGTACCTACACGTTATTTGAATTCCAGATGAGATTATGAAGACCTTTTTTTCTTATTTTTTTGTTTGTTTCTTATTACTTATAGCAAAAATATTTATGGATAAGTACACTATTAATAAAATGCACCTTTGACGGGTAGACGTAGACTAATTTATTCCGTGTCAACTACTGCTTAATACACAATAAATGCTACCATATTAAGTATTATATCTAGATTATTATATATTATATTAAGTATTATATTAGTTTATATTTATAGGTACCTATATCTATACCTACTTACTTAATCAACAGCGATACAAACATTATCTTAACTTCAACAAACATTATTCTAAACTATCGGCAGTTTTGTTATAGGTACAAGTAGGTACTTACAAGCTTTCTTGCAACAGGCACATAGCCGTAAAATTACTATAATGATTATACTTTATAGATATACATATTTTACACCCCTACACAAGTACACATGTATTTGTTGTGAGCCAACCAAATGGTAGTATTATCTACAGAAACCCCTACGAGGCTGTAGGAGATGATGTTGTTTGGTGATAACCCACTACGACAGCCATTCTGCTATTCTCATTGCATACCGAGTGTATCACTTCGGACGGCCCAGTATAAATGCGATCCCAAAACCCGTAATAACAATGCGAAATCAGAGATCGTAACGTATACTGGTTGGTTTCCCAATGGCTTGCTTCTAGCGTAACGAATATTGGCTCAGCTACGCCAAAAGTTATTGTATGCCATTTACACTGTCCAAACAGCCCATCTAGGAGTATTTGTGGATAGGCACCGACTGTTGACGTTGTAGGCGACGACATTGTCAGAAAAAGGTCACCTTAAACAGGTTGCGTTTAAGATGACCTTTGTTCTACATTTCATTGATATGGTCGGACAAATACGTAATAACCAACCAACGATTTCATGAAAAATTATTAAAATATAAATAGCATATGTGTATGCCATGATTGTATATGTAATTATCATCATTATATCCGCTGAAAGACGCCCACTGCTGGACAAAGGCTCATCCAGCAACATTCACAGCGATAAATTATAAAACACGACCGTAATACACGCTAGAAGTTCTCTATAAAGCATTTTAAAGCGGTTTGAATTTAATAATAGCTTCATGGGTTATATAACTGTCTTATTTATAGTCACCGCTTCCGAAGAACATCAAAGTGTCAGAAAAAAAGTGCACGGACACCGACGATGCTGATCGACATGACTGGGTGCCGAATTATAGTCCTTATTATTGAGACGTTATAGTATTATTTTAGTCAAATTCATGGAATGCAAGATCTATAAGCTCGTACGTAGGTTGTCACCAAGCATATGATGGGTGAATCACATTTGAATCATTTTAGTCTCGCGATGTGTGTGTGTGGTAATTGTGTGCTCGTTTAATGTCTATTCGATATTTCAATCACACTTACGTATAATAACATTTTGAGACGCACTTATTTAACTGAAATAACATAAAAATCACGTCATAAGTTTTCTAATAATAATCTTAAAAGGTATTATGTGTTCTATATACCTACAGACAGCTTACACATATAAGACAACATACAAATAAAAAAGCACAAATTAGTCAAAATTGCTCGTACTTAAACTTGGTATTATTTCTAGGAGGAGCTTAATTTGCTATAAAACATGAATAATTGAACATGCTCTTTATTAACCTCACATAATTATTATAATCGTTAAACGGAAGTTACCTTTAAGATATGTATATGCGCACAAAAATAATAACTTCTTATATATTTTAGGTACGATTTTCTTTCCACAGAGACATACATTTACCTACATAGAACGTTCAGCCACGGTGACAAACGATAAGTAGCGCCCATTTCAGCCCCTCGAGAGCAAAGTGCTAAAAGTTTGAAAAAAACAAAACTTACGCACATGACAGAAGATACTGGCCGGTTGTAAAAACGAGTGTCATCGCTAATGACGCCGAATTGGCATTGATGGCGTTCACACCCACATTTTTTGCCAATATCGATCCGGTGTCACTGACCCTGCCTGTGTGCTATTTCGAGACAAGGCTTCTAAGTCGCTTACAATATTATACTCGGTATCTTAATGTTTTTCAGTGACTTTTACAGGCAAAAGAAACTTACATTATTTATAATTCAGGGACTTGTAATAGGTACACAAATGGCCAAAACCTGTTATTGAAAATCTTATAACAGAATGATTTTGCTTGAAAAGGAATTATCAATGCCCATTTGACAAACGGTCTTGCGAAAAGAGGTGTCGCTCCAGGGGGTCCTACATGGTTCTAATTTGGGCAACTATAGGGTACTATTTATTTTGCTAAAGTGTGTCATAGTAGATCAACTCCATAACACTATTCCAGCATTTATTAGTTACTATTTTGTATATTTTGACACAATAATCCATGTGCCCAGAGCAAAACTCTTTACTCGTAGTTTTTTTACGTAAAATTTGTAGTAGGTACGTACCTAAGTTGATAAATAAGAATAAGGTGAGATATTTTTATAGCTAAAATCAATTAAGTAAGCTATTAAGGCTAAAGTAGGACAGCTCGCTAATCTTCTAAGCATGACGCGTATCACATGACGTCAGTAACTGCCTCATCTAACATCAAAGGATTAACCAAACCTCAGGATTTACCCCCGTCGCATAACGCTTGCCTCAGGCCAACCAGTATATGTGTGAACTGGAAGTCCGTAATAACAACAACATAACAGAGATCATTATTAAGCTAGTGAGCGTAAGTTTGTCTAAGATGGTAAGAAAATGGGATTCAAAGTCAGATATTACTGGGATTACTTCCGGGGATCAAGTTATGTGCAGAATGTTCCAGTGAGTGTGTACTAACTTTGGAACGTTAACCGCATAAATGTCTAAGCAATATTAAACCATATCTATTGGCATTCATTCTAAAATTGGCACGTTAGTCAGCTATGTGAGTGTGCTTTCAGCGGGTGCGTAACATGTCATTGTATGAATCTTAACGCGAAATGGGCCCACCCATGGTTCCCGACTTTTTTATCGAGCAAACTTTATACAATCGTGTAGATGAGTCTTAAGACTTCTTGAGTTCTAACAAGAGAGTTTATACAGTTTTTTTTTAACACTTTTAGTCGAATAGTTAGGAAATTGATGGATTTTGCCATCCATATATTTTACTGCGTAAACGGTGTCATATAAGTTCTAGTATAACAGATGTAAGGCATAGTTGGCATACTAATCCCCAATCGATACTACCCTATAATTTTATTTTATTGCGTACATTGTGAAACCTGTAGCCCAGTTCAAAATCACAGTGTCAGTGTGTTAAATATTATCCATAGTGAGATCAAAAGCAATTTCCCACTTAACCACATTAGCTATAGTTAGCACGCCATCGACGTAATTGGGGGCCAAGCTATAAACTTTTACTACACGTGCAATGTGACCGACCGTGTAACCATTATTAGCTATTTTCCTAATCGGTTATGCTAATTTATGACCTCTTTCCGACCTAACCTCAACCTGCTCAGTCTAGATCTAGTTTTGACTTGACTACTCTGGAGCTATTTGGACAATAGGGGATATTACTGCAATGTTCTGCCGCCAGAGTGCGGCACTACCGACTCAGTAAATTCATAGACTAACTTATACATACTGTGCCTTTACAGTTTTTTGACAAGTTTTCACAGACAATAAAATATGTCATTGATGCATCAAGGCGGTTTGTTAACAAGGGCCTACCGGTAAACGCGAAAATCGAAATTTACTATCTGCCTCTTTATCGCTCGAATATGCAAGAGTGATAGAGAGATTAGATAAAGAAAATTTCGATTTTCTTGTTTCGCGGTAGGCCATATTGTGATTGACGTGACGTGTGATGTGTCAATGTGGTTTGTTTACTGTATGTGCCACAAAGGTGCCACCTACGCAGAGCTTTGCCTAATATTCCCTATTGCGAATTCAGGTAGAAAAAAAAACAATATTTTTAAAAAGTTTTTAAAACAAATTTACGAAGCTTACTATAAAGTGTCAGAATATTTAACTGATAAAGATGTGAGGAAAAATTGTGCGCCTAGTTTTACTTCTACTGCGATTAATGTCAATCAAATCAAGATAAGACTTTGAAAGTTTGAATGCCGCTCCAGAGTCCAGACACGTAAAATATCACGTCTCAATAGCGCTTATGTGCCAAATACCGGGCGCGTATTCGAACGTTCATCTCTACTAGCAGGGTTTTCCGACATGTCACACAGGAATGCTTACTCTAATGGCAAAGATTAAGAAACTGATTAATGTATAGAGTGAACAAAGATTACACATTTTTGTAAAAAATACTTTGTCAAATTAAGTGGTAAACTCGGACATTTGTTGATTTAGAAAGATTATCGAAAATTAGTAAAATCCCCCGCGTAGAGAAGTCTGTAAAACTATTTAAATGTCATTTCGTTGAGGGTAAATTCAGCCAATGAACGGAACGTGAAGGAATTAAATATAACGATGTTGACCATTTAAAATAAGGCTTTCTCTGCAGACGTTTCATTTAATTTAAATCAGAGCACACATTTACAAATAAGTATGTAAGTAGGTGTAAAGTGTGTTTACTGATGTTTACCCTATTTAAGTAAACAGATCTAGGTACTTTAGATATAATATAACCTAGATCTATTGCCAAAATTTTACTCTTTTTTTGCCCACCAGTAAACAACATCGGCCCCATTTCACTGCCTTATGATAACCTCTTCACAAGAACGCTGCTCATTTTACGTGAGATTAATTGGGTCATAGTCCTCGCTGCGGCTAGATGAGAGAGATAAGCGTTAATAAAGTAGAGGGTGTTGTTTTGACAAATATTCTGTTTATGCATTCGATAAAATTTGTGAACACTGTTGCTTTAGAAGCTTTTAGAGATGGGTAGGTACAGTCAACTGTAAAAATATGGGTGTAGCCAACTTATTCAAAAATATGTCCCATAGTTTTTAATTCGCTGACATAAGAGCTATGGGACATATTTTTGAGATGATGTGCACCCATATTTTTACAGTTGACTGTGCCTGTACTTTAGCTCTCGATACTTTTTTTTGACAAATAATATACGGTTTCAAAGAAATTTGCTCATGCAAATGCTGTGAAAACACCTTAACGAGACTGTCGAGCTTCTACCGACGGACAACTATAGTATGAGGTTCTTCAAAACGGAATGTAAAGGGTTTATAGGGAACGTGCATGTTCTCTTTCAGTTGCAAGCATCTTAACATTTGTTTGCATCGACTTAAGATCTAATTGAATCATTATTAACGCAAATTTTAAAGTGCCACCTGTAGCTTTTACTTAATTTTATAAAAGCTACAAGTTTAGCTATAAGTTTTTTTGCACATTGAAATAATATATTGTAGCGATACTGAAATATATTTAATATTAATTCAATGTGCATGATGGCAATGTCTTTGGCCTAACATTAAACGTAAACAATGTCGCGTCCACGTATTGACTCTGTGTCCTAGCCCGACATGTGAGTGCTCTATATTCGCCGCGCTATATTTACCCGCGCGACATCGGGACGCACGCGGTATAATTAATGCGCTCAAAAACGCCTCTACACGCGCTCTCTAATTTAATTATTTACCGGTAAACGCGAATTCTGCGGCTATTTCGGACTAAAATGAAGCGCAGTTTGCACAGTAAGCAATTTATAACGACTAATGCAATTTTGCGTTTCTACTATGTATATTTACAATTAGCCAAGTATGAAAAGATAAATTTTCACTTGTTTAGGTTAGGATAAAATCGTACATTCCAATATACAATACATACAATAATGCCGACGTTGCTTGTAGGACTTAATGACCGTGATAGGGGCGGAAAGTTTCTTAAATCAGCAAAAATAACGTGAAATATGCCTAAAAAATTGTGGACCGACGATCTGGTCTAGATCACAGGGAACCATTGGACGAGAGCTGTGCTTGAACATCATGAATGACATGCAGATTACTCGCATCATGCGGTCCCGAAGGACAATCCTCAAAACCATCTCCAAACAGCTTAACGCATTTCGCTCCCAAGAGCACATAGGCCTTTTTTTACATCAGTAAAAAGTAGCCGTTATTTTTTTACCGCTGCGTTATTGACCATTGTGCCTTTACAGCGGATGATGACATGGATTACTACGGCGATAAAGCTTTTAAAAAGGTTTCTGCGTATTCGGAATTCCCACTGGGATTAGGATTGTTGGGAATACGAGGAATGAGGCACTGTGAGGCGAACATAAAGACTGATGCCATTAAAGTTGACGCCTCCTTCCTATATATTCATTTGATTCATTTGACATTCAATATTTTAACATACTTTACTATTATATACTCAGTTTAAGAAGGTAGGTATAAAAGTAGGCTTAGAATAAACGGTAAGGGGTGGTGTAGAGATTTGTACCTACACTATTTTTAAATAAGCCATTTAAAAGAAAAGTTACTTAATTGATTTCAATAGGTATTGTTAACAATATTCATTTTACCAACAGTAATAAATTTATAGAAGTCTTTTCTTTTGTTTACAGGTACGTTGCCAAGTCCTTATAACGGTTTAAATAAACCTACTGGTTTAGGTAAGTTAAAATCATTTTGGAACGATGTTATATTGCCGACTGAATTTGAGCATTATAACGCTTTAGCCAAGATAAAACTAGTATAGTCGACGTAAATAATTGCAAACAACCATACTTTATACAAATCCTCTATGCAATCCATGCACAGATATGGACAACTGTAAAGTTAGACCAAGAAAAGTCTGCAGCGATTTTGATAGCCCACGCAGTGCAAGTGTTATTTACACGTCATATTTCATAGAAGTTTGACGTTTAAAATAAGTCTACAGCGATTTTGATAGCCCACGCAGTGCAAGTGTTATTTACACGTCATATTTCATAGAAGTTTGACGTTTAAAATTACAATTGCACTGCGTGGGCTATCAAAATCGCTGCAGACTTTTCTCGGTCTGACTCTGTAGTGGTTGAACGTTGAAACTGCTGGCATCGTCAGCGACAAGAGAGTGCGCTCGGAGCGTTTTAGTAGCCCATTGTTCCCGACCTCACATACAGGTTTGCCAAATATCAAAAAGAAATAAATTAGTCTTCCCTAATTTTTCAGTTTAATCTGATAACAGCAAGTGAATAATGATTACAAAATAAAATATTGATAATTTTCGTTGACATAAAATATCTATACCTATACTATATAGTATGTATTTACATAGCAAGTTTACAAAGATTTCCAAAGATTAGTAAAACAGTATATTTATGGAAAGATCCTTTCTATGATAATAACATAGATTTGTAGGTATATTAGTCATTATTTAAAAACGCCATGCCAGGTCATTGCCATCACATTTTCTGGTCGTATATTTTTCAAAGGGGCTTTTAAGCCTGTAAGTACAGTCAGCAGCAGAAGTTGCTAAGCGGGCGAGGTGTTCAAAATGATCTTGACGCGACTTTATTGTAAAGAGAATAAGAGCGTTTCAAGGTAATTTTGAACACCTCACCCGCTTAGCAACTTCTGCTGCTGACTGTACCTACCCACAGAGTACTAGCTCAGTGATTTGAACAGTAATTGTTCAGTGATTTATAAATAATGAAATGTACCGACGCTCGAGTAGGTTTAAAAAAAACGATTTTACAAAACAGTGTAAACCAAAGGAGGACACCATACTTGCCCCTTGTTTACCACGATGAAATCACCTGACGATGAAAATTCACCGTACATTGATTGTACCTACAAGTACCTAGGTACACATTGGTATTAGGTACCATCGTCACCTACCCAGAAATGTACAAGAAATGAAGAAATTGTCGTTGTCACGTTGGTGAAATAGGCCGCGATCACTTTGGATAGAATGACAAATGGGTATTGGTTTGAAAATTCGGCCATGACAATAAGTAACTGTCACAGTGTGCAGTGATTGATTTGTTTTTCGCCGCGAGACGAAAAACAAATTAAGAACCTATTTAGAACTTTCAATTTTAGAGTGGGTAGAGCCGAAGCTCAAAAACAAAGTTTACAGAAAGTACGTTTTTTAGGGTTCCGTACCCAAAGGGTAAAAGCGGGACCCTATTACTAAGACTCCGCTGTCCGTCCGTCAGTCACCAGGCTATATCTCATGAACCGTGATAGCTAGGCAATTGAAATTTTCACAGATGATGTATTTCTGTTGCCGCTATAACAACAAATATTAAAAACAGAATATAATAAAAATTTAAGTGGGCCTCCCATACAACAAACGTGATCTTTTGCCGTTTTTTGCGTAATGATACGGAACCCTTCGTGCGCGAGTCCGACTCGCACTTGGCCGGTTTTTTTCCTCTAAATCCGCAACGCAAATGAGTTACGGCAACCAAAACTAAACAAGCCGTCAATCGTGGCCTTCAGTGCATCTGTTTACAATTACACAGTTTCCTTTCGAGGGCAGTAAAACGTTAATGGCGTAGTGTCAACGCCCTTTAACGTCATTATAATCACACTTGCTCGAAAAAGACCTTATTTCATGCAGGTATACTGAAGGACAAATGCCTATATTGTTCCCGCGGGAGTTATGAATTCTGAAAAAAAGCTATAACTCACTCGTAAATACTGACGTTTAAAATTTATTATTTGTTGTTTCGTGCTTAAAAATATTTAATTTGATTAATTGAATAGCCGTTTCAAATATTTTTACACAATTTTCAATTGTGGCTGAATGTCGATGGGTCTGTTCCTTCGATGCCTACACTGCCAAAAATTTCAATATGGCTGACTAATGTTTGAAATGTAACCGTATTTAAGAATGATGTCGCTTAAAATTTGGTTTTTTCTTCGCAAGTGTGTTAAAAAATATTGTTATATAACAATATTCTTACCCCCGGAGTTTAAGTATAAGACTCTTGTACAATATTTCACTAACGTTGCACAATGTATGTACTAGTACGTATTATCCACCCATAAGAGTCACGTGACTTTAGTGAAGTCAGTGTGACGGTAATTTCGTTGGAATGTTTTTTTTGGCGTCTAGGTAATCATATTTTCATGGGTTTAAATTACTTTCTTTTAATAATATTGTGCTTGGACGATACGGTTATTTACTAACTGCTTAATTGCATATTCATTTTTAGCTTGGAGCTCTCAGATGGGTAGGTAATAGGTATTATACGTACAAAGTTAGTCCCTAACGAGATGTGACCGTAGCATATACTGAATAGCATGCATGTTACATATTTACATAATTAAGATATGTATATGACGACTCAATTCACTCCTAAAAAGAAATATATTTGGAATTATGATCAGGTATTCAAATAATCCTGACAGTTTGTTGTTTGTTATATTCCAAGCATTTTTTTTTAAGTTTTCTTTCATAAAATAATTATAGCTAGTATAAATAAACATCATGTATATCAGATAGTACTCTTTTACCTAAAGTTTTATTCTGTATGATTATTAATTTATTAATAGGACAAGTCTGTTTACACTCATGTGTAGTGGTAGTATTTATTTAGTGGTCATATTTTATTTTATTGCGCGTGTAATATATTAACATACCATTTACCACGATGTTGATTTTTTACTACCTTATTACCTATACATTAACCGCGAATTGCCAATAAATTAATATTTGGTGGGTGTTTATTGAGGTTTGCAAAATAAATAACTTCAACTATATGTAAATACTCGTGTATGATAAATAGTTTTGTGGAAAAAACATGTTGATTGGGTTCTAAATTATGAATATTATGATTCATTGTCCATAAAGGTTACATTCGGATGGCGACTGCATCAGCGTCAGCGTTGCAACATTACTTGCTGCAGCGTTGTGGCGTCACTGTCAATATCCCTGATAAAATGAGTGATGCGCTAATTATCGAGGAAAATTGCTTAGACACCGCTCTGGTCAACGCTACGATACAATACAATAGTAATACTAATCGCTCATAACACAACATACTAATAGGTTAGCGTAGCGCTGTTGATGTCGCTGTTCAAAAGCTCAAAGGATGTCTTTATGGTTAAGGTACTTATCAAAAAAAATAACGGCCCCGTTATATTCCGCTACAGAAATTAAAATTTTCGCTATCGAAATCCAACCCAAATGAAACGGTAGAACGACCGGTTTACATTCATACCTTTATTTTCCGGTTATATACTACTTGCTTTCAGGATTTTTTTTGTTATTCAGCCTCCTTAAAACACAGCACTCACAAAACGTTATATAACGAAGGCATGATTCATTTTTCAGTTCCGTTTGAAGTAGCTAACCATTTTTTAACCTGAATTTATGGCTGTGGCTGTTAACAGCCACTTCCTTGGCCTTTATAAGTTTACGAGCGGAACTGACCCTGAATCGAGACACTGCCAGGTTGTTATTCCTATTGCTTATATTTTTAGGTAACATTTACTGAGCTATTATTAAGAGCCAGTATATTATGGGCACCGGAGTCTTATCTGACACCTGATGATGATCATATTGTGTTTGGTGTCGTTAGAATTATCTCGGTGAGTATTAGTTGCCTGTGGAAAGAAAAGTCTGTACTTTTCTTAAGTAAAGCTCTGTAGCTTTAATTAGGTACCAAAAATGATTTTTTTACCAAACACTTATTCTCTCTATATTTTTGGATACCTACTACTTAAATATTCGCGTTTCCCTTACAAACTCCAGTTACACGGTTCGCTAACGCTGAAAGCTCTCGAGTAGGTACTTCACAAGCGATGATAGAGTCGCACCAAGAAAAGTCTGCAGCGGATTTGATAGCCCACGCAGTGTAAGTTTTATTTATATGTCATAATTTCATAGAAGTTTGACGTTTAAAATGACACTTGCACTGCGTGGGCTATCAAAATCGCTGCAGACTTTTCACGGTCTGACTCTAATACTTATGTTAAATTTTGCAGTACCTAATCTATTCACGGTTATTACCTCGCCGGCGCGATTACCATGGCGAAGGCTTTGCGGCTCTATTTCGGGACACCTCAAATATTTAGAGACCGGGCACGTGGAATTGTAAAAGCTGTATTATAGCGGCTAAGACATTGTTTCATCATCCTCACCATCCTAAGTATTCTAGTCTACTGTTAATCCTACTTAATAAAGTCCATTGAGCACGATCCTCAACTAATTTTATTCAATTATTGTCAGCAAACTTATCGTCATATTACTGTGCTTAGCCTAAACTAAAAAATGTATATATGCGCATCCATACCGTTGATAACTTTGTTATTGTTGCTCCACAAAGTTAACTGTGCGTGGATGCACCTTATCGGGCTGATATATGCAAACGAAAATGGTCATATCCATATTTCTATATGATTGTTAACTTTTATTGAAGTTAAGTCATTTAAAACTGTCATATTATGAGCTTTCTGTAAGGCTTTAGGGCGATTCTTACTACCACTACGTCAGCCGACTACGTTTCAACAAACACATTTAATTAGGTGCAGCAAGCTTTAAATTCTCTGCTCTAAACTCTGAAGTATTAAATAAAAAGTAAGAACAAGCACAAATACCTTGTTCAAATCAACTAGAGTACATACACACACACACGTTCACATACACAAAAAGAACAAAAAATAAAGGAAAAGTACCTAATGTATAAACGTAACCTACCTACCACAAACGTTAACAATTCGATATAAACGTTATCTATCGCCGCTTATTCGCGACGATATCGGTTTCCTACACTGCAGTAAAATCAAAGGGAAAATTCAGACACACGTATAGGTACGTATGCATGAAAAGTCGAGTCAGCGCGACGCGGCAGATAAGTGTTCAGATCATATTCACAAAGTACCATGACTTTATCAATAAGTGAACCAGTACAAGGATGATATCTGAATGCTACGAATCTAGGGGTCAGATTACACTAGACATTGGGTTAAAATATTAGTGCAAAACCTATTGTGAACAGTCTAGTGCGAAGTGGCCATCTTGTGAAGCTTTTTCTCAAAGCTGGGATGGAGCTAACTGCTCTCAGCCGACACTTGTCATGGAGGCTTATTGATTTAGCTCCCAAGAACTGGAAATGGGTTAGATTTAAATGATTTCACATTATTGGGAGAATAGTTGTGTTTCTTGACGACTTCTATATATTTTATTATATTTGGGAAAATTGAAAATTGATTACAAAAACGATTAGATAATTAAAAAAACGCGACTTGTATTGTAAGAAATTAGCAAGACACAAACGGCTATCGGTGGCAAACGTGTAAAATGGTATTAACGTAAGTAAACGCATTTATAGCATGGTTTTGTTAAATAAGTATAACAAAATATTTAAAATGAATTTAAAAGTGGAAAAATTACTGTCTTGGGTGATACTTGAACTCACGGCCTCTGGATCGATACTCCGTAATATGGTGGAAAGATTTGCTGGCAATGGATGAGGTCTTGGTGGCTCAGATGTCAGAGCGCTGGAGTATCGGTCCAGAGGCCGTGAGTTCAAGTCTCACCCAAGACAGTATTTTTTCTACTTTTAAATTTATTCTAAGCTTAGTAGCATCGTTAGCAGACGTTTCTGCTTGTTAAAAATTAAAATTGCACTAATAAAACACATTGGAGTGTCCCCGAGTGGAGTGGAAGAACCTCGTTTAGAGTTATATTAAAACAACTCCACTTTCAATTGTTTTGTGGTTTTGGTCATTTTCGTTTAACTACGCCCAATTAAATCAGTTTGAGTTGGCCATTCTTTATTAATAGTCAGGTTGAAACCAAGAGAAATCACCGAGTTTCAGGAAATTAACTTTACCGTAAAGAGAATTCTTTGCTACGTTGACTGATTTTTTATTATTGCGTTCCGTTCGGGTAAATATTTGCGATATTAATGGTATGGTTCCATGAAATGCCATTGTAAATATTATATGTTCGTGACATTGATTACATTCATAATGATATCAATACATATCGCTTGGAGATAAAATGCGAGAATGTTATGTTTAGATTTTTTATCAACAAGAGTACTTTTTATTACTATTGCATTGTCGCCGAAGTAATGTAACTTCAAAATTATAGCCATAATCGGACATCGGGAACGTTAAATCTGCATAGATCTTTTTTGCCTTAAGTAACCATAAGCAAGCTAAAAAATATTACCTAAGAGTTAAACAAAGTCTTGTACATATGTCTCATTAAAGTGATTTCGATACGAAACGAAATGTTTAAAAACACATCTGTACCCTACTCAAATAATTTTCACATTAATTCAAATATTAATTGCAACTTGCAACTCTCGTTAACGTCCGCTACTAGAACACTATACCTCTAAATAAATAAATAACTATATTTACTAACATCGTTTATTTGCCTAACGTTTAAGTTTATTAATACGGCTGCACGCATGTTTATTTTCATGGCATAAAAACGACACATAAATAACATTCGCAGTAGTGGTAAAATATTTTAACAGCGTGTGATTTAGTACCGAATGTGTAATGAAGTTAAATACACTCAAGAGCAATGGAAACGAACCCGACCCGATCAAAGAGACCCCTTTTTATTAATAGGCAGGTAGGTATATCATTCTAATAACGTTGACAAACATATAAAACGCCACTTGAAACTTAAACAATGTATACAAAGAGTCACGGGACTTTTCGTAGCACGGTCTTTCAACCCGATACATTTTTTTTTCAAATGTGTTGAAAAGAGAAAACGCAGTGCTGCATTACATTACATCTATCTCATAAAGGGAGGTCATTGACATCGTATTTTCCTCCTAGCCTAGTCGGTAGTGACCCTGCCTATACGAAGCAGGAGGTCCCTGGTTCGAATCCTGGTAAGGGCATTTATAGATAGAAGATTAGATAGAATACTCATTGGCACACCTCAGTAAAAAGATACAAAAGAAAAGAACAATTGGTTAAAAGTAGAGGCAGACAATAGGCGGTCTTATCGCTAAAGACCGATCTCTTCCAGACAACCTTTGGGTAGCGGAAACAGAGAAATAATCGAAAAAGTAGGTGTTGCAAAAACATTATGGAGCATACGTTCACACACACAATCACATTGAATAAACATACACATATACGAAATACAAATAGACATACATAAACATACATATATAAATATATATAAAATAAACCTAAAGATATGACAGCAACATGTCAGCCACAGAGTAACAATAACTATGTATGTCTATTAACTCTCCCCTAGTGTTATTTGTATAGTACAAATAACACTAGGGGAGAGATAAATAATGTTCTTTTAGTAATTTTTTGAAAGCAGCAAGAGATTCAGCGCGCCTAATGCCTACTGGTAAAGAGTTCCAGAGTCGGACAGCTTGAAAGGTAAAAGAAGTGTTATAAAATTTTGAAGAAGAAGACGGAACGGAAAGAAGCAGACTGCGCGACAGCCTCACAGAGCAATGAGCCTCTCTCATTTATTTGTGTGTTCATCAAAAATATTTGTTCCTGAGTTATGGATGTTTTCTATGTAAGTATATAAGTATTTATATATATATGTGTATATATTATATATATCGTCGTCTAGTACCCACAACACAAGCCTTATTGAGCTTACTGTGGGACTAGGTTGATCTGTGTAAAATTGTCCTATAATATTTATTAAATTTATTTACGTCCTCGACTCGTTGCCGTCGATGATTAAGTAAAAGGGTAAATTGATTGTACATACAATACATTACAATACATTTTAATATATGTGAAATGTCATGTCATAAGCAGTGATCGTACATTTTCCAGCATTTTTGGTGCACGAAGTGTTGTTAACGGAATTGGTATAAATAATTTCAACCCTAATGATTAATTAGCGTTTATTACGTTGAAATTAACCTTAATTTACCATTTCAGTTGAAATTATCTGTACCAATTCCGTTAACACCACGCGAATCGATTTGGTGCAGCGGAGTGGTGTTAACGGAATTGGTATAAAGAATGTCAACCCTAATGATTAATTAGCGTTAATTACGTTAATATTAACCTTAATTTACCATTTCAGTTGAAATTATCTATACCAATTCCGTTAACACCACTCTGCTGCACCAAAAATGCTGGAAAATGTACGATCACTGGTCATAAGTTACGTTAATCGTTGTCTATTGTGTGTGCAACCGGACCAAAGAATCATTCTTATTCTTATTCTTATTCATGTCCGGACCTACTAAACCGTGACGTACCTACTTACCTAACCTAAGGGCCTACCGCGAACCACGTTCGACGTGTTGCCTCCCTGTCACACTTACGTACGAATTTACAAAAGCGACAGAGAGGCAACACGTCGGACGTGGTTCACGGTAGGCCCTCTACATTAACAAATCAAATAAATGTCAAACATTTTAAAGCATAAACCTTGAACTTCTAACTATAGGTACCTAAATTGTACATGTCAGTCGAGGTTTCCCGGACGCTTTTAGGTTATCTCTTCTGACAGGCCTTTAGTATCAAATAAAAACGTCCTCGACCTTTCTGCCGGCTGGTATCGTCTGTCGACTGAAGTATTCTCAATTTCTCAGACATCGTTCCAGCCTTTTTACGACTTCAACACTCGTTGTGGAAGTAGTCTTACCTTTCGTTATATTATATGTATGTTGTATATGTATGTTTATTCTCGTTTTTCCGTGGGGGGTAAGAGGAATATTGCACGAGAGTCTATTATATTCACTACAGCCGTAGGCTGGAGTGAATTAAAGACTCGAGTATATAATAGACTCTCGTACAATATTCCACTTACCCCCCCCACGTTGCACAATGTACTATTTCATCACACTTGCTCGAAAAAATACCTTATTTCATGCAGGTTTACTGAAGGATAGAGACCCATTGTTCCCGCGGGAGTTATGGTTTGTGACAAAAGAACTCCCTATTTTTCGAGCAAATGTGATGAAAAGTATTTTTTTTTCTATATCTGTCTATTACATTTGGTTGAGTTTATTTTAAATGCCCACCAATTGCATTTAATTCATTGTTAATATGCCCCTATCAAATTGATTGTTCAGTAATTACATTATCCATTAGATATCAAAATGGCAAATACAATTACTAAAATAACATATTTTTAATGTAGGTATACCCTATCATATTATATATCACTATTTTATGACCTTCCTTGAGATCCAAAATCTTGCTTCAGTCCCATAATTTTTCAGAACATTTTCCAGAAAGCAGAGATCTCATACATTCCATAATTAAGTTCAACTATCCCTCTGATGTGAAAGTTAAGGGCTGTCATTTGTTTATTTTTATTTATATTCCAAATGAAACATCAAACGGGTTCACACATGGCGGACCGAGCTTTGATCCATCGACTGATTGGAGTGAAACTGGGTCGAATCGGAAAAACTCAAACCAACTAAATGGGATAACTGTGTTTTTGAGAGTGCTGTTGGCTCACTAGGCCGAGCTTGTTATGTGCCCACTGTTTAAAATCAGTTTTTTTTTTAACAAGCAAGTGTGTTCGCGATTTTTACCCTTTCAAGTATTTGTTCGTAATGTTGCACGGGTCTCTCTCTCTCTTTGGTCGGTCCCTCATGTCTAAGGATCGTGGTCAGTCCTATCAGGGTTGCATCTGGAGCGGTTGATCTGCCTCCACCGATTTCTGTCCAACGCGTCTCTGTCGTCTCTGACGACCGTGTAGAAAGCAGAGGATGACGAGTCATTAACTTGATCGGTCCATTTTATTGGTGAATGACCGCGTGAACCTCTGCCTTCGGTGTTTCCAATCACAATCAGTTTTTCCAAACTTTCGTCGCCTCTACGCACGGGTAGTATGTATCTATTAAAATATTCAGACTCAAAGCTTAAGATTATAAAATAAAAAAGCCTTTAATTTCTCAAACACAAAATAATAATACACATCCGATAAGATTAACAATAAGAAAGAATGTATGAGAACCCCTTTTTATAGAGTATAGAGGCCTCCTCCAAGGTTTTCCAGAGCTCTCTGTCTGAAGCTGTCGTTCGGTATCCTTTCCGTTAAGCTTATGATTATTGAGTTCCAAATAGCCAAAGTATTGTTGAGTTGACTCATTCTGTGTTTTTACTATCAACAATACACACACAACACAATACTATGTAGCTAGTTAGCTCCAAAATTCATCGCATGTCGAACCTCGTTCGACCCGTTCCTTGCACGAAACTCCCTCCATTCCTTATTTATACACTCGTTCCGTACACCTTTTAAAAATATGGCTTTTCTTTAATATTTCATAAGCTTTTCTCGCGGAATAAGGAAATACGACGAGGATGAATTACCAGTCTCTTTGTAAGGATTACGCTGTTTTGAATAGAAGCTTTCTTTCTGACATATCGATCGTAAGCTTTGACTTATGGCGTGCTCGGATAACGGTTTATTGTTATGCGCAATACTTCACGGCACGAATATGATACTTTTCAATTTTATGCACGACTTGGTGAAAAATATTGTCGACTGTACATTGTGATGCTATCTGCGGTAAATTATGTGTCTTTTTCATTGTGTATGGTATTATTTATGGCATTGTTATGAAGAAGAGATCCTCTTTAGTGATAAGACTGTCTGTTGTCTATCATGCCAGTGAGTCTGTAATTCTGTTTTTTTTTTGTATCGGTATTATTTTGGTGTGCCTTAAACTCGTATTTCCAATCACGCTATCTTTCAAGGGAAAACCATCACGTATTCAACAATACTATCCAACCTACTAGCTACTGTGCCATTACTATAGGTTTACTAATTAATACTAAAATCTCGGAGAGACTAGACTGCAATGAGGCACATATTGATGATGATTAGCGTTTAATGGGTATAGGATTTGGAGAATTCCCTTTTTTAAATAATGAAAGGTAAATTTGAATGATGGTAGTAAATACTGTTAAAATTACTAGCCGTTACTATTTCGATCCCCCAACTCACGCAACTCTAACCGCTGTAATGTTATAAGTTTCAAGCCTTTGTCTACCCGTGTCTATCTGTACCATTGTACAGTCCCGCCACGGTTCATGTGTTTTAAGCGCCAAGGGTAGCGACTTAAGTTTTTTTTTTGTTCTGGTCTTAGGCAGTTGATCATTTTGGTTAGCGGTGACCAGTGTTGGCCGAAACGTTAATGCAATTGAAAATGTTGGCCATTAACCATTATAAATTGAACGTTAAACCGTAACGGACGATTACAGTTTACGATTCGATTTATAATGGTGAATGGCCAACATTTTCAAATGCATTAACGTTTCGGCCAACACTGGCGGTGACACTAGCTGATGTCCAGCCCATAGGACTCCAGCTTCTTTGTTACTTAATTTTCTCTTCTCTTTTCTCTTGGGTAGTTTTTTGCACAGTGTAGTTTTTCCTCAGTCACCCGTTGACCAAGAACGCTGTAAATTTCGTTATAATGTTTCTATTTGTTTAACTTTGGTGTTGTTTTATTTATGTACTTTAGCCAACTTTATAACATTGTTTAATTGGCATCATGACTAAAAACTGATTGAGATTTTATAAAATATTAGATTCACTCACTTTATTGTATTTGTCAAATCTGTCATTAAATTTAATTTCGCGTAGCTTCCGCTGGCGCTAGTTATGCGCGCTTAATGCCGCGCCACGGTATGATCCGACCGGACCGGTACAAGTTCGATCGATTAATCCGTGTAACTTAGTGTCATGTATTTACTTATGTCGTTATGTTGTATCTCTTTTTTGTATTAGCTGTGTAAACTGTGTATAATTTATTTTTCGACTTATTTTATGTTTCTTTCCTTTGTGTTTCTTTTTTTTGTCTGTAACCTTCCATGATTATTTCTCACTTGATGGTCTCATCGGAAGATCAGCGCTGGAAGTCGCCAGCAATATGCTGAGATGGGGCCATTTCGTGACATTTTATTTTTCACTATGTTTTTTGTATGTACATATGTCTATTGTCTGTGTGTTTACGAATAAAAAACTATTCTATTCTATTCTATTCTAAAGGGTTCGAAACGTCGGGATGTTTATGTAGTATGAATTCAATATACGCGATATAATCCGTTTCAATAGTTTTATTTAATGACTTTCATGAGTAACTATTGCAGTAACCAAAGACAATATTAAGTACAAATTGTTATACGGAACGACTTCAGCATCTGTCCAACGTGTTCAGTGTCTACTCAAAACATTAAAGCAACTACTTTTTATCCGCGTGTTTCTATTTCTGTACCTAGAAAACTTTTCCTCAGTGCTACTGACAATCAATCGGACCTAGCTCTGACGTCATAACACTTCAATCTATTCTAGACGATTGACCTTGTTATAGACTAGCAAAGGCTTTATTTATTTTTCTTTGTCCTACATTGTTCCCCGCATTTCATCTTGGAAGCTAAAACGTACGAAGTATGTATGAGGACCGAACAGGCATGCTACGTTTTTCTCAGGGTATTTGCATACTGCTCGTCATTAGGGAACTAGGGCGTAAGAATGTGCTTAGTTTTTACATAAAGCTATGCTAAGTTGTACCGCAGTAATTAAAGCTGTACAGGAGGTACAAAATACGACTTGACTGAAAATGCCAGTACTATGAGGAATTTTAAATTGTTTTTTTTTTGTAGAGTCTGCATATACTTATCACTTTACTGCATCAAAAAGATCGATCGGTGTCTACTTATAAAATGTTGTTTTCTATTTATTTAAATTTTATTTGGCTAATAAAATAGAAACATGGTGGGCGACCAACCTTTACCAGTCAACTAAATTTTGCTAAACTTTTCTCTGTACAAAAAGATTGGATTAGTTGATACATTTCATTAACTTATCCTGATCCACGATAGGTTCAAGACTTAGGAGGTCGCAAGTTCAAATTTTGTTAAGACTTCAATTATCTTAACAAATCTACAACATCACATAAACTTACATATGTATATATATCGTGTAAATCCAATACGGGCAATAAATTAATATATCAGGTACCCCATTGGTACAGAGGGCCTTCGCTCCTGTCCTGTGCTTCGCGCTCCGCGTCCCTCCAACTCAGTCCAGAGGGCCTACCGCGAACCACGTTCGAAGTCTTGCCTCTCTGTCGCACTTCTAAATTCGTACGTAAGTGTGATAAGGAGGTAACACGTCGAACGTGGTTCGCGGTAGGCCGTCAGCTACCCGCAGCTCGACGTCGTCGACAGTACGCTGCCACGTGCGCGCCGGCCGGCCCCGTAGCCTGCTCCCGTGCGGCTTCCACGTGAAAGCGATCCTGGCCGTGTTGTCCTCTGGTCTTCAAAGGGTGTGCCCTACTTTCGCTTCCGTTGAGCGATTTCTTGCTTGACCGGGACTTGGTGGAATCGATTCCATTGGTCATTCTTGCTTCGTTGCTAATAGCAAAGACATATGTAACTTCGTATAAGACGAATAAAGTCTAAGGAAAAAACGTGCCTCGGAATTCAAGTAAAAGTCATTCTCGAATAGATGCCGCACACACCTTTAGCCTATCCTCGGCTAGATGGCGTGACGACACCGTTTCATATTTAACAATTTTAACACATAGATATCAGTGAATGAACATGGATCAAAATGATATAAAAATAATAAAATCATTTATCCATATATATACATTTTTTGATAACTTTATACGGTTTCATTTTGAGTTTTAGTCGTGTGTCGATAGATGGCAGTAAATTTACTGTGACTACAAAATTTACAATGACAGGACCCCTCTATACTATCTATTCTTTTTGCTAATAGGTATATAGGTACTTAATTATTGCATCGTAATTAATTTTTGAAAATTTACTGAGCAGCTATGCGAGCATTAAAACTACCCAGCCCGTAAGCAATAATTACATAAATATCGTAAATAATAGTATGTTTGAAGAACCAATATGTAAGAAAGCCAATTAACTACACCACTACGGAAATAAGGTAGGACTTACATTAACAGATGTTAAATTACTCTGAGAAGAAGTTAGAAATACCAGGTAAATACCTACACTAAATATACTCCTACTTTGGTACATGGGAGATATATATATACAAAAGAACATTCTGAAAAAGCACTCGAGGCGTACGGCACACATTTCAAATTTTATTATCTTTTGCATAGTCGTTTCTATAACCCATCCAATATATCACATTACATCGGAACAAACTGCACAAACGTGTCACATAAAACGTTCGGTAAATGAAAATTCCAAACCCACATAACTTCTAAACGACGTAACTTCGTTGCATTTCCTTTGACTACCCTTAAATAACGATTTGAACCTTATGACAAAGGATGTAAGATCGAATATATATATCACTTGAATGTGTCTCCTTCGCGATATTTTTACCCCTTACCGAGCGCAGACAAGTGTAATCGTTCAAGGGAACCAGTATAGTGATCAAAAGAGAGGTAGGGCGCATCCAAAAGTCATCTCGCTTATATCTGGAGCAACTCAACTGGAGAAGACCCTTTACAGAAGACAACAACATTAATAATATTGCTGCTTAGCTATTGGTACGTAGAGTTGGATATTATTGATGGCAGTTAAGGTAACCAGAGCTCCCAAAGATACACTGCGTTGGTCGTGATAGTCCAGTATTTTTCTCAAACCTTGTCAACGGTAGGTAATTCGTTTTTTAATTTATTAGGGAGTTACAAACGCCCGGGATAGGTTCCCTTACTATCCCCATAATACGCGCCGTACGCCATGTGGTGGTATACGTACAAAATGCAATTTATGCATAGTTCTTACGAATCTCAAAGATACACTGACTCCTTCCAATCTCTTTGGAACACTTGGGCGAACCTACTAATCTTTACTGCTACAATAAGGTTTGCTTAGTCGAAGAGCACACTTATACTGGTTCAAATTTGACTCGCCCATGCTCCCTTAGCAATAGCAATGCCATCCCTGTTATTAAATCCTTGCATGGCGACCTTGCGGAGTCATGTCAGCCTCCGCAGTAATTGGATGCCCCTAACTGGATTAGTCTACGTGCACCCCGTAATCTAATAACGGAGCCATTTGCCTATTTTAAGCGCGGGAGATGCTCTAGTTGAGAATGGTGACAATATAGGTATAGGTATAGTGACGAAAGAAGAGGCCAGCCAAACGAGAATACATCGTGTGCAGACATGAAGCCCGATTACCTAAAAGTATACCTACCTCTTTCAGCCCGATTAACATTGAAGAACTTGCACAGATTTGAATTTGGAATTCTTATCGCCTTCCTTTTTTAACTGAATGATCAAAGCGAATGAACGATAGTAACAGCTGGTAACAGCCTATATAGAGAGATATCCGTTATAAATTTTCATCCATTTGTTAATGTGATTGAGACCGATATGTCTATAAGAAAGCATATGACATGGAGAATAAGCACTTATCTGATTAGAGCCTATAAATACTCATTACCAGTGATCGTTAATTTTCCAGCAACTTTGGTGCAGCATAGTAATAAAGGATTTTCTTCAATTTTTTTCCAGGGAGAGGATTGGTCAAGGTTAATATTACTGTTATTAACCCTAATTATCTATTCCACCTAGAGTAGTAGGGCATACATATGCTTTTAACCAACAATGCTGCACCAAAATTGCTGGAAAATTAACGATCACTGCTCATTACCCACCTAATAACGATATATCAACATCTTAAATATCAACTGGCAATAAACGTCAGAACTAATTACGTCTCACGCTTAGCAAACGCTTATTTACTTAGGAAAGTTATACATTCGCGACAATTTAAGCGTAGTCTGAACGTCTAGGTTGTCCCATTAGCGAGTTGGATCGGAGTGTGCCAAGACGGAAACTACTTAAGTAACAAGAAGCAATTCCTAACTTTGTCTTCTTATGATTTAAACTCTAGTGAGGCCGCGTTCTGATACATTTACCCGTTCGATTTTGAACTATCCAGCCAGTAATTAAAGCTCAAATTTGAAAATTAAGAAGCCAATTGGTTGAGTGGAATTTTAGGTGCTATTTCATATGAACTAAAAAATGTGATTCCAGTATGTTAGTGCCAAACAGGGCCGGATTAACCCTAAGTCAAAGTAGGCAACTGCCTAGGGGCCCCGCCTCGGCTAGGGGGCCCCGACAGCTCAGCGCGCACCAAAAAAAAAAATTTGTTTCATAGGGTCAATTCACGAGTAAATTTTTTATTCTTAATAATAATGAGTACCTATGCTTTGTTATTGTTTTTTTTTGTTCCATTCTTTAATTGAATGAAACTGTAATCAAATTGAAGCAATACTTTCAGTTTACGGGGCGTATATGCGTACCTGGGGCCTGTTTCTCAAAAGCTTGTAACTTGTAATACAAGTGGAAGTCTCTTTCTAACAAAAGCTGTCAAAAAGTGACATCCGCTTGTATTACAAGTTACAAGCTTTTTGACGGAGAGCTACGGAAATAGGTTTGCAATTAATAGAGCAACGAAATCCCTCTAGTTAGTGTGCCATACTATCATTATTAATTAATCCGGGCACCTGTCAGCTGTTCAGCTCTTCGACCATTTTGAGAAACGGGCCCCTGTTGTAAAGATTTTCTGAAAAAATGTTAATATTTATTTTTTTCGAACAACCAACAACATCTGGGTTATTTCGACTTAAAATCACGAGGACTATTGATGAAAACAAAGAAAAAGTGTCCTTAGTTTTTCTTACGAATTTTCGGTGTCAGTTTAGTGGCGGTCCATACAAAATGTATGTATGTAAAAATGCGTCACAAAAGTGACCTTTTTTCGACGATTGGTTCATGTCAGAGCGCTGCTTCCTTACAGCTCGGCCTTCGGCGTCGCTTTTTAAGAAATATTAACATTGATTTCAGTAGCTTGGCCTTTTGCCTCGCATGAAAGCTCACTTCGCTAAAAGACGCTTCGGGCTTGTCGAGCAATGCGGAGATTGCTGAGCTCGACCTTCACTTCAGCCTCACTTTTTACCTCAATTTACCATTGGTTTGTGTTCGTTATCTGCTCTACTTCAGCTTAGCCTTTGGCCTCGCTGCGCCAAGCTCGGCCTGCGGTCTCGCTTTTTAATACAATGGAATATGGTTCGTGTCTGTGCTGAACTATGTACCTATCCTGAAGCACGGATTTGACTTCGCAGCATGAAAGCTCGCCTCACTGGGGTACTTCGGACTTTTAGGCCCAGGTGAAGATCGGTACCCGGCCTGGCCTTTTAACAGGCTTCTCACAATTTGCGATATTGTTAACAAAAAATTTCGCGCTCGCTGCGCTCGCGTTTTTGGTAGGTTTTTTGGTTGACCCTTTATCTATATGTTAGCTTGACTGGTGAATTAATACAGTTAGACCAAGATAAGTCTACAATGATTTTGATAGGATACGCAGTGCAAGTGTTATTTATACGTCATAATTTCATAGAAGTATGACGTTTAAAATAACACTTGCACTGCGTGTGCTATCAAAATCGTTGCAGACTTATCTTGGTCTAACTCTAATAATTTTAACATATGGAAATTCTTTATTACTATGTTGATTCTAATCATGTGGCTCGGCGTTTTGTCTTATGGTCGGACAATCGCTGAATTAATTAGCTTCGCAAAATATTAAATATTGAAAAAATCAACTTTGCGGCATTGAGCGTAGCCTCGCTTAAAATTTGCCATTAGAGGTAGATAGGAAAGTGACGCTCAAGCTCACAGCTTTGGTATTCCACTGGGAATTGGCCTTAAGCCTAAGGGCGATTGTGCACTACAATTAATTTTACTGTCCGGCAGTCCGAGTTTTCATGGTCCGATATGGCATGAAAAAAACGGATGATTGACTTGTGCACTTGTCCGTATTTTTACTCGCAGATGCGGCGCAGTGGCATGAAAAAAACGGATGATTGGCTTGTGCACTTGTCCGTCTTTTTACTCGCAGGTGCGGCGCAGTGGCATGAAACACACACCCCCCCCTAGCCCGCCCCCGCCCGGCCAAGTCATGAATAATACTAATTCCAGACACAGTGCACAAGCATAAACACGTTTTTCATAGCTTTCATCTCGGACCGGAAAAAAACTGTCCGGAATGGGGAAAAATAAAATGTCGGACGGGTAAAATTACGTCTAGTGCACAAGCTACTATATACATTTAATGGCGTGCCATATCGGACCGTAAAAACTCGGACTGCCGGACAGTAAAATTCATTGTAGTGCACAATCGCCCTAAATGGCTCTCCACACACTTGATGCATCGCGGAATCGGCAATAACCGATAGAAAAAAGCTTTATGTCCAAACAATCAGAGCAACTAGACTCGGATCGTCTCGGCTGAAGATTGAAATTAAAAACGCAAACTTATTTCCCTGTACTGAACATGCTGTACCTATGCAGAATTTACTGTAGGGGGCCCCGAGCCTTGCACTGCCTAGGGGCCCCGACATGCTTAATCCGGCCCTGGTGCCAAAACTTAGTTTTTATCAAATTCGTACGAAAACAATGCCAAATTTAAGAGGGAATAGTAACCTATACGGGGATACTTGGAATTACCTGGCTTGTGTCCAGCTTACGCCGCTTTTAAGTGAATGAATTGTACAAAAAAGGACGTACTCTAAGGTTATTGCTGCCGTAGGTACTATTCGTAAACAATTCGCTTACACAACGTGTTCTTTAAGGTGCATCCAAACCGCAATAAATGATATGAATATAAACTTTTGTGGAGCAAGAACAGTGATATTATTATTTGATGATAATTTATTTTATAGACGACAATGCAAAGGTCCTAAAAACCATTATGTCATTCGAAACAGCAAGAAGCAGGACGACTCATAATTAAATTAAAGACGTGACTGAATAACAAATGGGCGAGTCATGCAATCTGCAAATATTAACACCTAGTATGCGCGCGGTGAAGTCATTAAGTTCCATTCAAATGACTAGAATGTTTAATATTCCATTCCATTAATGTTGTATGCTAATCGAGACGTGGTTTACATCCTAAGATAAATAATTACCTACAGATTGAATTAAAAATGGATGCTGACATTTCTTTGAAATAGTAGATTGTACAACAAGGGCATAAAGTGACCCATTTTCACCCGAGGCAATTTTTTGGTCTGAGCGAAGCGAAGACCAAAATAGTAGACGAGGGTAAAAATGGACATTTATGCCCTTGTTGTACACTCTGCTTTTCACTTCGATTGCGAGGAAAATATACAAGAAATCAAATATTTTAGGTTATCTTGACGTATTTATTCAAGACTAAAGAAAATTGTTCTTGGGCCAGTCGGAGGCGCGGGGCACGCCGATCGGGAAAGCACCGGTCGGGGGCGCGCCGGCAGGGCTGGCAGTTTGTATGGCAGAATTTGGACTTTATTGCTAAGTCAATAAGGGTCGTAATAGATGAATTTACTTTATGCTCTAGAGCATAAAATGCGATTTTATGTCGTCTACGCACGACATAAAGGTGCACTTTTTGAGCATGAGAAGTGAAAAATATTTTTTTGGCTTAAAGTACCTTGCAATGTGATTTAAAAAAACATGGTTGGCATGACAGTAAAAGTATTATCTGTTTTTAACAATATTATACCGCTGACTACGAGTACTCGTAGGCACTGATGATATTTACTTATTAATTAGGTAGCGTTAATTCAGAATTTAGTATCTAGCTCGAAATTAGCCATTGTATAGAACTATGTATACCTTCGGCTACGCCTGATATGAGGTAAATTAGGTACTAAAATATGTAACTGCAGAATTCATTTATATTTAGACTTGTCCTTTTAATGGAGCGCATCAAGATGTCTATAGCCAAAACAAAAGATCAACTCTTAAGATAGGTCTCTACTAATTTACATTTTAATTAGTGTCCGACCGAAACATGTTTTTTTGCCGAAACCGAAACCGAAACCGAATGTTCGGCTTTGGCTCTAGTTTCGGCCGAAACCGAAACCGAAACCGAACCTTTTGTAGACTTGTTAAAATCGTTTAAAAAATGTCTTAAAACCGCTTTTACACACATATTATGGAGCTGTCAACACCCAATGTCCTTGAAATTGATGTTACATAAGCAGTTTTTTAAGAAAATTACTAGAGTTAGACCAAGGTAATTTTGCAACGATTTTGATAACACACGCAGTGCAAGTGTTATTTTAAACGTCAAAACATCTATGAAATTATTATTAGTTGCACTGCGTATGCTATCAAAATCATTGCAGAATTTTCTTAGTCTAACTCTATTCATTCACCAGTCAAGCTAACATGTAGATACAGGGCCAACCAAGAACGCGAGCGCAGCGAGCGCGAAATTTTTTGTTAAAATATCGCAAGGCCGGGTACCGATCTTCACCTGCGCCTAAAAGTCCGAAGTGCCCCAGTGAGGCGAACTTTCATGCGAAGTCAAAGCCGTGCTTCAGGCTTCAGGATAAGTAGTTGAGCACAAACTCCAACCAATATCCATTGTATTAAAAAGCGAGATATTTCCTTGAGCGCTGGTGGCCTAGCGGTAAGAGCGTGCGACTTTCAACCCGAAGGTCGCAGGTATAAACCCCGGCTCGTACCAATGAGTTTTTCGGAACTTATAGGTATACGAAATATCATTTGATATTTACTATTTGCTTTTCGGTGAAGGAAAAACATCGTGAGGAAGCCGGACTAGTCCCGATAAGGCCTAGTTTACTCTCTGGGTTTGAAGGTCAGTCTGATGGCAGTCGCTTTCGTAAAATGTAGTGCCTACGCCAATTCTTGGGATTAGTTGTCAATTGGACCCCAGGCTCCCTTGAGCCGTGGCAAAAATTCCGGGTTTACGCGAGGATGATGATGAGTTTTCTTATTATTCCTTTGCCCAGGCCCAGTAACTGCGACAGTGCTATCTCATTTACTCCGATACAATTAGACAGTGTGCGCGTTAAAGGTATTAACAGCCTCTTAATACTGCGTCGACCGTCTAGTGGCGTCCTCATTAGTGAAATTGTGTTTTATAATAAACCAATTAATTTCTGTACCTATACATGAATCAGTATACCTATGTAGGTACATATTAATATTGTTGTCCTACTTATTCCCCAACTTTTAGTCTTTGTCACATAGTTTAGTTCCATAGTACGAAGTACCATTTCGTAAGTTTAGTCCCTCATTAGTGGAATTGTGTTTTGATAATAAACCAGTTAATTACTGTACCTATACATGAATCAGTATATGTAGGTACATATTAATATTGTTGTCCTAGTTATTCCCCAACTTTTGGTCTTTGTCACATAGTACGAGTACGAAGTACCATTTCGTAAGTTTCGGCCCGGCCGAAAGGTTCGGCCGTTTTTTGGCCGAAACCGAAACTACAGCCGAAACATGATTTTTTGGCCGAAACTGGCCGAAACCGAAACCGAAACCGAACCTTCGGTCGGACACTAATTTTAATTGATTTGCGTTAAGACATGGTTAAGATAATCAATAAACAATAAGGCATACATACATAAACAAGTCCCGCTTAATTAGTATGTATCTTATCTTATAGATGGTATACCGTAGTTCTGCTTTGTAAGCCATATTTCAGCTCACGCTCGTAATTAGCTAGGGTCGCCGTGGCCGATCACGGCATGGATAGCTATATATCTTATGGATAAGTATACCTACCCAAACTCACACATCACAAATCTGGGTCAGAATCATAGATGGGGATTATTGCTGATTCATGTTCGTGCTAATTGACTGTCTAATTCTCCTGACCTATTGAACCGGTCTGATTTATTTGGGACACACACACTGGCTGGACTATATCCTAATATATCAAACTACAAGTGTGTCAAATTATTTCATATTATCCAAGATGTTCCATAAATAATAATAAATTGCAGATTACCTAGAATTCAACATTGATAGAGCTAGTTATATTGGTACGGTATTTACCACACAAAAGAATCGATTCTCAATTGCTTATTTCGAATGCCTTAACCTACTTATTAAATAACGATACCCGACAACGATTGCACAAATGCACCTATACATGAAAATCATAATCGAGAGTTAAAGTTTAAACTTTTTAGGGTCTAAGGGTCTTTATCTACAATCTCTTTGTCTCTATGTTTTACTGTGGTTCTTGCTATAGACGCATAACTGATTTCAATGTTTTCCCTTTCCAGGTAGTGTTGGTGTTCATTCTGAGTATAGCATCGCTCATCATCTACTTCATTGACGCATCAAGGTAACTATCTCTCCTAATACTAAAAATTATTATTTAATTTAGCTGCATTATTAATTCGTTAAATCTTGATAATGCTGAATTAAGGAATATGTGAGTTAAATACATAAAATAAATGTGATCCAAAATGTCTGTGTAGTTAAATGTTAGCTTTTGTTCTGGCTGGATCGCGGACCAAATTACTATCGGATTCCAATACAACAGGGCTTCACGAAACACATCTATAGCCAATCCCCTGTACCATCGAGCTCCATTGGCCTAGTTCTCGGTTTAATCCATGTCTGTCTATCTTGAGATTTACATTCTACTGCACAATCTGACGAATATGATCACAAATACATTTTGACTTAAAATTACTTTTTCATACTTAACACCAACATAAAATCTTGTGCAGTATACAAAATTACACTTAATGTCAAAGTCACTTTTAGAATCTTGGATAGACGTGACGTCGATCGATCCTGAGGATAGGCTAGTTTCCTTTTGATATTTAAACAAAATTGTTTCAGAGAATAAACTTACTCTAAAGTATAAAGTCATATAGGCTTTTTTTTCAACGATTATTAGCCAATAACTAAACAAATTTAATTCGATAATTACAAATAGAGATATAATAGCATTTTTTTAATACACCTACTTACAATCTTCATAGTAGAAAATCATATTCCCCGATCATTTTTTTAAAACTGTAGCTGATTTGACTTTAGGAAACTAGCCTAACTAGCATCTTGGTACTCGTATTGTATGAAATATCGCATGTAACTGTTTAGAATTCTGTAAAAATATATGTTGGGTCTCAATGGCACCGTGGATTGGACCTCTTTACCTTTATTTGGACATGTAAAGTGATACAGTTGTGATATCACTGCCAGCGAGCATAGCACTTATAAGCTCTATCATCAGTGTTACCGCAATGTAATCATTGCTTTGCAAATCTCAAATAGAGATTTCGAATGCACATAGAACACTTATCAACTATTATCACTATTCACTGAATCACTCTTGACTGTACAGTAAATGTTTTTTACCTTATCATATGTCTAATATAACAAAGTTAATTAATTTTCTTTCTACCATTTGACATCGGCAAATGACCTAGATAACACATAGAGCTTTTAAACTACGTGTTTTATTCTATCCCGTTTACCTATTAGGTGAACTGAACTATTTGGCACTCTTCCAATTTATGTCGTAGACACATGCAACTGTAAGTTGTGCAAATAAAGTACAGGTGTTCATATTTTTTTACCTACTACCTTTAACTTTCTCCAAACCCTTTCTCGACTATGCTAGGAAGTAAATGTCTGTAGTTAACATTTCACTACTAAGAATCTAAATAGTTTAATAACCTAAAAAAAGTTTTAACGTGGAAAAACTGTATAATTGCCGAACTGTCCAGTGGTAGATTGAAAATCATGAATAACGATATTTTCACTTTTCTATAAATGATACTTGATGAAAACTCAATTGAAAAACAATGTTTCAATAAAAATTGCAGCATCAAGCATATTTCAAAAGCATTCATACTCGTAATCATTTACAAACATAATATATGACTGGCGTCTATGGCATAGAGCGGTTTTTTTTTGTAACACACTAATGAACCTTAATGTCATAAAAAAAAATCTGAGATGTATCTTCATACAAAAAAGATTAATAAAATGATCTTTAAAAAACGAAAATGAATGAAGCAATGTACATACAAGAAAATTAATTTAAGGTACAAAACAGCAATTTTATTGGCTTTTATTTCGACAACCGTACCGCAACACGTAGGTACCTACTAGTGAAACTGGTTAAAAATATTTAGTACTTATTACAATTAATTTGATGATGTATAAGGGTTAGTACCTAAATGAAGACAAGACAAGCCAAATATAAGATAAGAATCTTGCAAAGATAAGAAATCGACTTAAAGAAATGTTTTGTAAAAGCTGTTTTTGCTCAGCATAATATTCATTTGTTGAAAGGTTTTCTCTACCTACACGAGATTGCCGGCCACCCAATTATCCTTACAATGCTTCTCGTTCACTGATATGCAAAGAAACAATCATGAGTATGATGTTGAATGCCGTCTAGACATGCAGCAGCATCTTACATGTTGTCATTGCAATTAAGACCGTAATTTCAACACATAAGCTTCATTATTACGTCTCCGAAAAAATCCATACGAATGGACGCCAGCTCAAAATCTCCGTTGTTCTTTGGTCCGCGCCCGCCATACCTTGCATTTGGCTTCTCCGTATGACGTCACACTATGTGTTGTCGATGTCAACCCGTGTCTCGCCGTCCATTACCGTTTTCATTTACGCTTTTCAGTGAAGAGGTGGAGCGATGCCAGAAATGGAGTGACAATATTACTCAGCAGATCGACCTTGCCTTTAACATATTTTTTATGGTCTACTTTTTTATACGAGTAAGTACAACATTTATTATGAGTTTGAAAATATGGATACAAAAATAACACCGATATTTTTGTAAAAAAAAATATTCAGGCGAAATAAACCCTATTTGTACGGTTTTTTCTTCTGCCAAACTGCAGGACAGTTTGTTGGCAGAGGGAACATACACACCCGTACATACGTACTATTTACGTAAATTAGAAACATTTAATTAGCTAACATATTCAGGGCCAAGAACCCGACTGTCGGGTACACTGTTCGTAGCGACTACGCGCTACATACGGCGAAACCGTGACTACGCGCTACGAGCATAACCTATAGTAATTAGTGGCAATGAATGTGTTAAGTATTTACAAATTAATGATCAAAAATATGTTTTACTCAATCGATTTGCTATCGGTAAAAACACGGAGGCCGATTCAAACGTACGTTTTGATATCAAAATGTAAGTTCTATTTGGTCTCACGGTCATTATTACATATACGGCCTATCTTAACAAGCTACGGGTTACGGCGTAGCGCTACGAGAACGTGATTTTCTTGGTATACTTGGTAGTAATAACTTTCTAATACAAGTGTTGTAACTAAATGAGTAGCATATCCATAAATTTCTTAAAACATAAAAGATTAGTTTCATTGAGGTAACTTGGAAAGCGGGATAATTTTGGAAATTGCTGATATCTACTAACCTAGAAGCACTTTCTATTGTAGAAACAGTAAGCAAGAGATAGCGTTTGAGTTTTGCTAAAAGTGCTTCTGATTTAGTAGATAACTATTAGCCATTTCCAAAATTATCCCGCTTGCGAAGTTACCCCAATGCACCTTAGGTATTTTAAGAAATTAATAGTGTGTTAACAAAGAGAGTGTATAAGGGAGAAGTGGAAGTTGGAGTTGGAAGGGGTAGACCTCGGCGGACTTTCTCTGATCAGATTGGGGAAATCCTGAAGAAAGACCAGGTCAAGAGCACTCTAAACCGGCGAGCGTGTATGAGGAATGTTATGAAAGTGAAGGAAGCGAAAGAGGTATGTCAGGATCGTAGCAAGTGGAAATCCGTGGTCTCTGCCTACCCCTCCGGGAAATAGGCGTGATTATATGTATGTATGTATGTAATAGTGTGTTATTATACTGTAAGTAATGTGTCCTCAACTAAACCAAAATATTTGTTTCAGTTTATAGCAGCTAGTGACAAACTGTGGTTCATGCTCGAGATGTATTCATTTGTAGATTATTTCACGATACCACCATCCTTTGTATCAATATACCTGGATAGAACGTGGATAGGTGAGCTTTTCTTTTTTAATCTATTTTATATATTTATGTTCCTATATCTATTTTTTGGTGCCTTGTATGAAATCCGAACTTCTATTTGGATGGCAATACTGACATTAGATGTGTTTAATTCTGACAATGAAATAAAAGTTAATTTAAATACACCGTAAAAATTTGAGGGAAAAAATCTTAAAGATACGGCTTTTTAAAGTTGCCGCTGTTTATTCACTTCCAAGGAGTAAAAATTTCATACGATGACTGTGATCAGCTGCTAACACAATATGCACATTTTCTAAAATACTTAAATGATTATTTAATTAAGACTTTAAACTCTCGCGTTTTGTACACATAATTAATGTCATTAAGGCCCACTTGCACCATCCCACAAACGAGGGGCTAAGCGGTTAAATCGTTAACACATTGTCAAATAGTACTAGTAACCATGGTAACTCCAGGTTTAACCGTTTAACCCCGGGTTAGTGGAATGGTGCAAGTGGGTCTAACGGGTCTAACCTGGCTAATCGCGTTAGAACCGTTAATGACATAAATTATGATATTTAATTTACAAAACTTAGGACTATTTTATTAACTATGCAAAAAACACTTCTATATCTTGATATTTTTCTGTTTCCAGGGCTAAGGTTTCTAAGAGCTCTACGCTTAATGACCGTGCCTGATATTTTGCAGTACCTCAATATATTAAAGACATCGAGCTCCATTCGGTTGGCGCAATTGGTTTCTATATTTATATCTGTGTGGTTAACAGCGGCCGGAATTATTCATTTGGTAAGTTCTATGTTAGAAGATTATTTGTAAAAACTGTAGTTAGCAAATACACTGATTGTTGGTTGCTTAGGATCAGTTCAATTGCACTTTATAAAATTTACATTAATTACTAATTATACAGATTGTCCCATAAATAGCACGTCACAATAACACTGGAGATAGGTCTACCCAAGAGACACTGAACCAGCTTAACATGACCCCTTAAAAGTTGAACGGTTTTCAAGTTATGGTTTTTTTTTTACTTTGCCAGTGTGTTTGAATTTTCTCTATTTTTCAAGCATTTTGAGGAAGATTTCGAATTTTACAGTAATTATTGACATAATAACATTTTTGTCATCTTCATTAACTATTCATCACGCCGTACATATTTTTTTACTTCGAGAGCTTTCCAAGTGAATACTGGCGTTAACAATGTTAAAAAAGTAAACATATATGAAAAACTGAAACTGTCCATAACTCGAAAATCATGCTGCTTTTACTAGGGCCATGTTAAACCGGTTCGTTGCCTCTAGGGCTGGTCATGGTCAACCTCCAGTGTCACTGTGACGTGCAATGTATGTAACACCCTGTATAAGGTTCAATGCATTTTGGGTCTGCCAGTCGAGAAAACATTCGTGTCTCTTGCGTTAACATATGCCGAAATTAAATGAATAAATATTTATTTTAATATTTGCATCAACATATTTTTATTTAGGTACAGTCTACACCTGCAATAATATGTTACACAACAAAGGCCGCAAAAATATCTGACACGATCTTATTTGTAGAGCCATAAGAGCCTGCCACATGTTTGCGGCCTTCGAAGAGTTACATATTATTGCAGGTGACTGTACCACCTCTGCCTGAGTTTCCTTTGATGTCTAACGGAGTATGAAAAATATAGGTATATTATTAAAATAAGTGTATTAAATTTAATATGTGCGTACCAGGTGGTACTTATTTAAGTAAATCAAATCCGATGACGTCAAAATCTAGCAGAACCTGTCTGTTTTTCATTTAAATTTAACTATTAAGTACCTACTTAATTATTTTATTTCATTTTATTCATTTAGGGATAACAAACAGCTACTACACAATACAATGTTACATTTAGTAGTAGAATTAAGATTAACTTAATGCATAACCAACGACATTATTCACGGATTACAACAAAATTATGCAACGGTTGGCACAAAAAAGGGAACAGTTAATTATTTGATTTAGATTGTAGGTACTTATTTAAACAGGGAAACAATCAATTCAATCAAACAAGCAAAACAATATTTCTTGACGATTTCCTTTTGCGTAGTAAATTACATAGTAAATATACCTACTTATTTACGAACTTCTTAGGGCCCGATTCGGATTTTGAAATAGACATCTATTAGATATATTAAACAACTGTACCGATATTCGGAACCTAATAATAATATTGAGAATGGCAACACTGCGTAGTCGGTCGTATTGTCCTTTTCTAGCATATACGTCCTTCTCTCTCCCACACTCCCACCACTCAGGCAGGTTGCTTTGACAGTTAAACAAGGCAATTTTTCAAGTCATTGGCTTGCTGTTTTTCCATCTGGAAGGTCGTGAAGCTAAACTGCTGGTGAGTTTTTGAATTTGTACCCCAGTCTATCTGACTATATTGAAAAACAGTTTCTAACGGTTTTTGCCGTTCGAAATAAATATTTAAATGTAGTTGTCCGATAAACTATCTAGCAAATAAAAACGATCCGGAATAGTGATGTGCAAGTGTTTTCAAAGGCTGCCTGCGCGCACCGTGGCTATGCCAATGAAAATACTAAAACACATATGTTAGAAAACACATCGAGCTGGTAAAGCGTGCACGTGTCACCATTAGAATTTAATTTTATACCTACATTAAGTCTCTTCCGAGTCTTGTTAGTTTAAATCTTTGTGTGTGTATAATAACGGTTGAAATTATAATACTTAAATGGTGATGTGTGGAGGCATACCCTTCAGTTTTCAAGTGATTTGTGTTTTCGAATACGAAAGGATCGGATAGTTAATACGTGTTAAGTAGAACCTATGTATTGAGGTAGAAGTTTATAGACGTGTAGGTTTTATCTGCCCAAGTATCTATCAGCAATTTGTCTTTTTATCCCGTTCCGGGTTAATATAATATTGCAAAATTAATTTTTTTGTGAATTAAATTGCTGATAAATAAGTGTACCCGCTTAGGAGTCGACGAAGCCCCGCCTTCGCGGGGCTTCTATTTCCGCTCTGAGGGACACAAGGTAACGAACAAACCTACATCGCAAACATTGCATTTATTTTTGTGGAAAGTGAGTACTTCGGCAGTACATAAACTTAAATCTGACTAGACATAGAGAGAGATTAGCATGGCTCTGCGCAAGAATGACATGCGAAATCGTAAAGTATTTCACTCTTGATCTACCAACTTATATCTCTCCAACTAGATATTTAATTTTGAATTGTTAAAATGTAGGTAGGTTAAAATGTAGGTACCTACTTAAATAAATAACTTAGCAGGTACTTACAGCTTAAAAGGTTAAGGAAAATATCTATTGCATGTAGTTGCTATATGTGCTTGTGTTATTTTGGATTTGAATAACTTGATTATTAAATCGTTACGTAACTACATACACGAGGGTCAATTCTTAAACCTACCTACCTACATAAATAGTACACTTGGCATTAACGATACGGGAATCTTTAGATTGATTCATTGACGAAGACGCATGGTTTGGTTCATATTGTCAAATTATATTAGTTAACTGAAGAGTTAAAGTTTAGTTTTGACAAATCTGCGCGTCACCGTGAATGACACTTTCTAAAAGTGCCTGTAAAAGCCTGCATAAAGCCTTTCACCTTGTCGAGCAAGGAACCCGCAACTAAGGGAATATTACCCATAAACTCAGGGTATTCGATTTGAATGATATTCTTAAACCTACGTCTGTTATGGTTCCACCTGCGTAAGGTGTGCCTAAGAAAATCTTTTATTCGTTCACAAACTAACGTCAAGTTATTTGTGATGAAACCAATATATTATGTACCTATCTAAGGCTGCGCAAGCCTGCCATGTCTCCACCTGCGTAAGGTGTGCCAAAGAATCTTTGATTCATTCACAAACTGACGTCAAGTTATTGATGATAATATTATAACCTATGTAAGCCTGCGCAAGGCATTTCAGACATATTCACAGAAATATAAATGATATGGTCATAACACATGCGAGCAAGTAAGCCACAATCAGAAAAATATTACAAAAATGAATTTGTAAATATCTCCTTTTAGAGAAAGTAAAAAGGGTTCTAACAAAATCAGTCGAAATAGGCAAGGCTTTGTTATTAGTTTTCATTTTCGTTTACCAATCTATTCTAAAAGGGTCCCAAACACCCTATTGGCTAAGCCCAAAATTGGGCTAATTAATTGTGGTAAAAGTGAAAATTGCTTTCCATTTACATTACATTTCTAAAATTATAAGGTATAAAATAACCTAAGATTCCAGGCCTATTTCGACTCATTTTTCTTTTAAAGATGAAAAAATCTTTGCACCCTATTATAAAATTGTGGTCTGGAGACGCTTAGCCTCATAACTTGGGCGGCATAGAGAATACTAAGAGATTTAGTCACCTAATTTCGATTATAAGCCCAGGCAGAAAATTGATAATTAGAATCAGGAGTGGTCAATCCACCAAGGTCCAGACAATCTGTGGACTCTAATTTAATCAGACTATGTAAGCTCACGACAGTGCTTACGGTTCCATTCTGAAATAAGCTATGTTTACAATATAATTCAAATTATATTTCTCATGGTGTGAAACAAACAGCCTGCTCAAGGTGTACAAAGGGTCCGATTAACGGCCCTATGAATATCTAAAAAACCTTTGAAGTCTAGGCCTGCTAAGGCAGACTAGAAATAAATACATATGATCACAATGTAAGAGCAGCTCACAGTTGCATAAATTATATTTGCCTCGAGAGCACTAGACTTTCAGTTAACATGTTACGTTAAGTTACGAGTACCTACCTATGTACACAACATGACCAAGGTTACCTATCTATTTAACTATTATATCCCTGACTGCCATGGTATAGGAAAATTATCATGTGCTGGCGGTGCTGCACAAGCATGTTTGAAATAAAATATACAAAACTGGCCTGACGGGCGTTTATCAATTATGTATTTTACACCTTGTGTCTGTATTGTGACCCAGGAAGTTTTAAACCACCTGTATCGTAAGTGCTCCTATGCACGGATTAAGTTTATTTTAAACTACCCATGCCCTAACCTCAAGGGCAAGTGCTTCTATGCACCGACTAGATACTGTTATCACTTAATTCACTTATCATGACTTGTCATAGTTTGATACTACACGTTTAACAAATTTAAGACCGTGGAATGTACCCACTACAAAAAGGTTTTTAAAAACAGTGACTGAATGGTTTGCACGAACGGTTCTAGCACAACTTCTGGGCGGTCACGTCTAGGGCATGACCCTCTAGTTCTCTATTTATACATAATTATAACATTGTGATACTGTTCACTTTGCACAATAAAATAGGGAAACAGGAGCACGCCTTGCGAAAAGGCGAAACTATTTTGAAACGCGAACTTTTCAAAAATAGATTGAAATATATAAATATGTCTTTGATGTGGAACATGTACACCCAAACAAATGCAGTCATTTATTATATGTTAGCAAAACTCTGCCAAAGTGTTAGTCTGTCTGTACAGTGTAAACGGAAGGCATCAATGAACAAAAATCTTGAAACATGGTGGATTAATTAATTTACACCCCGTCTGTGTCTTGCTCCTACCAAATCCACAATTTAAGGACCTCAACCTATCTAGGTACCCTTCTTGCTCGAGAAAAAAAAAAATGTTCACAATAATCTCATGCAGTCAAGTGTCGGAAAACTAGGTCCACACACTTAGCGCTACCGTGAATATATATCTAAGAAGTCTGTATACTGCCTTCCAGGAGGCGGGATGTTAATAGACTAGCCTATATCGTAGGCCAGAGATATAGTATACAAAGGCACACTGGCCCAAATCCAGTAATATTATAATTTCAGAATATAAAATAATTGACAATTCTGCGTATACTTGATATCAAAAAGTTACAGTTATCCTTAGTTCATAAGGAGGATAAGTATACATAAATATCAAATAAATTCGACAAAGTGTTGACTCTAGCATTGGATGAAATAGGTCCCTCTTAAAGGGCCTCTGCACTGTTGGCTTTGGGCCCACGGGTGCCCGGCAAAAGGTCGGGGACCCCATGGTTCCGCACAGTTATTGCAAATAATGTAAAATCACTAAATAAACACACAAATCTGCATTTTGGTTAAAACACATGCGATGAGCTAAGGTTTCGAATTAAGTACCTTATTCTTAATAATTTACACACTGGAAAGAGGAAACTGAATATTCAGAACTATGCAATGTCTATAAATGCTTTACATAAATTAAGCCACTTAAGCGTTCAGAACCAATCAAGCTTATGTCTACTAGTAGGCACCAGATAAGGTAAACTTACTGCATATATAGAAATTAATGAGTACAATTTAGGTCACTTGATGATAGCTAAACATGAATAATCAGAATGAGCCTGCACCTATACAAATATCATTGATAAGGTTCTGTGGCATTTCTATATTAACCATTTGAACGCCAAGAGCACCAAAAAGTGTCATTATCATTACTAGTCGTGCCAACATGAGTGTTATGTTATGGCTTAAGCTCTCAAAGTAACCTTCACAATTTTAAGTAAGGTTTGTTTACGTACAACGCGCAACGTGTAACGCGTTCGCGTTAGTAAAGCGTACAAAGGATTAAATGCATTTTATAGCTATAACCAAGTATATAGCTCACATTGGCTCACAGTCATGAAAGGAATTCAGTAATTCCCTATGACATTTTAGTAAGTAGGTACCCAATACTAACTTTGTGGGTAGTGATAGTGATATAACGAATATGTACAATATTCGTCTACTTAATCCCGAGAGATTTTGGAAATAAGAAAGGTCTTGTCCTTGTTATATTCCTGCAACTCCTTACTTTACTAGATAATTATTATCAAATTTGTTAATAATTGGGAGTTATAAATAAAAACTACTCGAGTACTTTATAAATAATTCTTATCTCTTCATATTTTAATTACATCACTCCTTATCACAGATGTTGTATGCTCCTTGAAGAGTAGACTGACTTAAAATCTCATCTTCTTTTACCTAGTTTCACATACATATAATTAAGTATAGCACCCTTGTGGTGACTCAGTTATCCTCTTTGAAAATTTATAAGTACCTACATTAAGTACATATATAAAATGTAAAGTTAGTATCATAATATAATTTTATATCAAAATGTATGCTTTACTAAATACCTCTCTCCTCACAAGTGTTAAAATAAAGGGTGTACTACATAATTAATTAAACACTCGTAATATAATAATATTACATATACATAATAACTACATGTATAATCACATTGGCTTGGCGTCTTCCCACCACCAGGCGATAACAAACACGTCTCAATATTATTATTAGGTTCCGAATATCGGTACAGTTGTTTAATGACAGCGTTTTACACAAAAATAAAACGCTAATTAAATAACTTACCATATTCGGAACCTAATGTTTTAATCCTGCCTGGTGTAAATATGAATAATTTTGAGACAATGACTTGAAAAATTGCCTTGTTTAACTGTCAAAGCAACCTGCCTGAGTGGTGGGAGTGTGGGAGAGAGAAGGACGTATATGCTAGAAAAGGACAATACGACCGACTACGCAGTGTTGCCATTCTCAATATTATTATTAGGTTCCGAATATGGTAAGTTATTTAATTAGCGTTTTATTTTTGTGTAAAACGCTGTCATTTTAGACATCACCAAGATACGATAACGATATGTTTAAGATCTAACCTGTCAAATTTGACATTTGCGCGATTCTGGAGATACACTTGAACGATTTCCACAGGATATGACTTAGAGATCCAATTCACATTTAATAGATATCTTACTTTATCTAACATAAAAGTGACATTGGTTGCCCGAATTGCGCTGCAAAAGAGAACTAGTTGAGTTAGAATGGATCTAGTACGTGTCGTCTCTTGTGAATAACTTGAAGTTAGAATACGGCAGTTAGAGTATTTAGATCAGAATCAACCGATAATCTAATTTCATAAAAGCTCAATATTTTCGTACAAGGAAATCCGTGGTGTAACTTTATCTCTTAATGTAGACGGTAAACACATTATTACTTCACGTCGGTCATCATGTCGGTTTCCCGTGTTTCTCGTCAACCCAAAATATACATTAGAATTATTACGTGAAAGCATTATTTGTAATACATTATGTTATTAATAAAACCCTATTAAGTCCCACATAGCTGACAGCATATAAAATTCATGTACATGAGACCGTCCTCATTCATAACATAACCTATAATGTTACATGATGATACGTACATTATATGCAGTTCCAATGTAGAACTAAAGTCATGAAAATGAAATATTTTTGCCTCTTTCAGCTGGAAAACTCCGGTGATCCGTTGGACTTTACCAATTCGCAGCAATTGTCGTACTGGACTTGCGTATACTTTCTAATAGTCACCATGTCTACAGTAGGTTACGGTGATGTGTTCTGCCACACAGTTCTTGGCAGAACCTTTTTGGTTTTTTTTCTTCTCGTCGGCTTGGTAAGTTTCACTTTCAATTACTTATTTCTTATAATATAATAATTAAATTGAATCAAAATTTAAAATCAGTATATATACGAAATATTTTAAAGTTTATCATTGCAAGGAGAGGCAAGTTTTAGTTTATCGTAGTTCTAATGGCATTGAAGTAACGTCGACCTTCATTATTTTGCCTACATTCTAGTTTACGGCTCGGTCAAAGTTTGCCACGCTTGCGATTCCTTGCATAAATAGCAAAATGAATAACAAAGCAAAAGGAAATTATCTATACGATAACCTGTACCTATAAAATGTTACATCAACTAGTGACATGGGACTTGTTTGACAAGTTGCGGATTAACGCACAGCTCGTGAATGATTGTAAGCCTGTCTAGTGCACTCTAGCGAGCATGGTTCTGTACTGTGAGAGGCGCCCCCGCGCCCCGGGCGCAGGCCCCGCCCGCGCCCGGGTGCCACGCGGCCGCATCGCCTCGCTGCGTCAGTGTGCAATCTTCTAACTTCTGCCGCTTCGACTAAGAGCATCACTCTATTACCGCATCATGAAATGAGCTTCGAGCGATGATTTTCAACTGCATGGGTGTATTTTGTTTTTTCTTTTGCTTTGTTACGTGATACTTACCACGTATGCTGCCGGAGGATCTCTCTTCCCGTGCTTAAATATTGGAAATGTGTAATATGGGGACAGTGGTACGAGACGAGTATCGTAGTCGTCCGGAGTGGAGGCGTCCCGGCCTGCCGGCCCGCCGCCAGCCGGCACTCCCGCGCCGCGTCCCACCCCTCCCACCTCGCGATCTCTGCATGCCGCACCTGTGCCTGGCTGTGTTCAGTTGCTCACCTCACCGGTAGACACACACTCGTTCCTTTTATTTTTTTATTTCGCTCCGCTACCGGCTACACTTTACGATTACGTCACCATAGTGATACTGAGACTCGAGGTGGACATTGTCGTGCACCACGCGATGGTGTCCGCGGCACCTAGACTTTATACTCGATCGACACCATGGTCTGTTGCAGGCAATGTTCGCTAGTAGCATTCCTGAAATTATAGAGCTGGTAGGAAGTAGGTCCAAGTACAGTGGCGAGCTGAAGCGTGAACATGGAAAAAGGTATCAGTTTAACATATCAATTGACCGACGAAAGTGAGGGCGATTCATTCCGCCGTGCGCGCAATGCTCGACCCGCATCGGCCTCGCGGCCTGGCTCGCCCGAGCTCTCGGAGACGATGTTAAATCATCACCTACAAAAGCTTGCTCAGTGCCGTCAGATGTATTGTGTCATCTACTCGCTCGCACTCGCCGGCCCCCCGCACGCCGGCGGGCAGCGCTTCGCTCGTCACTACCCGCGTCGCGCCCGTAGCGCCCGAGCGAGCCGCCGCCCAAGCCGCCGCGCGGGACGGCCCGCCTGTGCCCGCGCCTCTACCAAGCGTCTATATCGAATGCCCATCGTCTTAGTTTAGGAACCGGCTAAACCGATTTCTTTTTAAGTTCTGTTCATCGATTAGTTAGCGTATGTATCCTTAGGCTTTGCATGCACCCGGTCACGAGTCCCGTCACGGCTTGCGCCGGTCACGTAGCTCCCGCCGCTAGCGTAGCTCGGCACGGCACCCAAGTCCCGCACATCCACACCCTCAGCCACAGCCACCACGCAGACAGACGACACTCAAGCCACACAGCCTTGTGCGAGCGCGAGGGTACGCGGCCGCGGGTCGGGCGGGGCGGGCGGCGGGCGCGCGGGGTTGGCGAGGTCACTGACCTCACGGTGTTTGCTGTGTATCGTAGGCTGTGTTCGCCAGCTGGATCCCCGAGATCACGGAGCTGGCGGCGCAGCGCAACAAATACGGCGGCCGGTACAACAAGGACGTCCGCCGCAGGTACCCGCTCACACGCCCCCGCTCCACACGGCTTCCTGCCTTCTTACCTCTCACGGTTTCGATCTGACTTGGTTGAATGAATGCGGAGTTTGCTAATGAAATTTATTAATCCTTCACTAGAATCGGTCTCTCGGTGCCGTGGCGCATGCTCGAAGAGTTAGCTCCCGGCGGCCGCGCTCCTCTCCCCGCCCTCGGGAGACAGGCGCGCGGTCGACCGACGCATTACTACATGCCTTTTTTCGTAAATTTTACTCGAGATACCATTAAGCTTTTTAATCCTTCTAACGAGACTAGATCTGGAGAGAGCCGATGTAAAGTATTGTAATGCTGTCGATGAAGTAGTGTTTGGTTTGTTCGCTTGCACACGATGCCTGTCGCCACGCTGTAGCGCTAGCTCCGGCACCTCGCCACGAGTCCCGACGATCACACACAGCCAGTGCCCGTGCCGCGCCCGGTCCGCCCCGCCGACCCCGGCCCGCGCCGGTCGCCGCGCCACAGAGAGCTGTCGGAGAGAGCCGCCCGCCGCCCCCCGCACCAGACTGCAGGCGGCGGCGGCAGGCGGCTCTCCTCCGCCGCCGCCTCGACTCACTCCTCGACTTGAATGTGAATGTCTTGTTTTGTCTGTCGGCGTCTAGGCGATATTTGCCAGTTGTATCCCAGAGATAATTGACTTAATCGGCACTAGACCCAAGTATGGCGGCACCCTCAAGAATGAGCGGGGACGCAGGTGAGCCGCTGTCTTCACTCCGTTCCGTTGAATGTGTTCCGTGTTGTGACATCTATATCTTCCTTTTCCTCTCTTAGCACGCTTCTGTGTTCTCACTTTATCTCGGGACGCGAGTCCCGCGAATTGTCTTTGTTTTTATGAATCGATATTCATGTAAAATACCTTTGAATTTGAGTTCAGTTGAATAGTGAAAAGCAGATAGTGGCTAGTGTTATCGCTCGTCATTATAGGTTTCATGATTATGTTCTGTTAGTTATCGTACGTATTTAAGGAATGTTAATGGTAAAGCTTAGTTAGGAAGAGTTAAATGTTGAGTGGTACCGTAGTGTGTTGTTGGAGTCGCTCGTGTGTCAGGCGTCGACAGCTCCTCTCTGTGGGCGCCAGCGGCCGCGCAGCCCGGCGCTCGGCGCCCGGCGCTTGGCGAGCCCCGAGCGGCGGGCTGGCGCGCCCCGGGGGGCTGTTGATACCGCCCCACTGTACCGTACCGTACCGTACCTAGTGAGTGCCATCCGCTCGCCTCCTTCTGTACTCCCTGCCTGCACGACATCTGTAACTGTACTGTACTCTTATTCTTAATGTTGACCCTCTTTACTGTTTTGCAATCTGTAATGTACTTTTAAATCGAGCCCCTCGGTTACTTTAGTTTAATGTATTTACGTAAATTCATAGAGCGTGGCAAGGCTGTGTGCATTGAGGACATTTTTAATTAACGCAAATTTAGATTAGTTGTCGACTTACCATTGACATGAGACATCATCTTAGTAGCGACACACAAATCATTTGTTCCAAATTTTTGGATTTATTAATTTGGAGATTGTTTACGTTGTTTGCAAAAAAACAAGGTAGAACATTGTTATACAATTGATTAAAAATAAATCAGTTCCTTTGCCACACCTTAGATGAATAATACCTAGTTTGCATGTGAATTGTGAGCATATTCTATTCTATGTAACTTTCTGTATTGTTGAGTTTAGTTTTGGTGTGATCTTAACCGACACTTGTAATAGTTTGGTTTTTGAAATGCAATCTAACCCATTTTCTGCTACCATTTTGGCACTGTGAACTGTTTACACGTTCCGGATGTATTTTATTTTCCTATATTAACTCTTGCATTTTCCGAGACGAACTTATAAAGAATTGATACCATGTCCTAAACAGATCTGAGTTTCCGAGTCACTAGACCTTATGAGCATTCAAAAGTCTTTACACAGGACTGTACTGAGACGCAAGCTTTTATCACTAGAATATGATAATCATAATTAATGTCAGTCTTGTTAAACACACTTAATATGACAATGCCGCAACCCCTTGTAACTGTCAAATTTTACACTTTGTCATGGCAAGAAATCCCCACACATTTCCAAAAGTCCCTGTTGTTAATGTGGTTATTATTTTCTTATCATTTATTAGTTTATTAGATAGTGTCACAGAATCCTGAACGAAACTGAGCTTTCTAGTGAACCATTGTTCTATTTTTGTTGTGGATGTTGTACTATGACGTTTGTTTGTCAGTTGGTAAAACTGGTAACTATCGAGACTGCCATATCTAGTTCAGATCGACCACAAACTGATGAACAATTTCATTGTGATCATTTAGAGTAACAGATGCAACGCCTTTATTTTCGTTTTCTAAATTACAAACTCTCTGAAACTTTAAATTTCTAATCATCTAAAGTTGAGTGTAGCTATTCGTATGCTAATTCAAACACTGTAGCAAAATGAAGACGTTGCTAGCTTCGTAGTAGTTCGTGCTTCTATCACTTGTTTTATTTAACCCTGTTGCGACCTTTATCCATTCTTTCTAAATATTTTTTCTGTATTAATGTAATGTGGTCCCAGGTGTTAAATGAAACGTCAAATTGCTGTACTTCTATCTTTCTGTCCTCTTTTCTGAATTAATTAAGGCTTCTTTTGAAATTTTGCTGTTTTAAAGCGATTCTGCGCTCTGCAAAAGTTTTGATCAAGAGCTGCACAGCTTCTTTCGATTTCTCTGCAAAATATTACTTAATTGGAATTGTACTGTTTATTAAATATTGCCAATAAAAATTAAAAAAATAAAATTTTCTATAAACTCGCTTGAGCTTATTTCGTTTCTTTCACTCGCAATTCTGTTGTAGCAGCAAAATATCAAAACGCTTCCGAGGACCGATGTTATAATATGTGCGTACGTTTTCAGGCACATTGTTGTTTGCGGGCACATAACATACGAATCAGTGAGCCATTTTTTAAAAGACTTCCTACATGAAGACAGAGAAGACGTGGACGTCGAGGTTGTTTTTTTACACAGGTCAGTATTCTTCAATTGATCCTTTACTAGTCTATTTAGACTACTATAGTAAGAATATGATATCTATAAATAATATAAATAAAGTGTGTATGCCTAATATTTATGACACTGATCATAAGCACACTGATAATATTTGCAAGCGAAGTTATAATGATATTCATAAATGTTATCACAACTATTTTCCATACTAAAGTAAAGCACAAAAAAATGCAAGGTTAACAAATAAGCAAGTGGTAAGACTAAAGAGTGTAAAAATTAATTTGAATGAAAATCTTTGGCACATTGCGCAGTTTTTCTATTTTCATAATTTTAAAGACAATTATCAGCGAACTATCGCAAAGAAATTTAATATGGAAAATAGTATAAGAGTGTCTACAAAAGCGCTGGCATTGATTGCAACGTACCTGATGGTGTGTCCGCGACGACGCTTTCAGAAAAGAGCCCGACCTTGAGCTGGAAGGTCTACTGAAGCGTCACTACACCACCGTCGAGTTTTTTCAGGGTACAATGATGAATGCCGTCGACCTTGAGCGAGTCAAGGTTAGAACACGACTAGCAGGCATTAGTTACCGCACGGCCACGTTACCATTCAGAGCGTACTACGTGAACCAGTATTTTATTTGTTTATGTGCATAAGACAGATCTTTTTTCTTCTGTATCAAAGGTGCTGTTTCATAGTCACAGTAGGATTTTATCACCTTGGTAAATTTATCTTGTGATTCTTTTGATGCAATCATGGCTTCTCACGGCGGAACGGGCGCGCCTCCGCTCCCGGCGCAGGCGCCTCCGTTCCCCCCACGACTGCGTATTTTGTACTACATAGAATGCATGGTAAGGTCGGCCCACGACAGGCGGCGGACTGTCCCTGGTCCATAGTGTTAACTGAGCGTTGATGACAGGAAACCGCCCGACCTGGAGCTCGAAGGCCTGTTCAAGAGACACTTTACCACTGTGGAATTCTTTCAAGGCACCATTATGAATCCAATCGACCTACAGAGGGTAAAAGTAAGTAGAAATGCGCGATGTGTTCTTTGGGCGTGGTGTCGGTTTGAAGATGTACAGACTCTTTCCATATACGTAGAGCGATGCTCGTTCACTAACCTCATTCGAGACGTTGTTCTGTTGGAGCGGTGTACCCACAGAACCCTTCTAATGTCATGAGCGCTGTCTGTGCGTGCCTATCGCTAGCTGGTGTGCGTGCCGGATCCCGGCTCTCGCATGATCGCAAGGAGTGTTAACAGTGAGTCGGCTTCGCTGACCTTGCTCTTAAGGCTCCTGTCCCCCGGCGGCCTCCCGGCGCTCACGCCCGCGCCCCGGCCCGGCTCCATGTGTCTCACTGTCTGTACCGATAATGGGTGTTGTATGCGATGCTGGCCCGTGTATTCATAAACTAACAATCGATATCGCCGACTTCTCTAACTCAACAACTTTAGTCTCGCCCTCGCGCGCCACTCCCCGAATCAGTGCAGCACTGACGGATTGACAGCGCGATCTCTCCCGCGTCTTTTATCATAGTCGGTTTACACCGATTGCTTCCAAACATCGGTAAACAATTGGCATTAATGGCTGCTGAAGAAAGGATTTCCGTTTCAAAATTAAATTTCTTTTGTAGTTGCGAGTAAAGTTGTCGATAATCGATACTGTTGAATGTTTACGGTAAGTCTAGATGTCGATGCACGGCTTGTTCGTATTGTTTGTTTTGTTTAGACGTAGTCCTTCACATCTAACAACCACCTGCTTCTTCCTTAACGAAGTGAACATTACGAATCTTAGTATATATTCATTATTGCAAATTGCAATATTAAATTAGGTATAAAACCTAATCAGATAACCGCAATGTTCGTTTCTGCCTGATTTTGTTTTGCATGCTCTTTCATGCTTGTAAATCTTCACTGTATGTTACAATTAAGATAATTAAACACACAAACTTTAACTGAAACTTATCACAATAATTGAAACAGCTCACTGCGTATCGTATTCTCAGTTGAATGATTAACTTCAAGCATTATTTAAAATAATCTTTTTTAAAATTACCCGTATTTACATCGATATCCAGAATCAGACCCTGTACCCAGAGCACAAAAGACTTAATTTACAGTGCATCAGCTTTATACATGCGCACGGAACTGGCCACCAACACCTTGTGTGACAAGCCGTAGATGGCCACGCCATACCAACGCCGTGCGAATATGACAGTAAAATCTCTCAGCACGCTTGTATAAAGCTGCTTCTCTGGCAGTCCTCTCTGCCCAGTGTGCCGTGTATTAAACAGTGTGGTGTGTAGGTTCATGAAGCGGACGCTTGCCTGGTGCTGGCCAATAAGTACTGCCAGGACCCGGACGCCGAGGACGCCGCCAACATCATGAGGGTCATCTCTATCAAGAACTACTCTGATGACATAAGGGTCATCATTCAGCTGATGCAGTATCATAATAAGGTACATTTTGTATGTTTTCCTAATTATACGCCAACCAAGATTAAAGTAATCTAAAATTCGTTCTTAACCGGACCTTATGGGTTTCAAATTCTAGTCACTAATTAGTTTACAATGACATCACCATCAGTCAATACCTACTGATCATAGAGACTTGTATACAGATATAGTGCATAATGTTTTCCATCGTACTTTCTCGGAAACGTTCGTATTTGTCATGCTACTTCAGTAAATCTCAGTATAGTATTTCGATTTGTAACTGGCCCCGAGCCGCTAATACTTTGTCTATTGTTAAGTAAAACCGCACGTGCCTCTACCTGTAAAAAAAGGGTCGCGTAACTCTCTACGGTTACTCAGTGCCGGCGAGTTGAACCAGTCTAAAATGTGTCATCGAGATGCGTAATAAAGGCGCGTTATCGGAGAGCGCACCTACGCGTTGGATTAGCCCGCGCTCAGGTGCCAATTAGTATAATTAAGACCCCTTATTTGCAGGGAAGTAGCACGCGCCGTTTTACATAACAATAGACAAAGGATTTGCCGTTCGGGGCCAGCTACTAATCGAACGACTATACTCAGTACGTTTCCGTGAAAATACGATGGAAAATAATTATGCACTACAACTTTCAGTTGATAAACACAATTTTTACAAAAATATGTTTATCTAACATTATTTATTTCGAGATCTACATTTTAAGTATATTATTTACTGTTCATGCACCAATATTATTAGGTTTTTGTGTAAAGGAAATGGGTTTCAAGCTAAATACAATTCAAAGATATGTTTGTAAATTGCAGGCTTACCTTCTGAACATTCCATCGTGGGACTGGAAGCAGGGCGACGACGTGATCTGCCTGGCGGAGCTGAAGCTGGGCTTCATCGCGCAGAGCTGCCTCGCGCCCGGCTTCTCCACTATGATGGCCAACCTCTTCGCCATGAGGAGCTTCAAGACGGTCAGCCCCCTTCATGAAAATCACTGTTAATATAGCGCCTTTGTTAAGGCTAAAGTTTACTTCGTGTAATTATGTAGTTTTAATAAACACCTGGTTATATTCAGGCATTTTTTGGCGAAGCGATATTAACAAAACACTGGTGATACTCTCGCGTGATAAATATTCATCTTTGTTTATTTAAGAGAGTACGAATGGCAGCGTGTCATATGAAGTTCCTATTACAGAGCGCATGCAGACAATGTAAGACGGGCTGTGTGCAAGCATTTCCTAAGATACAGTTTATAATTGATATATTTGATGCTACTGCTTCAGTAATTCTCTTGTATGATGTTACGGGATCTACTCGTTAGGTACGAGTAGATCATACCAAATAATCTAAATTGATTATTTTTTATTTAATTATTTATATAGATTTCCAAATAAAAATATACCTAATAAAAACACGAAGCTAATCTTTAAGATCTGATACATACATGTTAAAGGTGATAAACGTGCCAGTTGATTCGAATATCAGCGTAATTTGCCTAGTATTACGTATACCAGGATTCCCGTGTAGTTGTAGCCCAGTAAAGCTGTCAACGGTACCTTTGATCAGCATTTTGTCACTATTTATACGACGGTGATGTCACAGTTGCAACATTCTTATTAGCGTGATCAGCGGCGATACCCTATGGCTAAAATAAATAGAAAAAAAAATAACGTCTCTAGAAGATACGGAGACGATAACGTTTGGTCAACTGCGGATATTATTGTAACTAAAGTGTAGGTAATGTGACAGAATTGATAACATAGATAAATACGGTGAATTATTAGGTTTTGGATGGTAATATACGACATTTTATCTCGGAACTGCATGTCGTCCGGCTCCATTTTAATCAGTCTTTTGCGGCATTTCCACAGTGCCCAGACATGTCTAAATGGACTTATTACTACATGCGAGGTACCGGCATGGAGATGTACACCCAGATGCTAAGCACGACGTTTGTCGGGATGCCATTCAAACTGGCCGCAGAGTAAGTGGGCAACCGAGGCCAATGTGACACGTACAGTCACACACTCAACTATCCTATACTGTACATTGTGTTGAGCTCCACATTCCATCCCCAGGTCTTTGCCCGAGGACGTCACTAACTAACTACGAACGCATAGCTTTTTCAATCATTTTAGTGTTGTTTGAATTTAGTTTGCAAGCTTCAAACATTTTAATCGATGTTTTACCTAAATGTCACAGAAATTTCTCAGCACTGAAGTCAATAATATATGCGGTAACATCTCCAGCCTGAATAGAAAGAGTGACTAATATATGATTGATTAGGTCTAATATAGATGGATGGGATTGTACAGAGCGGTGATGTCGCTCGGGAGCCGCTGTGACTAACATAGCACGAGTTTGAGCGTCTCCTATTGGTTGATTGCAGTCCCCCGACACACAAGCTTGGCAGAATGATTACCTGCAGGGTACGGGCTGCGAGATGTACACGGAGACTCTATCCACCTCATTCACTGGAATGAGCTTCCCTTCCGCGAGCGAGTAAGAGACCACCTCGTCCTCCCTCACTGCACTATAGACTATGTCTGCCCACGTAATACCTTGCTAATGAATGTGCACTTTTCCTGTTGATAACCCTTGTAGGTATCCGAAACTAGAACTAAACAGTGTGATTTCCTTTCAGTCTATATTGATTGTGCATGTTGAATGGGTAAATAACATTAGAAGTATATTGGTATGTATAGCATAGCTACAACATATTTCGTTTATTGGCAGCTCTTGATTTACATATATAGTATTTTGTTTATTATCCGTTTCATTTTAACATATTTTCTTGTACCTGATTAATTTTCTAGTTTGGATTTTTGCTAATAGATCTACAATAAAAAACTAGTTTTCACTTATAACGTGCCTTCAATGATGTGGGTAAGTAATTAGAAGAGTAATTTTATAGTGTGTAATTATTTGTTTTAAACAACATTCTACATTATCTGCATTATAAAATATACTTCTATATAATAAATATATATCTAAAATGAGCTAAGTACATAAAATCAACAATCATTCTTTACTGCCCATCATGCTCAGACACATTCATTTTAATCGACCTGAAAATTTTTAAAGAAAAATATTATGTACCTACATTATCTATGAGATATATATTAAAGCTCCATATTATAAAGTCGATCTATGTACATAGTTAGACTTAGAGCGATAATTTCATGACAACTGGTTACAAGAATGTACCTAATAAATATTTTAGCAAGTCTCCGAAAAACATATGTTTTCTGTCCCTTTCATATTAACTCAATATTAAAAACGGTGCATAACATTCGGGTGGTTATCTTATAATAAACACTATAAGCACGCCACGCCTTCTTTAAAACACGGTAGTAAATGCTTTGTCCTACTCGCTTTATATGTTCGATGTCGTGCACTTGCTTTACAATACACACTGCACATACACTACACACTACATATTAACTGTTTATTTTATTTACTGTTAATTCTGATTCGGAGTTTAAGACCTATCTATTCGTGTTGAAGTATATCATATATCAAACTCGCATGGCTCTCTATAAATCAGAATTTAAACTTGATATTTTGGTATGCATCGACACGCTTGTAGTGCATGAGTACCTAAATAAAAAAACTCCATTGCAACGATGCATGGAACATAGTAATTTTCCTGCCTGAATTCAATTTAATAACTCTTTAGAACCCGAAGGCACACATTCATACATAATTATATTACTTAACATGAAACAAGGTTTTATGTTTAGAATGTTAGCCACTCTCCAATTTCCCAGAAAATACGTAGTCATAAATTAAAAGGATTTTATTACACCGGCTCTTCAGACAGAGGTATTGCTTTACGAAGAGCTGGTACCTATTTTTCTGTGTCTAAATAAAAGAGTACAGATCCCTGACCTTGGGTTTTTTGGAAAGTGGTTATTCTGAACATTAGCCTAGCTATAAAACGGTGACGTCACAAGCCTCTTTGGCAGGTTGTGCTTCACGAAGCTGAAGCTGCTGCTGTTAGCCATCGAGATCAAGGGCGAGGAGGGCGCGGACAGCAAGATCTCCATCAACCCCCGCAGTGCCAAGATCCACGCCAACACGCAGGGCTTCTTTATTGCGCAGTCCGCTGATGAGGTTAAAAGGTAATTAACCATAACTTGAACCTCTTTATTAAACTGGCTTCATAGTTGCCAAGAAAATGAGTAATGGAAACCGGCAGTTTCGCGGTCCTATCAATTAGACAGTTTGGGTTTTTAGAATATTTACACGTAATATGAGAAAGCGTGAAACATCATCCGACATTGTAGAAAATTATAAATTCTGGATTTTTTTTTCTTTTCAGGGCTTGGTTTTACTGTAAGGCTTGCCACGATGACATCAAAGATGAAACACTCATCAAGAAATGCAAATGCAAAAACTGTAAGATCATTTTCTTTACACTTAAACAAATTGAAATTTCTTGTAACGAGTATAAATAGCTTAGTCTACTGTGAAAAGTGTAGGTTCAGACATAATACGCAATGACAATGACTAATAAAATAAAATTCATAGCTAACAATAATTCTGTGACATTCTTTCTGGGAAACAATAAATGTTCACGGACTGTGTCTTGTAGAATTGATCACGAAAGAACACCTCTGTTGACTCTTCCGATGATTGTCACATTGTCTAACACTGTACCACGGACACGTTGACACAGCAGACTTGCTATCGACCTCACACTGTTTACCTTTGTTTCTGTGAGATTAATGGAATCTTGTTCGGCTAAACTTTTAGTGACCGCCCACCAGCGGAAGGTTGGAGCCGACCTAGGTAACTTGCACCACACCTAACCTCACAAATTGACGTTTTCCGATTATTTTTCGTGTCTATATAATTTTTGAGTTGCTTTAGTGGTGTTGCGTCCTGTACCTCACAGACTGGATCGGCTGCAAAGCATCTCTTGACCCGTGCTCGTTCACCACCCTATATTTAGCGATCATTGTGTTTGTCCGCCGCTCGAGAATGGATAATGCCACGATAGGATCAAGCACTCTGACACTTCACCATTTTTCTATGCCTTTTGAGAATCTCGCTATGTACTGATTTGTATCAATATTGAGAGGATTTAGTGCATCATACAATACAACCGACTACTGCCAATTGATTGTCAAATAATTCGGAGCAGGGACTGGACCAACTTAGCAGTGATCTAAATTACAAATTTCTCGAAGGATGAAACTGAACAGTTCGGTGCAACATTTTAAATTAAACGAATTGATATGATGCACTTCAAAGCCCAGAGCAAAAAGTATATTGCATGTAAATAGGAACATTAAATATATGTAGAGTTTATATCACATGCGGCAAACTTGCACCGTCATTTGTCCCAAAACACTTAGTTTATTGTGTCTGTTAATCCACGAAAGCATGTCTCAGAAAAGTCAGAGTGTGAAGAGAATCATAAGTGCTAAAATAAATTATCTCATCGAGATTGAGCTAAATAAAAAAACAAAAGACTTTCCAGAGCAGTTCCGGCTTGTCTGTGCTAATGACAGTGACTAACGCCAGGTCAACGGAAACCTAACGACGTCGCTATCTCATTACCTCATCAGACATTTTGGTAGGATCGAATTCATACTGCAATGCGCAGATAAGTTGAAATAACCTAAAATTAAAAGTGAACACGCTCCTACCAAATTCTTAACCGATTGATCCTACAACAGAAGAGACAGGAGCGTACCTTCGTATGTGTCAGTTTTTGCATTTTTACAGATGTTGGAATGATGATGATGCAGACTGGGATGGTGAAACAGATTAATTCATATCGGGGTTTAGACGGTACGAGGCTGAAACAAAAGCTATTACCTATTACCGTACCTCACAACACGTTTAGTTTGTTTGCATCAACTAACCATGCTCATGATCGACATAATGTACCTACCCGGAGAACAGTAAAACGCTAATCTCACGATTAAACGACACACGCAGCGCTCTAGACTAGTGCAGCAAAGCTATTGTCACAATGTATTAACTATGAACTCGCTTACAGTACTAGGGCTTGGTCCGGACGAACTTCCTACTTCTAAACACAGCTCACGGTGACGGTCGAGTTGTAGGCTATAGGCTAAGGTGCTATATTATATATATTGACTTCATTTTGATTACCTGCAAAGCCTAACGATCTGCCCCAGTATTTAAATGCTCTTATTCCATTAAAGTAATCTTAGAAACAAGGCAGATAGTTCAGGTGTTGGTAATCAAACTGTAACAGAGGCAACTCTCATCTAATTCCTTTTCATTCTTAAACTCTACAAGAAGAAGACTCCTCAGCTTTGCATTTCTGTCTGCATAAGTGCCTATGATTTGCAATCATTGTGTAATGCCCACGAAAATCAATGATTAAATAGTAGGTACCTATTAATACATGATCGCTTAAACGTGTTGTTTCTCGGTTCAGTGGCTACGTTCAGGAAGGGCGTACGAGCCGTCCAGATGGTTGGCCGGGCAAGTACGTAACCCAAATGTGTTTAACATTCAGTGTACATGTCAATGTGATGTTCTATCGCGACGCGCGGGCCTGTCGCGGCGGCGGTTCTATATAGCAATCTCGTGTCCTGTATCATTGTCTTGTCTGATTCGTTACTCTATGTGCATTATTCAGCAGTTAGATGTTTGCCTCTCTATTAGCGGAACTAAAACATGAGAAGACATTTGTGATGTCATTTGTTTATTTTGGTGTTGTTGTTATTATAATTATATCAATCTCTAAATTTCCTAGGAGTATTTAAAACCCTGATTATTGCATCGAAATAGCCCCTCTGATATTGATGTTGTAAAGTGTAATCTGCTTTCAAAATTAAAGATTAATGTAAAGACCCTGCATAGGGAATGTTTAATTTAGTTAGATGGCCCTGCCTCGATAGCTCCAGGACCGGGGGTCAACGGTGGCAGGTCTGCCAGACTGGTATATCATCTCCAGAGTAATTATCTTTGCCTTTATCGTTGAGACGTTGAGAATCGTTAATTGCTTTAGCCTTTTAAGTAATTACAACGTTAGTACGCTCGGTGCCATCTCCTGATAATTTACGTCCCTTAGCCATTTTATCATTTCCTCTTACATTAGCTTTAAACTCATTTATAATTAGGATTATATATTCATCAAGTATTAATGCGTTTTATGATATACTTATATAGTTTAGAGCTTGTCTATTAGAGTTTATTTATTGTGTGTTAACTTGGAAGCATGCTGCACGTGGATGTTGTAGTTATTAGCGTGTTGTGTTGTGTTACTGTTTGTATAATACTATAATATATCATTAACAGATTGTTTAATAATATGTTGTGTAACTCGATTCGGTTTCATATTTGAACTGGATGTTGTATATATTCAAGTCGTCAGCTTAAATTTTGCACAAACGCTTATAAAGTGAAACTGAATTGGTTACTTTTAAGACGGACTCTGTACGACGAGTGTTTGTCACTCGCTGTCTATAATCGCGACGCGCCAGTAGGTGATGTCGTTGACTGATTGGTGTATTGGAATGCGAATTTGTGCTGATGTTTTGCAGATGACCACCATCCTCCCCCCACCTTCACGCCGCCAGAGTTGCCCAAGAAGGTGCATCATCGAGGTACATCTCAGGATGAAAGACTGAGTGTTTTATTTTAATTTGTTTTTCTCATCGGCCCACTTCCATTGAACGACCAGCAATGTGCTTCCACCGGTGACCGAAAGGTGCCCCGCACTTAGTTGCTTTATCACGCATTTTCATAGCGAGCACTAAAGGAATTTCGATAACGATTCGCGGATGAGGCTTTCATCAAGCATGATCCCAGCTGAAACAGTAGACAAGAAGATGCGTACCTTCTAAAGGACAGTTACATGATCCACATTTTTAGTTGTGATTTTTTTTCTACACGAAAAACGTTTCGTTTTTGTTTTTGCATCACGTTAAGAGATTTAAAAATTGCAAACCCCATCGACCTGCGCTTCTTGGTTAACTCTAAAGCGGATGTTTCATTGGTTTGTACTCCCGCCAGGCATTGCGACCCATTGCATCCGTCCGTTTAATACATATTGTACCCTTGAATGCTTTGTCAATACGCTTTTGTTGTAGACATTAAATAAGTTCTTAAATTGCCTTGAACCCTATTGAATGGAATTAATGTAAATATCAAATATTTTATAAGTACTGTTAATTTTGAACAATAAATTGTTTAATCCAAAGTAAAGTAAAACACACTGCACTACACACCTATTTTTAAGGCACGTCATATTTTTATTTTATAATAATTTAATTACAATATTCCAGGTGAAATCGCGAGAGAACGAGGTGAAGACATTAGTTGTAAGTACTAATTAACCAATAATTGCAATCCCCTCTAATAGTTTTAAGATCAATTTATTTAACCTATTTGACGTTTGTTTCCAGTAATAAACAGAAACCATAGAAGTGCACCGAATGCTCTCCTGTCTCCAAACGCGAACCAGCTGATGAACACAACAACGACGAGGCAGGTCAACAAGGTCAAGCCAAACGTAAACAGAGCTCCACCTGACACGTAAGTTATAAAACCATTAAAAAAATTAACCTGAATTGTAGTCTGTGGCAGCCCTGAACCATGATTGACTGTGCTTTGAATGTGTGTGTATTCAACGCGCTTTCGATTGGTTGTGGCCATGTGTGAATGAACCTAGGGCTGCCCCATATTCATTGCTTCACCTTTAAAAGATATTTTCGTTAAAAAGATGTTGCGTATATATGCCTTAAATGTAAAACAATGGCTGCATAAAATTATAAACTTAACACATAAAGAAGATTATTAATAGTCACATATAAAAAAACTTGTGTTTATAGTATTTTCTTTCTTACTTTTGAACTAAACAGCTTGATTAGATCCCGAAACTTAGCAACGCCTTCGACCCTATTTCGTTGTCACGAGATGTGTTTGGCACTGTGTGCACTGTGTACACGATATATAAATGTCTATATATTATATAAATACAGTGAAAATCAGTTTTTATAGAATTTAATGTTTTCATGACTAAATTTGGTAAAAGTGGCCCATGATTCCTAAGCTGATCTCATCCACACATTTTGATCTTTCACACGGGGCGACCAGCAAGGAACTATTTCTTAGTCGATCCTTAAGATATTTTTCTATCAATGAGCATCATTACCCCTAGCTGCTCAATTTATACTCTCGCTGACTCTAAGTCATTTTTTGCCATAAAAAATATAACTCGTCTCTCGACTATGAAATGCTAGAATAACAAAGAAATACGGATAAGCAAAAGCCACATTGGAATTACAAGTGTCAAATCAGCAATTAACTGAAGATAATTGAATACTGTCGATCTGTGTTCTAAGACTGCTTGTACATAGTATTACCACATTAATATGAACTGATTTTCACGGTATGTCCCCAACCCGCACTGATTGTCAAGACATGAAGCTACGGAGCTGTTTGGGTGTTACAGGAACCCTCCGGAACAGGACACGAATTACCAAGCGTACCACCTAGCCTACGAAGTGAAAAAGCTCATGTAACTCAACTTATATATCAGCTAGAATTTTTCAGTAGTTTGACTTTACTATTGTATGATACCGTTGTTGAGACTTATATAGATGCTTGCTTATGGTTACTTTAGTTTATGTAGGTAGAACTCATATGTACCTATTTGTGAAGATAGGTTATTTGGAAAATAATACTTGATTTTAAATGCATGGACAATAATCGGAGAAGCGTCAAAACCTAAATTTTTCTAATATCTGGTACATCTTAATATTATCAAATTCAAATATTTTTATAGTATTCTTTAAATAATATTTCTTAATACAGAACCACTGCACTCAACGAAGCTATTTTGTGAATTGCAACTGGAAATATTCGTAATAAGAATTCGTTCATAAAGCTAATAAATATAATAATTTATGTATTTAGAGACTGTAACAGTAGAAGCTTTCTCGGCTATATAAATATGTGTTCTGTACGAAAATTTTCTAGTGACAATTCACTTTATTTCCTATATTTTTCGTATATTTTGGCACCTGTAAACAGCACGGCACTTTTAGTCTTGAGACGACCTAGCATGTCTTATCGGTTGTATAAAAAAATCGATCCACAAAATCTATGCGTATTTAGTATAGTGTATTTATTAGAGTTGCTTACTTTAAATATTTGTTATTTCGGTTATTATCAATTACTGACGTAAAAGATTAGTTTTCATAAATACTCGCCTTTTGTTATCAGTTTTTAATTTAAGAATAATACAAAGAAAACTTTAAATCTTGGACGCCGGTGAAATAATTAAAATTTCCTTACACTTTATTTTCATTGTGAAATAATAAATTAGCGCAAAAACAACATCAGCTTAACCCTTTAACCATTTCACATTCCTTTCTTGTCAATCGATTTCGAACCGTAAATCTTACAGTAGAGATGCGTTTTTGTTCTAAGTATGATGGCAAGTATGTTGCCGCTACGGACTAAAGGGTTAAGTAATTTTCACAAATTTGAAAATTACTTATATACAGTTTTATTTTTGTAAAATATTACTTAAGTGTCATTTCCTGTAATTACAAATACAGCGACACTAATTTGAGCTTGTAGCTTCGAACTCAACCAATTTATATCCAAAATAACATAATTTAAATACATTATAAATATAACATAAACCACCAACGCACTGATTCCCGCCATTTTTTTTAAACTTTCTGCACAACGATAACACTTACATAGCCTATCGCCCGTTATTTATAATAGGTTGACGTTCGAAATTTTAAAATATTTTGTATGCTTTCAGGCCGACGAGTAGGAGCAGCGGCGGCAACCAGAACAGTAACGGCGTGAGTCTGCCAGCAGGCCTGGCCGACGACCAGTCGAAAGATTTCGACTTCGAAAAGACTGAAATGAAATACGACTCCACTGGCATGTTCCATTGGAGTCCCGCCAAGAATCTGGAGGATTGTATATTAGTACGTAATTTTCTGTGTCGATCTGTCGATTTGCTTAAACAATTATTGTTTACCATAATTCAATCGATATACTTATATACGTTAGAATACAGGCCTCTCAGAATGGTCGCCACAATAGTCTGTCCTTTGCCAGTCCTGCCACGCTCATTTACCACTCTTTGCTAGATGACAGCGGTTTTAAAAAGTTGAATTATTTGTGTACTCTTCAACTTTTCCCACGCCTATTAACAAAACGTTTGCTAGAATTTTACCAAGTGCTGAGATCTAAAAAGATCCCGAAAGAAAAACGTTATTAACACATTCAACACCAAGAACCCGACTGTCGGGTACACTGTTCGTAGCGACTACGCGCTACATACGACGAAACCGTGGCTACGCGCTACGAGCGTAACCCGTAGCACTTAGTGGTATTGAATGTGTTAATATAATAATGGAATAAATACGTATAACAAGGAATCGAAAACCGTTTTTTAACAGCATCTACTCTCCAACTACAATCATGTGTTCTTTCTATGAACTCATTTATGAATTTGATGCAACAGGACAGAAACCAAGCGGCGATGACCGTCCTAAACGGCCACGTGGTGGTCTGCTTGTTCGCGGACCCCGACTCGCCGCTCATAGGGCTGCGGAACCTCGTGATGCCGCTGCGGGCCTCCAACTTCCACTACCACGAGCTGAAACACGTGGTGATTGTTGGGAGCGTCGACTACATCAGAAGGGAATGGAAGATGTTGCAGAATCTGCCAAAGATTTCTGTTTTGAATGTAAGTTTTTTTTATTCTTCCTCTCATTTCCATAGGTGACTCTTACTCCTTGCGACATCATCCTCACTAAAGAGTCGTGAATCCTCTGTTGAATCCATTTGCATTTCGGTATTTATAGGTAGATATGTATTTTTTATGATTTTCTTCTCTCAGCTGAGATTCATACACAGCCCGGTTTAATATTACAAGTCCTTTATGCTGAAAAGTCAATCAGTCAGCCAGAAGCTTGTTCAAATTATTCTAACGTTTCTTTTTGACAAAAAGGTAATCACGGGGAAGTTAAATACCTTCGATTTTGCCAGCACCTTTCATGACATTACACTTAAGCTAAACTATGCTTGACAGGGTTCACCGCTAAGCCGAGCCGACTTGCGTGCAGTGAACGTTAACCTTTGCGACATGTGCTGCATACTGTCCGCAAAGGTGCCGTCCAACGACGACCCGACGCTGGCCGACAAGGAAGCTATCCTGGCTTCGTTGAACATCAAGGCGATGACCTTCGATGACACGATAGGCGTGTTAAGTGGGGGCGCGACGAATGGGAGCGCGGCGGCGCAGCCCCCGCCCGGGGCGCCGCCCGCGCCGGTGCTGCTGCAGCGGAGAGGGTCGGTGTATGGTGCCAATGTGCCTATGATTACTGGTGAGTCGCAAATTCCAACACTGAAAGTTCATCCGGCTCTTTATCTTGGCGTCATCCCAGTTGCGTCTTAAATGATCTCGTGATCCAGTTGGCTACTTACTTAAAATCAAAAGATAATAGTTATTATCTTCTCCAATAATTCATTGTGCATTGACATAGAGGATTTAATCATCACTCCGATATGAGAATACGTTATGATACTTATGATCCTCCCAGTTCTAAAAGAAAATATGTTTTTCGTTCTGTGACATTTCTAATTATTTTCAATGTTATGCAGAGCTGGTGAACGACAGCAACGTTCAGTTCTTGGACCAGGACGACGACGACGATCCTGACACGGAGCTGTACCTCACGCAACCGTTCGCCTGCGGCACCGCCTTCGCCGTCAGCGTGCTCGACTCCCTCATGTCCACTGTGAGTTATACAAGGCCGAAATAAATCCAAGGTGCAGTTCTTGGACCGTGACGATGATAATCCTGACAAGGAGCTGTACCTCACGCAACCGTTCGCCATTCGTAAATTCATTTGTTCCATTGTTCCAGACGTATTTCAACCAGAATGCCTTAACCCTGATCCGGTCGCTGATCACGGGCGGCGCCACGCCCGAGCTGGAACTGATCCTCGCGGAAGGAGCTGGTCTCCGAGGAGGGTACTCCACGCCCGAAAGTTTAGCGAACCGGTAAGTTGTTTCCAATCAGCAATCTTCCTCGGGAAAGTTCCCAGCACTCTGTCATTTTGTATCGCGTAAATTCTTTAATTTTATTGCTGTATTAAAAAACGATATTAAAGTATGGTAAATGGCTTAATAAACAAATGAAGAGAGCATTGGGCTACCAATAAAGGACTATTTTCGTTTAAATAAACCGAATGAAGAAATCTTAAAGATATGCTTAGATCTCGCTTTCTGATTAAAACGGTGCGAAATCTGTTATCTTTGACATCGCTTATCGTTTGAGCATCATCTACATCTTTAGCGGAAAACTTCATAAGGCGAAATTTCGAGACATAACTTATACATTGTAACTAGTAACTGTTAAATTCCAGGGACCGGTGTAGAGTAGGTCAGATCTCCCTGTACGATGGGCCACTGGCCCAGTTCGGGGAGGCTGGCAAGTACGGCGACCTGTTCGTGGCGGCACTGCGCGCCTACGGCATGCTCTGCATCGGCCTCTACCGGTTTCGGGATACTTCGTCCTCGTGCGACGCGAGCAGCAAGAGATACGTCATTACCAATCCGCCGGATGACTTCATCTTGCTGCCCACTGATCAGGTATGGCCCCTAGAGTAGTCGATAAAATTTCATATCGGCTTGCATCACTTTGACATCGTCACCATGCGTCGTGAGCAGCAAGCGATTCACTATCACCAATCCGATGAATGAATCAGGTGTGTTACATACGAAATGCATCCTGTAACTTTTTCGCAAACAGCAAACAATGCGTTATTGTGACCAATCAATCCGTCAGACGATTTCATCTACCCTACTTTAACCAGTAGGTGTACTTAAGTATGATGCCTAGGGTGCAATACTTACAGTCTGATGTAACTCTAGCAACAAGTGACAAGTGCAAGTGCTGTCGTAACGAGAAGACTTCGAGTCTCGTTTCTTATCTTCTTGTGAGATTGTATGCAATATAAATGTTAAAGGCATCTTCGTCTTCTTCAATGACTATCATTTTCATTAATTTACAATGTCCTTTACGTTTCACGATTAATAATTTTATAAAAATGTTCAGCTTATTTTCGATGAAATCTATAATTTGAATGCATACCATCGTCATGATTAGTTAAATAATAAATCATTTTCATGTTTTCACGGATGACAAATAGCTGTTCCATCGTAAAATGTTAACTTTGTGCAGGTATTCGTCCTCATGCAGTTCGACCCCGGCGTGGAGTACCGCTCGTCGCGGCGCGCGGGCTCGGCCACGGGCAGCGGCGGCAAAGACGACGCCTCCTGACTGCTGCTGTGCAGCGCCCTTACCGACGGACCCTACTCCTACATATAAGCCTCCGGGCTCATAGGCGGTAGGGCCCGACGCCACTCCACAAGCCCCCCAAACAATTCACTTTTGAGTTATACTATTTTATCTAGGTTGCGCAAATCCTTTGGTTTTATCTTCACGATTCTTTCCATTCGAAGCCAAAATTCAAAGTTTTTGTGGTGATACCTTTTTCAAATTATTATAACTCTTACCCGATTTTATTTCTTCTTGCGTTTTAATTATTATTTGGAATTGGCTAGCTAAGTACAAGTTATTTTACACTTCCACTGACACGGCACAGCAATCTTCACCATACTCTTGAAATGCACCTTTTAAAGATGTATAGGGAAAGCCATGTTCAGGTTCCTATGTATCTTTTGCACAGTGAGCACTGCCTTCTATCTGTCTTGTAATTTGTGAACACTATCTCTTTGCATTGGTACACAGAGAAAACATTAAGAGGTTCCTTGACTGTTAAAATAATGACACTTCCATCAACGAGTCCAGTAAAATGAGCCACGTAACTTATTTAGCCTGAAAAAGTACCTATCTAATGAATATTTTGGCAGTCATGGGACTATTATCAAACAACTTATGGCAATCATGAAAAAATGCATAAACAAACACTTCTAATGCTGAGTCTAATGAGTAATGTAACATCAAACATTTTACCAATTGATACCACACTAATGTTGAAGTCCAAATTACTGAAGAATATTTCAACATTTAATTCAGTGCAACACTTCGACACTTTTTCATTTGAAACACTACACAGTCCATTTTGAAAAGTGATGGTCGACATTCGATTTTATCTACGGTTTTGACAATTGAATTAAAGTAAGTCTGTATAATTGTGTAAGTAAATATAACCATTATTTGTAGCGATATAATGCTCAATATTCAATGAACCTTTAAAACTTTTAATTGCACTACCGTGTAATTTCAGAACGAATTTAGTATAGGTAATGCATGCTTTATTTACTATTTCTTCTATTAGTGTAGGTTTATTTCTTTCTCTGTAGTTTTTACTATTTTTCTCGCATCTTTTGACTCATTCGGGACGCTTTCTCGGGGCTAAAGTATAACTTTTAAGCATTTATATTATCATCGACTGATCGAATACTCTTAAGCAGAACACTTCATACATCATGACACAAATGTGTTATAAGTTACTCGACACTACGTTAAAGTTATTGTTTTATATGGATTCACATTGAATCCATCACTTATACTTATATTTATATACTTAGTTTTAAGACACAACTGTTCAAAACTTGAAATGCACCTGTGGTAGTAGTATGCATACAGTTCCATCGCTTAGCTTACGTTTTATTTTATCGAACTTCAATATACTTTCATGTAAAATGTCCACTAGTTAAGGCAGTTTAGTTATTCTTTGATTTCGACGGCTTGAGACAGACGCGATTTAAATACACATCTTGGAACTTATCAGCGAGGGTAACTACAAGTGTTGGCTGCTCCAGCGCTTATTGTTGTCTTCGGCTAAATTCACAGACGTGTATATCTTTTCATCTGTTTCTGGTCGTCAAATTCTTTTCAACCTCATCTAGCACCGCATTTTGTTTATTTTTTTAATAAATTTTTATTGAATGATTGGTTTGTTTTGGTTTTATTTTGTTTTCCTATTGGGCGGGGGATCGGTGGACGTGGATGGCGGCGCTGCACACACAGAACACGCTCGCGACGACGCGTCGCTCGCGCGGCGCGGGGACGTCAGTGCAAAGTGTAATTTTGCTGTAAATGTGTGATATTATTTTCGAATCGTCGTTGTTACTGGCTTGTAAAGCCTGCGATGTATTTAGTGTTAACTCCGGGTGCTTTGACGATTGTGGACTCTTCATAGTTTAATGCCCTTTATTGTATTAGATAACTAAGGCTCAACTTTAATCGACTCCACGTGCAGACATACAATCGACTCGAACACCGGTGCAGTTGATTAGAGTTCCTTTTTAGAACTTTCTAGGTAATACGTGTAGTTACATTCGCCTCGCCAATATTAGTGTCATTTCTTCAGATCTGTCGGTGACGTCGAGCCGAACAAACTGACAAGATGTTTGATGAACCTTATGATGTAGATAGATAATGTGAACCCTTAAGTCCGCCACGGCGTCGCCCGCACGCAAATAGCACTTATTATAATAATAATTAAAAATACCTCAATTACCTGATAGTAAGTAAAGTTAGTTGAAATATTTTATTAATTTTCATCAAACATCCTGTGTATAGTTATCCACCATCACGTCATAGCATAGTGCCACTGACTTGCCTGCAATAGGCGGCCTCATTGCTCACTTCATCTAGAAAACTATACTAATGCAACGTCTGTTGATCGCTACGCGGGCATACGAAGTCAAAGTTCGCGCCCAACAAAATGACTGGATACTTCAATTGTAGAACTTTAATAACAGCACCATTGCCTGGTAAGTAGGTGGCAGTATAGACATCATTTCATTTTTCAAATAGAATAGGCAAAGCCGGCCTTATTGCAATTAGATAGTGGGTGTAATGTGACGAGAGAATCCAAGTGTGAACGGTCCCGACAACTCTGACAACTGATCCTAGTTCGTAAAGGAATTGAATGCAAACATACTGCCATATATTTTGTAATTCCGCTACATAATCCCATGGAAAAATACACATCAATAAAGTACAAAAAAATATCCGTGAGACATAGAGTCAAACAAAAGTCCTAAGTGATTAAAAAATAGAAAGCACCATTGGTACACCAAGTTAAAATTGGACAAATAAATATCAGAAATGTGTTCCATATATTCAATGAACAAAAAGGAAGTTATTTACCCTAGAGGTAGTATTAGAGGTCCAGTCGTGGGGTACTCAGGCTTCCGATATACCCTAAGATCTCAAGTTACCAACATTATATGTGGGCAGGAAACCACCAGTGCCAGCCAATTCTCTAGTTTTATTCGAGATTCCATAGAAGCAAAGAGAATAGAGCGCATAGAGACGGATTGTCAAGGTAAATTATGTAGCCACTGTAAAATTAGTGCCATCTTTCGACAGAACATAAAATTGTTAGAACGCCATTTGACTTTGATCCTTATTCTTTCACTGATATGTGTTAACTTATTAAATATTAATATTAACGCCATCTACTCGGCTATAGGCCAAAGGTATGGTGCAATCTTTTTGAGTGATGGCGCCATAACCTTGAGCCTACTCTCGAGTAGATGGCGTTAATATTAATATTTAACAAGTTAACACATATCAGTGAAAGAATAATGATCAAAGTCAAATGGCGTTCTAACAGTTTTAATCGTCTGTCGAAAGATGGCAGTAAATGTACTGTAGCTACATAATTTAATATGACAGTAACTCTCTATTTCAAATTCTCTTTGATAGAAGTAATTACATTATTTGAATAATGGAGATGATCGAACGACCGGAGAATAGTTCACAGCACGCATCGACAACAGAATGAAGATATAAGATAAAGTTTTGAAAAGGTTGTGCACGTTAAATTATTAAAATTATACTAAATTCGTCCGTCTGTTCTGTACTTACAATCGGAGCAGTGTCTTGGCTTGGGAGGCACTCGGGCGGCTGTTAGTTCGTATATGATCAGATGTTAGATGTATTCAGAGCTTGGTATCCGGTCGGTAGTGTCCATGCATGCAAGGAGCCCTCCTAGACGCCAAACTAGGGTAATGAGTAGAGTACCTGCAGCGTGCTACATTCAAAACATTTTTAAAACGATTTAGCTAGAATGTTGTATATAGTCAAATGTAATTTTGTATGTTACGTAAGAATTTTTCAAAATACATCTCCTTTGCATTAAAATAGAAGGCTATGACTACATTAAAAAGTTTATATTCAATACTATCGTGTGTAGATTGTTGTAAATTAGGCTTTATGTCTATGTCATTTAGGAATAGTGTTCGGAAGTCTCAATGTAAAAATGTAAAATACACGCTATTATTTTGGATTAATATGAATGTTAAATAAGATTAATATTAACATGACGATTTTTCCTTTAATATTTTTATACAGCATTACGAATATTTATCGCAATTAAAAGTTTATAGAGGTGGGTCAGTGTGCAATTTAACATAGTGTTTAAATTTGTATAATCGCCTTAACGAGAGAGAATATAGCCGTGTCCGTGCGTCTGCGCGTTGTAGTCCCGTGTGCATGAGCGGCTCCCGTTTGCTAGGTGATGTCTAAGATAGCCGGGGTCGCTGCTACCTCGCCGCTCCATCCAATACACGCAACTTTGTATTTGTTGAGTTTTGCATTCTGCTGTCCAGAGTGGTAGGCATGTAACTTCTGATCCCGATTATCCATAGTGTGCACTGTAACTTCCCAACGGCAGACCTTTGATGATTCTATACAAACCCGAATGCGTTCAACAAGTTTGTATAAATCCACTGAAGAACCGCGGTTTGGAACGCCAGGGTGCACAGTCTCTAAAGCATTACGCCCCTCGCGCTTTTTGCTTTAAGTATTAAATAATCGTCAGCGTGCTAGATGGGCTGATCGCATAAAAAGGCGACTTTCGGCTTGTCTGGACCGCACAATGAAGAACACATCCAAGAAACAAAGTGCTAATGACTTTTAATATCATATTCATCTTTAAATGTCTTCATCCATAAGAATATACAGGGGAGGTAGCGACGACGCCTTTTAGAAATGTATAATCCGCGGGCTTTGCCTGTCCCGATAGTTATAAGTACGTCACGTGATTCAGTTTTGTCAAAATATGCGCATATACCCGTATATATTTACTGTCTTGATGTGTTTTCATTATAATTACAGCGACGGAACTATGACATGTCATTTATCATCGAGTATATGCGCCGTATAGTACGGATGATGCTTCTATTCACCACTGATGCTAAATAAACTTTTGAGCTATTAAGCGGAAACAAAATTATGGGAGCGCGTCATTGAAATCACGTCATTAAAAACTTATGACGCATTCCACCACCAGTCAATTTTGTAACGTGACGCGAGTACACGTGAAATGAGTTTTAAGCGTATTCGTATCGCAAACTGACTGAAAGATTTTCTGGACCAAATACATCAGGTTGTATCTATGTTTATACGAGCAGTTCATTAGTGTCAAATAGAAGCATCCTGGTTTACCTAGAGTATTGAATGGATAGTTTAAGAGCATGCCGGGTCCTACTGTGATGGACACTACATATATTACAGTGCCTACTACTAATTCCCTTTTGTTACACGCAAAAAGGTCGAAAATTGATACCCGATTACGTTCGGCAACTCAGAATACCAAAGAATTTCGAAAATCCCTGAAAGTTTTTAGTAGGTTCAAATGAAACAATTTGAATGTTCTAATTCTAACGGTAAACAGTCTGTGATTGGTCCAGATCTGCCAATCAGAACACAAACCTTTGGATCTACAGTCTGGTCGAACTTATTGGGATTCTGAGATTGCCTATTAAGACGCGTATCGATCACTTTAGACTGTTTTAAGAAATATCAGAGAGTAGATAGTTATATTAGTTGTTACACTGAATACCCAGTAAGTAATAAATATCTATATCGAATGTACGAGAAGAAATATCGTAGTTTCGACAATCGGACTTTTTGACCATAAGGCCTGGATCTGATAAAGTCTGTGCTGCCACATAATATTAAAACTTTCTACTCTCTGAACACAGTAAAATCGCGATTCAGTTTTAGAATTAGGTATGATTACGCAGCTTTACGATAATTTAAATTTAATCTTATTTCGCAAGTTCTGCACCATTAGTTCATTATATGTTGCAGGCGCACAAACTATCACTGACGTTACTTTAAATATTACGTCCGTAAATCATTGGATATCTGTTAGTACGCGCGTATTTTCATTTCCTAATGAGTATCTCCTTATCTTACTAAATATGACAGATCTTAGTGGGGTTAGGATGGAGAGTGCATATTGTCACATATCACTTTTAAGGTATATTCTTAGAGAATGATAGCTGTCAGCGGCTAATTCTAATTGAATACATACACTTTGATGTACTTATCTTTTGTCTGATGCAAGATCTTTCTAATATTGGTGCATTATTGCAATTTTTCGACACGTCCTTTATCTATATTTTGAAAATATATGGAGTTAAGCTCTTTGGTTCATTGTAGCGCCATCTAATATTGTGACACATTTACTAGATGGCGGTATAGTATTAAGGGACAAATATTTTTACTCGTTTCAGTTTTGAATTGACACAGCAATCGTGGGCCGGTATACTCAAGGCCGATAAACGATTAGCTTTTATTTTTCTTATAAACTAGAATGAGCCGATGACATTGTGATTCAGGATCTACCACCTAAGCCATGTCCGCTCCTGAACAACCCCCCTAAACCTAGGAATATCTCGAACGAACTTATACAAACAGTAAATGCCTACTCGCAACTAGTAATCCACGTTCTGTGTGCATTAAATTCCTAGAATTAACAACATTGTTGACTATTGCTAATAGCTTGAGGTTGTTAACGTTTTTAGAAACGGAATGGTGAATTTTTCATGTATTATATACGTATATAAATAAATCTTACACTCTCTAATACCTACGATGTTCGCTAGACCCTTTTGTAAGCTGAATGCCATCTTATCGTGTTGTTACACATAGTCCTCTTTATTAACGTAGTATCAATATTATAATGATGGCTGTGAGGTAAATAATTGTAACAATTTAAATTTATACTGTGTAAAATTAATAAATAGCAACACAAAGCATCGCTCTGTCGCGAGATTGGTCTACAGATCTTACTTCTTGCCTTCATTTGGCACTGATTGGAAAAGTATCTCGAAAACTTAAGTTAAATGTGGAAAATTATTGAGTCTAAGTTCACAGTGCCAAATAGAAACGCATACGAGGGCGCGGTACAGCGCTACTTTTCGCAGCGGATTGCCACAATATTAATCTCACTTGCAAAAGACGAAGATATAAGGAGTTGTATCCAAGATAATTTTGTCGAAGGAATTTCGAGCTTGATAATTGTGGCAACCCCATACTAGAAGCTCACAGCTTTTTCAGCAGTTGCTCAAATTCTCAGCATAACATACCCCATGTTTTCACCGCTTCTAGTCGATCGTTTACAGAATACCACCGTGATTACCCTGGCAACATCACATTGCTCGCTGGCAACACAGTGACGAGTGTAATGTTGCCAGTATGTTCGAATGTATCACACCACAAGGACAAATTATTTAATATTGTTGATGTTGATTGTTAATAAAATGCAAATAATGTAAATATCAAAATAAATTCTGTATTTGTATTTGATATATTGCTTTTGTTCAACACCTACAATATAATATCCCTATCCCAATATGTAAAGATCCCTGATGCATTTATTTAGTATGACCATTTTATTTTCGACCGCCTAAGACGTCAAATGACGCGCGCGACTACAGCGTAATATCAACCTTCGTGCATTGCGATAAGCTTCACGATGACGCGCCGCACAAGATAGGTTTGTCATCAAAGTGTTAAACCTAACTTGTAAAGTAAGGGAAGTATATAAAATGACATCGTTTTTAAATTTAAAAATATATATTTCATTCTGATATGTTCTCCACAAGGAGTCAACAAAACTTTGAGAAACTAAGGCACTCCCTTAGTACACACAAATGAACAACATTATATCAATAGTTCAAAGGCACAGTCGCAAACCTTAACAGCAGTAATTGACTAGACACATTTTAATACTAAATTAATAATACTGCTACATTCACCTCCATAGTCAACTAACTTCCAGAGTAAAACTAGACCACTCACTCGTAGGTACATTTTCTAAATTATTTGTGCTATCCAACCCAAACTGTGAAAGTCTACCACGCATCTCAATATTGAATTCTGACTTTTCATTGAAAAAATCTTCTGATAGGCAAGATGGTGCCATTGGTTATAAAGAATGTTATCAAAAAATATGATAATTTAATGATTGCATCAAATGCGCCGGCAACTCAAATGTCAAATCTTGGAACATCCTCACGTCCGAATTTCTAAAATCCGACATTGGCATTGACAAACCTTGCTTGAAACAGCAACCAGCTTCTAGTCAGCAAAATAAACATTTGCCAGCAGTATACCAGACAGTAAATAAGCTATTTATTAAACACCATAAAAAAATTCAATACACTTATAATTCACTCACCAGAATAGTACGTTAACTTAGTTTCACCATATCCGTCACAGTTTTCCTTTACATTGAGATCATTTGTTACTTAACCCTGTCCAAATTATACACATGTTTTGATGATTTCCTCGTTTTCATATGTTTTTTCCCTGTACTAACTTTCCGTTTTTCTTCCTCAAGTAATAACGGTGGAAGCGAAACCTTTCTCACATTATTATGTTGGCCAAACGCACTGGGTAACCTGTGAGTGTCATAGTACTCAGGAGTGTGTAGCGGCTCCAATTTGGCCAAATCTCTACTCTTCGCCGTGATAACTCTGCCATTTATCCCGTTTTTGCGCTCCGAAGCGCTCATAGCCGTAGCATAATTGGATGGATCCAAAGATACAAACGATTTTGCACTGTTGCGATCATAGTTTACCGATGATTCGGGTCGCGAGTTTCGCATCCAGCGTGACGACGCGATTTCCGATTTTATAAAAGGATTCTGTCGTTTCCTTTGTAAAGGACTCCGTATTTGTATCGGTGTAATGTGTAGGAGCGAGCAAAATGAGTCAGGAAGCTCGTGCTCGTCTCCAAACATAGAAAATAGATTTACCTTTTCACGCTGCATTTTGGTCTCACTCAGGTTTTCTATGGATATTCTTGGGGAGTTCTGAGGTGTCACGTCGGTGCTGCTCTGAGACAGGCGCTCCTCGCTTTCACTGAATTCTTCGTAGTCACTATAGTGCATAGCTATTACCTCGTCATGTTCGATTCCTCTGAATGATGATCGCTTTTCTGGTAGCGAAATAGCTTTGCCGATGACCCTGGAAATTGTGATAAAAGAACAAATTACAGAATATTGTCTTTGGTTACCGCGATAGTTACTCATGAAATAAAACTATTGAAACGGATATATCGCGTATATTGAATTCATCCCGACGTCACCCGTCACCCGTTCACCTACCGATTCAGTCACCCGTTGACCATGAACGCTGTAAAGGGTTCGAAACGTCGGAATGAATTCAATATACGCAATATAATCCGTTTCAATAGTTTTATTTTAACAAATTACAGTTTATTCAGATAATATTAAAATCACGTGGATGGAGCATATACCACACAAAGGTGCTAATTTAGTAACATTAGAAAGATCTTGCGGCATTATCCTAATCACCGATCATTGGTAATCAGAGGATCAAATGACAGCAGGTTTAAAAAATATGTATTAATAAAGGTCTTTCAAGAGTTGAGAATGCAGATTTATTCACTTTAAATTATGAATGCAAAATTAAGCAATTACTATTGTATGCCTGCCTATAATGCCTGTATGTAATTACCTATTCATTGTAATTCTCTCTCATTTATTTAAATAAAAATTGTGTCCAAAAATTACGGCTCCTGATTTTCAAATGTTTTATGACCTGCTTACTTGTCAATATCCTACTGCTGTTTAAAAAAATCAGTACCTAAGCTGTGGATGCAACTGCCGCCACTGCTTGCACTCCTCAATGATCTGTGGCCGATTGCTTTTCTCCCCTTCCTCATTGTACAGAGTCCGCTCTATCCTCTCCCACTCTGCCGCCAAGGTCCTCGTGGCTTCTGCTGTGCTCCTTAATAATGCTGAGCCCGCACTGCTGTCACTTTCTTCACTGCGAAAATCTGGGGTTCCTGCAAGAAAAATTGTGTGATATACTAATGCAGCGGTTCTCAAGTTTTTATGTTACAAAACCCTTTTGGACAGCGGAATATTTGATGGAGCCCCAAATTAAAAATGTTTGTCTGCGCCATTGTACTGTGGACCAGATATAAACGAGCTGGTTTGTAATTTTTTCTCGCAGAGCCCCTACAGAGCCTTTGCGGAGCCCTAGGGCTAGGGCACTTTGAGAATGGCTGTACTAATGTATTTACATAATTACCAGAAAAGGGATAAGTTTGTCTCACTGAAATTATGCCTATAAAACTTTCTATGTGGTTGATTATGAGAAACCATACTTAAGGTGGTCTTCACATTGGATGCGGATATGCACGCTCTGGTGTGCAAGTGGGATGTCACTATATGCATAACAGTGTCACTCTCATATACCGGAGAGACAAGCAGATTTGCATCAGTGTGATAACCATATAATTAATGTAACATTATGTCTTGTTAAAAGTTATAATTTTAAAGGCAGCTGAGCATCCCTCTTTAGATCAGATAGAGATAAGACATGAAAAGCCTCTCAGAGATCTTTGTCACTTCTTGATGATAAGTAACAAGATGAAACTAGACTGTAATGTAGGATGATTACGGCAGTGTGCCAAGATCTCCACAGTCCACACACAAACATATTTTTTTGTATTAATTATTAGTGTACTGCAATGTATAGTACATTTCAATTATAATGTCCACCATTGGCAATCATTATTCAAACAAAGGCATAAAAGTTATGTCATTTTCTATATCAACATTAAAAGCATAGTCCATGAACTCTTTCAAAAGTAGACAAGATACACTTCAAAAAATGCATAATAAACACAAGTGCTGTGCTCGCATCAGCTCCAAGAGCTGCTAGTGTATAAATAAATAAACATTAAAAGGTTTTGAACTGGCAGGGCAAAGTGGTTAAAAACTGTAGTTTTATTCAATCAAAATTACTTTTAAATAGGTATTGTTATTTTATTAGAACTTGAAGAACTAAAAAAACATTTATGTCATTACTTTCATGCATCATTTTATCAGTAAGTACCACATACCTGTCTCACTTTCCGAATAGAAGTCTGAAAATGGAGTAGTAGGCCTCTCAGCACTGCCCAAGCGATAGGGCACTTCGAAAGAATAGTTTAAATTACGATTTACAAGATTATTCTTGCTAGCCGATAGAGCAGGCAGCTCAGAACGGTAATTAAACTTCTGCGAATTTATATGCGGCAAGGAATCAATGTATCTGTTGATACTCTTTTCACGGGCCGATAAATAATTACGCGCAGACATAATCACAAATTATTGAGCGCAAACTCCTTATTAGCCATAATTGATAGAAAAATAAAGAATTTCGTTAGGTGAGGTGAGAAAGTATATTTCATAAAATAACCGTACCAATTGTGATTTATTGAGTTTCTTTAAAAAATAGAAGAAAAGTTTGGAAAATAAAATCAATCAATCAAAAGGCCCGTCAATTTTGGTTTTACCTTAACTGACAGCCAAGTCTACCAACATCTTTGCAAGAAATTTTCTATGTGTCTATGTCATTATGATTGATCTTTATTTGATCTTTATCTGTACAGTGTTTTTCCCTGGCGTAACTCCGTAAACAGAGGTGAAAGTATGTAGCTTGCCATATTTTGTGCAGGAGCGGGCTTTAAACATGCGTTAAGTATCAATATAGTTTTTTCTTTGAATTAAAGTTTTAAGAGAATGTACGAACTGTTTTCGAGCAGACCTCATGTTGACATCTGTCAAAATACAGCTGCTCGCCTTGTCCATTGTCTGTCTGACAGACTGTCACTTGGCAAATCAAATTCACATTGGCTTGACTGGGCGGAGTGGGCCACACCGCAGTCCGGTAAAAAAATCGATTTATTAAATCAGTCGTGTTATGGAAATAGTTTAATTACTAACAAAACTAGCGAACATGTCTCAAGCATTCACTAAGAGCGGCGACAAAGGTCATGATGAGGTACATAGCATATTTCTTAGCTTTTTATCATAGTTGGTTAATTTTCAATTTGCCGCCTTTGTTTTGTTGAAAATGTGTTATTTTAGGGAGTGTGTGTTTTATTATTTATTTATTATTTTACGACTATGTCCGTAGTGTGTTATTATTATCATCCAGTTAGGAAAACAGTGTCAGTTTTGCCGCAAAGTGTCGCATTATGCGGTCAGGCGCCGTGAGCTCGCACGAGCTATCGATGGAACGATAAGGGTACAAATCTGCATTTGAACAGCTTCCTATTTTATGCCGATAAACAAACAATGGTGCCTCTGACCCATATTGTTACCCATTCAATATTAAACGTTGGAATTATTCTTATTGGATTGTTACACATTGTTGTAATCCATCACATCAGTAATTTAAATTAAAGCTGTGTAGTTTAAAATAAATGTCTACACTCTTTTGTATCTAACTAACAAAATTTCTTAATGTTTCCTTGCATGCTAGTTTAAAGACTGGAAGTTAATTTATTTATGTATTATTAATTTAACATTCAAATGAATAACTGATTCCTATTTGAATACAAATATATATGGTGTCCTTCTGTTTCATCTGCTGAGTTGTATCAGCTACTATATATTTAAATTTTACAGTAAATGTATAAGTTTATACATTTCTAGGTTTATTTAATTTTGTCACATTAGAAACAACATTTTTGACAGTTTACTAAAGACCCAGCTCTATTATGAAACCGTTTGCTGATAGAGAGCTAAAAAAAAATCTTTATATTATTTGTAGCTCCCGTATTACACTATTAACAGTCACCCATTGTGTGATAAGATAATGATGATAATCCCTTAAACTGACCTATTGTTCAGTCAAAGGAATAACGAAACACTAATGACTTTAAAGATAATTATGTCAATATGAAGCTCATGCTATTGATTTTACTTTTCTACTAATTGTCACACTAATGTGCATGTATATTTTTGTTGTATGAGCTACTTTGTCCCACTGCTGAACAGTCTTTCATGTATCGCAGTATTGAGCTGACATCCAGTAGTATACATTTTTTGATACATTACAGAAAATCCTCATGCCTTACACATACATCTTGCAAGTGCCGGGCAAGCAGATCCGGACCAAACTCACCTGTGCATTCAACAACTGGCTCAATATTTCTGATGAGAAGCTCAAGGCTGTTGGAGAGATTGTGCAGATGCTACACAACTCTAGTTTACTGTAAGTTTGATTTATTACTATACTTACTCTGTATCTTTAGGTATCTAAATAAAAGTAAACAAAATCTACCGTCAAATGGTCCTTAAGCCAGTTGAGGGCAGATGGAAACATTACATGATCAAATAATGTAGGTTAAAGTCAGGTCGTTCAGTGACTGATCCAGGCGGTTTTGTATTTGGTTGGTTAACCAATAAATGTTATAATTACCCGAAATAGTACAAATTGTTTGTTTACTTTTATTTATATACCTAAAGATACAGACGCTTAAATCTACACTTTTGTCTGTGTGGAATGATGATGATGATTGATAAAAACTGTCCTATGTCCTTCCCTGGGCCTTAAACTATCTCCATACTTAAACTTATCTAAATCAATTTAGCAGTTTAAGCATGAAGAGGTAACAAACAGAGACAGAGAGAGAGCTTTTATAATATTACTAAATTAGGGATTATTACACAAAACATTGATAATCTCTTGGAACAGGGTTTCCCAAACCTTTTACTTATGGGCCAAGGCTAGTCTTCTGCTTCTAATAGCTTGGAAACCCCTGCTTTAGTACAGTCAGCATCAGATAGACAGAGCCAGCAAATGTGGTGAAATATGTTGGAACATATGCGAAAATTTATGGTAACAAAAGGTGTGTTATTAGACTTATTAGGTACAAAATTACCCCCCACTCTGAAATTCACTGACCAAATGTTCCAAAAATAATGGCGGCATTCCCTCGCTGAACGGCCAGTGATATTTATTGGACCAGGAAATAACCCGAGCGAGGGTCGCATGACATGACACGGGACACGGTGTTTTAATTAACATTATCACAATATATATTCTGTATCTTTAGGTATTTAAATAAAAGTAAACAAATAATTTGTACATTTTCGGGTAGTTATAAATTTTATTGATTAACCAACCAAATACAAAACCACCTGGATCTGTCACTGAACGACCTGACTTTAACCTACATTATTTGATAATGTAATGTTTTCATCTACCCTCAACTGGCTTAAAGAGCCATTTGAGGGTAGATTTTGTTTACTTTTATTTAAATACCTAAAGATACAGACTATAGGTACCTACAGTCGCCATCAGATATATCGGAGCGGCCGAGGCGCTCACAAATATCTGAACAGGCCTCTATTGTCAAGGCGTTAGAGTGCGTGTTCAGATATTTGTGAGCACCTTAGCCGCTCCGATACATCTGATGGCGACTGTAAAATACGTATATTCGCAGAATCGTTGTTTTATCTTTATTTTTTGGAGCTTTCGTCTTCGTCATACTGTTAAACCGTTAGTTCCCTTCTCAGAATCTTATTTTTGTTCATGGTTTTCCTCGTCATAGTTACGCGTACTCCGCACGCGCCAATACTCGAAATTTTGGTATTACGTATACCAAACATCGATAAACATCTTGAATGGCCTTACTCATCATGTAAAACAAACAGAACGCCGTACAACCACCCAATTACAGTCCAGTACTAGAACTATGGTTCACAAGGTCAATATAATGAAATGATAAAATAAAAAACCGGCCAAGTGCGAGTCGGACTCGCGCACGAAGGGTTCCGTGCCAATAAGCAAAAAATGGCAAAAAAATCACGTTTGTTGTATGGGAGCCCTATTAAATATTTATTTTATTTTGTTTTTAGTATTTTGTTATAGCGGCAACGCTGGCAACAGAAATACATCATCAGTGAAAATTTCAACTGTCTAGCTACCACGGTTCTTGAGTTACAGCCTGGTGACAGTCAGACAGAGGGGCAGACGGACAGTGGAGTCTTAGTAATAGGGTAGGGCCCAGTTTTGACCTTTTTGATACGGAACCCTAAAAGCAATCAATCTATGTATATGGTCCGCCGACGCAAGCTCCTGACAACACTCCTCGGTACGGAGTGAAACATGTCGAGCGTCCTTTCGATACTTGCGTATTAAATATACGTGTCATCATCATATCAGCCCCCCCCCCCCCCCCCCCCCAAGGAGTGCCACAATGACCGGTTCCAGCGGTCTCCCGCGACCTTTACCAGGTCGTCAGTCCACCTTGTGGGGGGTCTACCCACGCCGCGCCTTCCGGTACGTGGTCGCCACTCGAGAACCTTTCCGCCCCAACGGCCATCGGTTCTACGGGCAATGTGCCCCGCCCACTGCCACTTAAGTTTAGCGATTCGGAGGGCTACATCGGTTACTGTATACATACATACATGTTTATTAAATATTTAATACACAAGTTCAATGCCTATATAATTATTAATTATAAATATCAATGTTCTTTTAGGGTTTGTCTAAGTTTTTTTTTATAAACATATTTTGCCATGTCATAAAACTACGGCATTTAAATAATAATCACACCTGAACAAAGATATTCGAATTAATTTCGGACCATAGTTGGAAGATTTTTGATTTGACGACCGGTCTGACCTAGTGGGTTAGTGACCCTGCATGTGAAGCCGATGGTCCTGGGTTCGAATCCCGGTAAGCGTATTTATTTGTGTGATGAACACAAATTATTTGCTCCTGAGTCATGGGTGTTTCCTATGTATATAAGTATGTATATCGTCGCCTAGCACCCATAGAACAAGCTGCTATTTGGGGATAGGTTGGTCTGTGTAAGATATCCCTTAATATTTATTTATTTATACTTGGGTAGTTTTACCTATTGTGGTACATTTTCACGCTACAGAAGCGTCACAAATAGCAGAACTTAAGGACACTATCGACATACTTAAAATACAACTCGAAAGCGCACATGAGGAAATAACTAATTTAAATGTTGATGTAACACGATTAACAAAAAATCAAATCGACTTGGAGCGACAAATTGCTACCCTAAAAACTTTACTCAGCGACAAAACGCCAAGTCGCAGATCTACTCCGAAAAACAAAATTAAAGCTTCGAACACCTGGATGACACCGAAAAACTCAACTACGACATCTCCAACATCGGACAGTAACCCCCTAAATAAAATTAGAAAGACATTGACGATGTGTAACTCTTCACCAGTAACTCAAAACCATGAGCAACCCCTGCACAAGGCCACGATGACAGATGAACAATGTTTGGACAAGGTCAACACTCTCAACACGACGCAGGTGAAGACTAGTACGATACCCTTGCCTTCAGCTCTACCAAGACTCATAGAAAACGGGAAACATGACTCAATACCTAATATTGTCATTGTCGGCACCCAGCAATGCGTTGGTCTCGCTTCAGCTTTAACGCGTTCAAGAGAGACAAATAATTACGTAAAATATAGAATTACAGCTATCACAAAACCATATGCTCTAAGCGCTGAAATAACGAAGAACTGTCAGGCGGCGGAGTTAAAACCACAAGACAAAATTGTGATATGCATTGGTGAAAATGATCACAATATGCAATATACTCTATCTCAGCTGCGAATTATACTTAGAAAGTTTGCTAGCTTTACAGTGCTAATATTAAGTGTTCAAAAAACTGTACATGTAAATACAATTAAATTGAATTTCGCGATTGAAAAATTATGCAATGAATATAAAAATAGTCACTTTATTAATTGTTCGTATAATAAACTTTTTAAAATGTGTGACTCAATTAACTATCAGATAGATTGTATTGACTACAGCAACAAATATTTAAACTTAAGTGAACTTAAAAAATTGATAGTGCGTAATGAACCAAGCCAAAATAAAACTAGTAAAACAAAATTAGCTCAGTTAAAAAAAGGCACTATTCCATATTATTTTGCACGTGCTAACTCGGAAATACTTGCGGAAACTGTGGAAAAGACTCCTTTACAATATTCCACGGAAATTAATCGGACAAAAAAGGGAACAATAACATATTACTTCCCAGTAGTGAAAAAGAGTGGGTTTTTTCGAGCCTAAAGATTCAATTGCTGCCGATTTTTTAGTTTTCCACCAGAATATAGCTAGTATATTAGCCAAGCAGGATATACTACAACTAACATTAAATGAACTAAAACAAAAAAACTACGTTCCGAACATCATATGTCTAACGGAGACATTTCTAAAACCTGGTTACGAAAAATACGTAAATCTCTACAATTATGAGATGGTAGCTGGATTTTGTAGAGAGAAACAAAGAGGGGGAACATGTATTTTAGCTAAAAATGGTCTAAATTACAGAGAAATAGCATTTCCAAAGAATCTGGCCGCGGAAAAAGTATTTGAGGTTTGCGGAATAGAATTGCCACAACAAAAGCTTGTTATTATCTGCCTTTACAGAACTCCGTCATCTAACCCAAAAATATTTATAGATAAATTGGATTTATTGCTTCATGAGTTACAAAATATATATAAGACAAATATGCATATGGTAATAACCGGCGACTTTAATATAAACACACTGAAAAAAAGCTCTACGGTAACAGAATTACAAGATCTCACAAAAAATTACAATCTGACCTTACATATTAAGGTACCTACTCGCAAGTCCTCATGCATAGACCACTTTCTTAGTAATATCCCTAATGCCAAGGCAACCGTTCTTCCACTTTATCTGTCCGATCATGATACGGCACAACTGTTGAGCTTTCCTATTAACATGGCAGAACCGAAACCCGCTACCTTTTATATCTATAAGAGAGACTACAGCGTAGACAACTTAATAAAATTCAAATATTGTTTGCAGAATCTTTCTTGGTCAGAGATCTACGAAGAAACCAATTTAAACAAGGCATTCAATAACTTCCACGAATTATTGTGTCTCTTCTACAATCTTTGTTTCCCTAAGATACGAATAATGGTAAATAATATCAATAAAAATAAACAAAACTGGATAACTAAGGGTTTAAAAGTGAGCTGCAAAACCAAACGTAAAATACGATACAAGTATTATAGGGATAAAAATGATACACATAAGACTATGTACACCAAATATTCGAATTTACTAAAACGGTGTATTAACAACTCTAAAAGGAATGCGAACATAAAATTTATTAAAAAGAGCTCTAATAAATGTAGAGCATCATGGTTAGTAATAAAGAACCGAATATCTAGCTCAAAGCCACCAGTAACAATAGAACGTATCATGCATAACGACACAATAGTCTCAGATCCAGTGGAAATCGCCACTGCCTTTAATGATTATTATGTAGAGTCTACGCACAAATCACAAAATCCTCAGCCCATAAACAGTAGCAATAATAATATTAGAAGCAACTCCATGTTTTTGAAACCAGTGTCGGAAACAGAACTTAAAAACGTAGTGATGTCTCTAAAAAACACTAAATCAGAAGGCTATGATGGAATCAGTACAAGCATAATAAAGTCTTGCATTAGCGAAATCGTGGCCATCTTAACACACTTAGTAAATCTATCGTTTCTGTCTGGAACCTTCCCTGAAGCTCTTAAAAAGTCGGTAGTTAAACCTCTATTTAAGAAAGGTAAAAAAGACGATATAGGTAATTACCGCCCAATAACATTAATACCTATACTATCAAAAGTCTTTGAGAAATGCATGCATAAGAGATTGCTTGATTTCTGTACAAAATACAGTATTATAAAAAAAGAGCAATTTGGCTTCCAAAAAAACAAATCAACAACTTTAGCCATTTTTTCGATACTGAAGCTAATATTGACTAGTCTTAGCAGTAATTATTGGACCACAGGGCTATTTTTCGATTTATCTAAAGCCTTTGATTTCGTCTCTCATAGTCTATTATTAGCAAAACTCGAAAAACTCGGTATTCGAGGGCCGGCTCTCCAATGGATATCATCATATTTAGAAAACAGATTTCAATGCGTCAAAATTACAAGAAAAAGTGAAACTAATGAGATAACTAACTACTCATCTGGATTTAGATGCAATACGTACGGAGTCCCACAAGGAAGTGTTTTGGGCCCAATACTATTTTTACTTTACATTAATGACATCACGGACATAACAAACCACAGTTGTATTTTATTTGCTGACGATATATCTATGATTGTAACGTCCAACAAAGATAATTATACAGTTAATGACCACGAACAAGATGTTAATAACACGATCAGTAAAGTAAAAGATTGGCTTTATTCGAATAACTTAAAAATTAACCTAGGCAAATCTAAATTTATGAATTTTAATAAATCAATGAATCCGAATTTGAATATTAATCTGAATATTTCAGGCATAGAAAATGTTACGCAAACTAAATTCCTAGGAGTAATTCTAGACGAGAATTTGGACTGGAAGGCACAATTGGAGAACGTTGCTAACCGGATAAATAAATATGTGTTTGCACTCAAACAACTCGGTAGAGTTACTGATACCAAAACGGCAATATCCTGCTATCATGCATACGTAGAGTCCGTTTTACGCTATGGCTTAATAATATGGGGCAATAGCACCGATTTAAATAGAGCCTTTATTGCACAAAAAAAATGCATTCGTGCAATACACGGGATGCGACCAGGTGAATCATGCAGACCACTTTTTAAAAGGCTTGGTTTGTTACCTCTTCCGTCTCTTTATATTTATGTAATGTGCATGTTTGTTCATAAGCACAAAGATTTATTTAAAAAAGCCTGTGACAGCCATCCACGCTCTTGCCGCAATCCGGATAGACTACTTCCTGATGAACATCCGAGATTAGCGAAACATAAAAAAAGCTGCACGATTATGTGTCTTAATATGTATAATGCATTACCTAATGATATGAAGACATTAAATATTATAGCATTCAAGCGACAATTGCATCAATGGCTAAATAACTACAATTTTTATAGCACAAATGAATTCTTGGACATGAAATTTAATTAATTAGACTTGACCTGTATAACATTAATAATTAATATATATAAATAGAGACATTATTTTATATGTTTTGCATGATAGTTTTAAGTCTTGTACATATTTTGCATACCATTTATGGTTAAACATAAAACCTACCACCTATCGCATGAACACCGATGTACCTGGTAATGTTTATTGCAAATAAAAGATTCTTATTCTTATTCTTATTCTTTTCGTTACTAATTATTGATTGATGGTAATAATCAATATGATCACATTGATCATGCCATTTACTTGGTAGGCAGAGTTAAAATCTTAGTAGAGTTTCTTTCCCTTGATAAAGTTTTCCTTTTAACTTGCGAATCGATGCTATGAATATTGTAATAAGCTTGAAGGCCTTGATCTCAACTTTTTTAGTATGCAGCGTTAAAGATAGGTTCATTAAGTAGGCTTTAGGCTTATCTGAACTATTAGTTATACTGCAAAACGTAATTCAAGACCAAAAAAAGTAAGACAATGTTCTTTTTACTAGCGCGTCTTGTATTTATGTAAAAATAAGTAGTTTTTTAAATCGTAGGAGTGAAATTACTAATAAATAATTTATATTAGCGTGATTATTTATCAAAAGGAATTTACTATTTTACAAACAAATTATTGCAGTGGCAACATTGTCTTACTTTTTTTTGGTCTTGAATTATGTCTTACTTTTTTTTGTCTTGAATTACGTTTTGCAGTTTAGATTCGTAATACATTATAAAATAGTCGCGTAATATACAGCGTGTTTTTTTTAACTTCCTTAATTTCAAGGGTGCATTTCAAAACGCGTACCTACTCGGTTTACGCGTCTTAAGATAAAGGCCACTGCGAGTGAACGGATAGAGTCTGATGTCGGAGGGATAGCACCTAATAGGGTCCCGTCACACTCACCCGTTGGGCACGAAATCTTAAAAGATACTTGATTTGCTTTAATTTACGAAAGAACTGAGTCCAATGGTTTTGATTTATTTACCTTTAAGAACAAACATTCTAAACGGTCAGACTACAGTCGCTAGTAAATTAATCGAATAGTTTCCCCTCCGTTAATAAACGGCCTTCAATTTAACAGTATTTACGATCATTCAGATTAATCGATTCGTTCCATTACATCATGACTCACGCGGAATACCCATGCCACAATGTGTGGAACATGTCCATCAATAAAAAGCTCTAAACAGTACGATATTCACGGGTTTTAGGATCTTTTGGTCTTAACAGAAATTGGTTGATGTAACTATTCCAGAAACTAGTTAATGGTGCCATTCCAGAGTATTTACGTGATGTGACTGTTTGGAGTTCAACGTAGGTACTTGTAAAGTCTACGTAGGTGACCGATACTAGGTTGTTTATTAGTCGATTTGGTAAATTGATTGGAAAGTATTTATAGTCTAATGGTTGGTCGTATACAAAAGCTTTAAGCTTTTACACAGTTTTATTTAGGTTCACGGTGTATATTTATTTGCTTCAAATCTTATGAATAAATATACATGCATATGAGAAGTACAGTGAGCAATAAATGTGTGTGTCACAGTTTTTTTTATTTGACAGTCACTTCTTCATGGTTTTTTTACTTGGATAACTAAGAGAACAATATTTAGTAAAAAAATCCTTTATGAACTTCACGTCTGACTTCCAACAAAGTAGAAAGTTCTCTGATAATACCTACATTAAAAGTTATTCTTAGATAGTAAAGATACTTTCCTCGTATCGTCATGTCCTAAGTCCATTAGTTACGAACATAGGTACATATATTTATGTTGTCATACGCCGTGTCCTAAAATGAATCGTGAACGTGACAAGATAGTAAATGGGCCTACGTCATTGTCATTACCTACCAAGAAACACTGTTTACTCGTAATTTCGTTATCGGACATATTGTAATTCTCACGCTTTGTTTATGTTTTATCTTATTTGATATCTTTGTTGTTTGGGGACCTATTCCTTTATAAGTAATGGCGTAAAGTAGACAATTATGGTGACCTCTCGTTGTATGTTTCATTGTTTTAAAATGAGAAAACGTATGCAATTCAGAGCACCAACACCCTCGTCAACATATACCTATCAATTAGGGAATGTAAACCGGTTTTCAATTGTATGAAGAAACCGGTTATTAACCGAAATTACATACAAATAAAAACCGGTTTACATTCCCTACTATCAACCCGATTTAATTTATTTATTCTTCAATTTAGGCGTTAACACAATGCACCAATGAATGTCAAAAAATTAAATTAAACAATTAAAATAATCACAAACATACATTAAATTCATAAACGGTAAACTTTTTTATTGCCTGAGAGAAAATGTTAAGCATATACGATAAAACCGCAGAATGCCGATCAAATTTTATCGTTAGTGTACATTTGGATTTGGATATGTATTATACTCTCGCTTTTATGTATGTATCTACTCGTTATTGATTTTATATCTTACCTTTAAAAATATAACGAAATTATATCGTGTTATTTATTGTATAATTACCTAAACGTAGACGAAGGACGTAAGTTGATAAGATAAATACTAATGTTCTTCATATTTTGTTACAGGGTAGACGACATTCAAGACAACTCAATACTTCGTCGAGGGATCCCCGTAGCACACTCCATCTACGGCGTGGCTAGCACGATTAATGCGGCCAACTACGTCATGATAATCGCGCTAGAGAAGACTTTGGAGTTAGGGCATCCGATGGTAAGTATACCTCGGTGGTCACTAGTCGGCCTCCAAATAAGATCCTTTATTGTGAATCTTTAATCTGAAAGATAGAAAAAGAAAACAAGCACCACCAAAAATGAGATGGGAAGACGGAATTGTAAAATTCGCAGGGAGAGAGTGGACTAGACTGGCGAGAGACAGGGAAAAATGGAAAGGGATGGAAGAGGACTTTGCCAAACGGCATACAGACCAAACCGATGTTGTCTGAAATAGTAATATGATAAATTATGTATGTATTTTGATAAGTTGTGTACAATAATATGTAAATTCTTAAACTGTAAAATTTGTCTGAATAAAAGGTTTATATTATTATTAAATCTGTAGTCCGGTGGACTTATAGATCAATATGTAACAATAAGTAACATTTGGTCCTTTAACTGAAATAGATGTCATATCCTAAACTAAAGGATAAGTGACCAAGGGCTCCAGTGCCCGATCTCGGATTCGATCTGGCGTTTTCAATTTCCGCGGCTTACGCTATAATTCTAATAATAATACCTAGCCATAATCACTAAACCTTAATATAAAACAAAGTCCCTGGCCGCGTCTGTCTGTTTGTGTGTATGTATGTTCGCGATAAACTCAAAAACTACTGAATCGATTTTCATGCGATTTTCACCTATCAATAGAGTGATTCTTGAGGAAGATTTGGGTGTATAATTTGTTAAGGTTTTGTGTAACCCGTGCGAAGCCGGGGCGGGTCGCTAGTTTATAATTTAAATAGTAGTGTTTCTAACTACTTAGACCCTTTGAACGCCAGTGTGCTTCGCGTTATCGTGAACCTTATCAGAATGCACGATGGTTGATATTGGGGCACTTGACGTCTTTGGTAGTCAACAATGTTCATCATTTGGTTCTTGTTTCAGGCTACGGCGGTGTACACAGAGCAACTTCTAGAACTACACAGAGGGCAGGGCATGGAGATCTACTGGAGAGACAACTTCCGCTGTCCATCAGAGGAGGAATATAAAGAGATGACTGTTAAAAGTAAGTTAATTCATGTGTAGTGTTTTCATTTAATGGCATTATTATGTGACATTTTTATCTAACACATCCACTACACAGGAACAAAATGTGTGCGCTAATGACACAAATAAATTCCCTTATCCTGAAGCGAAAACAGGACCAACGCTTTCATAGGCAAAGTCACCAACCAACCAGGCCAAATAACCGTCAATTTGTGGTAAAACTTAAAGTTAAATCTGCTAACCGAATAGTTAAGAAGACAGATACGTAAAAAAATAACAACTGAACAAAAAAGTATGAATCTAAATACATGTTCGATGACATGTTAAAGACATAAATACGATTGCTTATGGAACGTAACTTGAACTAAATATTGATAGAACATTTATTAATTAGTTACCAACACGAATCTTTACGTGTAAAATCCAAGGATCTTTTTGGTTAGAGCTTTTTGGCAAATACGCAAAATGCCTAGCAAAACTGGTTAAGATTGAACTCCGGGTCCATATGTTTATTTTTATTTTTTTATGTTTATATCCACGGTTTTGGGATCATGACTTCATGGTAGTATTTTTGGGATTTCGCCCCACATGTGTATTACTCATCAGATGTCTAGATTGCGCGAAGTCACTGCTAAAAATAAATCGTCTCGCGTTCCCATCGCAAATTGTAAAATGCATTTATCAGATACACGTCGTTAACCTTGAGGAGTAATTAACAGACTGCAAATTGTTAACGTACTATTAGACGATAGAACATTTTTATGATGCACTAGCCCCTGCCCGCGACATTTCCCGCGTAGAAGTTTCTAAACTACCAAACCTTCCTCCCGTCTTACACCTCCCGCATAGTATGTAGATACAGCAACTTAAACGTATTATGCGGCGCATAATATATATTTTTAAAATATATCCCTACGTTTCGCTCCTTTTGCCAGTCTACACGTAACTACGAGCGTGGCAAAGGGCACGAATCAAAAGAAAAGAACGTCAAATTTTAAAAATATGTATAGGCACAAACGGCTTTAGGCACCCCCTTGTACATTTTGAATTTCGCGCCTTTTTCCACAATGGTTTGTCATACTATAAGGCCGCTTGTAAACGTCCGGTGTTTTCGCCGGACAACGGACCGTGTTACGCGACTACGTCCAGATTTGTATGTGGCTACCGACAACTACGACCAAGAAAACAAGACATCGTCGCCGAACACGCACATTTGTCCTGTGAAAACACGGACGTGTACAAGCGGCCTAAATGCCGCCAGTTCCACACTGTCACAGAAAAAAATAATACTACTATTGTACAGAACGTTCACTCTAACAAAACGCGTCTATTACGAGAGATACGACCGCAAGGTGGCGCAAGGGCGAGCAGGCGTCCGTTCCGTAGCGGTGCGCGACAACTAGGTACTACTGCTACACACCAAAATTGGTGTGGGCCGCATGTACTTGTAGCGACGCGACGAAATCGCGGAGTGGGCCACGCCTGACACTGTTTATTTTTGCACAGAAACCGGCGGTTTGTTCATGTTGGCTATCCGCCTCATGCAGCTGTTTAGTGAGAACAAGGCGGACTTCAGCAAATTGTCCGCCATCTTGGGGCTGTACTTCCAGATCAGAGACGACTACTGCAATCTGTGTCTACAGGAGGTAAGCCTTCGACAAATCGAGTAAATCTAATGAAATTAATGACTGATACGTATTTTTATATTGTGTTCGGTTACCGCGATAGTTATTCATAAAATAAAACTACAGAACTAGACGGATTATATCGCGTATAACATCCCGAATTCCCGACGTTGCGAACCCTTTACAGCGTTCGTGGTTTCCTCAGTCACCCGTTGACCACAAACGGTGTAAAGGGTTCGAAACATAGGGATGAATTTTCGATTGATTATATACGATATAATCCGTCTAAATAGTTTTATTTCAGTAATTTACGATTAGTGTAACAAAGTCAAACAGCTTTATGAATGTTAAACTAACATTTTAGTAAATAAAAACCTTTAACCCGAGAAGATAGTTACGATAAGCAACAAAAACTATGACCGAACTACTTAACTATTGATTTTGCTACCTGAAGCCTACCGCAATGATATATATAGTTGGTCAAACCAATTTGTCAGTCAGTAAGAACCAGGAAAACTATACTCATCCTTTTCTTTTGGGTGCTAGTAAGACAAAGATAGATTCTCTCTGTCTATGATTGAAATGAGACAGTCCTTTGACAAACTATATTATGTAACTTGATGCGGCGACAGTAACAAAAAACAACATAAAACGTAGAACATTAATCCACTTATCCTTAAAATCACCTACATTTCTGACATTAACCGCATGACTAATAGACATGCGAAATCAATTATCTTGTGGGTGTCACATTGGTGCCAAACGAGGTCTACTTCACAGAACTAATCCTAATAAATAAAACATGATATGGTAAGGCTGCAGTTATATTAATATTCATATCTACCGCTTCTGAGTTAGTGTTGGTATCACTGGTATCAATGCATTCTGCATAAAATGATGGGGGTTTGTACGCTATTAACCAAGCTGTCTTGCCAATTTAAGATTTTCCTTCCTCGAAGTGATGTATTGTCGTTTTTTACTGTCACGGAGGTATGTTACGTTGAGCCATATACCACTTAAAAGGTAATCTCGTTTCTCAGAAATGAGTTAGTCGATTCTAAGCGGCATCAAAAACGTATTCATATTCGTTGAACCAGAATCGTCAAACGTCAATTTTTAACAACCAGTGATACCGCATAATGTACCACGCCCCGCGATTGTTGATCCATTTATGGTCCTAGCTAAACTGGTTGTTCAATACTTGCGCTATGGAATGTCCAATTTAGCTAGAACCCTAAATGGCATAACAATCACGGAGCGTGACTGTACAACGACATCTACTTCAGTTCCAGTTCCAGGCGATTCCCTTTACACGATTTTTTCACGTCTTCTACTATTATTGACGACCGGTCTGGCCTAGTGGGTAGTGACCCTGTCTGTGAAGCCGATGGTCCTGGGTTCGAATCCCGGTAAGGGCATTTATTTGTGTGATGAACACAAATATTTGTACCTGAGTCATGGGTGTTTTCTTTGTATATAAGTATATATGTATTTATCTATACAAGTATGTATATCATCGCCTAGCAGCCATAGTACAAGCTTTGCTTAGTTTGGGGCTAGGTTGATCTGTGTAAGATGTCCCCTGATATTTATTTTATTTATTTTATTTTTATTATCAATCACTCTTTAAAGTCTTCAATAAGGCAAGACCGCCTACAAGCTCTTTGGGTAAGGGGAACCCATGCCCCAATGACCTTCGATCTGAATCCCTTAGTTTTCTAATGTTTTTGGTAGCTTATGATATTAACAAAAACGGCTTTAAGCAATATAGTACCTATCCCATATTTACTTCAAAGTTGTCTTCGAGACATTTGGCATCAAAGTTGTAAAGATTTTATGCCAAAAAACTGGGTTTTCTGGCCATAACTTTTGTGTTAATTAGTTTAAAGTTAAAACCCTAGACACGTTTTTAGAGACGACAAAGACGAGCCCAAATATGTGGATTTCGTATACGTTACATCTTTAACAGCAATCGAGATACAAAAACAGTGTTTTTAGGGTTCCGTACCTCAAAAGGAAAAAACGGAACCCTTATAGGATCACTCGTGCGTCTGTCTGTCTGTCTGTCTGTCTGTCTGTCTGTCTGTCTGTCCGTCTGTCACAGCCGATTTTCTCCGGAACTACTGGACCAATCAAGTTAAAATTTGGTACACATATGTAAGTTTGTGACCCGAATACGGACATGTAATGTAAACAAATGAATTTTAAACATGGGGGCCACTTTTGGGGGGTAAATGAAAAAATGAAAAAAAAATTTTTTCAAACTATATCATGTTACATATCAAATGAAAGAGCTTATTGTAAGGATTTCAAATAATTTTTTTTTATAATTTTCGAATCAACAGTTTAGAAGTTATTCAAGAAAATAGGCAAAAAATGACCATTCCCCCCCCCTTATCTCCGAAACTACTAGGTCTAAAATTTTGAAAAAAATACATAAAATAGGTCTATACCTATAGATGACAGGAAAACCTATTAGAAATGTACAGTCAAGCGTGAGTCGGACTTAATTACAGTTTTTAATCCGACCCCTACGGATTTTTTAAAAAGATTTCACTCACGTTTCACATAAAAAATACATTGTTAACAGTGCCGGATTACTTAGAGTAGTAGTTTTCTTAGAGTAATTGGTGATAATTTTCTGATAAGATAATCATTTTAAATATTTAACGGTCTTACCTACTTACGAGTAATTGTAAGGTAAAATTAAAAATAATGTTTAAAAAAAATGTTAAATTGAGAGCTAGCTTAAAGTTTTTTGTACTCGTCGACTTTAATGGTTGAATTAATAAAGACTTTGTAACCAATAAGCAAAACAAGCACGTGCTTACGGCACCACGTTCAGGGAGGGCACCAAAATGCCAGGTTGAAAAAGGTGAACAAATTTTAAAATTAGGGACAGACACATCGTTTTTACCACACGATTTTTTTAGCTGTCCAAAAGCTAATTTGCAAAAATAATGGCGCGTAATTCTTTGGGAAACAATCGGTAGCAGTAGAAGAGTCGTGATTACATGCATAGATTCGATTTCAACCCACTCTTTTGCGGTTCGGCGTTAGGTCTTATGCGAGGCCTTCTGCCTTACGGCAAAGTGGATCTTCTGCCTTAATTACACTTGGGCGTGGATCCAAATCCAAGCTTTCCTCTTTCGCAGCTGGGCCTACTGCCTTTCTCACACTTCGCCAATTCAATTCCAAAGCTTTCTGCTTTCTTGCATATTTTATGCATGAAAACAACCTCGCTGAGACCCTTAAATATCGAGCCCTATGTGAAGCTAGGCTGATAGAAAACTGTCCCATCCCTTCTCTGTATGAAATCCTGGATTCGCGCCTGGTTGGGACTAAAATTAAAATTGCGTTTTTATATCGAAAAATTTTCGCGCTCGCTTCGCTCGCGTTTTCAATTACTTTATAAGGATATATGATAAAGGTGACATTCGGGTGGCGACTGCAGCAACATTACTCTGATGCAACGTTACTGCTGCAGTACTGTCAACTTCCGTGATAAAATGATGTGACTGATTTCCATACTAAAAGTAAAAATGTACAACTGTCTATCATATTGCGTTTTTATATCGAAAAATTTCCGCGCTCGCTTCGCTCGCGTTTCTATTACTTTCTACGCTATGATAAAGGTGACATTCGGGTGGCGACTGCAACAGCATTAGGTACTCTGTTGCAACATTACTGCTGCGGCACTGTCAATTTTCGTGATAAAATGATGTGACTGATTTCCATTCTCAGCTGTAATGCGGCAATGAACTTCTCTCAATTTACCAAAAAATCAATGTAATCTTGATGACCCTAGGGAGAGGGGGCACCTAGAAATGCTTAGGGCATCAAAATATCTTAATCCGGCACTGATTGTTAAAAATTGTTTAATATACGGAACCCTTGGAACGCGAGTCCGACTCGCACTTGGCCGGTTTTTTTAGAGTTAAAAAAAATCATAAAAATATTAGTATTCATTTCTTTGAAAATCCGGTAGACAAAAATGGAGATAAACGATTGAAGAACCGATAGCCGTTGTTTGCCTTTTAATTCTATATGTAGCTCAAAAGTAGGAGATTCAAAACTTGTCAAAAATCGATGAAAACCCCGGGTAGCCCCTTAATTGTAACTCTTGCTTTTGAACACAATACACATACTCCGTTCACAGAAGGTCGGTAGTGCAGAAGGAATGAGGCTCATTTTTAGGGTTCCGTACCCAACGGGTAAAAACGGGACCCTATTACTAAGACTCCGCTGTCCGTCCGTCCGTCCGTCCGTCCGTCCGTCCGTCTGTCACCAGGCTGTATCTCACGAACCGTGATAGATTTTCACAGATGATGTATTTCTGTTGCCGCTATAACAACAAATACTAAAAACAGAATAAAATAAAGATTTAAGTGGGGCTCCCATACAAAAAACGTGATTTTTGACCGAAATTAAGCAACGTCGGGCGGGGTCAGTGCTTGGATGGGTGACCGTTTTTATAGTTATAGATAATGGTACGGAACCCTTCGTGTGCGAGTCCGACTCGCACATGTCCGGTTTTTTTTCTGACTGTGTCTGAGCGACGTAGGTATAGAAAAGAGAGAGTTCTTGCCCTATGAAGGTCTTCTTCTTCCTCGCGTTATCCCGGCATTCTGCCACGGCTCATGGGAGCCTGGAGTCCGCTTTGATAACTAATCCCATGATTTGATGTAGGCATTCGTTTTTACGAAAGCGACTGCCATCTGACCTTGCAACCCAGAGGGGAAACTAGGCCTTATTGGGATTAGTCCGGTTTCCTCACGATGTTTTCCTTCACCGAAAAGCAACTGGTAAATATTAAATGATATTTCGTACATAAGTTCCGAAAAACTAATTGGTACGAGCCGGGGTATGAACCCGTGACCTCCGGATTGAAAGTCGCACGCTCTTACCGCTAGGCCACCAGCGCCTATGGCGGTCTTCCCTGCAATAAATTGTATATTCTCCACTGTGACCTTACCTTCCTATCTAATTGTATTGTGCAATAGAATGTGTATAATTTAATTGTATGACGTGTTCCAGTACTCAGAGAACAAGAGTTTCTGCGAGGACCTGACGGAAGGCAAGTTCAGCTTCCCCATCATCCACGCTATCCACAATCAGGACGGCGACAACCAAGTGCTTCGTATCCTTTACTAATGTCAATCTGGATTGGACGCAGTCAAATTAGGCTTGTCTTGCCTGGATCTAGATCGATTCTCGCCATTTGCGATATACACAGTGTAAAAAGTAACAGTGGACCGACGCCTTTTGATGTTTGCGTAAATGCCGACTCCGCACAAGAACACAGTAGGGTTGTCAGACTTTTACACAACTGCCCAAGACTTACACTTGACTTACTATAAGACACGCTAGCCCGTAAGTAGTACCGAGCTACTAACAATGGCGATGTATGCAGCTCGGGTGCGCGGACCGCACGATTGCCCTGTCTAGACGGCTTAGTCGTAGGTTTTTTTTCGGCGTCTAAAGGCGATAAGTATTTTTTTATAGTGCATGTTTTTGACCATTTGTCACAAAAAAAGTAACTCGTACAGTTCCAAATGTTCAGAAAATTCGCGTTGGTACGGGACAACGGTAGAAAACTTCATGGAATGCTAGGAGCATAAGACAAATGCTAAAAGTAACATAAGAGGATTTCAACTATCTAGCCAATAACACACAAAATCTATTGTTTTTTAACCTATAGTTTATTTTCCTTAACTAAGTGATTAGATATCTTACGGCAACGGACCCGAGACGTCGAGGTAAAGCGATACTGCATCGCCTTGCTCGAGCGGCTCGGCAGCTTCCGATACACGCGCGACACACTAGCACGACTCGACGCCGCGGCCAGAGAAGAGGTATGATCCTTCATTGTTTAATTTTTTTTAAAGTGACACACTAGACTGCGCTTTAATCCATAAAACTTAAGAAAATGCATATGAAACTTATTTAAATTTTCACTGAAAATGTCAGTTTTATTTGTACAAAAATAATACTCTACCTTTTTCATCATTAGGGTGTATTTCATCTCACATTTTGCTTAGTAAGAGAGTGAGACGCAATGCACATTGGACCAAGAAATTGGACAGGTGGAATATCACCCTTACATAACTTCTGTTGATAAATTGCTACTATACCACTGCTACTTATCTTAGACGGTTGGTAAAGAACTTGCCTTGTTCTCTAGTGGAAAGTAGCTGAGTTTTCAGTATTTAACCTAGATTATCAACCGCCTCAGTTAAACGTTATACTATAATTTGTTATATAGGGTGGCTAAAAAATAAGTGCACTCCCGTTGCCAGGGAATTTCGAGGTTGGTCCTATAGTAAAAATTGCTCAGTATAATCCCAAAACCTCCCTGGCACCGGAAATGTACTTATTTTTTAGCCACCCTGTATACCTACTTTGACAACAGTAAGTTTTACAAAAAAAGGTACTACACCATTGAGCTAGGTACTGAATCTGTACAAAATTATCTCAATACTTCCAGGTGGCCCGTCTCGGTGGTAACCAAGACTTAGAAAATCTTCTCGACGAGCTACTTAGCTGGCAGCGGTCTGAAGACGTCTAAACAAGTAGACCCACCACGATTACCGCTGAATCAGACAATAACACGCCTTACGCCAGTGCCGTTAGAGCTACGAAGGCAGCAGTTGTCGTGGTTGTTAAATTTGGAGATTTAGACAATCGAAATTTGAATTTATTGCCGCTTTGAATAAGGTAAAAAATCTAATAGGACTAGGCCACTATATACCTTGTCGTTTTAATTACTAGATATGACACACATCACTCAGCGTGTGTATTCCATACGGGCGTATATTTTAATAACGATTAGTATATGACCCAAGGAGCTTAATTACATTGTTTTTTTTTAGGAGATAAGATTTTTTTTTCATACATAATAATTGAGCACGCAATGTATTGCGTCCACGTCAATTAACGTACCTAGCTAATTGTCATGTGATATGACGTTTATCACGTCAGTGTTTATTAATTTAAGTAACAAAATAAACCACAGTGGTGTTCATGTGTAATTATTGTAATTAATTGCAAATTCGGATCTCTGCCATCCCGTGCGGGAAACGGCGGATATTATTCAATAAAAGTCGAAAATAATTACTCATTACTTTATTGCATAGGTTTCTTAACTAATCACGTCGATTTACCCGCCTTAGGTACTTGTTTTCTACGTGACGGCCACGCAGTTCCATGCAAGTGATGCAGCGACGGTAAACAGACTCTCTTAAACTTCTCATATTTGTTGCTCGTAATCTTTGAACTACTTCCGTTATTTTGTCTTTTAACTGCTCCACTGTTGTTCGAGGTTGAGCGTAGACTTCGTTCTTCACAGCCCCCCCATAACAAAAAGTCTAACGGTGTTAAATCAGGGGAGCGAGCAGGCCACCGACGAGGACCAAACCGACCCATCCACTGGTCACCAAACATCAAGTTCAAAACCTTTCTCACTCGAACCGATGAGTGTGCTCCCCATCTAGCTGAAACCAGGTGTTTCTGCGTTCTTCAGCCGGTAAAGTATTGACATATTCAGCCAGAGGTCCATTTAGCAGTTCAATAAATTTGTCACCGTTTAGATTACCGTCAATGAAGACAGGCCCAATAATGCGATCTCCATGTATCGCTCCACAAACATTGACAGCCCATCGATACTGATGCCCTGTTTCCCTTAAAGTTCATTAGAAGGAAAATTCGACGGTCGCGGCAATTTCAACAATTATTTTTATCACTGACGGCAACATGACAAATTATGTCAGGAAAACAGAAACCAGAAATTGAAATTTTTTTATCAACCAAAAATCAAAAAGTTTTTATCTCTACTTAATACCTAAATTTAAATCAAAAAGTCAATTAGACAATTACTGGACTCCTTCGATGTTTATGTTGTAGTTTTATTCTAATCAAACCTTTCCGGTCACTTAAGGTTGAGGAGTAATAATGTTATCAAAACAGATAATGACATAAAGTGCTGACAAGTAACGTCAGTCGTTTATTGATAAATGCGGGTTTCCATGCAGTTAAATATGTGAATTTATCAGAAATCTACTTCACTATTACTACTTGTTTGTAAAATTTAATGATGGATAAACTAATAAGTAGTTTGATAGGGAAATGAAGATTCAACAGTCGTATTAGCAGGATAACTAACGTAATTTGCACTGCCTCGTATCAGGCGTACAGTAAGTAATTACACCTTAGCGATTGCTGCAAAATAATAAAATTACTTAAGGCCATGATTATTCCGATCATGCTTCTTTAATTTAGGGTTTGTCTCAAAAATACATAAAAATAAAGTAAACAAACACTTCATTTGACGTGGCAAGTAGTTAATTACTTGTCATGTCAAATTAAGGTGGACGGCGTACATTGCTGCTCGGTAGGATTAAAAAAAATAATTACACCTAATTAATAACACTATTTAACAAAATGATTACCTTATACGATTTGTATGATCAGATACTATAACTGGATACATTATACGCCCGTATGGAATACACACACTGTATAAGCAGTCTTAGAAGATAAACAAATTGATTAATTATGACATGGTTCTATACTTATAGTGGCCTAGGAATCAAATTGGTTTACTGTACACATTTGAAAGCTTAGCTTTCGGATGCATTGTCAAATTATCAAATTATTGATAACGGGGAGTTTTGATTGTCAAAATCTTGTGTGTATTTATGTTTGCGCGCTCACTTAACAAATTCCTGTACTTATAGTTTGAATAGCTATAGTTATTATATTCTAAGTTGGTGCATCAGCCGAGCCGGCTTAATGTTACGAGGTACATTATTATTATTTTTCGCTTGTAGTTTTCAAAAGCCGGAAATCATTAAGTATTATAATAAGTTTTATAATTTCCATAGTTATTTAGTGATAGTGTATTGTTAATAATTTTCGCTCACGGACATATAAGTTAGGTACTTATCTGAAGTTTATTTAGAAGAATATTTAAAAAAAGTTAGGTTGCTAGCTTGTGCATTTTAGTGACGTATTGGTAGCTTATAAAAAACGTATAATAATTATATGAAACATACCTATAATTATATAATTACATTTTTGCGAAAAATTTAACGGTTAGAATATTTCGGATCATTTAATTTACGACAAATACGAGAGTTCGATCGAATATTTATTACATTATTTACTAGTAGATATATGTATTTAAAATTTTACTTAAGTAAAATCGACCAAATATCGTGCCAGTCATAGTTAGGTACCTACTATCAATGTATCCAAGCGGGTTGATACTGACTACTGACATACAATAGTTATTACGATACGAGTGCGGAAAGTAGGAAATTCGCAACGAGTGGCGATATATGTGTTATATACGAAACAAATGACACAATGTGTTAGAGTTAGACCAAGAAAAGTCTGCAGCGATAGCCAACGCAGTGACGACGTTTAAAATAACACTTGCACTGCGTGGGCTATCAAAATCGCTGCAGACTTTTCTTGGTCTAACTCTAAACTAATATCAAACAATTTCTAAAACTAATAACCGGTCACGCTTGGCCGTTATTCGCATATTCGTTCGTGTTTGGTTTCTCTTGTGCTTGGTTTCAAGAGATACAAAATATAATTAGAAATGATTACCATAATTATTTTACTTTCTTTTTTAATTCCCATTTCATAGATCCAAAGTATTCTATTATATCAATTTATTTACGATAAATTATATACGAGTAGTGATGGGAGAAGTACGCTTTTGTTAAATTTTGGAAACCAGTCTATATAAGTTTGTTATGCTAGCTGGTCATACACGGTGTAACATGAGGAAACCGAATAATTTTAACAGCGTATTCCTGGTCATATTTCGAGACAAAAATGTAATATAAACTTTTTTGAAATTCGCCTAGTTTCAGTGATAATATTAATTAAAAAATAAAACAAATTTTTATTGTTACATAGTGTAAAAGGCCTTTTTGATGGTGATGTTGCTGCTATGGGACGTAGTCTAAATATCCTTATTGATAGATGTCAAAAAGTGACTAGTAACACTTCGCAAAAAGTAGGTTTTACGAAAAAAAAACCGGCCAAGTGCGAGTCGGACTCGCGTTCCAAGGGTTCCGTATATTACACAATTTTTAACAATCAGTGCCGGATTAAGATATTTTGATGCCCTAAGCATTTCTAGGTGCCCCCTCTCCCTAGGGTCATCAAGATTACATTGATTTTTTGGTAAATTGAGAGAAGTTCATTGCCGCATTACAGCTGAGAATGGAAATCAGTCACATCATTTTATCACGAAAATTGACAGTGCCGCAGCAGTAATGTTGCAACAGAGTACCTAATGCTGTTGCAGTCGCCACCCGAATGTCACCTTTATCATAGCGTAGAAAGTAATAGAAACGCGAGCGAAGCGAGCGCGGAAATTTTTCGATATAAAAACGCAATATGATAGACAGTTGTACATTTTTACTTTTAGTATGGAAATCAGTCACATCATTTTATCACGGAAGTTGACAGTACTGCAGCAGTAACGTTGCATCAGAGTAATGTTGCTGCAGTCGCCACCCGAATGTCACCTTTATCATATATCCTTATAAAGTAATTGAAAACGCGAGCGAAGCGAGCGCGAAAATTTTTCGATATAAAAACGCAATTTTAATTTTAGTCCCAACCAGGCGCGAATCCAGGATTTCATACAGAGAAGGGATGGGACAGTTTTCTATCAGCCTAGCTTCACATAGGGCTCGATATTTAAGGGTCTCAGCGAGGTTGTTTTCATGCATAAAATATGCAAGAAAGCAGAAAGCTTTGGAATTGAATTGGCGAAGTGTGAGAAAGGCAGTAGGCCCAGCTGCGAAAGAGGAAAGCTTGGATTTGGATCCACGCCCAAGTGTAATTAAGGCAGAAGATCCACTTTGCCGTAAGGCAGAAGGCCTCGCATAAGACCTAACGCCGAACCGCAAAAGAGTGGGTTGAAATCGAATCTATGCATGTAATCACGACTCTTCTACTGCTACCGATTGTTTCCCAAAGAATTACGCGCCATTATTTTTGCAAATTAGCTTTTGGACAGCTAAAAAAATCGTGTGGTAAAAACGATGTGTCTGTCCCTAATTTTAAAATTTGTTCACCTTTTTCAACCTGGCATTTTGGTGCCCTCCCTGAACGTGGTGCCGTAAGCACGTGCTTGTTTTGCTTATTGGTTACAAAGTCTTTATTAATTCAACCATTAAAGTCGACGAGTACAAAAAACTTTAAGCTAGCTCTCAATTTAACATTTTTTTTAAACATTATTTTTAATTTTACCTTACAATTACTCGTAAGTAGGTAAGACCGTTAAATATTTAAAATGATTATCTTATCAGAAAATTATCACCAATTACTCTAAGAAAACTACTACTCTAAGTAATCCGGCACTGTTAACAATGTATTTTTTATGTGAAACGTGAGTGAAATCTTTTTAAAAAATCCGTAGGGGTCGGATTAAAAACTGTAATTAAGTCCGACTCACGCTTGACTGTACATTTCTAATAGGTTTTCCTGTCATCTATAGGTATAGACCTATTTTATGTATTTTTTTCAAAATTTTAGACCTAGTAGTTTCGGAGATAAGGGGGGGGGAATGGTCATTTTTTGCCTATTTTCTTGAATAACTTCTAAACTGTTGATTCGAAAATTATAAAAAAAAATTATTTGAAATCCTTACAATAAGCTCTTTCATTTGATATGTAACATGATATAGTTTGAAAAAATTTTTTTTTCATTTTTTCATTTACCCCCCAAAAGTGGCCCCCATGTTTAAAATTCATTTGTTTACATTACATGTCCGTATTCGGGTCACAAACTTACATATGTGTACCAAATTTTAACTTGATTGGTCCAGTAGTTCCGGAGAAAATCGGCTGTGACAGACGGACAGACAGACAGACAGACAGACAGACAGACAGACAGACAGACAGACGCACGAGTGATCCTATAAGGGTTCCGTTTTTTCCTTTTGAGGTACGGAACCCTAAAAATGTCAAAATCAATTTTAAGTGACAAGTTTACCAATAACATTTATTTTTTATATACAAATATATTCAAATAAATGAAAAAAAAAAAAAAACAAAACAAAAACATTTTTTTTTGGCGAAATTGACCTAAACTCATATTACATTTTTCCCTTCTTTTGACCTCAGAAATGCGTGGTTAAAATTATTCGGTTTCCTCATGTTACACCGTGTATAACAGCAGTTCAGTAACTCATAACAGCAAGTAGGTATTACGCACGTAACCTCCTTTTATTAAAAAAATACATCTTTATGTTGTGTCTCGACATGTGTATATGTACAATACGTCAGTCTATACCTATAAGATTTAGCCATTTTCTTGTTTTAACATATAAAACGTCATTAACTTTTACATCCAACGTATGTGCAGCGAGCTTCAAAATTGCATGGATACATTATGAATGGAATTCGTTCATAAAATAGCCATGCATTTTTGCAGCTGGCTGTACATAACTGTCATCATTACGTTTTTTTTTGTAGTACGAGGTTTTGTATCGTTCAATTGATTATTGGTAGCGTGCAATTTATTTTTTAAATATTTCTCAAATGTCTATGAATTGTTATCTCGCTTGTATCATTAAGATACCAGTTACGTTTAAAGTACATAATAAATCTTATCAAAAATTGACATCCATTTAACTTATGTTTAACATAAAAATGGATGTTTTTATGCGAGATCTCTGCAATCTTAGGTGTAAATAGGGTCTGTATTGTTTCCCAAAAAGTTTTAAGTCATAATGTATTGTTTGTCCGCATTTTCTTTAGTCATAATTTGTTTGGTTCAGAAACGCGTAAATTTTCAGGATTGCCATAAAACAAACCTAACCTATCTATATTAACCTTACTAAAATCCTGAAAAGTTAACGGTTTTAGTTTTAGGACTAATGATAATATGACAAACAATACATTATGAATTAAAACATTATGTCAAACAAAGGGACCCCATGTAAATAATATAAATTATATATGATTTTAAGCTTCATAAAAAACTTAACTACTTCCAACCGAGTACCATCGCGTGGTTGTACAAATGCGATTTTCTGAAGATATACAGTAATACAATGTTGCGCCTAAACTTGACGAAGGTGGAGTAAAATAAAAAAAATAGGCTGCCATAGACAAGTAAATCGTTCAGTAGCACTTTTTTCGGTGTACTCTCATTAGACCTAACGCTTCCTACATTTGACCCTATATTTCCCACCATTTGATCAACTCTCTGCTAGTCAAGGTTTTTGAATGTTTTTAACAAAATGACAGGATTAACCCAGGACCCTTATTACCTACTGTTGAAGGATTAAGGGTACCTAAGTTGTAAAAGGCAATGGCTTTTATTTATTTCAATAACAAACGTTTTTAATCATGAGACATTAAATCAAAAGATTTTCGGTAAACTGAGAGATTCCGAGTACTTAACGTGTTAATGCACTAGGTATTTATAGATGTTATAGACCGCACATTCCACGTTGATTACCATTAGGGCCTCCCTACATATGTCGACGCGGAATCGGAAAAGCCTATAGAAAAAACCTTTTCACATCACCTAATCAGAAAATGGATTTTTCTTCCCTGCTAGGAGGGATCAAAGTGGCACTTTTCTGTTCAACGACATTTCATTGCCAGTACAAAATATTAATATAATTAACTATGAACATCGTATGTACAGCCTGGCAAAAAAGAGTGGAAATTAAAAAGTGGCAACACTGTAGTGTCAACACTAAAGGCCGTAACACACTATCGCACCGCACCGCGACCTTGGTACGTCGCACCCATAAGTGAGAGTGAGAAAGAGATATCTGTTTCTCGCTCTCACTTATGTGTGCGACGCACCAAGGTCGCGGTGCGGTGCGATAGTGTGTTACCACTTTAAGATTTTTTTATTTTCCTCATAGTTGATGTGAAAAGCAGTATGTGTCACACGGTATCAAAATTATTTCTTCTTGGGCGTTAACACTTGAATCCCTCATTACGCTCAGGATTCAATGTACGCCCTTGACGGAAATATATCATTTTGATCCCTTGTAACACAAACTACTATTATGTCTGCGCAATAAGAAATGAAATGAAAAATATCATTTCAGGCACCTAGTGGCCCATACATAAAATCCTTAAAACTAGCATACATATTAATATATATAAAAATATATTTTAAAACTAAACACTACAAATCACGTTACGGTTGCGATGCACTACGCAACCCCGCAGTGTCTGGGAGCCGGCCGCGGAACCGCCGAAACTTGACACCCTTCGGCCAAAACTCCTCCTTGGTGAAGGTCTCTACTAGTCTCTAGATGTTCAGTCGGAATTAAAATTCGCATTGTATCAAGACTCCAACTTCGCGTCCCTCAGGATGAATCTTCGCTTTCACATACTTTACGATGTCATCGACCTTCGTAAGGTAAAGTAGACGGGACACATACAGCAAGATAAGAGCAAAAGATGGGATCCGAGCCGAATGACGACTTCTCTCTTATTGCGCAGACATAATAGTACATTGTGCAACATGGGGCGTAAGTTGAATACTGCAAACGAGAGTAAGTTAAATCGCGACGGCTTGCCGGAGCGATTTATAGACTCGAGTTTGCAATATTATTACGCCCCGAGTTACACACAATGTTTTTCATCACACTTGCGAAACAAAAATTAAGTATAAAGACAAAAAACTGTTAATTATGGCACTAAGAACTTCATAACTCCCTAGGGAGAACGCTTTTTCTATAACTCCCGCTAAACCTGCGTGCAATTCCACATTTACTGAGCGAGGTGATGAAAAGGTTTTTTTCTATCGGCTTTTTCCGATTCCGCGTCGACATATGTAAGGAGACTCTTATAGCTCTAGCTCTAGCTAGGAGGTAGAAGCTTGTATGTAGCTGAAATAGTTTTTTCCTTTCGTATACAAATAAGGGGAGAAAAACTAAGATGCTCAACAAAACGTGGCAGTGTATCTAAACTGACTGAGAGGGCTGCATCTCTATCGCTCGTATATGCAAGTGATAAAGAGGCAGATAACGAAATTTTGATATTTGATTGTTCGCGATAGGCTATCGTCAAGCGGTGAATGATAAAATTATTGAGCATAGGTTTTTCAATTGTTTAATTCATGGAACATGAAAAGTCGATAACTGATGAGATGATCGATCGTCATAAAGTCAAATAGTTATTTATAGAAGATTTTTAGTGTAAAGCGAGGTTTAGACTAGCAAGAACTTGCATACATTTTTAATTACATTGCGGTATCTGATCAAACTTTTGAATGCAGTTTTCCTTAGTAGCCGGCAATGTAACGTAAATTGCATGCAAGTTGTTGTTAGTCTACGCCTCGCTGAAGGCTTAATTAAAAAAATCGATCGGCCATCTGAACTAAATGGCACTGTACACTACTGAATAGGGTATTTGACTACTAATCAAATCAGTTTCTTTTTTCGAACTGTCAACCGATTTTGCTACTATGTAATTTATATGAAACACAAGCATGTGACGTCACGATCAAATTACCTACTCTTAATAGTTTTATATGGGTTTTAAAATAGAAATTGTGTTTAAAAATAACTGCTGTTTACATTTCTCTATTAATCTTCTGGTACTTTATTTCATGCATGGTGTAAAATAATTTATTTTTAATACAGTCAAATACACTATTGTCAAACTGTAACATTTGGCAAGAGTAACCGCATAATGTATGGGGTTGTACAGCGCCATCTATTTCAGCTGTTTTGACGGAATCAAGATTTCTCTGAGACTTTTCCACAGATAATATTAATAATACTTTGATAAAGGCAACGTTTGCCATATTTCTTGACAAGCCATTATGTTACGCGGTATGTCACACTCCATTGCCGATCCGTTTAATTTTGCACCAACCAAAAAGCTTTTTTTTGTTTGTTAAAATATTTACCAGTCACAAATTAGATATTATCATAATTTTAGCCCAACTTGAATGAAAATAGTTAGAGCTTTTTAAAACACACACCAAAATGTATTCATATTTCATATGAGACAATATTAATACGTAACAGCCGTTATTTAGTTCGTTTTCTCAATTTTGTATAGATATTTTTCACCTTGCAGTTGTTTTAACGCAAACGGCCGAAGTGATATTGTAATAAATACTAATGGGTGTGTGCTTATATTTAGAACTTAACATAGTCAAGTTTTATTTTTATATTTTAATGTATTATTGCATCAGATGTTTTTTTATTCTAAGTTTTTTTACGAAATAGCTTTTATTTCAAATTACATTTTTTACGCATATTTTGTTTTTTATTTTATTTTCAAAGCACCTTAGATCGGGTGAGTAAAGGCCCTGAGGCAACTGTAAGCATTTTTAGCAATACACCCTGTGGCTAATATTCCACTGCGTTTTCCATACCTACTTTACTAGGTAAAATAACCGAAGGCGTGTCTTTACCTCCAATATTTTAACAAAAAATCTATTGTTGGGGTACTTGCCCAAACTGGCCTTATATCGTTGACGTATAGCTCAGGACTGGCCTTACGGGCAGTAAGTATGGGGCTAGTACAGCGGTGTGACAACGCGATTGGTTGATCAGTTCGCATCACGCGCGCGATTGGTCGCAACTAGTTGCGTTAGACTGCAGGATTGGCTCGAATTCGTGAGTGACACCGCTTAACTAGTACCATTTTAGTGCCTGTAAGGCCCGTCCCGAGATATACGTCAATGTTCGTTACTAAAAATATATGAACACGTTAGCGCTCGTTAGGGTGGTATTCCATCTGTCCAATATGATATCTTGGTCCAATGTTATTGCGTCTTACTCTCTCATTAAGTAAAATGTGAGACAAAATACACATTGGACAGGTGGAATACCACCCTTATACCAAAGAAAATTTGCTTATACAATTAGGCAGGGGTCGGAAACCGGTATTTGCCCCATACAAAATACCGGTATTATTACGTTCTTTTCCGTTCTTTGGTTTATTATTTCATGTTTAATGGGAAAACCTAATAATACAAGGTTGTTACCCAAATACATGATTCAGTCCTACGTAAAGAGCATAAATAATTCAAATAATTGGGCTATTTCGAGGTTTTAAAAAACCGGTTCCGAGCCCTGCAATTAGGCAAGGAGGTAGATAACGGATGTTTTGGGCTTCTAACTGCTAATGCAACCCTGTCTTCCATAATGACAATAACAATGTAGCTGTAAGAGAAATATCAATTTTAACTTTAAAAGTGTATCTCGTCATATCCCTTAGAAATAAAAGCTTTGAGTGAAAACAATGTTTTATTGATAGAAGGAAACCTAACCTCAAGAACTCTTTCATAATTATTTATAGCTATAAGTACACATCGGTAACTCGTGGCACTTGACAGTTTCTAACAGACTAGTGATGTGACAATGTTCTTCCTATACGAGTCGGGAAAAAGAAACCACTAAAAAAAGGAATTAATTAAACTAATCTTTTAAGTTAAATGCCACGAGTTACCGATGTGTAGCTTACGATTGCTTACGAGTATAGCTAGATAGATTTTATCTAAACCAGCGAAACTGGTCAAACGTTCTCTCAGGCGGATGTCCATGTCAATATTCTGTTGCCGGTTTAAAAATGTATCTTGTAGCATAATGGGCCCTATCCCAGGTGTAAAAAATATAGACTGAATACATCAATAATTCTTGAAAATTATTCTAATTTCTATAATGTAGTGAATTTCATATTGTGATTTTAGTTTTGCTACTCAACACTAGATGGCGCCCGTAGCTATAAAATGATGTGTTCGTGCAATTACTTGTCGGTTTTTTTATCATGTATCAAATCAAATTACTGATGCTCATCTATATGAAGGTGTCCTCTTTATATGTAGAGAATATCGAACCAATTAGTGTCTTGGGGTTAATTAAATATTTATAATTAGAATTTCTATTCCACGCTAGATGGCGGTACTGGTAGTTGGCGAATCATGAAAACTAGTCATATTTTCTTTTGAAGACCTCACGCCAAATGACCATCCTGTTAAGTAAATGATACTTTCCTCTTTATAGCAAATACACTAGAATCACGCATGCAAGCATCATGTGTTTCTCTGTCAGGGTGGTATTCCATCTATCCAATGTCGTTTGCGTCTCACTCTGCATTAAGCAAGTGTGAGACGCAATACACATTGGAAAGGTGGAATACCGCCCTCAGTTATATCTATCTCATCTCAATGTGTGCTAATATTGACGTTAAATACAGTGCTTTTCTATGTCAAAATCTGGTGTATTTCCATTTGTCCCCGGCGGCACAGAATAAATTAATAATAGTACTAGGTACAGAAGATTCACTCTCAAACAAAACGCGTCTGTTACGATTAGGACAGATATGACCGCTAGGTGGCGCAAGCGCCACGCGCGGCTCATAAGACATTTGGCCATAGCTAGCCACCAACATTAGTGTGGGGACGGATGTACTTGTAGCTACTTGTTGCGACGCGACGAAATCGCGGAGTGAGCCTCGCCTGCCGGCGGGCACAGATACATACAGGACCTTAAATAAATAATCCAATCGCAATATCACAATTATTGCTGTATTTGAGAAATGTCCAGGAATAGATACTTCCTGGACATTTCTATAGACCTATTTTGAATAGAGGTAGTCGAGTGGGTATAACGAAAACGCCGAGCTGCGATATTTATGTGCTTTATTGGACTTTTTACACGTCTAAAAAACTACAGAACTGCGACTCTACTAGTCAAGGTTTTCGTTGGACCAAAATGCTCCTGAACTGAATCAACAAATATCTCTAAAATTACAATAAAAATACAATTTATATTAATTATAATTTCATGACGTTTTTAATAAAAGAATATTTAAATATCTAAATTCATATACAAATAATCTCTCTTACATAACTTTAGGTAGGAACAAGAAATCAGATGTTAACAATAAGGTACATTTTCATAGAAAACGCCTTTTACGAACACTTCTAGATTTTAAGTGAGTTTAGAGAGCCTTTAAAACCAAGGAGAGTTAGTAAAAGGGATATAAAAGTCTTAATAATAGTACCTAAGGTCGTTATATAATGATTTGTTTACACATCAGCACCAAAACGACGTACAATCAGCAACAGTCCTAACTGTACATAGGTGGACGTTATTACAAAAGGCATAACGTCCACCGATGGACAGTTAACAGTGTGGGTGATGGTACTAGGAATCAATTTAATATGCTATCGAGTTGCCGTCAACTGATGATATAAATATTATATCATACTTTAAATCCACAGACACGGTACGCATACGGTAAATTTACTCCATGTTCGAGTCGAAAGTGTCTTTGTGTGACGTCCGTGAACGTTTGAACGGACCAATCACGGCACGGGATCTCGCTCACCTCGTCCCGCGCACCCCCGCATTTTTGGCATCATCGGTTGCATGAAATAATTGCTCTAAACTCGGTCTAGAGGATTCCTAGTCTATGTTTAAATCTAAGCGAACTTTGAGGCTCGATTTCTTAAAGATATATTAGATCTTTACGTCGTTTAGTTAACCTTTTGGACGCCAATTACCGAAATATCCGCACCGCAGGTTCAACGCCAAAGACCGATTAATCGGTCACAGACCACAGAGCAACATAGACCTACGTGCATATGCATAAAGTTAAATTTCAGTTTTGACACTTCGGTGACGAGGCGTCTGAATGACAGCTTTTGTGTTTGACACGGCGTCGAAAAGGTTAAAATGTACCTGTATTAGGTTAGGTACTTATAAATAGACATAAATTCTAATAAATCTTTAAAAACGAGCTTAATACCGAAATTGCAGTCAAAACTCGTAGCGAATTAAAAAGAGCGAAAAAAGAATAAGAATATCATCCTCCCATATTCCTTCCCACTGATCTTAAGTTGTTCCTACCTTAAACTAAAAGACGAAGCAGTATTTCAAAATGGAAAAACATGATGTTTATCACAATGTTATGGACACTTAGTTCCCCCAGTAGATTCACTATTCAAATATACATAAAGTTACATTTTAAATAAGCAAACTGTTTATTCAAAAAAGCAGTTGGTATGAAAGCTACTCAGTACGGCGGAGGCTTATCGTTGATGTTTGTCTATTACATAATGAAAAGAAAAAAAGTAGATCGTTCTATGTATACTCCCATAGTTTGTCTATTGGCACCTTAGAACGTTGGCACCCAATTTTACACAGGCATAGTGTTAAACCTAGCTGTTAATGGACAGAATAAAAAACAACGGGTTGCACTCCGGGAGTGCCGGCAGAAGTGAAAACTCAATGACATTGTAACAGTTTTTCGATCAGGTCACGTGTCCGTCTTAAGAAGCGTCTTACGTCTTACGCTCTCGCTAGTTTAACATTTTTTCCCCATCACAAAAAGTACACAGCGCCGCTAAAAAGTTTTCACTTCAAAAAAATAATTTAAGGTAATATTCAATACTCAAGTAGTTTTTGGGCTATATGACAAGGCAATACAAGAGTATTGTATTGGCTATGTGTAATTTTCTGGTATGTTTTATCCTCTAAGTCAATGTCCTAATACTAATACAAATTATCTGTAATGTAATTTAAATCTTAATTAAAAGGCACAGAGTTGCTTTTCTTTTATTTCGTTCGATTCTAAAACAAAACCAAATTCAACCCTGTTTTCTAAAATCATTGGTTCAAATTCGATGGCCAATTTTCCTTGTATGGTGGCTGCTAGTTAAAGCATGATTTTAAATAAATGATATTCAGGGACACAAAAGTTACTGAAATACTTTTCTCGTTTCATTATGCCCATACGAAAGCCTCAGCGAAGGCACTACAACAATACGAACCGCGTGCTCTTTTGTGACACCTCCACACACGCAGAACATTGTTCAAGAGAAATATTTGAAATAAAATAGATTTTTAATAATAGTACTTTGTATTCCATACCGTTATTAAAATTGCACTCGTCAGTCAATTAAAATTCTAAAATTAAAGGTAGAACTTAGCTTAATTTTAGCACATGTTTTTTTTATAAATAATTAAAAAAAGGTAATAATTTAAATGTGTAAAAACAATGTCCTGCGTGAATGGAATGTCGGTACATCTAGATATATTACATTTTATGATAAAATTAATACACTTTATTAGCACACTAGAGTAAGAATTAATATTAAAACGTACGCTACTTCAGCCACGCATCGACGAGTGTTACGATTTTTATTCGGAAATTAGAAAAGTTAATTAAAAGTGCCATTTCATTCCTTAAGGTCATTATGAGGTTTAATCGAGCAACAGATGTAGTGCATAATTATTTTCCATCGTATTTTCACGGAAATGTCCGAACGTGTCTTGCTATTTCAGTTCGGTACTATGCAGTACTAAGCAGCATGACAAATACGAACGTTGCCGAGAAAATACGATGGAAAACAATTATGCACTACATTTGTACTTTGAAACTGTAATATTGTAAAATTACAAAAATTGTACATTGAAAGAACAACAGCTTTTGCATTTGCACTTCAAAGTGTCCGTTATGAATTTATAAGCACGCTGTTTGGTCTAAACGATGGGCCAGCCATCATTTCCGTAATAACTTCTCGTCACTTTCTATTTGTCCAAATAAGAAAGTGACAGAAAGACTTTCCTGGCTTTGGCGCTACAATGATGATTGGTTTAGGTCAAACCGTAACGCTCGGCCGCTCACATTCGGTCGTCAGTCGCACAGTTACTCAATATGATGGATCGTTGTGATTGTGCGAAACAATTATATAGGATTCGCAAATTATTAAACAATATAATCGAAATAAATAAATTTCATTTTCGTAACCATGTAAAAAAAATAGCCTTTGAAATAAAAGTTCTACATGATATAATTTATCTATCACCATAATTTCCTCAACTTTAAGTTAGCTCAACTAAACTTGTTTCAGAAATCGTGACGTAAGTATCCCAAATAACGACACTATGTACATTTGCTTCATTCAGTTTTGTACTAGTAAGTTCGCCAGTTTCCGAAGGCATGCTTGTGTTGAATGAAAGCGAGGGTTCGCACAGCCTCCACAACTACAGTGTCCGACATATGAACCCCAGGGCGTTCTTACTGGCAATTTCTAACCACCTTCGTGGTAAAAAAAGGATACCTAAGATCCGTGCCAAAGCATACGAATCATACGCGTTAATACATTTTTCTCAATATCTAAGTAGATAACAGTTGTTTCGCACAAGCACTCGGTTCCTAGTAGCCAGCGAGCGCAGGTAGGCAGTGGTAGCAAGGTCAGGGGATCCAGCCCACCACGTAGCTGCGGCTCCGTGTGAACTGGGACACGCGGCGGATGCGCCCACCTGTGGGCAGATGTGGGGTTAGAAGAGATGTAAGAATGTGGGCGGTTGCCAGTTGTCCCGTGAATGTTTTGTGAGGAAGTTGGTAGTCTGTTAAATCTTTACCTTGATCTTAGTTCTAGTAAAAATCTAGTTTTGAAGAATTGGAGCCAAATTCGCATAATTGGCATGGCGTACAATTACGACAGACTATATCACTGAAAGGGTAAACACATCATCGTTAACTGCTCTTACTGAATACTGGGATTGAACAACCAAAAAAAAATTTAAAAACAATTTTTTTTATATCCCAGTAACGGAATAGCCCGTACAAGACTGTTCGGTTCTTTAGTTCGACAGTAATACTTAAATTGGTACTAATATGGAACTTTGAATTACCAAATAGACAACTGGCAGTAACCCAATAATACGTCTTTATATCATTTACGGAAGGCAAAAAAGATTCCTTTAGAAAATATGAAAATAAAGATAAACATGGATATGAAATGTCTTACCAACATAATGATAAAATCCTGATAAATAATCAAGCGTATACCGTTGTGATGTTTGACTTAAATAACTGCATGATATCATGATGTCGTTACCCTTAGGCCAATGTAGACCCTTTTTTTTAATGTAGTGAATATACATAGAATTGACTTATTAGACTAATACTCAACGCGTAAATCTTTGACCCTTTCGTCACCCATCAATGTGATTGAGGTCTATTATTGGTCAGTTTTTCATTAAGATACCTTTCCTAATAAATAAGTATAAGGTCACCTTGAGGCATATTTACAAAGGAACAGTAACCATGCATAGATGCAAGATTTAGCAACAAAGCATAATGCAGGGAACGTTTATCACGATGGATGCAAACATATTCACATAGGATATATATTTTGTCCAATATATAAAATTTACATACTTTGAGACATTTCTCCCGGTAGTTTGGCTAAAAACTTATAAAACAAATATTAATACAGTTATTTTTTACTGTAGATATATGTATAAAATTATACATAAATGGTATTCATCATTTTAATTTTAATTTCAAAGTGTAAAACTGGCCAGGATTTTTTTAAGCAAATAGCAAATAAAGCTCGATTTGACCAATGAAAATGTGGTATGTTAGAAAATGATTTCGAAGGAAAGATAAATTGTGAAAAATAGAAATTTGGAAGTGATTATTATTATTCCTACAAAACTTGTCTTAATAGACATTGCCAAATAGAAACATAAGAAAAAATGTTTATTAAAATGAACTCGCATAGTTAAAAAGAAAAGTAGGTCAATTTCACAAAAAAATATTCAAAGTTTTAGCGTCACATTTTTTTAAGTCAGCCTATTTTCTTTTAACTATGCGTAGTTCTGTTTTTATTTTGTGCCAGAGCCATGAACCTAACAATATAATGCACCTTATCTGCTGTCCACCACAGTCACATAATGTGAAAGTGAGATGGATAGAGTAATTGCATATTATAGTTAGGTATGGCTGTACCAATGTACTCACCAAAAAGGGTCGATCAAGGTTCTAGTTGCTGGTCTTGCTCCGTCGCTGCTGGCGTACTGAAATGCATACACACCGACAAACGTAAGGGGATTTATTTACAATAAACATACGGATACTGACTTTCACTTCACTACAAAACAGCAGATATAATTTTTACCGAAAAATCGTTTTTATCAAATTTTTCAACAAAAAATCTTCTTCAAACTACATAAAGTGCATTTATTCTTATTTGGATTAATTGATAAAACTGTTGACTCCAAAAACTACTGGGGAAAAAACAAACATTATCCATAAAAAAAATACTTTTATCAAATTTAGGGGCCAATGAGATAAGTAAACAAATTCGATGTAGTGAAAGTCAGTACGAGAATTCAGGTCCAATCATAAATAAATTCAACACATATAGGATTTCGTAACAAACTCGAAGGAAATGCGGATAGTTTAATATTTTATACATGCGTCTTGTAAATAGAGTACGGCGTTTAGTATCACTGCATTCTGCATTCCGTTAGATCACACTCATGCTGAAAACGGTCGCTGCAGTCCTTACCTTAGTAGAAAAAAAAGGTTTAACTTCCTATAAAACTGACAGCGTCTTTGTTTCCGACTGTGAAATCGCACAGATACACGCAACAGGTTTATATGCCAAGGTATCCTACTTTTTTTTTCTACTATGGTTTTATGCATCTGAATTAGATTTTTCATTTAATAAATTATCTCCTTCAGATGGTAATTCGGACTTAGTAGCAAACCTTAGTTAGTTAAATCTATCTTTTATAAAACTCGAATATCTCGTCAACGACCTCAGTGACTTTACCAATGTTCGGTTACTTTAGGCATTCGGGACAACAATGATCGTCTATCCTGTCACAATGGAATCCCACAGCTCTCCAGGCCTACTAAGCGGTACTGTAGATTAGCAGAAGCTTTGCGCTGTAAAAAACCGTTATTTCCCGAAAAAACAGCCTTTACATTCGCGCAAAGTACACTGGGATTTTACCGATTTTTGTGGCCATTTCTCTTAAAAATTATCATTCGGTTCTACGCTCCCCTCGCGGCTAAAAATCAAATGTTAACGGTTAAATCGTTGAAAAACAAATCACGACATTAGTTGCAAATTATAATATCAGTGTTTCATTTGGAAATATAGAGTTTAAAAGATATAAATTTAATATTGAAGAAAAGGGTTTATAGTGTAAAACGTGTTAAATAGAAAATATGCAACTCTATTGTGTAAAAGTGACATATTTCTATAAAATATTAAGTTGATGCAGTTTTATAAGATACAAAACGTACGTTTTAAGATGCTTATAGTCTGACAAAAAGAGTAGAAATTAAAAAGTGGCAACACTGTAGTGTCGTCCCGTTTTCTTTTATAGATTACTTTTTAATTTCTACTCTTTTTTGTCAGACTATACGTATATGAAAATATCAATAACATTTTACTTTGTACGGCTAGCATAAACAAAGAATGATAATCTATTATATAATGAACAGTAGAGATATTTTTATGGGGATAATTGTATCGATTTAAATCAAAAGGAATCAAAGAAATAAAGGTTCGTTATCGATAAAGACTAGTTCAGAGAATTCTTTTTATCTTTCAGATATAAAAAAGATATATTATTGGTCAGATCTCTTTCAAAATAGTTCAGTAATTACAAAACTTACACATTCCATTTTATTGATCATTTTGTACTAGCCGTACAAAAGGATTTACAGATGTAGTGCATAATTGTTTTCCGTCGTATTTTCTCAGAAACGTTCGTATTTGTCACGCTACTTCAATCAACCTCAGTACTTTTTGTACCGAGACTGACTGAAATAGCAAGACACGTTCGTACGTTTCCGTGAAAAGACGAAGGAAAATCATTATGCACTACATCTCGCTGACCCCATATTACAGGGTTCTATGTTTCACTTTTATCGAACTGAGATTTGAACATTGTCATAGTGACATTAAGTCGAATTTCAACTATCTTGAAAATGTAACATAGAACCCTGTAATATTGGGCCAGCGATCTGTAGGTCGCATTATTTTTAGTAGTATTTTATAGAACTGCACCGCGAGTAAGTGTCGACACTCAAATAAGCTGCTCATAAGCGAAGTATGTTATTGGCCGCCGTGCGAACATGGTACCCGGTCGGGCCTGACCTTTTACTTCTATTGGCTACGCGCGCCCTTTTGCAGTTGGTTAAAGAACCTGAACTGGAGTCGCAGCGTTAGATCTTTCCGTACTGGAATGGAAACATACTGTGACTATGTGTGTACGTGTGGGGCATCTATACTACTAAGTGATACAGTTGGGGGGCACGCGGGGGTGTGTGACGCGTTACTCACGAGTGGGGATTGGGGTTAAAGTCGGGTCGTTCCGCCTTCACAAATCTGTCTTCTGGCTCCAAATCGACGGGTATAGTTCGCTCTGAGGTGTCGAAATCGGGCGGTTTCGCTTCGACAGTGACGGAGCCCTCTACGGTTTCGGTGATAACTTGTGGGTCTGTGGGCGTGACGGCCTCGGCGCTGGGCGGGGTCATGTTGAAGAAGCTGGAGTCGACCCCCACGCCGGGCGGCGGGCCGCGCGGCAGGCGGAGGCTTAGGGATGCGCTCGCGCGCTTTTGTAATCGGCAATCTGAACGGATAGCGGTTTTTTGACATTTGTCGTTGCGAAGCGCATGCTATGGTCGCAGCTACTCACACTAGGGATGGGGTGTGTTGTGGGTTTTAGTCGATTTTTCGGAGATGTGATTACGGTGAGTAACATTTTTATACTAGACATAAAAGTTTAGTTTAATATTTATTCGAATTATGTCATATTATGTTGCCTATTATCGGCACTTGTTCGGAGTTTCGAATATTCTATTTATTCCGACAGTATTATTCTGCTATATGACTGCCGTAATACATACTTTAATATCTAAAACTAAAGGGTCTATCGCGATCGTCACAAATCTAAATTTCTTCGTTATATTTCTATCGTTCTTGAGTATTCGAGCTATAGAGAGACATGTCCTCTCAGATAACAAAAATACGAGTGCTTTCCGTTTCAAAACTCGGTTAACATAGCTACATAACCTCAAATTCACTGGACCCTTAATAAGAAAGCAAATAATATTTTTTTCTTTTTTCCTGATTTGTATTCGTTACTCATCGTAATGTTGCTACTGGTGGTTAATGCTATGGGGTGAACACGGTACTACCGCCGGCGCCAGGTCGCCCGCTCGCGACCGCCATCTGTACCGCAAGTTTACTATTAAAGTCGTGTGGAGCTTCTAACTTTTTAAATTATTTGAAGGAAATGGGTCCAAAATTAAAGTACAAGTCGTGATAGTACTAGAAACAACTAGCAGACTTAATTTATGGCATTATCTACTAGTTAACCATGGTATTAAACTGATACCTATCTCACTATATTGCCTTTAATTTCAATTATATGCAGTACTTGTGTTTTTGGTGGAAAACGTTTCTGTATTTTCCGCATTTCTCATATTTATTCGAACACTCCATTTTTTTACTTGCAACAATGATACGTCTTGGATGCATTAGGTAAATATGATTATCAAATACTCCTATAATATTCTATTATTGTGTTTCTTGAAGAACAAAAACCTACCTTAAGACTTTTTAGAATCTTTTATAGTCTTGGACCTGTATTATCTAAATAATTATAGTAAAATGTAGCATGTTTTCAAAATTCATTAGAATCATTTTTATTGAAGCTTAAAAACTAAAAATACTTAATGTGTTTTTAGATATGCAGATATATGATGAAATGTTTATTCACAGCGTATGCTTCATGATACCAGCTTGATGTAAGCCATGATGGTGAACACAAACAAATGAGTCACTCGATCATGATACACATATGAAGATAATTTATGAAGAGCATAACATCATTCATATAAAATAAATAATAGAAATATAACATAATTTTGATAAAACACAGTAATAATAGCATGTCAAAAGAACTTAAAAATAAAGATGTTGAGTTCAAATATTTTACTATCGCAAAACATAAAACAAAATATTCTATATGGAAAAGAAAGAAAAAATATAAAATATTGTCACTCAAAACTTCTCGGTTCCAAATTAATAGTCTCTCACGAAACGGAATACAAAGTCAATTAGGAATGTCTTTTTTAACTTATCAACAACGCCTTTTAGGGCTGTCGTAAAAATAAACTCATACATGTCGAGGAATTTTTATGGATCTTCGGAAGACCAACCTCTCTGTACTTAGAATAATCCTCGTGAAGTATTTCCAACGTATGTCTAAGGGGGTATTCCACCTGCCTAATTTCTTTGTCCAATGTGTATTTTGTCTCACATTTTGCTTAATGGGAGAGGTAGACGCGATGACATTGGACCAAGATATTGGACAGAGGAATACCACCTTAATATATTCATCAGATTTGTATTGTTATTAATTCGCCATGTGCCCATTTTGGGTTGCAATGTCTAGTTTAGTCATATTTTAAGATTTGACTGGTTTGAAATGTATCTCTGTCATTCATACTGAATATCGTAATCAAACGTCTTTGTATTTACGTCACGTTATTTTCATAAACTTATGACGCGTGTTTACGATAATACGTTTTTGTTCGTCAAGGAATTCAGACGATGCGAAGGTGGCGGTGGGCAATAGCAATGTGTTGTTATCGATTTGTAAATGAACATTACTCGAACCATTTTTTTCGATGCGTCGCCCTCATTGATCTGTTCTGACTTGACCTTAATCAGTTCATCAATGGAGTATAGAGTAAAAGGAGCGAAATCTCTTATAGTAGAACAGTTGTAAAAGTGTAGCAGTCAGCTGTGAATAGTTCCAAATCTCTCCAGAGTAGCACTAGACTAGCTAAGAACGTAGGCGTTATTGACGGAGTGAATTGCGCTGTCAATGATTAGAATTTTTTTATCAAATATTCTAGGTATTGTAGCGCCATCTGTTTAAGAGCCAACGGGAGTGGTCATTTCTCCATACAAACATACTCCTCGTTTTCCTCCGTGGTTTTTGAAGCTAGAGCAATGATATTTTCAACACAGATTAATATTGTCAATATCTGTGTCGGACCGTTTTGCTTTTTTTGATACTTTTGTTTTTTAAGGCGCTAGAGCCCTTCAAAAATGGCCAAAATGGCCTAATTGACTATGCCGCAATGAGAGGCGTGGCATTCAAAACTGATATCAATTAGCCAAAAAAGCAAAACGGTCCGACACAGATAATTTCATAATCATTTAGATTTCCAAATTTGGTTACGATTGGTTAAGTTTTGGAGGAGGAAACAGAGGAGTACGTAACCTCGATTTTTGAGATTTTTACGCAGGATTTTTCGCCTTGTCCTTATCGCACTACTTTTAGGTGCCGCTTCCGTTAGCGAGACGGGTATATTTACCTAAAATATTTAAAACTCAGCTCCTGTTTCGTCTTAAGGTTTTTTGACGGACACTTATTGATACATGGAGATTGATTTCCTAAACTCTACCTTCCATAAGTTCATCTCTACACCTTGTGGTCATTATTAGTCTTTATAAATTTAGCTTAATAAAAAAAAATAACAACAGTAATGACTATTCTATCTTTGATAATGTCTATTATATATGTATGCTATGGTTTATAGGTCTACCAAATACCTCAGTCGGTCGGTATTGACGTCGTCCGGTGGTTTTCTAGTAGAAGGTACTCTAGTTGCAGAATGAAATTAAGTTGATGTATTTGATTTCAACTAACGTAAACGTCAACAACAAGCCCTCAACCACACTTCCAGCCAAAAAACGACAGTGAACTCTTAAATTTAGAATTGAATTTTAATAGTCATTTCTGACGCGATATCGCGCCCATAAGACTTGAGGGTTTAAGTGGTAGACCACATAACCAAAAAAGCTGCTGTTTCGCATCGTCTGATCCCTCCATATTCGTCGTGTAGTATGTAAAGGTATGGGTGGTGACTCACTCCGGTCGATGTTACGCTGCAGATGCGAGGCGACGCGGTGGCGCGCGTCGCTGTACTCGAGGTGGAGGCCGAGCCGCAGCAGCGTGGGGTTCTGCTCCACCAGCGCTGTGATCTCCATCTCGATCTTGTTGCCCAGCACCGTCGACCGCTGGAACAAACAGAACAAGTTAGAACCTGTACCGAACAGGTTTAGGTCAACCGCAGTAACGCACCATCATTTTATACTGTCAGTTGGCGGCTAAGGGCGGTATTCCATCAGTCCAATATATTGGTCCAATGTCATTGCGTCTCACCCTCTCATTAATCAAAATGTGAGACAAAATACACATTGGACGTAGAAATTGGATAGGTGGAATAGCACCCTAAGTGCGGACGGTCACACGCGGTGGTATGCCAAAATCAAAGATGTTGCCCACCTCACGGCACGTCGCCGCACTTAATAGTTGGAAAATCTTTCGTTTTGTCTATGGTTTTCTATTTAGTCCAAGTTTAAACTTCAAGTGTTTACACTCTTCTTTTTCTATCTGTGGTATTCCACCTATCCAATTTATTTGTCCAATGTGTATTGCGTCTCACATTTTGCTTTAATGAGAGAGTGAGACTCACTGACATTGGACAGGTGGAATACCAACCTGAAACAAATAAAAAATTGGTATATATAAACAAAGTTTACTATTCTAAAAGTGTACAGCAACCCACCTGGTTGGAAGCACGGAACTCCTCAACAGTATTATTAGTCAGCAACGCTTTGACCAGCTGCACGACTCCAGTGGGGCTGATGAAGTTGGTCTCCACGTTGACGACTCGCAGCGCGGTGTTGGCCTCTAAGGCTGCGGCCAATAGGGCAGCGGAGCGGTCCGTGAGGCCGACGTTCACGAGGTTTAGGACCTCGAGGTGTGTGTTAGTCTTTAGGCCTTCGAATAACTTGTCGAATTTCTCGTCGCTTATATTCTGAAAGAAAACATCGATGTTCAATAATTAATAATTAACTAAGTAGATACATTATGCTGAACTCTCTAGCTAGTGCATGAAATAAAAAAAAATGTTTAAATTTAACTTTAATAGATGCCAATAGAGTTCAATATTATAACTTCCAAATATGTCTTCGTATGAACAAGAGGGTTAAAAACATGTGAGACGCAATGCACATTGGACAAAGATCTTGGACAAGTGGAATACCACCGTAATAAGTAAAAAACCGGCCAAGTGCGAGTCGGACTCGCGTTCCAAGGGTTCCGTATATTACACAATTTTTAACAATCAGTGCCGGATTAAGATATTTTGATGCCCTAAGCATTTCTAGGTGCCCCCTCTCCCTAGGGTCATCAAGATTACATTGATTTTTTGGTAAATTGAGAGAAGTTCATTGCCGCATTACAGCTGAGAATGGAAATCAGTCACATCATTTTATCACGAAAATTGACAGTGCCGCAGCAGTAATGTTGCAACAGAGTACCTAATGCTGTTGCAGTCGCCACCCGAATGTCACCTTTATCACAGCTTAGAAAGTAATAGAAACGCGAGCGAAGCGAGCGCGGAAATTTTTCGATATATAAACGCTATATGATAGACAGTTGTACATTTTTACTTTTAGTATGGAAATCAGTCACATCATTTTATCACGGAAGTTGACAGTACTGCAGCAGTAATGTTGCAACAGAGTAATGTTGCTGCAGTCGCCACCCGAATGTCACCTTTATCATACCTCATAAAGTTATTGAAAACGCGAGCGAAGCGAGCGCGAAAATTTTTCGATATAAAAACGCAATTTTAGTTTTAGTCCCAACCAGACGCGAATCCAGGATTTCATACAGAGAAGGGATGGGACAGTTTTCTATCAGCCTAGCTTCGCATAGGGCTCGATATTTAAGGGTCTCAGCGAGGTTGTTTTCATGCATAAAATATGCAAGAAAGCAGAGAGCTTGGAATTGAATTGGCGAAGTGTGAGAAAGGCAGTAGGCCCAGCTGCGAAAGAGGAAAGCTTGGATTTGGATCCACGCCCAAATGTAATTAAGGCAGAAGATCAACTTTGCCGTAAGGCAGAAGGCCTCGCATAAGACCTAACGCCGAACCGCAAAAGAGTGGGTTGAAATCGAATCTATGCATGTAATCACGACTCTTCTACTGCTACCGATTGTTTCCCAAAGAATTACGCACCATTATTTTTGCAAATTAGCTTTTGGACAGCTAAAAAAATCGTGTGGTAAAAACGATGTGTCTGTCCCTAATTTTAAAATTTGTTTACCTTTTTCAACCTGGCATTTTGGTGCCCCCCCTGAACGTGGTGCCGTAAGCACGTGCTTGTTTTGCTTATTGGTTACAAAGTCTTTATTAATTCAACCATTAAAGTCGACGAGTACAAAAAACTTTGTTCTAGCTCTCAATTTAACATATTTTTTTAAACATTATTTTTAATTTGACCTTACAATTACTCGTAAGTAGGTAAGACCGTTAAATATTTAAAATGATTATCTTATCAGAAAATTATCGCCAATTACTCTAAGAAAACTACTACTCTAAGTAATCCGGCACTGTTAACAATGTATTTTTTATGTGAAACGTGAGTGAAATCTCTTTAAAAAATCCGTAGGGGTCGGATCAAAAACTGTAATTAAGTCCGACTCACGCTTGACTGTACATTTCTAATAGGTTTTCCTGTCATCTATAGGTATAGACCTATTTTATCTATTTTTTTAAAAATTTAAGACTTAGTAGTTTCGGAGATAAGGGGGGGGGAATGGTCATTTTTTGGCTATTTTCTTGAATAACTTCTAAACTGTTTATACGAAAATTATAAAAAAAATATATTTGAGATCCTTACAATAAGCTCTTTCATTTGATATGTAACATGATATAGTTTGAAAAATTAAATTTTTTCATTTTTTCATTTACCCCCCAAAAGTGGCCCCCATGTTTAAAATTCATTTGTTTACGTTACATGTCCGTATTTGGGTCACAAACTTACATATGTGTACCAAATTTCAACTTGATTGGTCCAGTAGTTCCGGAGAAAATCGGCTGTGACAGACGGACAGACAGACAGACAGACAGACAGACAGACAGACAGACAGACAGACGCACGAGTGATCCTATAAGGGTTCCGTTTTTTCCTTTTGAGGTACGGAACCCTAAAAAGGAAAGTAAACACATACACATAACAAAATAGAACTCAAGAATATACTTGCAACGTTATCTACCGTTGCCAAACGTCATTACATGCAATACGTAATACACTAGGTTTACGTTTGACTCGTCGCAAGACAAACGTCAACACAACCAATATGTATTCATTGATTGCCAAATGACGTCAGCAAAAGGCGGGTAGGCGTTTGGGCGAATAGTTCTTAAGCTACCGAACGATACCTCTTTTACACATGTGTGACCGACATTTGGCGGTCTACCTTGAGTTGCGTTCTCGCGCGCGACTTTAAGTATGGACTCGCGCGCGAGAAAGCAACTTATGCTAGACCGTTTGGACAGATAATTATTAATTTACCAAGTCCGGCCGTGTTAGGCGCCATAAAGTTGTGCAATTAATAAAAATTGCTAGGAACTAACCGTAAAAATATGGGTGTAGACAACTTACTCAAAAAAGTGTCCCATAGTTCTTAATTCGCTGACATAAGAGCAATGGGACATATTTTTGAGATGATTTGAGCACCTATATTGTTACACTTGATTGTACTATGAGAGTGATGTTGATAAAATTTATCGTAGGTACTATGTGTGGTTATGTTATGAAAATCAATACATATTATAAAACAAAGTCCCCCGCCGCGTCTGTATGTATAGCTGGTCAAGCAAATCTTGTCAGTAAAAAAAGGCGCGAAATTCTAATGTTCTATGGGACGATATCCCTTCGCGCCTACATTTTTCAAATTTGCCGCCTTTTTCTACTGACAAAATCTGCTTGACCAAGTATATGTTCGCGATAAACTCGAAAACTACTGAACGGATTTTTATGCCGTTTTCACCTATGAATAGAGTGATTCTTGAGTAAGGTTTAGGTGTATAATTTGTTAAAGTTTTGTGTACATTGGTTGAACTACCCGTGCGAAGCCGGGGCGGGTCGCTAGTACCTTAATATTATTCCAATTGAGATCAGTGAGCTTCTGGTCGTTGTCTTGCACACTCTTGATGGTCGAGTCCGGGTCCGTGTCGTTGGGGGGGTCCATGGGGTACACCTGAAACATGACATATACACGATTAAAGCGTGAACATTATTGTCACAAAGCTTTGTTCACAACAAATAAACATTTTTTAAAACATTCAGTGCCGAAAACCCGACTATGCCGGACGACCCGATAGTCGGGATTGTGGTACTACTGCTTTATATGACGAAATTGGTGGCAATGAATGTGTTAAAGTGATTATTTAACCACTCTTTAGTAAAATCAAATGGCATGTAAAACTAGAATAGGTTTGCAAAGGCTACTGAAATAATCGCGCCTAGTATCGCTGCCTTTAGGATGTACAGTGAGCTGCGAAATTGCATGAAGAAATTATGAATGAATTCATTGCTGGGAACCATAGCAGGGAACGAAAGGTTCGATCCCTGTGTCACGCTCCATTTCCTTTGCGCTCCTTTGCGCTTGGTAGCTTTAGTGCTATTACCAATGGCCGACTGAAATACCTTTCACTGAATGACCAGCGAGCCGCTATAAGTGGGAACAAGAGGCCGGATGTCGAACCGATGACGTAGGTGGCACACTGAATGATCGGCAACTCGCTATAAGTGGGAACAAGAGGTCGGATCACGGCATCCCGCTCTCGGCGTTGTTATTCGGATGACGTACCTTTTGCTTGGTAGCTTTGGTGATGCCATCCCAGCCGAGGCCGACGGGCTGGCCCTTGTTGAGTAGTGACGCGTGGTACTGGCGCTATTACCGGCGGCCCACCGACCGACCAGCGAGCCGCTATAAGTGGGACCGAGAGGTCGGATCACGATGTCTCACTCTCTCTGCCGCGTTACAATGACATACCTTTTGCTTGGTAGCTTTGGTGATGCCATCCCAGCCGAGGCCGACGGGCTGGCCCTTGTTGAGCAGTGACGCTTGGTACTGACGCTATTACCAGCGGCACACTGAATGATCGGCGACTCGCTGTGAGTGGGAACAAGAGGTCGGATCACGATGTCCCACTCTCTCTGCCGCGTTACAATGACATACCTTTTGCTTGGTAGCTTTGGTGATGCCATCCCAGCCGAGGCCGACGGGCTGGCCCTTGTTGAGTAGTGACGCGTGGTACTGACGCTATTACCGGCGGCACACTGAATGATCGGCGACTCGCTGTGAGTGGGAACAAGAGGTCGGATCACGATGTCCCACTCTCTCTGCCGCGTTACAATGACATACCTTTTGCTTGGTAGCTTTGGTGATGCCATCCCAGCCGAGGCCGACGGGCTGGCCCTTGTTGAGTAGTGACGCGTGGTACTGACGCTATTACCGGCGGCACACTGAATGATCGGCGACTCGCTGTGAGTGGGAACAAGAGGTCGGATCACGATGTCCCACTCTCTCTGCCGCGTTACAATGACATACCTTTTGCTTGGTAGCTTTGGTGATGCCATCCCAGCCGAGGCCGACGGGCTGGCCCTTGTTGAGTAGTGACGCGTGGTACTGACGCTATTACCGGCGGCACACTGAATGATCGGCGACTCGCTGTGAGTGGGAACAAGAGGTCGGATCACGATGTCCCACTCTCTCTGCCGCGTTACAATGACGTACCTTTTGCTTGGTAGCTTTGGTGATGCCATCCCAGCCGAGGCCGACGGGCTGGCCCTTGTTGAGCAGTGACGCGTGGTACTGGTCCTGGTTCATCATCGAATGGAAGCCGAGGATGGCTGTAAGCGAGGAAATATTTATATTTAACACACACATACAGTTTGAAAAAAAAAGAGTAGAAATTAAAAAACGGCAATACTGTAGTGTCCCGTTTTCTTATATATGACACTACAGTATTGCCACTTTTTAATTTCTACTCTTTTTTGTCAGACTATAAAAAGGAAAGGATTCAAATCACTAGTTTTTTTTGTAGAAAATTGACTGCCTCGGGCGAGATTTAAACTCATGGCTCTGGGACAGGGGTCCGTCGCTTTATCAACTGAGCTACCAAAGCTTACCCGACAGAGGCGAATTATTTTTATTACATCCTTCATTATAAGCGCTTATAGTTGTTCTAACCACTGCTAAAGTATTGGTAAGGTTGATAAATTAACGTCAATTTTGTTCAAATTTGTTCGAGAGATCGGCTCACTTTGTATTTCGTCAACTTTACAATGGTGTATCTTTTTGTTACTGTTTCTCAAATAGTGTTGTTTTCTTGGCTGCCAACATTGCTTTTTAAAAACAAACATAATACATACGCGGACTATTAATACTCTGTTTTTTCGTCTTATTTAAAACAACGACACTGAACGCTCCGGTATGTCAATAAAACAAAAATAATTGCCATATTAAACCAAAATAAGTAATCTGTCACTAAGGCCATAAAAATAACTTGCACACTGCCAACGGAGCAATTAATGAATTTGGAATATTCTCGAAAATATAGGAAACTGAGTAATAAGTACTCAAACAAACAACTATAAAGTTAAACTAGTCAATAAGGTCACAAGTTCAATGTTCTCTAATGGAAAGTAAACCTTATCTTTCAACGCTCTGTGTTGATAATTGGTTAACGCAGATTCGTGCTAAATGTTTTTCTTAACGGGCTTGCGAGCAAAGACAAGACGACATTAGATTCGGTATGCCACTGGAAGTTTGCCAGCGTTATAAAGAGCGTTTTTGCAATTATATTAGATTAGACATTTTTGTTGAAGAGATCAAGATCGCGACATTGTCACTACTGATTTGCTGGAGATTCGTAATTGGGAGTGACATGTTTGTGACAGGTCGTACTGATATGTACAGGAAGTTATTAAAAAAACAACTAGACTACCACCTTTTCTAGAAAATTGTACATTATTTGCGATAGGTTTTGTAACTACAAGTACATCTTAGTGCATAATTATTTTCCATCGTATTTTCTCGGAAACGTACGAACGTGTCTTGCTATTTCAGTCAGTCTCGGTACAAAAAGTACTAATACTAGCGTAGGACAAAGACAGTATGATTCTCTCTATCTATGTGTGATTGAGACGGCTGGCCAACTATATTTGACAAACAATGTACAAAACCTTCGTGCAATATCGGCTTCCGACACATCGGAAGGGAGGAGCTCAAGCGATATCTTACCCTACAAATCGTTCTGCCATTTTTTGCAGGGGGAAACGTGCACACAGTCGCATTTCTCACTCACTACATACAAAATTCAATCTGTAATGACGACACAAATACATAGAAAATGGCACACGTCAAAGACAAATCTTGCAGACCTCTTTTTAGGCTCCGTCACACAGGCGCGTTTTGCGGGCGGCGCGTGAGCGGGGCGCGCCGCTTTTACATATAAAACGCTAACGCCGCGCTCACGCCCCGCCCGGAAACGCCGGACGAGTCACAACACGCACCGCGCTAGTTGTGTGCATGCCCAGTTGGGCATGTGCTTCGGCAGAGGGGAAATAGTGCGAATGGCGACTCTTTTCCCTGTGTTGCTAGTAGTACAAAACTCACCAGCCAGGTCAATGATTTCCTCCTGCGAGGCGGTGCCCAACGCCTGCTCGTACTCATCGCCGAGGTCGATGGAGATCTGTTCGTCCGCTTCGCGCGTCCGTTCTGGCGGGGGCGGCGGGATCCACTGGAATACACAAATTCGAACATTTATACAAACAAGAAGTTTATATCAAGTTGCCATAGGGTGGGTAGGCTAGTCGCCCCAGGGTAACAAGGTAACTCGTGAACGCAATGGATATACGAGTGTCGGGCATGATGAGTTTCTTATTCGGCGATTCATTTTTTATCGTGGTCAAGAAGCCATTCATGGCTTTATATTAGTATTTGTGAAGGACAAATACTAAGATTATTGTTAGCCATTCTTCATTCTTCAGCTGTATAACTAGGCTACAGGTACATACATGCGCTAGCAGATTTGTTTAGCATTATGGATTACAATTTTGGTGGATTGCGCATTATATTTGTTTGGGCGGAGTCACACACAAGGTCACCTGAAGAAGTTTGTCGGCTACTCTAGGGTTTTCCTTGTTCCGTCGGATGACGCCAGTGGGTCTGCTTGTTGGTGCAATTAAATTATGTAGTTGAAATGTAAGTCGTATTACCATGTATTAAGGGTTTATTTCAGTGTTACAAAGGGAAAACGAAAATGTGGAAGAAGACGTACCTCGTGGCTCAAAAACCTGGTTCAAGATGAGCACCAGATCGCTGTTTCGAGCCGCAGCGTCAAAAGTGGAAATAGCCCTAACGATAGCCAACCTCCGGCAGGAGACGGCACCATAAGAAGAAGGGTTTATTTACCTTCTTCCCTCGAACAACACCAGCCACGTAAGGTTTGACCTCAGGCCGGTCTGGGGTCTCGAGCGCCTGTTTGTTGATGTGCTCGATTAACTTCTTGCGATTGAGAGGTCCCGTGGGGTCCTTCTCACAGTCGTAATTGTTGCGCTGGTCGGGGGGAAGGAAGTTGTCCTGAAAACAGTTAAGATTTTATATTAAAAGTTGTTTAAGAATCAGATTTACCGCAGCCTACAGTCCGGACTTTTTCTGCCAGAAATTCACCAATGGCCACTTGCACCATCCCACTAACCCGGTTTAACCGGTTAAACCTGGAGTTACCATGGTAACCAGTCCAATTTAACACTGGGTTAACAATTTAAGAAAAGGAATGCAACACGAATGTTTGGTCAAATACAGCCATGTGCGTTACTGGCATTTGGCAGTTTGACAAAATCGCGACTTCGTTATGATTGGCTGGAACAATGGTATGTTGGACCTTTCATAATGTAATGATTGATGAAATCACGTGATGTTCTGTCTGTAATCATGAATTTGTTTCATTTTATTTTACACTAAAGAAAATAATCGCATCATAGTCGCTTAATCAGGTGACAAGATAGAGGATTATCCTTCTGGTTAAAATCGTGATAAAATGCATGCCTTATCAGCTTATCACACGATAACCGTGACCATCTAACGGTCAAATGTTTATCTAAAAGTGCTATCTTGAACTTGGGTTTGATTAATTGTATTGATCACATGTTTCGTTATGGCCTTTGGCTCACGTGAGAAATGCCGGGGATGTGTTGCATTCTTTAGTTTAGCGCCCACCCCAAACTATAGTTCGTTTTTTTTAGCATTAGAAAGAACTCGAAAGAAGTTAAGCGATCTTGACATGTCTTTTACTTGAAAAACGCTTTTTAAAAATCAGTAACTATTACTTATGAAAGCAGAAGAATACAAATGATCGTATGAGATTCATAATTGTTACATATTTGCAGTAACTTATTTTTGAAATGTGTTTTTCCATTAAAAGTCATCAAGATTGTTTACCTTATTTCTAATGCAAAACGAACGGTAGCGTCTTTTGAGCGTCAGCGTCTAGTCAGCGCTATGGAAAATGGCGTTGCTGCGCAGTTGCGTCAATGTTGCGTCGAGCAGCAGCCATAGAGTTGACTAGACGCCGACGTACATACTTATAAAATAAACTTCCTGAAACATTTTGCATTTTGTGTGGTCAATTACAAGATCGGTTATTTTAAAGGTAATTCGATTTTAAAGTGTTTTGGGTCGGCCTATATGACTGTGCGTACTGTACTTACAGTAACGAATTATGTAAACAAGTTATGTTATCAGTATACTCAGTATTATTACCTATATTGCATTAATTTGCAGTAGCAAAACATTATCCAGTTGCCATTGACACAAGCACCATTATGTAAAGTGTGTCAACGACTTAGCTAAGACAATAAAACCTACAATATGTTATCATAATGTGAACTGGTCAATTAAATGCCACTTGTTTATCGTAGGTAGACGAGGTAAGTAGGTGTGGGCTTGATAACACAAGTGATAAACACTTGCACACTTTTTGTTCATTAGTTTGACCTTGTTTGCGTGCAATGATACTAATATGAACAAGTTGCTACTTTAAGGCTCCGTCACACAGGCGCGTTTACGGGCAGCGCGTGAGCGGGGCGCGCCGCTTTTACATATAAAACGCTCACGCCGCGCTCACGCCCCGCCCGGAAAACGCGCCTGTGTGACGGAACCTTTAGGAAAATGTATTAGTATAATGATTAGTAGCCTATATTGGCCCCAGAGCTGAGCACAAGACGGTTCAGTTAGTTCAACTTCACGTTAGTAAAATATGGATTAGGGAGTTTACCCAGGAGGTGTCCTCACAATGTCACAGGAAATGTGTTACATATATGGCATAGCTAAAGGGCTAGATTTGGGAAAATTTCTATGTAACCTCGGGCTTGCTATACAACTGGCTTTATATTTCGCGGCAGCGTTAGCAATCTTATCTATACACATTTTAGTCCAAGAGGATTAAAAACCCAAATTAGTGAGATTTAGGGATAATAATTCGTTTTACAAATTACATTGAAAGTAAGTATTAAGTATATTATACTTGGTATAATATAACTTTTTGCCCGCGAATCATGCTGGTAACCCAGCATTCAGGACAATAGTAACGTAATAGTTGTGTAACGCCATTGTGGTAATCCTCCAATTATAATAACGATGAGAAATTATTCAAGCGGAGGCCCAAGGCCCATTCTAATTGCCGAAACTTGCTAGTTGGGTGTAATGTAATTTTTTTTTAATAATGGTGTGTAGGTGTAGGTAATATCGAATTTGATATGCTTTTGACAGACTCGCCAACATTGCGTGAGTGTTGGTCAATAAATTTGATTTAAGAATGTAATATAAGGGCCTGTTTACACAATGAACTCCAACTTAACACTAATCAATGTGTAAATCGGGCCTTAGGCCTTAGCAAGCCTTAGGTACCTAAAAAGATATCTCGTGTTCGGACTACTACAGATACTCCGCATTTAAATTAACATACCATTGAATGGGGCTATTTAGAACTCGTATATGATTATTTGGAAGTATAAATACCATACACAAATATATTTCGCTGCCGCTTCGCAATTATCGAACTGTACAGTCAGTAGATGCAAACTGCAAACGTATCAACTAATAATAACAAAATTAACAAACCAAATGCATAAAATTACCAACTTTAGTTACCAACAAAAAAACATAACGAATATAAACTAAAACCAGTATTTGAACTCAAAAGTACATTGTACTCATTACCCAGTCGCTATCTAACATGCAAATAAATTAGTTACACTTGAAAGCATATGCAAATGGGAACAGGGAGCGAGTCAAAAGTGGTTTATTAGGGTTCCGTACCCAAAGGGTAAAACGGGACCCTATTACTAAGACTTCGCTGTCCGTCCGTCCGTCCGTCCGTCCGTCCGTCTGTCACCAGGCTGTATCTCACGAACCGTGATAGCTAGACAGTTGAAATTTTCACAGATGATGTATTTCTGTTGCCGCTATAACAACAAATACTAAAAACAGAATAAAATAAAGATTTAAATGGGGCTCCCATACAACAAACGTGATTTTTGACCAAAGTTAAGCAACGTCGGGAGTGGTCAGTACTTGGATGGGTGACCGTTTTTTTTTTGCTTTTTTTTTGTTTTTTTTTTTTATATGGTACGGAACCCTTCGTGCGCGAGTCCGACTCGCACTTGCCCGATTTTTTCTTATTCTTATGCAAACAATTACTGGAGCGAAGAAAAATCGCTACTTGTTGGTAATAAATACTTTTGTAACCTGTAATTGTCAGTGGCTGTTTGAGGCTTTTCTAATGATATAATTATGTTTTATCGACCTTTCTCTTATTTAGCAAATGTGGCAGTTGGAGTACCTACGAGTACCTAGTGTATAGTCACGGTCATTAAACTTATATAGGTATTTAGTTATTAGGTACCTACCTATTAAGGTAAGGCTCACCCTGTTTTTTGACCGCTGAGGCACGCGCTCGCATTGAGCGGTTTTTGTGTTTATAACATATTTTTTACATATTGTACTATATAGGTACGTATTTAAAAAAAGCTGGGCTTACTTTACGATGTTGAATCACTATTTAATTATCAGTAGGTATAAACAAGTGCCTGACCGCCGACGATTGGCGGGAAGCGAGTTTTTTTGACAGATCTCTTTAAAATATTCTTAGTAGCAGTGTGAAGTGAACAATAATAATATAAGTAATATTTCTGTTTACACTGAATATACATCGAACATTTGTTGTCCGAGATATAAGCCAATAACTATGTAACTATGTACATACAAGCTTCCCCGGTAGTGTAGTGAAACAGGTGATTTAAGTACAGTCAGCTGCAGAGATAACTAATCCGCCCTATCTCTGCAGCTGACTGTACATATATACTTTAATAAGTATTTGGTGATCAACGAATATAAGTAATACGTATTAAATAATTGTGTTAAAACAATACGGAAACACGTCTCACACAAAAATATGCCAATTTTCATGAATTCTAAATGCAGCGCACCATATTTATAACAATCCAAATATAGCCATATGAATGAGTAAAAACAAACACTTATAAAAGATATTTACACAATTCACATCAAGGTTACAGGAACAATAAACTGAAAACTGTCTGTCGTCATCAAATTATACCTATTTTACTTTAAAGTCAGTCATCTCCTGTATTACCTACATACTTGTAAGATAATGATAGTTGTATTTTATATACATACTTGACTTTAACCTTGGCTTTGTAATATACAGCACAACTGAAGCTTTTTATTTGATTTGATTTATTTATTCATTAAATATGTACGGCAAACATTTCACTATATCTAATTACATTTTAATTGAAACCAGCGTTTAAAGAGTGTGCAGAACAGCCCAAAAAGGCCGGGGCCTGTGCTAGGGCTAGTTACAATATATGTGACACAAGTTTAGAGAGCGATCGGTTTTTGCATAAACAATTTTCCTATACCTAATATAAAATTTACTAGGAAAAGGAAATGTTCAACCGTAATTGTGAATAAAGTGTTACACTTATTACTTAATTTGTGCTTCTGTGAAATTGACCCTTATTAAAATGTATCAAGGTTGCTTTTGTAACTTATTATTTGTAAACATAGAACTTTGTAAGATTACTCACAGCAGTGGAAACACAATTAGCACTGATAATTTGGCAAAGAAAAGTGACTCATTTCATTTGCTTTGAACTCTTTTTCACTACAGCATTTAGCCTCATCTTGAGAATTGCGTACAGACAGTTATTAATAGCCATATATTTGTATTTTTTCCTCCTTCCTTTCCTACACAGTGACTGAGGAATTAATATAATTAGGTACAGTAATTTTACATTCTTCAATGTCAAAGTTAAACCACCATAATTGTATTTATTATATTGTATAGATGGGTCTCCAGATTTTTTGACCCTAGGGCTATTAGTCTAAACTTCTGCCTTCCCAATTCCATTTTGCAAGTCAGATTATGTGGCATTTGGCTCTCCCACTTCCAGGCAAAGAGTAAGGACTTGAGGGTTGAATCTGGCATGAGTTTATGGCAGGGATCATCAAATGGTTGATGCGGTTCGGATCCAGACCACCTACCTACATTGCCTTTGCTTATTTAATAAGCTCCTGGTCATTTTATTTTAAAAACTCCACCCATGAAAAAATTCATTGGTGATTTCTGGTTTAGGGAATCTTTTTGTAGATAAAAGTGGTATCATGCCCAAGTGTGTGGCTAGGCAAGGATAGTGCGGAACTATCGTGGCCGGAGCGCCTATTGAAACACATTTACAAAAAAAAAATTACAAACATGAACCTATTTGAAAAAGCAAATTTTCCATGCATAAAATTTAAGTAAAGATGTTTTGAGTTGTCTGGATTTAAGGTTAATGGCAGTTGAAATCTAGCCAAATCAGTCAGATGGAAATTTTTTGGTTTGACTGGTCTGGCACAAACTCAGTTCTACATAGTGTCCGACCGAAGGTTCGGTTTCGGCCAGTTTCGGCCAAAAAATCATGTTTCGGCTGTAGTTTCGGTTTCGGCCAAAAAACGGCCGAACCTTTCGGCCGGGCCGAAACTTACGAAATGGTACTTCGGACAAACACCAAAAGTTGGGGAATAAGTAGGACAACAATATTAATACATACCTACATATACTGATTCATGTATAGGTACAGAAATTAATTGGTTTATTATAAAACACAATTCCACTAATGAGAGCGCCACTGGACGGTCGACGCAGTCTTAAGAGGCTGTCAATACCTATAACGCGCACACTGTCTAATTTCTAATTCTAATTGTATCGGAGTGAATAAGATAGCACTGTCGCACGTAGCCGTTGGCCGAGTATCAGCTCGGCACGAGTCGAACGATGTCTTTTTCGCTCTTATTCACTCATTTTTCTATCTACCTCTAATGGCAAATTTTAAGCGAGGCTAAGGGCTACGCTCAACTAGTGCCGCAAAGTTGATTTTCTCAATAGTTAATATTTTGCGAAGCTGAACAGCTGACTATTGATTAAAACGAAGAAAAAAACCCTTAAAAGTGTCCCCAGTACAGTTTTTCATACGAATGCTCGACCTTAGCCTCACTTTTTACCTCAATTTACCTTTGGTTTGTGTTCCACATGTCCTCTACTTCAGCTTAGCCTTTGGTCTCGCTGCGCCATGCTCGGCCTGCGGTCTCGCTTTTTAATACAATGGACATTGGTTGGAGTCTATGCTTAACTACTTATCCTGAAGCCTGAAGCACGCGTTCCGGGAGTGGGGAGTCAACGTGAAAAAATGTTCAATCGCTGGAAAGTGCAGGGGTCAAAATGTCCATACGGAACCGGCTGTCTATGTGGCAAAAACTAGCTAGGTTAGGTTTGTTAGGTAGCTTCAGATGCCCGAAGGGCAAACCGCCCAGAAATAGGAGCCCCGCGAACGTCTAGTTACATAGACAGCCGGTTCCGTATGGACATTTTGACCCCTGCACTTTCCAGCGATTGAACATTTTTTCACGTTGACTGCCCACTCCCGGAATCGAAGCACGGCTTTGACTTCGCATGAAAGTTCGCCTCACGGGGGCACTTCGGACTTTTAGGCCCAGGGCTATAACCGCGAAAATCGAAGTTCGCAAATTGCGGGCATTTTTCTCTGTCACTCTAATTACGCCTTCATTGGAGTAAAAGAGAAAGATCCCCGCAATTTGCGAATTTCGGTTTTCGCGGTAGCCCCTCAGGTGAAGATCGGTACCCGGCCTTGCGATATTGTTAACAAAAAATTTCGCGCTCGCTGCGCTCGCGTTTTTGGTTGGTTTTTTGGTTGATCCTGTATCTACATGTTAGCTTGAATGGTGAATGAATAGAGTTAGACCAAGAAAATTCTGCAATGATTTTGATAGCATACGCAGTGCTACTATTGCAAATGTTATTTATACGTCATAATTTCATGGAAGTTTTGACGTTTAAAGTAACACTTGCACTGCATGTGTTATCAAAATCGTTGCAGAATTATCTTGGTCTAACTCTAGTAATTTTCTTAAAAAACTGCTTAAGTAACATCAATTTCAAGGACATTGGGTGTTGTCAGCCCCATAATGTGTGTGTAAAAGCGGTTTTATGACATTTTTTCAACGATTTTAACAAGTCTACAAAAGTTTCGGTTTCGGTTTCGGTTTCGGCCGAAACTAGAGCCAAAGCCGAACATTCGGTTTCGGTTTCGGCAAAAAAACATGTTTCGGTCGGACACTAGTTCTACATCAGTTTTGTATTTCTATACTAGGGCAACAGATGCAAACATTTGAGCAAATATGGCGAAGTGAATTTCCATATAGCAAAAATCTAATGAAAATTAACAATCAATAGTCTGAAACATCTGAAAACAACTGTACTATAAAAAAGTTTGGGAGTGTTATAGTAGTAGTAGTAGTAGTAAACACTTTATTGCACAAAACAAGTACATCTAACACAGTGGTGGGCAAACTTTCTTCATGAGGGGCCAAAACTTGAAGGAATTTCAGAGGAGGGCCAGATTTACAGCAACAATGTATTTTTATTATATTGCTGGCCATATTATACATTTTTTTAAATGACCGGTGGCGGGCCAGATAAATCCTTTCGCGGGCCGCACCTGGCCCGCGGGCCGTACTTTGCCCACCACTGATCTAACATAACACAGAGAGAATACAGTAAATATGTACAAAGGCGAACTTATCCTGTTCAGGGATGTCTTCCAGCTAACCTAAGTGTTTTATAAGATTCATGAGCACTTTGTATAGTACAGATATACAGGAGAACTAGTGAACTAAAAATATGGTCAAAGATACATACTTAGTAGGACCTTGATAATCAGGATGGGCAAAAAAGTTACTAGGACTACCAGGTGACAAGAAATTACAGAGATTTCCAAATTTTTGTTGTTGATAAATGAATGATTTATGTATGTATTAACATAATACTTTGATAATTTCAGGGAACAAATTACTAGCAGTAAAAAAATTAAGTATACTCTACTGCTTTATATTTTTGCACTTAATTTTGGAGGAACTCTATAGTTCGTTTTTTTCAGCATTAGAAAAAAGGTAAACAATCTTGACGTGTCTTTTTATTAAAAAATATTGAAAACCACTTTAAAGAATTAGTTTATAGTACTTATGAAAGCAAAAGAATGTAAAAGATCGTATATGATTTATAATTCTAACATATTTGCTGTGACTTATTTTTCTATGGTGATTTTTATTAAAAAGACATGTCAAGATTGCTTACCTTCTTTCTAATGCTAAAAAAAACGAACTATAAGGGCCAGTTGCACCAATCACATTTAACGAACTAATTAACGTTAATCAGCAGTGTAGTATGAAACTTCCCATACAATAAAATTTAGCGAACGCTTTAACGGTGACAGACGGTTCGGTGCAACCGACCCTTAGACAGGGAAGAATTTTTAAAATATTGCGACTATCAAAGGCCCGCATTAAGACGGTCTGGATTACAGAGATCACCAGACTAATGACGGCCTGGATTACAAATGCTCCACTGTGTATACTTGCTGTTCTATGTTGTTATGCGATTTTGAAAGGAGAATAGTATAGGTACATGAAGGAGTCTTAGAGCATTTAATAACTGGAATCGCCTTTAAGAGCTTACCCCTCTGCCGAAAACCTTGCACAATTGTGCAAACTTTTGTATGGACCGACATGGCTATTTGTATGTTACATACAAATCATGTAGAAATAGCAACACATTTGACATCCCCTCCCCCAAAAAATCGGCATACTGTTTTGTACAGAAAATGACAGCCATGACGTCTCCAGTTACTAAATGCTCTAAGGAAGGAGTGTACATGATTCAAGTATTAAATATATTTTGATGTACTAAGAATAAGCACCGAACCTAATAGTAATAGAAGCAACAATTTGACCAATTGGGCCACCCATTGGACACTCTGTTTATAGTTAATTGAGAGTTATCTACTATGTTTCATGCTAACTCTATGTTCAACTAAATTAATAAAAATAATTGTATGTGTCTAAATGTAATAATTGTAAGAATTTCTAAAAAAATATTTTCTTATTAATTACTATTTTCTCTGTTGAAGATGTTATAAGCCTTTTATTTGTACTCAGAATCATGGACCTAATTTTGATAAGAATGGGAGAAAAAAGTATCTTTAGATTTTTTTACCTCGCATTATGTTACGTCACCATAGAGAAAAAAATACATAGAGTGCTCACTCCATACCGTACCAAAATGACTATTATTTTTGTAGTCGACATCTAGCATCGAGTAGCGGAATTAACGCTCTATGTAGATAGTAAATGTCGTACAGTAGATGTCGACTGCGAAAATAATTGTCTTTTTGGTACCAAAACTGATGTATGGAGTGAGCACTCTATTCTTACTATATTTCTCTATGCAGTCACTTAATCTTTCACATGTGTGTGGTGGTGAGAATCTGTGGGTTCAAACCTCAGTTGATTGTTCTCGAAAAAATGCAAAGAGACAACTAAAAATTTGGTCAGGATCTACAGGGAAAATGGTATAAAATAGAGATGGAAACTTTGAACACTAGGTACTATTATGTACTTTTTTGGAAATGTTCTAATATGACTGTACTAATAGCATATGTTACTCACATCAGGATCAACCTCCTTGGCGAGCATAGTCAGCTCCTCTTGTGACAGCTTAGCCAATAGCTCATCGACGTCCACTTCGTCGTAGTTCGACAACTCGCGTCCAAACAGCTTGGCCGGCGTCGTCATCGTCGTAGTCTTCGTCGACGACGATTTCTGCACCAAAAACACCACAATTAACACCACACTGCTCGTAACACCTAATATTTACTTTATTACGTAAGAAAACAAATTTAGAAGCTAAACAGCAAGGTAAAACATCGATTTTGACACTTTACCACACCCACGATTAATTATTGAGATAACATATACGCGCTAACCCAACTTTATAATGTGTTGACAAGCCGAAAACAAGTTTAGCGTACAATATTTGTTATGCTTACATTTAAAAATATAAATAATAGTATTTAACCACGATACAGTGTAAATAAAACACTGTCGAAACAAGCACCTTCCACGAATGACAAATAATGACTAACTTGAAAGAACGAGTCAGACGATAAGTTTCAATACAGGCGTGAAAGAGATAACGTATTACTTAACTGCAAGGGGAGAGGGGCTAGAGATGTGAATGTAGCGGGTTATCGGTACCGGTTTTTATCAGTCAGTTTCCGTAATGGTCATTTCGTTGCATTGTTATTTTGGTTGGGTAAAAACAATAGGAGTATTTAACACTGTGAAAATGTCATTTTATACCGTGTCTTAGTCATAACTCATTACGAAATCGACGAAACAAAGATAACTGTGATCTAATTTATCTCTCTGATAAAACTTGCCGTCCAATAATTTAAATGGCATACAATAAAACTATGTAAATTGTCATTTCGGAAGATTTTACTTTTTTCCGAAAACTTCGAAAGATTACTGTTTGCTCATTGCTGTTATCTTAGGTATTTGTAGGTTAGTATTAGGGATGTAACGACGCTAGTCTAGAAAGCCGATTATTCAGCCACATAGTCGCCGATTAGTCGTTATAAAATGTCAAAATATAGCTGCCAGTTTTTAGGTAATCGAAAATCAGAAAAAAAAACACTGTATTGCTCTGGCTGGATTTATTAGATTAATATGTCGATTTTTGTCAGAACATTAAAATTATGTTGGTTATAATATAACAACTGAAAAAAAAACAAATCCGTACATACTCACTATATTCAAACAAACTTTCCTTGTCAGAAAAAGGCGCAAAATTCAAATTTTTTATGGGAGGTCAACCCTTTACGCCTACATTTTTTAAATTTGCCGCCTGTTTTCACTGACAAAGTGGGTGTGTCAGAGTATAGTTTATAGTTACCACCCAAGGTAGTTGGTGGTAACTACTGGGATTTTTTTCTCGCTAGTTACCACTGGTTATCAGTTGTTACCTAACAATGATATTAACTTGATGTTACCAAACTACTGGAATGAGCTAATACGATGGGTATAGATCACATCTATACACTACTATGATGAATACGAATAAGAGCGAGGTCATGACATTTCGTCTCCAACGCCGTATTAATGGAGCGATTACGCAATGCCGGCGCCGTTCCCGCAGCCACACCTAACGCCTTGCTATTGAACTCAACATTCTACCTACTACTTCACACGCAAGCAAACCTACATTGTAACAGTTCAGGACGTCACGCTTAATCGGCTTAATTTTTGTACCTATTATTCGCTTTTTACTAGACATGTAGAGTTAGACCAAGAAAAGTCTGCAGCGATTTTGATAGCTCACACAGTGTAGGTAAGTGTTATTTAATACGTCATAATTTCATAGAAGTTTGACGTTCAAAATAACACTTGCACTGCGTGGGCTATCAAAATCTCTGCAGACTTTTTTTCTTGGTCTAACTCTAGTTTGTTTCTTAACCTCAGAAAATTAACTAGAGTCGAACCAAACCAACTCTGCATGCCATTTGCAATGACTAATGTGTGGCTATGTCATCATCATTAATGTCAATTTCTATGAAAATTTAACGTTTATATATAATGACAATACACACAACGTAAAGGCTAACTTTGCACCGGTCAGCACCTCCGTATTACATGGTTTAGATCAGTGGTGGGCAAACTTTCTTCAGGGGGGGCCAGAAAGTTTAGGAAATTTAAGTGGAGGGCCAGAATTGTACCCAAAATTTATTTTGATTTGTGATAATCGTGGGCCAATGCCATATACTAATTATTTCATAGGACCGGCGGCGGGCCGTATAAAATCCATTCGCGGGCCGGAGATGGCCCGCGGGCCGTACTTTGCCCACCACTGGTTTAGATAAAATATCTTTTCTAATTAGGTAGTAGGTAATATCAACTTGAGCGATTGTTGCAATATTGCGTTGCGATATAAATATCATTATAAAAAAAGATTTCATAATAAGGTGCAACGGAGCAAGATTAATAGATACACTGATAAAGGGTAATTAATAGTTTGTTAACACATACCTATCGACGATACGAGTATCACAAAATATGGCTGCCGTTGTTTTTTGTTTTCCATTAAAAATAAATAATTCCGCCGGTTATATTACTTTCTTAGGTGTAGCAATTAATTTTAAATACGATATCGCGTAAAATATCGTCCTATTTTGCCGTAGTCTATCCTAAAATTATGTTATTACCTACAATAGTTATTTGTACAACAAGAGATCAAAGTTTGATATTTCTGCGAGTGCTTATTTTGAGTCCCATGCAAGCGAAAGATTCTATAACAGATTCACGAGCGTAGCGAGTGAATCTAATTTAGAATCTTGAGCGTAGTAAGGGATTCAAAAGCGCACGAGATGTAAATAACTTTGATCTCGTGTAGTACACAAAATTTTTCACCCTAAGCAGTGAGAACATACCTAGAGGGACAGAGATAATAGAACCCAAGTATATCGAACTTGTATTAGACCCCGCATGTTGAAATGACATTTTACTATAAAGGTCACTTGAATGTCATTTTGTCTCACTCAGTGAGCAAAATCGCATTTTGCTCACTGTTTTTAAGAAGCAAAGTACCCTTGTTCGAGCTGCTGAGGTGAAAAAAAAGTTGACGTTTGTCAATGGGAACTGCAAGTACTGCAACATAGCAAAATTCGTGACTAGGACAAATACATAAGTACGAGTAATATAACAATAAGGTTATATTGCTCAACAATGTATAAAATAACCTTTGGTTGCTTTTGCTGTTTGACAGACTGTGTCACGAGCTCACGAGAGAAGGTGAATTTGTTGTGAGGTCGAGACAGTCACGTTTGTTTACGAGTATACTTATTAGGGTAGCAAAATCAACATTAATAGAGACATAGCGACACTATTAATATCTAATGATAGTGTGTGTACTCGTAGTGTGATACTGATATGATATTCATGGACACTACTACCACCTACACTACTATACCTTTACCTATACAACATTAATTGCCCGCTTAGCCCAACGGCTGGCTAATAGAGAATGCTGTATACTCACGTTGTATTTTATTATGTGCAATGTATTTAGAATTCGAATAAACAAATAAACTAGTGGCTCTGTGAGCTGTAGACCTCGCGAGCATATCTTATTGGCCACGATGAAAATATAGTAAATAAAAAAAAACAATACGAAAAGTGTAAAAAAAATACAAAAAGTTATATCCCAGCATATAATTACTGGGGATCGAACCCAGACTTTCTGTGCAAACAAAAAAAGCGAACGTTTGCAAAATACGCCTTGATGGTTCTTACTTAAGGTGACGAAATTTAGCTACTCATTCTCAAGTAAAAACTAAATATCTTAATACTAGACGTGTGCGCCGATTAAACAACGATCGGCGGCGGCGTTTGCCGAAAAATCGGCGGCGGCGGCGTGTTTTCGGCGTGAAATCGGCGTGACCTTGACTTTCAAGTTTCTAAAGAAAAATCATGAAATTGTCGTTTTTCTTGAAAATATTGATTAATCCAGGTTGCTAGTAAGTGAACTACGTAATCTACGTATAGTTTTGAATAGGTTTTGAGTAAAATTGGGTTTGTAAATGAATTTAGGATAGGTATAATAACTTGATTTCCTAGTAATTAATTGGCTTGTATTTAGGGGGCATCTGGCCCCAATGACTTTCGATCCGATCTGTATCTCTCTGTAACTCCGTTTTGGCATGCTGTCCATGGCTTATCTTCAAATATCCTAGATATAGTGGACTGCTATGACTTCCCGTCGTACAAGCACCAGGCTCACTGAGAAGTATCTTGTTCTTTCTCATTTTCTCATTGCTGAGGATTGCGACCACATGTAATTTATCTCAATTTCGTGCGGTCATAAGCCGTGTGAATTGCACGGTGCAGACTGCCGCCAGCCATCGACCATCTCACACATGCTCCACTCTGAGCACGTTTGCCATTCATTGGGCCTAAATTCATATTACGTTTCGCCACATCATGCGTTGGAAACCGCATAATATGTCCGAAGAAAGATGTCGTATAAACCCAATTGGCGATTTGAGTTATTTGAAAATTAAGTGGTTTTTTGTTCTAGCTGTCCTAGGTATAAGCAGCAGTCTTCGGCAACACTATATCTCTAAAGCGCCAACCTTTGCACGTCACCCTTTTTGAGGCTCAGCGTTTCGGCACCATACTGGAATATATGTAGGAAAGACGAGAACTCCTACCACCAAGATATATAAACTTGCTCGCGTTTTCGTAATCGCCGAGTGCGTCGGTAACTTGGAGTACGTTTGCCTTGTCTACAACCATTAGTTTGGTCTCGGAATGGTTGATCTTAAGACCACTCTAGAACTTTCAACTTCAATTTTCTTCAGAATATATATAGCGGATCAAGGTGGGCCTAACTTTAAGACCTGTAACTAACCCTTTTTCTGCAAGTAAATATGATTATGAAGAGCCGCCATTTCGATGTACAATATAATTTATATAATACAATACAGATACTCTTTATTGCATACCTCAATAAAAGAAAACAATACAAAACAAAACAGAAATACAAGCAGAGCTAAAAAGCATTTCTTGTTGTTATTCCCGTAAGCCAGTCGACAATAGTACAAGCAAGGATGATGATCGCAACGCAACATTAGCTAGTTAGTTTTGCCTTTTCTGTTGCTCCTTGAGGCTTCATGGTACATGAGCCCTGTGTTTTGGTTGCCTAGTTAATTGCAATGCAAGTATTTTCATTTCATGACATAGCATTCTGACTTCATATGTGAGGTGAAGGCATACAATTTCTAATTAATAGTTGAATGTGAATACACAATTTACAGGGAATAAAATACTGCATATAATTCTCCCTCATCTTTTTTGACGCTGAACACTAAGGATTACTCAGTTACTTTAATCGGTGTGTTAAATACGTTGTGCAACTGGCTTATTCTGTTTCATTTAATAAATAATTGATATATATTTGACAACTGTAACATATATAATACAGAAAAATCCAAATTGTAATCCAAATATCAAATTAAAATAGCTGATTAAAAACACTCAAGGTCACGCCGATTTCACGCCGATCGTTTATCGGCGGCGGCGGCGTGGCAAAAAAGCCCGGCGGCGGCGGCGCGCCGGCGCGGCGCACACGTCTACTTAATACCTCCAAAACCAGCGAAATAAAATTTCTGAATTTTTGGCCATTTAATCTGTAAACATGTCTCAAAAAGAATACACTGTTAAGATACCGATACGACTATTTGTTTGAGCGCGAGCTATCACAACTCTTCCATTTTAAAAAAATTCTAAAAACTGGCTCGACAATTTTTTTTTATCGAATCATAGAATTCGGTTACAAAATTTCACGAGAATCAGTTAATAATTGCGACCTGTAGAGGAGAACATCCGGACATACAAACTAAAACATCTTAATACCGCCAAAACCAGCGAAATATTTTTTTTTAATTTTTGGCCATTTAATCTGTAAACATGTCTCAAAAAGAATACACTCTTATGATACCGATACGACTATTTGTTTAAGCGCGAGCTGTCACAACTTTTCCATTTTAAAAAAATTCCAAAAACCGCCTCGACAAAATTGTTTTATCGAATCATAGAATTCGGTTACAAAATTTCACGAGAATCGGTTAAGAATTGCGACCCGTAGAGGAGAACATCCGGACATACAAAAGCAAAATGCCCGAGTCAAAACGTAGACCTTCGCTACGCTTCGGTCAATTAACAGTAATTACAAAGGTAATCATCATCAGTAACTGGCCGGAAAAAGCACAACAACGGGAGTTGTGGAAATCAAGGGGAGATGCCTTTGCCCAGCAGTGGGACACTATACCTAACGGGCTATGAAAATAAATAACAAAGGAGGTATGAATTTGAATAATGCTGATTTCAGACTAAATCATTAGCAAAAGTCAAAAACTCGTAGCTGAGTCAAAAATGTTAATAACTTAAGTACATTGATTGTTACTAAACACCTATTATAAAACAAAATGCAATTTCTTGGTTAAGATATGAACGATCCACGAGCAAGGTATTATGAACAATGGGTCCTTTTCATAATAAGCTATCACTGATATTCGACAACGCGAACAATTATAATGAATTCATTGAATACCTTACTTAATAAATATAGTTTAGCAGTAACTAGAGAGTTTTCGTGGTACGGTACAATAGCAATGTATGAATACACAATAACATTGATTATTATTTTAACGTGAATCATTAGAAGACCGTTGACTGTTTCAGTCCGGAATTAAATATACAATGTGAGCTTTGGTACCTACTGTTATACCTATTGTACGAACCAAGCATCGACACCTTTAAAACTATTACCTAACTGCCTAACTTACTATTAGATCATTTAATCGGTTTTAACTATCAGTTTTTTATTGTATCTTTGTTCGAATCGTTTCCCAATAAAACCCATTAACTAACAGTTTACGTGAGTTTGTATCGTTTTACAATGTTACTTGTCTATAACTTTCTCTTTGTGAAAACTGGAGCGAAATGGGTTTTTTAGATTGAGCCGATTGATAGTCATAAAAGATACCTGTGTTACATTGAGTATTAATGAAATTAACGCCAATAGACTACAAGCACGCTAAAATCAAAACCATCATTAATTCAGAAGAAACAAAAAATAGAAGACCAATTTATTCATTCATGCCAGTGTGTTCCAATTTGCCAATCCAATACTTAAACCATGAATAAACCGCACTTTCTCGTCCATGCTTGCAAAAGTTCCTAAATATAAGATTTCCACACTATCATGTTAATTTGTTGGCAAGGGATTCTGCCTGGTGCATGAGTAAGATGCGTCAATTAAATTAATTTTACAGTTAATTGCACCTTGTTTGGATCCAGTGACATAGCGGCTTATTTGGGGAATGACCTTAGTTTATAGGGTTGTGGTTACTAAAAAAAAACAGTAATTGGTTATTTTAACAAAATAACACCTAAGCGTTTTCAAATAACAAAAACATTGTATAAGATTTTATGATTTTGTATTAGTACTGTATATACCTACCAACGGGTTTTGAAATGTTGACATTAATAGGCCAATGGGTTTCAGTAGTTCACTATCTAATGATTTTTCTACATTAGGGTTTATTAGGGGGTTGACGACCGGTCTGGCCTAGTGGGTAGTGACCCTACCTGTGAAGCCGATGGTCCTGGGTCGAATCCCGGTAAGGGCATTTATTTGTGTGATGAACACAAATATTTGTACCTGAGTCATGGGTGTTATATAAGTATGTATATCATCGCCTAGCAGTCACAGTACAAGCTTTGCTTAGTTTGGAGCTAGGTTGATCTGTGTAAGATGTCCCCTGATATTTATTTATTTATTTATTATTCAGGAAATTTGTTCGTCTAAAGACAAAATTAAATTTGACGCTGGCTGTCGTTCCGCTCTACATAACAATACGGAAGAAGTGATCGAATGATTGATCCGAATCGATAAACGTTTTGTTTCTGTTGACCACGCGACTACGCCGGGCGAGCTGGCGGGCCGCCAACCCACTATAATTGGTGGTCGCGGCAACAGAGACACGCGGTATTCTTAGCTGCCCACTCGGCCACTGGCCTTCCTACCAACAATGTGATTCCGGCAAATAAATAAATAAATTGTAACGGTCTTGACCTAGTCACTAGCCGCTAGGGATGTTCCGCTCAACGCATGTTGCCGATTCGCGAAATGTGTTAAAAAGGTTAACGACCTCTGTGCATGAAATATTGTTACTGGCTGGAAAGTTAGACAGATGTTCACGTGACGTTTTCCGTAGGTATTAAAAATCATTTAAAATATTTGCTTTGTTATGATGGAATTTGGATGGAATAGATAATGACGACAACATAAAAATGAAGCTTAATTTTGGTCCACCGCTGCAAGTGTCTCCATTTATCAGAGGCGCTAGATTTGCGCTACTGATTACTGGTATTTTCTACGGTATTGGCAAGCAAACGTTGTACAATTCTTTGGAACGCAGTTATCAGGCAGAAAAAGCAAAGAATAAAGTAATTCGGGACAAGGAACTAGCAAGAGAAAGGGCAATTATTGCCAAGAAAGAACGTGAAGATCTTAAATGGATGAAATAAAATAACATTGACTTCAATTACTTAATTTATCCTTCAGATGTGCTATGTATGGGTAAATAAATGCCTTGAATTATTTCGCCTTATTTATATTTTATAATAGGTACCTATACTCAACTAGTTTATTAACAATAACAACGAACTATTATACTACTCAACTTATACCTATGATCTCGTTAAGGAGGTTTATATTTATCATTATTTCTATCATAAACAGTTTCTAAACTTTAACAGTCATGAATTACTTAATTTACACGTTTCTCAGCAACTGGACGGATGCTGCAGTTAATCGGGAGGATGGGAAGTTTAGGGGGGAGGCCTTTGCCCAGCACTGGGACACCCTTATAGGCTCGTTAAAAAAAAACTTAATATTCCACCCATACTCTAGACGACGACGTGCGAAAGTGTGAAAAGCTGGAGCTTTTCCCCGCGGCAAACAGCTCTCCTACCATTGTTACACTCAACTACGGTAGTACTATTAGTTATTCTGTGACTCAACTACACGTGTTTACTTTAAACAAGCTGTTTGTGCATACAAATGGCTGCTAATATAGGCGTGAGAGTCACTTTCTAGTTTCATCGGATGCAGAAATCAAGCGCATAGTTTTTTTATTTTTTTACCGGTTATTAAACTCATTTTACCGGTTTTTAATGGAAGCTCTATAAAAGCCGGACCGAGTAGCGCGAATTTTAAAATGAAAATCAGTTAATGCGTTATTTCCTTTCCAGTAAGTGCACGTAAAAGCAAGTGCTTAAAACACATATGTTGTAACTTGCGTTTTACATATCCGTAGTTTGCGTAAAAGACGAAATCATCATTCATCAAGTCGGAACTATCATGGAAGACTAATAGTTCCTCGTGTCTGGTGCGTTTGCATTATTCATGCAATAGAAACGTCAAGAACCTAACAGCATTATCAAGGCACATTTAAAATTCATCTACAGGCTATTGCTTCCATATTAAATGTCTCATTGAACTATCTACCTAAAATCTCTACCTATCTAAAAGTCACTACTACCTCTTTTGGCGTTTAAAGTAGAATGGAAAATAATGTTAAGAAGTTATCTAGGTAACAGGCAGTTGATTCTAAGTAGGTACCTAAGAATGGAGTGGGGAGGAGCGTATGCACACACAGAAATGCCTTATGACACCAAAAACAAAAACTAATATAGGTAGGTACCTAATTCCAGGGAACCGTAATATAATGGACATAATGGTGCTCAAACACCGAGACAAAAGATGACTTGAATTAGCCTGATGACCAACGGTTCGGTTCTGCCTCGCTGCTCACATTGCATTGCGGTTAAAAAGGGCAAGACTGCTGCGAAAGAAATGTACCTACTCCGTAATAGAGGTAATAAAAAAAATACTAAAGAGATACCTAAATAACGTGAAACCTGGTTAAATAGCCGGCTAGAAAATTAGAAGTTGCGGTCGCATTTTCGCAATCAAATGTAGGTATGCGAGCGACGACTGGCCTGGCATAAAATGTATAGGTCATCATTGGTTTTCTTTACTCAGAAGCAATTTCGATCTCGAGTTAATTTAAGTACCTATCGAAAAATAAAACGGAACAAAACATGCCAATTTTCAACATTCAGTACAAAAATGTTAAAACACGCTTAGATTTCTTTACGAGAAAAAAAATCCTTCTCGTCAATCAGGCTACCTAACTATATAGGTAGTTGTGACTAGTTTGTATATCTTGCTAAGCTGGTATAGAAGAAACTTTATAATGTGTACAACATAGGCATCATTGTGTCTTTTTACATACCAGTGAAGAGGCGTACAAGTCTCGCGTAGCGCAGGTGAAATAGTGTATAAGTTCTATATAACATTTGTACCATTTTTCACCTGGGCTGCTCGAGACTTGTACCCCTTTTCACTTGAATCACATATACAAATAGCAACACCTCTTATTGATCGTCGATGAGCCTTATATCTTTGGAATAAGGTTTAGAAACGATCTGTTAACAGTGTGAACGATGGTACAGCCTCAACAGGTACATTATTGATACGATCTGTTTGGAACGACCGGTTTGACGAAGATTTCTCTCCGATTTTAGCGAGCCGCAAAAGACGTTGACTGACCAATCAAACTTTATTACGATGGAATAAAGTCTAATTTCATCACAGGAATAAATAATTATTAATATCTAATTTTCACTTAATAAGTCCAATAATATGTCATGTGAATTGGCCCTTCGGTAGTTTCGGTAGTTTAACTTTAAATAAAACTAAAACTATAATAACAAATTAATAAATCTACCGTCTATGTGAGAGTGAGCGTTAATAATAATTAATACGAACATAGTTCTGTATCTTAAAGACCCTAATTTTCTCGTAATTTTCTCCTGCCCGAACTAAACTGTGAGCAAAGCTGAGCAAATGTGTTAAACTGATACAGTTATTACCTCTACCTGATTCATAAAACATCATGACTCGACTAAAGCTCCTCTGATATATCTTGGCCTCAACTAAAGATTTCATCAACTACGCTTGGGTCATATTTACAAAGATTTAGGCTCTAGTTTTTGTTTTATCTGATTCCAAAAACTTAAGACTTTTAGGTTTTAAAATACGTAGGTACTTACCTACATAGATAACGTATTTTTCTATGGACTTTATGGTTGTTTAACTGACTAGAGTTAGACTAAGATAAGTGTGCAACGATTTTGCACAGGCAGTGCAAGACTTGTCTTGGTCTGACTCTACGAGTATACTTAATGGAGTAGGCCATTAGTGCACCACCGAAAGCAACGCGCATCTTGTCGGTACACCCACTGCTCTCTGCAACCGCACATTTTAATTGGATAGGTACTCAACCTGAAGAGATGCTAATTTGACAAGTACAGATATTAACTTTAAATTAATATATGTATGTACAGTCACCTGCAATAATATGTTACTCTTCGAAGGCCGTAAAATTATGTGAAACGCTCTTATGGCTCTACAAATAAGATCGTGTCAGATATTTTTGCGGCCTACGTTGTGTAACATATTCTTGCAGGTGACTGTACCTACTACAGCAAAATAAAATCAATAGCCGCGACAATTCTACTCAAACGCTTGTCGTCGTTGCCGAGGGTTTAAAAAGCGCTTATTATATCTACACTGTCGCCGCCCATTTTTTGTGGGAATGACGGTCGGCCTCCCCATTGTAGGAAAGTCGGTCGGCCTCCCTATTTTGTAGGAAAGCAGGTCGGCCTTCATATTAGGTACTCGTAATTCCCAGTTTATTGGGGAATGAGGTAAACTGTCGTCTGCTCGCTACTCAAAGGCCGTAACGCAACTAGCCATTACAATTACGGACTACGATGTGGTCAGAAGTCTACGATAATGACATGTCCTATTGAAGACCACAATATAGTGGTTCTCACGAGAAAACGCCATATTATATGAATAGCAGGCGTGCGTGGGTGTGCGTTAATAACACCATGCTCTAATTACAGGTGAAATAAGCGGCATTGCGTGTTTTGTTTTAATAAAACGAGGTCTATGTTATCATTTTATACGATGTGATTTATATACAACAGCATAACAGCTAAAATTGACAGGTATGTTTTTGTTGACAATTTATACATATGTCCAGTGGGTTATTTTCGATGTAACTAGAAAAACTCCCACTAATCTTAAATTTAAATAACCAATCATTTGTTATGGTCATAAGTATATATATTATGTGTTAAGAGACGAATAGGGCAAGTTTAAGGACGAGTTTGCTGAGAGGTCCACTAAATTCTATAAATACGAGCAGGTAATAGGTACAACGAGAAAAGCTACATAGAGTCTACACCAAAAATATAGCAAACACCACTCCTCTATTCTAAAGTAGGTAGAGTTACTTTTTTGGGGATAATTCTGAATGATTCAATGGCATGGGGTAAGGTGAACACTTTGGACATTTTGAATTGATTATATAATATATTTTTTTTTGTTAGCCTAGTTTAGTGTCCCACTGCTGGGCAAAGGCCTCCCCTCAATATAAATTATACTTATTATTATTATATTTTTAAAATCATTTATTTACATACAATATATATACAGTGGTACTACTAAACTAAATTAATAACTAGCTTAAATCTAAAATAGGCCCTTATTATATTATTATTTCGTTTTAGACATGCAGCTGATGCTGGTGCGTCTAAATCATAGAATAAATAATAATCATAGAATAATTATTAATTGATTTTGAAAATATTATTTTGATAGTGTCGTATAGGTATATCACTCTGGCTAAAGTTTACCATAACTACATATTATCATTTTCAAAGTATAAAATGTTTTGGGAACAATTTTAAGTCGTTTGAGAGTAGCGGCTATAAAGTACCCTAAGTGGGTGTGACAGAAATAATAGCGTTGACAGCAAACCGGTCCCACGCAACGGGAATCCCGTACACCGTCCTCATCGACCACTTACATATAAACCTCATTCGCCTAACCCAACTGTGAGTGCCAGAAAGCTTGTTGAAAAATTTTACCGATGTAGGCCCACAATGGTGTAAGTATTCGAATTTGCGGTAACTTAATTGCGGTCACCTGTGAGTGAAGGTTATGCGCCTTTTCTGTGGATATCTAATTTTCTTGCTGGACCATTATGGGCACATGGATGCAAAGCTATTATAGCTTTTAATACGAAAAAGGGTTGAACGTTCTCTTCTTATTAAAAGCTATACTATGAAACCCTTAGTAAAATGTGCCAAAATCGTAAACTTTCATAATGTTCACCGGATTGACACCCGTTTTCCCAAACATTTTTGGCCCCTCTTCTCATCTAAGAAAAGTCAGCGATTTACAAATTAAGTAACCATGCAGCTACTTTCCAGCTAGTTATTTATTAGATACAGAAGAAAACCAGTTTTCCAATAAGATACAAGTCTAGGTTTAAAAAAAATGAAATGAAATACATAGGTAGGTATAGTATCTAATCTATACTATTTATCACTATTTATACACCGTAAAAGGAAAGAAAGAAAATGTTCCATGTTTTAATGCAAGTATCGTTTTATATATAGGTACCTAATACCTATGCAGTGTATAGTCGTATCAAATCGTTAATCGATTACAGCTCTGTTCCACATTGTTACGTCACATTAATCGATTTTGTTATCGATCGGACTCGTTTAGAGATTCCGGAAACATTAATTACATGTTTTTATTGCTTTTCACAGATGTACTTTGGTAGGTTATGTTTTTAAATGTAAAGAAACTTCTGACATAAAAGCCGTCCGTGTTGCATTTGCCAATCGCATACAAACATACTATTCGGCTCAGAGCCTTTGGATTAAATTTTAGGGTTACATTGTTAATGTTTCTCTTGTTTTTATTTTTACTAAGCGTTTCTCAAACCATTGAACCTATTTAGATGGACTTTGGTATGAACTCATGAACATAATTTGAGTACCGGGGAATGTTGTTATACCTATAGGCAGATAGGACACATAGACGTTGTCTTGGGCAGAACTAAAAACTAGTAGGTATGTACTCTAATTTTAAAATTCCCTTATTAACTGTCATTACTGTGTATCCGCTTAATGTATTTAATTTCATTAAAATACCTACGAGCAATTCTTGTTTATATATCTTAGCTATTAGGCATATTTATATTTCGGGGATCTCGGAAACGGCTCTAACGATTTCGATGAAATTTGCTATATGAGGGTTTTCGGGGGCAATAAATCGATCTAGCTATGTAGGTCATATCTCTGGGAAAACGAGCATTTTTGAGTTTTTATATGTTTTCCGAGCAAAGCTCGGTCTCCCAGATATTTTCATTAAATTGTCCAAAAGGCACTCTATACGTGTTATGTTCAGCCTCAGCAAAGGTGACAGGGGGAGATTTATAAATATGACTTACATTAATAATATTTGTTTACAGCTCATAAAGTACATATGATTTATAAGTAGGTAATAAGACTAATAAGAGCCAAAACGCAATACATATATTTCGCCAGAGGTTATCAGAGCTATACATTATCTGTAATTATGAATAATTGTCACCGTTAATTCGAAATGATTCGTTTAGGTAATTATGACTACCTAACTACATTGACTTGTTTTGTCAATAACTTTGGTAAATAAATATATAACGCCACGTGGGACTATTTAAAATTCTACATATAAAGAGGTTGAACGCCATATACCTACTATACGGGGTGGCCAATAAATAAGCCATTCTCGTTGTCAGGAAGGTTTTGGGATTATACTGGCAACGGAAATGCACTTATTTTTTGGCCACCGTGTATACAGTATACTCTGTGATAAACGCCCTATTAATCGCATGCGATTTGCAATACATTGCGGCATTTAGTCGATCGATCGAATTCGTTGCTCCTATTTAGCCAGCAATTATTTCAAATCCCATGCCATTTGTTGCAACGTCTGTACGTATAGAAGCCTTAACGGAAATTCGGAGAAGGCGTAGCATTTGTTTAAAAAAACATATCGTCAGATATACCTATGCCAAATCCAACGAATAATAATCAATTACCCTCCCATAGAAAATGGACCAGCCAAAATGTATGAAACAGCCAAATATTTTTTTTTTGCGATTTTGGGATTGGTCCCATAGTAAAAGTTGCTCAACGTGTCCCAAAATCCAACGATAAGCTGGCACCAGAAGATGGACCTGCTCATGACTAGTCGTGGAAAAAAAATTAAAAAAATATATCTCAATTTATTATGGAATTACAAAAAATTAAAATCGACACCCCTAATGGTATTTTTAACGACCATGTCTACAATTTTTCAAATATTTCTGTTTTTTTTTTGTATCGACATATATAAGCACTGCTATCCACCACAACCCTTAAAAATACCAGAATACATGTAGTTACAATTTTCATTTTTTTTGTAACTCCATAATAAAGTGAGATCTATTTTTTTAGTGATGTACCGACTATTGATTTGGCCGACTAGCCGACCAGCCGACTAATCGGCGCTCGAATGGCCGATTAGTCGGCCGACTAGTCGGTTAGTCGGCCAGATCATTAGTTTCGTATAGGGAATGCAAATCGGTTATTATTTAAACCGAAAATAACCGATTTGCATTCCCTAGTTTCGTATAAGTTCAGGTGAAAAACAATAGTTTTGCTCCTTTGGTTGCGCTATTCATCATATTAGCTTGGCTAAAAGGTGTTCTCTACAGGTTCAAAGACCTATCACAAGAATCGTCGTTCAATTTCTGTCTTTAGTTCTTTTATTTTACGATCCTGAGCAGATCGTCAGTACAGCTTGTAGGAGGTATTTCCAAGGCTCTATTTCCCGTACATACGTAGTCGCCAGTTAAGAACCTATCCCCTGTGGTCAGCGTCGAGCCTAAATAACAATTTAAATACATTGGAGTTTGAGCTGCTGTGACTCAATATGTGTAAACAATGAAATATCTTAAATCTGGACTAAGTATTAAATGATGAATATTCGGATAAGTAGTACTAGCTTCGTTATTAAAATGGTTAACTGTCTTGGAACCAAACAAAAGTCTGTACAAGTCTGTACTTATACAGGGTGGCTAAAAAATAACTGCATTCTCGTTGCCAGGGAGGTTTTGGGATTATAATATACAACGTGTCCCAAAATTCAACGATAAGCTGGCACCAGAAGATGGACCTGCTCATAGTGCTCATGACTACTCGAGGAAAAAAAAAATTAGGGATGTACCGCTACCGACTAGTCGCCGACTAGTCGGGAAAGCCGACTATCCGGCCACGTTTGTAGTCGGCGATTAGTCGGCGACTAGTCGGCCGACTAATCGGCCATTCGAGCGCCGATTAGTCGGCTGGTCGGCTAGTCGGCCAGATCGTTAGTTTCGTATAAGTTCAGGTGAAAAACAATAGTTTTGCTCCTTTGGTTGCGCTATTCATCATATTAGCTTGGCTAAAAGGTGTTCTCTACAGGTTCAAAGACCTATCACAAGAATCATCGTTCAATTTCTGTCTTTAGTTCTTTTATTTTACGATCCTGAGCAGATCGTCAGTACAGCTTGTAGGAGGTATTTCCAAGGCTCTATTTCCCGTACATACGTAGTCGCCAGTTAAGAACCTATCCCCTGTGGTCAGCGTCTTTACGAGCAACGTGCCCTGTCTAAGTCTCTAAATTTTGCAATACTTAACATTAATAGTTCCTCATGGCTCTACCATAAAAAAAAAAACAAAAACTTGTGTAATAATAAAAAAAAAACTATCGAACTTGACATGAAATTACACGAGAATCAGTTGAGATCGACCTGTAGAGGAAAACACCAGCCCACCAACATACGATAACGATCAAACGGTCAACAATTATTTATATAAACAAAAGTTTTCGTATGCATCTTGAATAGGTATTTTAGTAAAATAAATACAAAATATATGGTATTCTTTCACTAATAAAGTGCCGACTAATCGGCCATTTTTGCCGACTAGTCGCCGACTAATCGCCGACTACAAATGTGGCCGGATAGTCGGCTTTCCCGACTAGTCGGCGACTAGTCGGTACATCCCTAATTTTTTTTATTTTTTTTCCTCGAGTAGTCATGAGCACTATGAGCAGGTCCATCTTCTGGTGCCAGCTTATCGTTGAATTTTGGGACACGTTGTATATTATAATCCCAAAACCTCTCTGGCAACGAGAATGCAGTTATTTTTTAGCCACCCTGTATAAGTACAGACTTGTGCAGACTTTTGTTTGGTTCCAAGACAGTTAACCATTTTAATAACGAAGCTAGTACTACTTATCCGAATATTCATCATTTAATACTTAGTCCAGATTTAAGATATTTCATTGTTTACACATATTGAGTCACAGCAGCTCAAACTCCAATGTATTTAAATTGTTATTTAGGCTCAACCTTGCGTACTATTTTTAAACGCATACTTCTTTTTCACTTCCCAAAATGTAGCTATCTCGTGCTTAGCATTAAAATCTATATTTAAGCCTAGATGTCTTGAAGAAGAATGTTGCATGTGTACTAACAAATTACTTCTACTTTCGACTTTATGTTTTACATAATAAGGTTCTAATTTGATTATAAATATTGTCGAATATTTTAAGACATTTGTTTGGCTTCCAGGTTCTTATGTCCTTATAAGGTTTCGTTTTCGATGCAGTTTAATTGTTAATCCAATTTTATTTACGGATTGTTTTCGTTTATCCCTACTTCCTAATGTATTTCTATGTCTTCTATATTTCTATGTCTTTTTCTTGTCTGTTACCTCCCGTGATTCTTCTCACTTGATGGTCTCATCGGAAGATCAGCGCTGGAAGCCACCAGCAACATGCTGAGATGGGGTCATTTCGTGGCACTTTAATCTTATTTTATGTTTTCTTTTATATAATGTATTGTACCGATTGTTTGTGCTTACGAATAAATCAATTCTATTCAATTCTATTCTATTCTATTCTAATGTGTAGGTATATTATGTGCCTCTATCTTTTGGTATCGTTAGGTAGCTGGTAGGTATTATAACTTTGACGGAGCCTTGGAGAAGCAGGTCTACTTTGTATGTTAATTTAAATACAGTGAACGTTTTACTGAAATAACAGATTTTATAAAATGAACGCTGGCTATTCTATTCTCGGCACCGACTCCTAGCGTAGGAACGTTGTTGTCTACGGCCCGATTCGAACTTTAAGCTAGGTACGTCAATTACTAGATCTAGGAACGATATGGATTAGATATGTCAGTGTCAAATGTGTCGTTTCTTCAAACAGAAATGTCACTTTTGACACTCACACATCTAATCCATATCGTTTCTAGATCTATTAATTGACGTATCTTACTGCCCGATTCGAACTTTACGATACGTCAATAAATAGATCTAGAAACGATATGGATTAGATGTGTCAGTGTCAAAAGTGACGTTATTGTTTGAAGAAATGTCACATTTGACACTGACACATCTAATCCATATCGTTTCTAGATCTATTAATTTGACGTCTTAAAGTTCGGATTCTTCTTCTTGTTTGCGTTTTGTTAAAGTAAAGAAAAAAGAGTTGTAAGTAAGACTACATCTGTCATGTTGGCTAGGCCCCCTGTATTTTAACCTCTTAGTCTGTGTACGATAAGGATTCTGAACGTGAATTTCTGACAATATTTTTGTTTTTTTATTTTAGAACGGGTTTTTCTGCTCTATACGTCACGACCGAGGTTCAAACCTACGATTTTTGACCAACGCACACATAAAATAATAATAATAAAAAGCCATTTCATCACACTAAGTTTTGTGATATAATCCTTTTTTCCTCAACGGCATCCGAGCTACATCTTATGCTAGAAGACCTTAGCAACGCAAGCCTCGAGGTTGGACTGAAGATGAATATGTCAAAGACCAGAGTCATGTCCAACAGCACAAAACGTAAGATTGAGCTAAACGGAGAACACATTGCATATGTCCATGAATACCTTTATTTGGGCCAAATAGTTTCTTTCCAGGCGCTACAAGAAAAAGAGATCGATAGACGGACCGAGAACGCCTGGAAGAGCTATTGGTCCATGAAACACCTCATGAAATGTCACTCAAACGTAGGCTCATGGACATGTGCATTCTTCCAGTCCTCACTTACGGTGCTCAGACTTGGTCTTTGACGGAAGCTCAGAAGTCCAAACTCGGGGTTTGCCAGAGAGCTATGGAGCGCAGCATATTAGGTGTGAAACTAAGGGATCGCATCCGGAACACCACGCTGCGCTCTAAAGATGATAGATATAGCTCGAAAAGCGGCCAAGCTAAAGTGGGACTGGGCTGGTCATGTCTGCCGCATGCCGAACGACTTGTGGGCCAAGTTAACCACAGAGTGGGTGCCCCACGAGTCAAACCGGAGATCCGGCAGACCTCGTCGGCGATGGCGGGATAACTTGGACTCCTTTTTGAGAGACTGGCCAGATGTAGCTCAAAAGCGGGACGAGTGGAAGAAGAGGGGGGAGGCCTTTGCCCAGCAGTGGGACACAACAGGCTCATAATAATAATAATAAGTTTTGTTTACATTTGTTTGTTTAAATTTAATTGTCCTTTACTTAGGCCCAGTTGCACCAACCACATTTAACAGACTGACTAACGTCAAACAGCAGTGAAGTATGAAATTTCCCTTACAAATAAATATAGCGATCGCTTTAACGGTGACAGACAGTTTGGTGAAACGACCCTTAGTGGTGAACCCCTCTTTGGGTGAAGGCCTCCTCCAACTGAATCCATTTGCTTCTGTCTAAAGCTATTGCACTCCATTGCTTTCCCACAGCCTGGACACAGAATAAATAATAGTACTACCGTACAGAAAGGAAACTTAATTCCTACAAAACCGAAGTTTGACAGCGGTTCAGGGTCGAATTATGCTGTCGCTTTCTAATATATGGCACTATCCCTTTCGGCTATTTAGGGTTGTCAAAATTCAAGCCATTATCTTATCTGTGGTCGTGCACGCAAAGGGACGTCAACCCCAATAATTGCTCGGAGCAATGCTGAGCCGAACGGAGCCGCGACTTTGCCCGAAGGGAAGAGTTTCGCACCCCTGGCCTGGGTTAGGTCGTCAGCCCAACGTTGCTGCGGCACACGTTGCCACCGCACACATACGAAAGGTTAAAAACAGAGATTACATATAGTGCCATCTATTCTCGGCAGTGGTTCGTAGCGTAGGCACGTTTGTATTGTATTTGTTCGCAATTAGCACTTTTGCTGGCTGTCATCGGCCCGTCTGGCTTCGGACGAGGTGCCGACAGCTTTGGGAAAAATTTAGCTTACGATATAAAGGCCATTGAGATATTGAAGTTCAGAATAGGGATGGTTTTCTGCTATAAGTAGGTAAAACACTTTATAAATGTCCACAACCACCCTATGTAGTTTAAGGGCCAGTTGCACCAACCACATTTAACGGACTGATTAACGTTAATCAGCAGTGTAGTATGAATTTTCCCATACAATAAAATTTTGCGAACGCTTTAACGGTGACAGATGGTTTGGTGCAACCGACCCTAACTCTATTATTTATGGAATTGACGTTAAAAATTTCTAAATTGAATAATAGTTTGAATGGTAGTCCGCGGAAGACCCCAAGAGGGCACATTTTAGTTTTGAAATTAATATATTAAGTAGTTATAAGTATAGGTCATTAATTTAAAATGTATCTACACTCATCCTTGCTATTGTCGTTATATGTATTATCTTCTTGATACAAATTGATAATTGATAATAACATTAAGCACCACTCCTCATTTAACACCCGATATTTTAAGAGCTACCAAATCTACCAATACATAAGTAGTGAACAGTATTCTGTACTCAAAAAGCGATGTCGAGATATGAACAATATTTCAACCGAACCAGTGTAACGTGATCTCGTGGTGCGTAAAGTCTACTAAAACGCCTGGAGCATATTCTGATTTTAAAATCTGTTAAGATTTTGATATTGATATTATGATAATTATGATACGATTGGACGCGCTGATTCGTGTGCGCAGTTGCGCGGGATGCACTGCAAATGTAGGTAATTAAGGTCGTATCATAAAAAATCATTAAGAAATTGTAAAATATTTATACTCGACTTCGAATCGCCTGTGCTCGTTAAGCTATTGGAAACGAAACGCCCCAACAGTTTGAGGGCGCGCGACCATCGACCCCTTTCCATTCCGAGCACACGAATCAGACATTCAGACATGACTAAACTATACGAAGCCGTGGAAAGTCGTGAATTCTGTACAGCAACACGCGTTTGGCTCGATCGGTATCGGCGTCGGTACGCATTCGTTTTGTTTACAAACAATGACTTTCAACGAGAGTTTTATAGCTTTTACCTATCGTAGGTGAGTTGGAGCGAAAAATTAGAGTAAATAAACATAGAAAGAACAATTCCTCAGTATCAAACGTATCGAATGTTGTCGTTATCAATGAATGAGATACAAACACAGCTGTTCATTGTTACAATCTTACAGCGTTTTATCGTTACCTGTTTTTAGGGTTCCGTACCCAAAGGGTAAAACGGGACCCTATTACTAAGACTTCGCTGTCCGTCCGTCCGTCCGTCCGTCTGTCTGTCACCAGGCTGTATCTCACGAACCGTGATAGCTAGACAGTTGAAATTTTCACAGATGATGTATTTCTGTTGCCGCTATAACAATAAATACTAAAAACAGAATAAAATAAAGATTTAAATGGGGCTCCCATACAACAAACGTGATTTTTGACCAAAGTTAAGCAACGTCGGGAGTGGTCAGTACTTGGATGGGTGACCGTTTTTTTTTTGTTTTTTTTTTGTTTTTTTTTTGCATTATGGTACGGAACCCTTCGTGCGCGAGTCTGACTCGCACTTGCCCGGTTTTTTTTCTTTCTGCTACTTCTTAACCTGTACTATTTTTGGTCTAGATCTAATAGGTGGTCGAGAACCCCATTGCTTTGCATAAATACAAAGCATACCTATATGTTCATTCATCATCATCATCATCATCTCAGCCATAAGACGTCCACTGCTGAACATAGGCCTCCCCCTTGGACCTCCATACGTGCCGGTTGGAAGCGACCCGCATCCAGCGTCTTCCGGCGACCTTAACAAGATCGTCTGTCCATCTTGTGGGTGGACGTCCTACGCTGCGCTTGCTAGTCCGTGGTCTCCACTCGAGCACTTTTCGACCCCATCGGCCATCTTCTCTGCGTGCAATGTGGCCTGCCCATTGCCACTTCAGCAGGCTAATCCGGTGGGCTATGTCGGTGACTTTAGTTCGTCTACGGATCTCCTCATTTCTGATTCGATCACGTAGAGAAACTCCGAGCATAGCCCTCTCCATAGCTCGTTGAGCGACTTTGAGTTTTGAGATGAGGCCGATAGTGAAAGACCACGTTTCGGAGCCGTAAGTCATCACTGGTAACACACATTGATTAAAGACTTTCGTCTTGAGGCACTGAGGTATGTCGGACGAAAATATATGTTCATTGTATTAAATTTATTATATCTACCGCAATATGGTAGGTATGGATCGATTACGCTTTTTATGAGTTAAAGGTACCTAAGTATTCTTATTTTCTTGGATCTATTTTTTCTTATCTTATAAAAATACCTAAATCGCATATACAGCTCTTTACTCTTTCAATTTATGAATATTATCCCCTATTAGGGGATATTACTGCAATGTTCTGCCGCCAGAGTGCAGCACTACCGACTCAGTAAATTCATAGACTAACTTATACATACTGTGCCTTAAACTGTTTTTTGACAAGTTTTCACAGACAATAAAATATGACATTGATGCATCAAGGCGGTTTGTTAACAAGGGCCTACCGGTAAACGCGAAAATCGAAATTTAGTTATCTGCCTCTTTATCGCTCGAATATGCAAGAGTGATAGAGAGATTAGATAACGAAATTTCGATTTTCTTGTTTCGCGGTAGGCCATGTGGTTGACGTGACGTGTGATCTGTCAATGTGGTTTGTTTACTGTATGTGCCACAAAGGTGCCACCTACGCAGAGCTTTGCCTAATATTCCCTAAGAAACCTCCTGTCACTTGACTGTCAAATGCCCATAATGCAAAATAAAGCAACAATTGATTCGAAAATCACCGTAAATAGGCGTTATAAATTCTATTATGCAAGTTTTGGGTGAGGCGCTTCGTCAAATTCTATTCATTGTCGCCGAGTCACGTACGGCTCTTTCGTAACTCTTTACTGACGTAAAATGAGTTTCTGGAGCATAGCTAAGTCTTTCGTCAAAGTCGAAGATCCATTGATTGTGTAAGCGTCACTTGCGTCTTGCACCATCCTACTAACCCGGGGTTAACCGGTTAAACGGTTAACCTAGTGTCAAATTGTTCTGGTAACCATGGTAATTCCAATTCCGGTTAACCCCGGGTTAGTGAATGGTGCAAGTGACCCTAAGGCCCACTTGCACCATCCCACTAACCCGGGGTTAAGCGGTTTAACCGTCAACCCAGTGTCAAATTGTACTGGTAACCATGGTAACTCCAGGTTTAACTGGTTAACCCCGGGTTAGTGGAATGGTGCAAGTGGGCCTAAGATGAGTAGGTATAGTTACTAATACGTAACTGTCACTGTTGCACTAATATGGAAGAGTGATAGATAAGATAAGAATAAGAGAGACACAAAGCGTTAAGTTGTCGAAGCGCAAGAGATTGCCACCTTGGTCAGGCCGGCTGTGCAGCGCCATCTGTTTCGGCTGACAAACTAGGGGGTACGTTTATTCTTAGACTTTACCTCTACCTCTCAAATACAATCAATATTTGTTTGATAGATAGAGATACGTAAAAATCGAATAAGTACCTATCGAAATATCGTCTCTAAGGGTCGGTTGCACCAAACCGTCTGTCACCGTTAAAGCGTTCGCTAATTTTTTTTGTATGGGAATTTTCATACTTCACTGCTGTTTGACGTTAATCAGTCTGTTAAATGTGGTTGGTGCAACTGGGCCTAACACTCGAGCAACAAAGAGGTTGATAACGTAATTTCGATTATCGTTGGTATTATGGCTGCTAAATCCATTTTTGAAATGAGTTTATTTAATATCTATTAAAGTAGGTACAAAATTCTCTATTTTCAAAAATAAAAGCAGGTTAACACTCTCGGCTCGATTCGGAAAATGAATTAGATTTCTACTAGACTTCAACAGGTTACGATACGGATAATTTAAAGATATTTGTAAGATAGATATGTCAAATTTGACGTTTCCGCGCTGGAGGTCCTTTTGAACGATTTCGACAATTTATGACTTAGATATCCAAGTCACATCTAGTCGATATCTAATGTAGATCTAGTTGATCTCTAAATCGTCTCAAGATCTTGTGATTATCTCGAAATCCGAATAGGCCTGTCTGTCTTAGCCAACGTTATCGTTTTTTCCTTTGACCCTCTGAATTGAAAGTCGCACGGCTAAACAACTATACCGCCCCTTAATCTTCATACGTGTGATTTTCCAAATCCCTACTTTCTCTGGTGAATTTTCACCGCAACGATGACACAATAACCTACGCGTCGTTATGTGTGTAATGACCAATGATTGTCGATCAGCTGGGAAAGTGTGAAACGTGGGAACTAAGTGAAAACTGTCATAGAGCTTATAGAGTTTTAGCTACATACTTTCGCTTTAGTGTTTCGTATTATCATAGAGTAATTGTACAGTCACCTGCAATAATATGTTACTCTTCGAACGCCGCAAAAATATGTGACACGCTCTTATGGCTCTACGAATAAGATCGTGTCAGATTTTTTTGCGGCCTTCGTTGTGTAACATATAATTGCAGGTGACTACTGATAAATTACTCTACTTGACGCTAGATGTCGACTACAAAATAACTCGAGTTTTGATGGTAAGAAAACTGATGCATGGAGTTACCACTCTTTCTTTACTTATTTTACTCTATGATAGAGTCTGGCTAGCCAAAACATGTTGACAAATATTTCCTTGTTGTATCACCAATTATCTAAAAAAAAAGCTAAAAGTCAGTTGTCAATTTATGCCATTCATTCAAATTGTTTGCGGTTTATAAGGGGTTTATTTTAAATAATATTAATAATGTCTATACTGAGTGAGGTCCGCAGACTATTATTTAAGCTCGTAAATAATTACGACAATGTGCGAAGTCGACGTGTAGCGTTGTATAACGAAAAACTGCAATGTTTATAAGCCGTAACCAAATGTAAACAAATTAGGAGGTTGGTGCTCTATAAATATTTTGATACTTAGCATTTAGCATATTTGGCATAGGTAGTAGAGTCTGTGCGGAAAGAGAAGAGTCGTGAAATGTATTGGATCCCATACATTCCACGACTCTTCTCTTTCCGCACAGACTCTACTTATGTACATTTTTTGGTGATGGATTAATATTACGGTATTATGGAGCTAGGTCTTATGTACACTACATTTCATTTTTAGCCTTATTACAATGGTATATGGTGAGAAAGTGTAAACATGTGTTTATCGTTGACCGTACTTTACATAGTGGTAGTAATTATGTGAGCTGACTTTGAGTGCACTCCAACGTATAAGGTGTATTCGGGTATTACCGAATGTCGGATAATTCCGAAACTCAGATGAAAATCACCCTTAATTCCATCATAATAAAAGTCTCTTTTCGGAATTATCCTACAGTTTACGACATTCGGAATTACCCGAGTAAACCTTATTATACTTATTTCCTTAGGTACCTTACGTGTGCACAGAATATCAAAAATATTTTCTAGTATCAAAACTATATTTCCTACTACACAAAGTGTGACCAGTCCAAGATTTTTTGAATTTCCCAATACGAAGCACTAAAGCGAAAATATGCAGCTAACTAATACCAAAGACATATGTAACTTCGTATAAGACGAATAAAGTCTAAGGAAAAAACGTGCCTCGGAATTCAAGTAAAAGTCATTCTCGAATAGATGCCGCACACACCTTTAGCCTATCCTCGGCTAGATGGCGTGACGACACCGTTTCATATTTAACAATTTTAACACATAGATATCAGTGAATGAACATGGATCAAAATTATATAAAAATAATAAAATCATTTATCCATATATATACATTTTTTGATAACTTTATACGTTTTCATTTTGAGTTTTAGTCGTGTGTCGATAGATGGCAGTAAATTTACAGTGACTACAAAATATACAATGACAGGACCCCTCTATACTATCTATTCTTTTTGCTAATACGAAATAACTCGCGTTTTGGTAAGAAAACTGATGCATGGAGTTACCACTCTTTCTTTACCTATATTACTCTATGGTATTATATGTAGAAGCTAAACGCTTTACAACTCTGCAGCTAGAAAAAGAAATGAAATCTAAATCTTAATTTTTTGTTGCGCTTACTGAGATTTACATATTTCATTGTTACATTGCGGCATTTCAGTTTGATCGATCGATTAAGTTTGTTGTTATAATAGGTACCGTAAAACCACCGAAGTATGTAGGTAGGTATATGTATTGTATACGATTTATAATAAATTAATAAAATAAATGTCTGTTTCGCTGTCATTATATAAGTTGCTAATAAGTAGCAATTAAAGTCAGATTATTTATCGCGTAATGGATGCTCTTTTGTTGTGTTTTGTTGTTGTGTTTGTCCGCAATGTCTTGTGTTTAGGTACTTAAACAAAGAGTACAAAGGGCTTTTTCTCGTGCCAGCTAATAAAACTTTCCATTTTTGGTAGCAGCGGTGCATCGTGTAACATACAAAGAACACAAAGGGCTATACTGCCCACCACGCAAGACAACAGTTTAAACATGGAATACCTATATTTAAGTATACTGAATTTATTTAATATATACCGATTGACTTATGGGTTAAAACACGGCAAACTTCGACGGTGGCGGTGTTTGGCGAGATGATCATGACGCCTTTGTAAGAACTGTGATGGGAGACGGGTCAAGACCGGGATACGTAGAAAGGGAGGAGGGAGGCCTTTGCCCAGGAGGGGGACACCTAGGCTCGTATAAATAAATAAACCTATGTTTAGAGTTAAGAGTAGGTACGGTAAACGATTATTCAAATGTCACTTCCGGTCATTATGGGTTATGGCTCAGTACAATCATCATACTCGTTAATAAAACGTCTAGAGTGTATTTGGCATTCGTTTCGGAGAACGGGATTTATGCAGTTGTTTGTTAACAAGGCGGAAATTGCAAGTGCCGGGCTGCATACAAAATCTAATGCGTACCTACGCATGCGTACCAAGGTCCTACATTCGGCCGAGTCATTGTGAGGTTTCCGTAGGGCGATTTTATTGCTGACTAGCGTCTAGATTCAGACTTGCGCTCATGCGCAAGAAATTATTTGAAATAAGGTTTAGGTACTTTGTGTGATTTTACCTCTAGGCCTAAGGGCTGTTTTAGACGGCGCGCGAACTCGTATGCGATTTTATTTACATTGCGGACTGTTGGTTACGTCCATTTCAACCGACCGATCAAAACCCGCAATGGTATGAAACTCGCATGCGAGTTCTCGCATCGTCTAAATCGGGCTTTACTCTGGTACGCCGAACGCTGGAATAACTTATGTATGACCGCACTTACGTCTACAATGAAATATGATGGATGTACCGCGAGAACACAACTCATGCTAGACGGTCAGAGATGTTAGACTATTATCTTTGCTGACTGTACGTAGCATGAAGCTTGACAAACATGGAAACGAAATACTGGCTACATGTACGAGGTACGTGGTAGAGGCGACGACCACGTATGGTGTGGGAAATATGACAACTTTCATGGGACGACAAATCATAATATTTGACAGCTGTCAACTGTCAGACAAGTCATAATATGCATCACATACCTCTACCAGCTTGATAGGTGACAGGCAGAGCGTAGTAGGTATCCTTTCTTTCCATCCTCAGTCGCCTTTTAGCGGGCCGTGTGGTTACAAATAGCAACTAATACAGTACAAAATATAAGCTTGTCGAGCGCGTCGTGACTCACGTTATAGTGGTTTCAGACGCTTTTAGATCCAACAGCAACACTGCGAATTTACATCGTAAGGCAGTTTCCTTTTGTCTTTTTACTTCCTTTTTGAGCAGATTTCAGATTTAGCTTCAAGGTAATTAGGAACAAAGGAGACTTGTTCTTTAGAGAATAAGCGCCATTTTTATTGTAAGAAAATTTTTGCTTTGTCTTACGAACGCTCTAAATGCTTTAGCTCGTAAATTTAAAGCCGTAGGTACATCATGATACAGCATCCTTCTAGTTCTGATTCATAGTGTTTTATTTGAGAGGGAGGGGAAGACTGAAGTGGTCATGGAATGGATTCAATCAAAAAAGATCTTGAGTGCTGCAATGTTTTTGAAACCGACACGTCAAACAAGGCAAAGAGGAAGGAGAGAAATTATTGGCAAGGGAGGAAGTGTTTTGTTTTCCCATGTTGAGTGACGGTCTATACGGCTAGGGCATGCATTACCGGTTCCGGTACCAAGAATTTCATTTCCCGGTTCTGGGCATGGACGGAACCGGGATTCCCGGTTCTTCCCGGTTCTCAAGACATCTTTTGAATACTTTTAAGAAATTGTTTGTGTTAGCGTACAATCTTTATCGAATGACTTATTTTGATATAAATAATTGCATAAGAATTAATAAATAACTTAATTTATTTAAAAAAATACTTAATTGGCGTTCCAACCTATTTTACGAAATTAACCGGCACACTTTGGCTCCTCCTGGGCCGAGCCACACGGCCGTAGCGTAGTCGATGCACTCAGAACTATGACGGTACGGCCTGCCTGCACGAATACCTACTTTACTAGGTTAGTTTGTTGGGTTATTTGGGTCCCCCGTTTCATAGCACCATTATTAAATGTTATTTAATGTCCCGAGCTAAAGTACTAAAACATTACTACTACTGAATTGGGAATAAATAGTCATGATGATGAGAACCGGGAAGTACCGATACCGGGTCTTCAGTACCGGTTCTTTTGACACTATAAAATTCCCGGGAATTCCCGGGAATTTGAGAACCGGGAATTCCCGGGAGCATGCCCTATATGCGGCCCATCATTCTCGAACTACTTTTTAGAGTCAGACCAATCTGTATCTGCAATATCTGCATGGCCATGCCAAGTGTGATAATGTAAAGTCGAAATTCTATGAAAATATTACTTTTATAATGGTGACATTCCCTCAGTTTGTTTTGTACAAGACGCTGCAAAATTAGCTTAGACGGGCTCTGTAAGAGGAAGCCCAGGGGGGCGATTTTTGAAATTCGATCGCTCGATTTCGTCACTCGAAAATCGGTGGAAAACGGCGAAATGCTAATTTTTGAAATACGAGCGATAGAAATTTGGAATCGAGTGGTATTGACCACTCGTTTTCAATTCTATTAGTAGAATTTAAATGCCTAGTATTGGAGATATTATTCAACGAAATACAGGAAATCGAGCGGTCGAATTTCTAAAATCGGCCCCCTGAGCTCAGCAGTAGGACTAGGGCATGCTCCCGGGAATTCCCGGTTCTCAAATTCCCGGGAATTCCCGGGAATTTTATAGTGTCAAAAGAACCGGTACTGAAGACCCGGTATCGGTACTTCCCGGTTCTCATCATCATGACTATTTATTCCCAATTCAGTAGTAGTAATGTTTTAGTACTTTAGCTCGGGACATTAAATAACATTTAATAATGGTGCTATGAAACGGGGGACCCAAATAACCCAACAAACTAACCTAGTAAAGTAGGTATTCGTGCAGGCAGGCCTTACCGTCATAGTGCTGAGTGCATCGACTACGCTACGGCCGTGTGGCTCGGCCCAGGAGGAGCCAAAGTGTGCCGGTTAATTTCGTAAAATAGGTTGGAACGCCAATTAAGTATTTTTTTTAATAAATTAAGTTATTTATTAATTCTTATGCAATTATTTATATCAAAATAAGTCATTCGATAAAGATTGTACGCTAACACAAACAATTTCTTAAAAGTATTCAAAAGATGCCTAGAGAACCGGGAAGAACCGGGAATCCCGGTTCCGTCCATGCCCAGAACCGGGAAATGAAATTCTTGGTACCGGAACCGGTAATGCATGCCCTAAGTAGGACGTTCATAGTCTGGAGATGATAATGATGATGATGATGATGATGACATTTCAAATACGTTGTGTAAACTCCAAGTTTACGATGAACCGAACTAATACCGATTTCGCAAGAAAATGGCATCGTGCTTTATCTAAACAGCACTAGGCTACGACTCCATTGTCTGAGGAACAAAGGGCCATTCTCCGCTGAGGTAGCATTTACGGAGTACTTACTCTCATATGGCAGACACGTAGTTAGTACACGTTGTGATACAAGTGGTAGGTATTTAATGAGCCTCACTTACACTCGCAACAACCTTGCACCCGCCATTAGGGTATTGGTATTGGTCCCTAGCATTACACCTGGAACCTATAATGGATCTATGTAGGCACATTTAAGATAGAAAGCTTTACTATTTGTACATATGCGAATACTCGTAGCAGCAGGCATACGCCTATGTAAGATAGGTACAAAGTTGCAAGTTCTCAACTACCTACATTATTATCGATAGAGAGGTAACTACCGTAAAAGTATAAAACTTTGCCCTTTAACATAACTTTGCCCACCGCGTCACAGTTCAGTAAAAGCGAAGTAACTTTAAAATAGTTCCAGATATACTTTCTTCAGAAAGTAGTTACACATACATTTTCTTCACTTTCTTCAGAAGGTGTATCTGTAACAACTTTTAAGTTATTTCGTTTTTACTGAACTGTGACGCGGTGGGCAAAGATATGTTAAAGGGCAAAGTTTTATGCTTTTACGGTATCTCTCCTAGAAGATGAAATGTGTTGTTTCTACTAGGCTTTAAAGACGTCAACGACAATTACACGCGATTTTTCATACATTGCCGACTACTGAAACATAACGAACTCAATGGATCGATGAAATGCCGCAATATATTAAAATCGCCAGGTTAGTTTGTAGACCCATAACACAAAGCGGTTAAGTCAACATTTAAGCCATTGGTAAGAAACTCCTCAACACCAAGCATTGTCCTGCAGCAACACCGCACCGGGGCATTTATCTTTTGCCTCTACTTTTACACGTTTTTTTTTATATAATATGTATGCTAGTTTTAAGGTATTTATGTCTGGGCCATTACTTGCCTGAAATAAAGATTTTCATTTCATTTCATTTCTACTTTTACAAGCCCTTGAAGTGGCAGGAACCGGCTCCCGGACATAAATTGTCCGTCATTTAAATTTGAAATTTGATTAATTAAATTATAATCGAAATTCCAACAACTGCCACTTGAAAGGCTAGGTATTACTAATTTAGAAAAACCACTAGGTACAGACGATATTCACTGTCTTTGTTCTCACGGGCATCAGACACGACTATCAACACCTCACGATTCACGACCCAACATTTGCCTAATGTATACGTTCGTGTATGTGCTGGTTAAGGCAATTTCTTTGCCACGGTTTCTATCGTAGTTAATTGATTTGCTAAAATGTTAACAATGTTCATTTGTACATTTTGTTAAGGGGCCCACAGATTACTAGTTCGCTGGACGATATCAGCCTGTCAGTTAAACGCAAAATTTGACAGCTACGAACAAATGACAGGCTGATATCATCCGGCGAACTGGTAATCAGTGGGCCCCTTCAGTGGATCATATTAAATTTCTTAATTAATAAGTTAGTAGCTAAATAAAAATAATTCAAATATTTACCTATCCCCTATCCTAAATAAGTTGGAGTACCTAGCCATGAACTACCTATGCTACAAAAGTGGTCAATCTACTGATTTAAGGTTCGAAATTTAATAGTGACAAGTTTTTTTATCGATATCGACAGTTTTAAAATATAACTTTTATTTTAAAAAACTCACTACAAAATTCTAATGATTTCTTATTTACCTGCGTATTGTGATTGTGTAGGTACATTTTTAAAGGTGAATTAAAAAAAGGTCTGTCTTTTCTAATTAACTATTCTGTGTCAATAAACCTAACCTGCTCAAGAATTTCCTGAAGCAACACCCATCCATACTTAGCTAGGGATTATGGAAATGTGAGGCAAGCTGGTTGTCAAGTTACCATACAAGGCATCTAGACTGATTGGATGATCTCACTCCTTGAGGTTGATGACCCGTAGTAAAAAACTTCACACTATTACTGTGCACAATAAAATTCATGAGCATCAGGTATCAAAATAGAAAACAATTACGTCCATGGGAACCAATAAGAGAATAACGGTATTACGTTGATTTAGTGGCAGTGGCGTTCATAATTCGCGTTTTGTCACACCTAATCCTTACTCGTTAAATAACATAATAAAATTCGCAAAAAATCCCCCGTGAATATTGCATCTTCGTTTTATTGCTACATACGTCCTGTTCTACACGTCTATGGAGAATGTTGGAAGCTTATAACTCTTATAAGCTTTAACATCTTGGGGATTCCTAGAACAGGGTAATAATATTTTCCGGATTTTTAGGATTTTACAGCATTTATTTAGCTTACAAATTCGAAAATTGATTTCGATTACATTGATTAGCTCTACAGGAACAGAACTGGTGTATGATATGATGCTATTCTAGTATATTTTTTAGGGATTTTATATGTAGTGCCGTAAAACCTCCCAACTATAGGCCAATACTGCAACTATATGGTACAGTGTTCCTTTTGGTTTACTCCGAGATTTTTCTTCCATTTATAAATATACCTTGTCTTAGAACTACAATAAAATTAAATACAGTAAAAGACACACCTGAACGAAAAAAAAATACAGTTAATTTTGGACCATAGTTGGGAGCTTTGGACTGTAGTTGGGAGGTTTTACGGTGCGTGTTGTTTATAATACAACAACGTAGCGGACCCTGGCAAGGGCCGGGACAACGCTAGGTAGAAGAAGACAACAACGTCCCGTTCTACACGTCAATGGAGGATGTTGGAAGCTCATAATTATACGTTTCCGAAGCATTTCACCTACGTGAAGCATGAAGCAACAAAGCAAACAAACAAATTTGACACCCTGCGTGTGCCAAGAAGGAGACGCAAGACGCAAAGCAAATTAACATCTCACGCGTGATAAAAATCGACCTAGTGATGTGACATTGACGGTTTTTGATCGTTATCGGCAAAAACGTTGGCGTTAGAATGTAGGAAGTGTTAGAGATACATTAAAATTATGATTTTGTTTGTTGTTAAGAGGTTTTTAATGATTGTCGTCATGTAAAATGTCTGTAGTCCACGACATTTTGTAATAGGATATTTGGGACATTTTAAATAAAATAAGAGCTTAGGAAACTAAAATGAAATGTTTCTGTAACGTTATATTAGACCAATTAACGCTTTTAACAGAAAACTCCCAGCCGAACCCGAATTTTTGCCTCCAAATATTTGGCAACAGAGGTAAATTTATATCAAAACACGATTCGCCAAGTTTTTTTTAAAGATATTTTTAAACATCAGAGAGTTTATTCATCAGTTGACATGCTATGTTCGCCTTCACCTTGGGAGCTGCTTCATATCAGCATTGCATAATGACGCCCGTGACACGCTCAACGCTGGAACTGTCCAAAATAAACACCTCAACAATGATACAGGGATATTTCTAACGCCACGACGTGTATTACGCAAAATGTGGCTAAAGTCTAGACAGCTTTCGCTGAAGTTTGAGTTAAACGAGGTGAGGAATGCATGAAATAGGAGCGACGAGACGGAATGTTTGTTTCTGGAACTCTTAAATATTACGTTTCCCTAATACTTTTGCAAATACAAGAGGTATTTAGAGCCCACGTATACTTAGGTTTAATTTTATTGCGCTTGTAACCGAGTAAAAAAGATAAGTCAGCAATTAATCTCAGTCGAATTGAATTATTTCGTTTTATTTACGAAACCCGAATGCGACTGCCGGTTGGCGGAATACGTGGAAGCGAAAATATACCATCGGTTCGAACCTACCGTCCCTAGGGGTGATACAGGGGTAAATTAAAGAGATTCTTCTAAATCTCAATTTAGTTATTAGCTGTACCTTTAAATGAGGCCCTATATTTTTGTGTAACTCTCTTTACAAGAAATAAATACGTAAAGCTCGACCCTTTGAACTTACTTGTGGAACTATCCTCTTTGTTTTGGTACTCTTGGTAGTGGTGGTGGTGACCGTCTCGGTCTCCTCCTCTACGGTCTCCTCCTCCTCTCCATCGCCCTCGGGCTTGTTCCACGATCCGAAGAATTCCGTCATTTTTACGTATTAATTCACCCACACCACTAAGCTCACAACCTTTTTGATACATCAATCGCACTAATCACTTTTCACACACATAGCACATTTCTATTTAAACCGAAAGAAATTAACGACCTCTGTGTTTGTTAGGTAAGGTATAAGCACTTAGTACACCGGTGATATTTCGTTACAATTATATCTGATCATAAGCCGCTGCACGGCGGATACGGCCAGAGCTGTTCCTTTACAAAATCCTACTGGAAAACTGAAATAACCGCCGCGAACAAAAAGCACCAGCCAAAACATTTCACGTGCACGATTATTATTAGTTGGACGGTCTAGCCGAGAGCGCTAAGTGCGACCTTTAACATAAATCCTGTTGGATATTTCCTTATTATTCACATTTTGAATTCATTATAATTATCTCAATTATTTTCTTTGTAATCCTGTATGTGCTTAAAAGAGCTTACCGTGACACAAATGGTCTTTGTAATGGTTGGGCTGTCGTCTCTGAATGGTTTGTTAAATCCATTGAACGCTCGTTACCTTAATAAAATACTAATCAATTCGTGCAATGTTTCGTCTCTTTTTGTACATTTTGCCAGATGTAAATGCGAATGGGCTCAATTTCAGATCTTACAATTTTATGATAGCTACATTAGCAACACACATTTAGCTGCAGTAAGACGTTGTTTTGTTTAATTTTAGTTTTTATGTGTTCTGTTAATAATTATGTGGAGACCTGTCTATTTGTCTAGATATGAAATATCTTTAAATTTATATTAGTGTTGTTTTTGCAAATTAATTACTTGTGGGTCACTAAAAACAGGATTGAATGCCTTTGTATATAAATAACAATATGTTTATATTAATATGTTATATTAATGACGGAATTAATTTTAAAACTCAATTGCACATTATATTAAAGAGGACGCAAGGCGGGTTTAATGTATTGACTGAAAGGTAACTAAAGGAAGACAGAAACGACATTTTTATAATTTTTTTACGTCATCTCACTTAAGTGTGGACTTTTTGGTAAGCACCTACAAATCGGAAATATGGATACCCTGGCTCCGATAAAATCTTTGACTTTATTGTATGCCGCCATCCAAGAGCAGCGTCGGCGTTAGTTGTTGACAGCTCCCCCACTTAATATAAATACCCGCTCTTACACACCGCGATAAATCCGACGCAGGATTATGAACCGATTTGCTATTTTACCCGCTTATCGATAAGGTGCACTATCAAACTGGCACATCACTAAAGAGTTCCTGGTAGCGACTGTAGCGAGCGAGAAGAAAATATCGTCGTGTAAACATGAGGTTTAATAAAATGTATTCGCATATTTTTAGGTTATCCCGCCATATTTTTAGGTTATTGGTGAGTAATTTTTATGTATAATGTAATTTTTAGAGCGGAATGTTTCCGAGTTTGAATTTGTTTTGTAAATAAACAAGATGGCGGTTAAATATGGGTCGTGTTTCTGAAAGGTGAGGGGGTCAACCAACTTTGAGTGGAAACGCATGGATGAGTGAACTCGACGGTATGTTTCCTAGCCTGCTTTGAAGAAACGGGTGTAACCACCTATACGCTTGGTTGATGCAATTAACATTTACGCATTAATGCCATTCTCTATTACTATATTTAGAATACCCCGATCTCCTGCTTCAGAGCTCTTCCAATTTGATAATTCAGTATTTAAGCTCTCACTACAAACTTATTAAGGGTCAATTATCACATAATAAGTTGATGTGTAAATACTGTCAAAAACTTCCTACTCTAGTATGGTTAAATCTACCCATCCAGAAGTCGGCAATTTTTTTAAATCGTTAATACCTAAACTGTCAGTTTCTGGAATCTCAAAGAACCAAGAATTTGATGCGGTCGGTGCGTCTCCCTATCCCCTAAGTGCCCTAACTCCTATTACACCGCCCAATCCTAGAAATAGGAACCTAGAAATAGTGCAGTCTATAACGGGTTTTATTTTAATGCTGTCCTAGACCACTTCTCCAGCTGCAACTTAGTTGCACACCGACTGCACAGCTTCCATGCAAGTTGTTAGAATGCAGTCCATAACGTCGACCCTATGTCAAGTAAATCGGACACTTTTTACTTAACTATACCAATTTTTTAGAGACCAAACTAACGGATTTTCAAATGAAATCTCCCACTGTGCTAAGCGATCTGATATCCGCTATAAAGATTGCGTCGAGAAAAACTAACAATAGATCTTTTCACACTGACACTTTCACATCTAACAAGCTTTACTGATTTCGTTTTCTTTTATTGTTTCGGATTGCTTACCTACTCTCTGGAAAACGATTATATTGTGTACCTTCGGTAACCTATTAGCGACTAGGCGTGATTGAAGTGATTACAGTCACAACTAGAGGGTACCCGAGCGTCTCGAAGATACCATCGTGAACGTACGTCTTTCAAAAACTAAAAACTTTCGCTAATAGGGACGGAGACAGATGAAGGCTCAACATCAAACATTTGGATTTGTTGGATTTATGATAGTTTTTTATGCGATAATTTCAGTAAAGATTGTTCGAATTTAAACGAAATTTGTTAGAGCATGTTTTTATATAGGTACAAATTTCGAGGTGTGTAGTACCTCTTTTGTAGTTCCATTTTGAATTGAATTGACGTAAATGGGTGGATCAAATTTTTTTGTGTTGTTTTTCTGTTCCATTGTCCAAAGTTTGTTGTCCAAAGCACAGTTTGTTAGAAGAAATGTTGTATCACGCTCTACTAACACGCTTAATAGATGGCCCATTATGGAAATGGCTTAAACTACCCCAAACATCCGCTTTTGTAAATTTATATGTCATGAAATCAAGAGCGGTCTTTCCCATAGACAAAATAACCGTAACCATATATAGTAACCAGAACGAGTGATACAATAAAAAGTTAATTTCATTAAATAACAAACAAAAGGCAGGCAAACTAATTTTAATCGATAATGTCATGCGTCGAACACGTCGATCTTTAATCCGATTTACAAGTGTTTTCGAGGAAGGTGCTAATTACGCGTATTTACGACTTATATACGACTTGTTTATGTTTATCTCACCGTTTCCTTCGACGTGTTTTCTTGTTTTACCCCGATGCAGGCTCACAAATCCCATTTTCGTGATCGTGGAGGTCGAGATGACTTACCTGTAAATTAAATAAATTTATAAATGTGTTTGTAACAAGCTTTATGAACGCGTAACGTGTGTAACGCAGGTATCTAGGTATCACTACCAAATTAGACAGCGATATTGAACCTTTAATATTTATATATTTAACTTCCTTTTAACAATTATTTAGGTTGTAAGTAAACAAATGAATCGTTCCTTATAAAATTGGTACCCAGGGAAAAGCGAAGAAAATTTAGAATCAGAAACCAATTAACAATGTGAAATTGCTACGTTCTAGCAAATTTCCAAGATGCTATAAAATGCCACTTTTATTTCATTTGACGGACGGACACAATGACATTATTTATTTAATGTTTTTTATTATTAGATTCGTCCACTTGTCCGTTATGTCATATTAACGAACATAAATTTAGACATAATTGCTGGTGTAAATCTTTCGACGTCTGATGCTACTGGGTCTTTTAGAATTATAGAGCAGGTTCCGTGCGAATTTTTCTATGATTTAGAAAAAAATATCATTAAACGGTTCCAGTAATATAAATAAATGTAAGTCTACACGCTCGTTATTGCAATTACTAATAGCATAACGAAGTAAACAAGCATGTACGCCAATTTGTTGTAATAAACGTTTAAAAGAACGTTTGGAAAGTTCCAAATGTTCGTTTGAGATTATACCTAAATGTAAACATTGTATTTGTGTAAATCCTGTGTTTATATTGGCTGCGTGTAGTGTGCAACGACATGGTCCTGTAGATACTTATTGAGAAAATCAGTAGGATTGTATATTTTCTAGGATCTGAACCACTACAAAATTTAAATAATGCGCGTTTTTTTGTTTACCAATGTAGGTACCGCACAGAAGGTTAAGTACCCCTGGGTTAATAGAAACAGTAGGGTAAGTAAGACTCCAACCTATTTCTCAAACGGTACCGTAAAATGGGGTGAGTAGGTTTCGCGGGGAGAGTTTGGTTATGAATGGGGAGAGAAGGGTTGAAAGGGGGGTGCTACAAAAATAATGTATTCCAATTTAAAATGGAGCTATAGTAATACTCATAATAAACAAAAATCGATCCAACAATCTTCCAAAATCACCTTTGTATGAAAATCCAACTCACCCCAAATACGAGGGACTACGGGGTGAGGTGGGTTTTCCTGTTTATCGTCAAAGTTATGAAATGGAACTACGGCAACTAAATAATTTGTTTTTTTTTTTTAATTTGATTATTAATAGGTACTGCTGAATTATTAAAGAGGCACCTCCGTGAACCTTCATAACGAGGTGCCTATGCCTCCTTGAGTTTTTATTGACTGGTATTGGTATATAGGTATATTCACTCCGTGCGTGACTGCGGCGCTGCTCTGGCGGGTGTGGGGTACTTAACTAATCTGTCAGTTGACGTCACTTACATTTCCCCAACCAAGCACTTCGCACAGACCCAAATGGCATAACCTACTAAAGAACGGAACCCTAATCATAATCCATAATCATAATGGAAATGTAAACAATTCCGTTCTAAATGCAGTTGATTAAGTGACGAAACGAAATGGTGCCGTGACTTTTAAGTATGTGTTTAGATAAAGTAGTGTATGTAACTGGACATAATTAGGCATTAAAACACTCGTGTGATCCTATTAAGAAACTCACTAACGTTCGTTTCTTAAACCCACACTCGTATTTTGATGCCTCTCATTATGTAGCAGTCACATAAACTACTATAGCGGCGCTTTTTGAGGTGGGGAAAAAATGATAAACTCGATTCAGCGTAACGCGTAACGTAACGCTGACGTCATGTGTCACGGACAATGTTATTCACCAAAGAACTTTAGTCATAACGTATCATAATCGGGTCAATTATTTAAAACTGGACTTTTATATTAAGCAATAAAGCTCAATGTTCTAATCTTGTACGGGCTGAAATACGAGGATCTCACAGTTACATTCTAACTTTATATCACTCCAATATAATTCAATAAAGTCTCATCTTGATGAAATCGCTAATAAAAGTGAACTCTAGTACTGGTAAATAAAACTCAAAATATCATGACCAAATATATTTAGATGCGAGGTCTGCAAGGTAACTTTACAATTTCTATTCGAATTTTAAACAATTAACGCTACAAATTTAAGCTCACTGGCCAGCAATTTCGGAACTAAAGTTTTTCAATAGAAAGGAGGATGGGTCAATTATACTTAGTGCTGCAGACATTTTGGACTAGTCATTGAGTTTTCACTTCTGTCGGCACTCCCGGAGTGCAACCCGTTGTTTTCTTTTTATATAGAATACCTAGATATCAATATAACATTCATTTATGGATAGGTACAGATAGGTACACTGCGTCGCGATTACCTGTTTGGAACAATAACGCACGGTAACAATGATAACGAGAAGATTGTTGACAGCCACTTGGTAAAAAAGTCATCCTTTCCGCAAAACTCGCGTATCTACTCTAATGTTATGTAATCCGTAGCCCCGTTCAGTAACATTGTGTTGCATAACGTTATGGGAAAACTATTCGTTATTAATAGCAAGGGGTGGGGTCACGGCCTACGGTCTCGCGACGGATGTATGAGACCACCGCCTATGACAGGTGTGATGCATTTCCTGTTTATGTTCTATTTACCAAGTAAATGTAAATGCGACGACGAGAGTCTTGACGAAGGAGCCTATCGGGCTAGCAAATCTAAATACCAATAACTGGCGTAGAAACTGGTTTATGCCACCGGGGGGCTACCAAGTGACAATTGATTATTGCAATCGTTAATCGAAATTTTAATAATGTATGAAATTATCACATAACATTGCACATGAAAGTTGATATCAAAATTATTTTAGAGGCGCATTACACAATAACATTACGAGTTAACAACGACGTAGTTAACAAGGTTTTCCTAGTTGACTACGGAACCCTAAAAAAAGTCAACGTTTCCGGAAAACTGACATATATCTCCTCCAGTATTATGTAATCCGTGGCCCCGTTCAATAACGCTGCATTGCATAACGTTATGCAAAAACTATTCGTTATTATTAGCAAGGGGTGGGGTCACGGCCTACGGCCTCGCGGCAGGTAGAATGAGGCCGCCGATGACAGGTGAGATGCATTTCCTATGTTTACGTCTATTTATACAGTAAATAGTACGCTAGTTTAATAGTAGTGGGTATTAGTAAGCATGTGAGATGTATGTAGCTAGTCCATTCTATACAGGGTGGCTAAAAATAAACTGCATTCCCGTTGCCAGGGAGGTTTTGGGATTATATTGAGCAACTATAGAACCAACCCCGAAATCAAGAAAAAACATTTGGCCGTTTCATACATTTTGGCTGGTCCATTTTCTATGGGAGGGTAAAATTTCGCGATTTCGGGGTTGGTATACCTAATGGCTTTTCTATGTTTCAGTTTATGGCGTATGGTGGGCGTATGTTAAAATATTCAAGGCCCCAACTGCTAAACCTAATAAACAGAAATTATGAATATAGGTAATACGCCCGATTTCTTAGTAACTCCAGAGAAATTTTGAGTACCGCAAGAGACACTCAAAACTGTCAATAAGTTGATTCACCCAGGTATGTTTAGTTACGTCGTCGTCGTTACATTTAATTTAAGACTGCTTTATGAATGATTTTGTCCTTGCTAGTTGTTGTCATTACATGCGGTGGGCGGGTGATGACTCACGGGATCCAGCACGAGGAAAGATGACGAGTAATTTATATCTTAAGCACTTACTGTTTCATGCGCGTGTTTGAATTTGAATTGAATTAGATAGTAAAATCTATGTGAACGGATTGATTTCATATCCGCGTAACATTTTTTTTTTCCTAGCCTATTTTGGTGGCGTCCTGCTGGGCAAAGGCCTCCCCTCGTTTTCTCCACTCGACCCTGTCATCGGCATTTTCCCACCATCGCGTAACATAATGAATTTAAAGAAATCCCGACGTTCCGAATCCTTTACAGCGTTCGTGGACAATGGGGGGTCTTCCGTTTTATTTCAAAATGTCGGCTATATCCAAAAATAACCCACAGTTCCATCATATTACAATTATCTACCCGACATCGACATTTGAACTTTTCGGAATTACCCGAATACTCCTTAATTTTATTGTTTACTGTATTTTTGGGGCATTACATTATTTTTTAATGCTGATTTTCAATTATCGCCCTCCATCACTTATGGTTATATCAAATTAAAATTATTAAAATTTGATTCGAATGTGAAAAAAATTGGTGCCATTTTGGTATCTACAGAGCCATCTAGTAGAAACTTTCATAAACTTCCTATTGAGCTGCAATAAACGTCCGCAAGATGTCTCTGTGAATGCTATGACCAAAACTATAAATAAAAATTTGCTGGTATCACGAGTGGTATTTAAACTAGAAAAATCCGATACTGTTTTGATATATATATATTTTTTTCTTTATTGGGGAAAAAAAACAGACATAGGCAGATATATAATACAAAAGAGGACATAGATTTATACATTAGTAGGTGCAACCTACATCCTGAGACAATTCCCACTATGATTTGTAAACCTAGGATATTTAAGTGGCATTGGTTTAATATTACTCGCTGTGCATCGGCATATTGCTGCAAGCGAAATATAATTCGAATTGATATTTCAATTCGAATACTGCTCTTAATTAAAAAGTCTACGAGCGATGCAATACATATGAAATATATGAATATAATATACTTACACAATAATATATGAACGTCTACTTAACATATTATGAAGCATGCGTGAGCTGTTAGGGAGTTTAGGGACCCAGCGCAGCGCATTGGAGCCTCTTGTTTATCAGCGCGAAAAATTATAAAGTTTAAGTTTCCGATTTAAGTCACAAGATGGCAGACTGTTCAACGCGCTAGGAAGCGTGCGTAAACTATATTAGGGCGCAGCACTGCTTATTGTCGTGAAGTGTCCATTATTTCTTAATCTTGGTTCTACCTGAACGATGAGACTCGGTGTTTCTATAGGTTGATTTGTGTAAGACAGAGATAATGTTTATGAATGATCTGTCCAGCGACATGGCGAACAAACACTACGCAAGTGCCGTAAATTATATTCCGTCAGCTGCGTACGAGTATGACGCGTGTTTATATGCAACTGATAGGGCTGCCCATTTCGAACCTCAACTTTTCTTACAAGGTTTTTTAAAATGACTAGGTAGTCATTCTAAAAAACCAGATTTCAGATGGCAGTAGGCGCATATTGTTCAAAAATTGATATACGTTGCGCCTGAAAGATTCCTGAGTTTTGACCATATGTGGACAAGATCGAAGGAAGGATCAAATTGAGACCAGCGCACGAGTTTATGCTGGAGAGCCTTGGAACTTTGTTTAGCAGCTTTTGGCTGACTTGGTTGAATATAAAGATGTAATTATGCTGCTTGCTGTGTCATTGTATCAATGCACTCACACTTGTAAAGCTATAAAAACACGGCTGACACGTGTGTCCCGTGTGACCCGTGGGTCTTAAACGTTTTCATACGCGCGGGTGTAAAGGGGCCCACAAATTACCAGTTTGCCAAACGATATCAGCCTGTCAGTTGTTCGGAGCTGTCAAATTTTGCGTTTAACTGACAGGCCGATATCGTCCGGCGGACTGGTAATCAGTGGGTCCCTTAAGTACCTTAATGTGGTACCCTTATTATCCCGTACCATTGGACTGCAAATTCATTATGAGTACTTACTCGTACCTAGGTACTTACCATTCTAAAAAAATTGTTCTTTTAAATATAAACTGAAAAAACTTGTCCCAATTAATTTTGGCTTCATACACACTACACAGTCATGTCATTCAAATAATATTAATTTATTTATAATGTTTGTTTTGACAGACATAGCCCTACATTTATATAGGTTAATGCAGACAGCGACATCTATTCTGCGGATTACGAACCCGTTTCCGTCGGGTTACATCGACTAATACGCCTCCATGTTTTTAATACCAACAACGTTTCATTCACAACTCTTTCACAATAACATTAAGGTCCAAAGTCAATTGTGGGTAGCTCAAGCAGTTTATTAAATGCGCGTACGCTATGATAGGTATTTTTAGCAGGGATGTTACACAAACTAACCGAGGAGGGGCGTCTCGATCGTTTGGGCAAACCAAAGCTAGAGAATATAACCACTACGTTTTACTCGCCAATGGAATCAATTATGCATACATCTAGTGACACACGCACAGTACACACACACGTCAAACGTCAAAATTTAGTTAAGCAAAGTGAGTGCCAACATAACGAAACGAATAGTGCTGTACGTGGGGCAAACCAGTGTAAAACTATCTCTGACTTTACTGATCTTGAGGTCACATAAGGCTGGTTTATGAGAACAGGACTCACTTGCACTCGCGTGAATACCTAATAGGAATAATATTCGGTCAGCTTTTGACGTGTTGCAACTTTTAAACGTTCAAATTAGCACCAATACGCGGGCGATTGAGTTCGCAACCGGCAGGATGTTGAGTTACTCGGGTTATTAATAACATGATGTATTTACTATAACTACAGTTTAAATGAAATGTAAATAGCAGTTGCACATAAATGTGTTTTGCGCGTGAACGCGTGAACTGTAAACCATTGCATTTCTAAATAAGTACCTCGTTTAGGGTCTTCCGATCTGACGTAAGTAGGCGAATAGTTTATTTTACGAGCAACTTTCAAACCTAATAGGACGGAGCCACGGTTAGTTAAATTAGCAAATATCTGATATTTTGGCTTAATAAGTAGGTACTTTCTATAAGAATACGCTATGAAGTATTAACTGCAGAAAAATTTCGTCTTAATTGTACCCGACCCGACCCCCACTCACCTGAACTGCGACTAAACTAGGAAAATGCAAATCGTGAAACATTTGTAAACCAACAGAAATATTCAATTCGTATCTAATGTTATATTGAAATTCCAACGCCCATTGTCTCTGACAACTTGTCAGTGACGTGAAACATAAATAAATAGTGACTCCGACCCCGTCTTGCAATAAATCAGCAATGCAATATAAATGCAGCTTGTACACGTTCGTGCGCCTTTATTGGCATCTAAGGTGTCTGGGGGTGTGTCAACGCAGTAACTGACAAGAAAACAATAAAGACTGTAAAGGTGGCAAACTTTAAGTCATGCAATGTAATATAAATAATTATTATGCACTGGTACCTCTTTTATAGGTAGGTAGTAGAACTTCTAGCTACTCTCCCGAGTATTTTTGCTCATGGGGCCGAATCTAAGAACAAAACTTGAACTTGTTTTGTTGTTGTTATGTATGATACAACGCCGCACACACTATTCTATTAGTAAGTTATAAGTACGAGTAAGAATATGACACAACTCACAATCCATTTACAAACTATCTAGAGTTAGACCAAGAAAAGTTGGCAACGGGTTTGATACCATACGCAGTGCAAGTGTTATTTATAGGTACGTCATAATTTCATAGATGTTTGACGTTTAAAATAACACTTGCACTGCGTGTGCTATCAAAATCGTTGCAGACTTGTCTTGGTCTAACTCTAACTCATAACCGATTTTAAAATCTGAATGACGCTCAATGATACATATAAGGTGCGTCAAAGGATCTACGAACAGTGATTGCTACATCTAACATCTATGAAATTATGACGTACCTATAAATAACACTTGCACTGCGTATGGTATCAAACCCGTTGCCAACTTTTCTTGCTACATAGAGGGAAAACATTGCTACGCCGGCTACGACGTAGCATTCGTAGGTGGTCAGTTAATTTGTCAAAGATTTAACCTTTATTAAAATAACGGTTTCATTCCTTCAACAAATTATCATGCAGGTTTTAAGTCCCATAAAATCAGGTAACTTTAGTCCTCAACTTACGACTAACATATGTATGGTTCAAATTAAGGTTGGAGTAAAATATACAATGTACAGTCGCCATCAGATATATCGGAGCGGTCAAGGCGCTCACAAATATCTGAACACGCCTTTATTGTCAAGGCGTTAGAGTTCGTGTTCAGATATGTGAACATCTTGGCTGCTCCGATTAATCTGATGGCGACTGTATATAGTAATTATCTTGAGATGAGTAATAGGACCATACCGTCCATACCTAGTTGTAAGACTATATCAGGCGTGGCTCACTCCGCGATTTCGTCGCTTATTGCTACAGGTAGCTAAAAGTACATCCGTTCCGCCCCAATTTTGGGGAAAGCCATAAGCCGCGCGTGGCGCTGTCGCCACCTAGCGGCCATATCTGATCGTAAAGGCTCCTCTTCACGTTGGGCCAACGCCAACGCCAACGAGGGACGCATTTATGCGTTAGAGGGAGCAAGTGATATTGCTATCTCATTCTACATTCTACCGCAGGGCTGCGTCCCTCGTTGGCGTTGGCGTTGGCCCAACGTGAAGAGGAGCCTTAACAGACGCGTTTTGTTAGAGAGTGAGTCTTCTGTACCTAGTAGGTACTATTATTTATTCTGTGACTATAGTTACCTGAGTTTACTGCATGTATTACGGTCGCATCATCACCGCAGAGGTAGTACCAATGTCTGTGTTTATTGCTAGAGGACGTTTCGCTGAACTATGTTTATTAATAACTTCCTCTCTATTAATACCTCTGCAGCAGGTGTGTAATGTGTAATGCAGTTGTAGGTAAATTGTTATTAATGTATAAATTTAGAGTGTAAGAATCTCTGCTCTCACAGAAATTGTGCCTGTGGCTGTTTTTGTTCAAAAATGGTTAAATTTTGTTTCTGATATTTAGCAAACAGTTTAGTATAAGTCACATCCTGTTCCTCAAATGAGGTAAAATTCTGAAATGTAGCTTTTGAAAAGAAGTACAACACGGCTACCACGAGATGACATTTACGTTAACGACTGCGTGAACTCTAGCTATCACACCAATACATCACCATCAGTGCGAGTGAGATGGACTTCGAGCGAGTTTATTATGCAGTCTCTAACGTAACGTCATTGTGTCAACTTGTAGTACGGCTACTTATCCAGTTCAAAACGTCAATTTTTTCCTACGTGTATAGGCCCTTAAGGATGACTCACGTTAGACCGGGCCGTGTCCGGACCGGAGCTTCCGGCGCAACGTTTTCTATGGAAAGCATCACGTGATCGCCTGTCATTTCATAGAACAGTAAGCGCCGGAAGCTCCGGCCCGGACACGGCCCGGTCTAACGTGAGTCGTCCTTTAGTCATTAATCAGTGGGTCTGTACAACAGGCTACGCAACTTTTCCACACATCATTTTCTTGTTAAACACCAGTTAATAAGTGGTGTACTAAATGTGGGCAGTTTCATGTAAGCCCTAAAAAGCGCGATAGTAATAAAACTATTAGAATCACTTGGAATGACAAAAAATGCCAACAGAGTGAAAGGGGCAGCTGATGATGTTTATTTAAGAGGATACCCTAAAATAATTCCTTTGTTTGTATCTAAAACTGTATTTTAATAAAACGCGCGACATGCCAAGGTCCGTCCGTACACACGGAAGCGAGCGCGCCAACACGATGTCATCTATATTATATTTTATAAGGGCTGCGGGCGTATGATGGACTGAGTTATCGATGTGATAGAGAAAACGTCACTTTTTAACATCGCCTGATTGAAAAAGATGGATACTGTTATTATCACACTATTTCGTCTATAAGCGCGACCATCATAAGCCCGCTGGACTGCAACCATGCAGACACAGGCAAGTCGAATACTGGGGCAAGTGCGCTCGCTGACCAGATTGTGAGATCTACTATCATGCTTAGTTGATATGGAACTCGGAGTCAAGTGGTAGCGAGACAAAATGCTTCTTGAATTAGATGGCGGATCACGAACATTGTCTTTGTCGCACATTATTTATTGATGCTTTTAGGATAATATGGAGTGGTACTGAAGATATAGTACCTACGTACAATTTTTGATTTGTCGGTGGAGAAGTCCCTTAAATAGATGCGTTCATTAGGATTTATGGCCAAGTACCGAAGTATCTAAATAACAATTTACCTATCTTAATTTCATTATATAACATTATTATTAAAACACTTTCGATCTTCAATAATCCCTTAAAGGGCTTAAGTTTACTTAAGAGGATAGTAGACGATGACCGGTTCTTCATTTACTAAAGTAAAAGCCACACTATCCAAAAAATTACAAATTCAAACTCGCTGAAGAGCAGAATCAGGCACGGCTTTTAGATTTTAAAAGTACGAAGTTCTCGAATTGTCTCTTAAAAAGGTACGTCGCCCTAAGACCTAAGACAGTGACTCTGTTCTCTTTTATCGCACAGCCATCTATTCTTGGCTATCAGTTGCATAATACAAAGCGGTATTAATGATTATAGTTATAGCCCACCGTATTCCCATTGGTGATGCCAGCGAAGCGAGCCAAATTTACAGACCACCACTGCAAGTACTGCAACGTCAGCCCATCGTCAGCCCAAGCCGAAAAGTATGCGTATGTACAGAGCTCTTATAGTGGTTAGTCCGAGCCCACGACTCGCTTGTGGTTGACAAGCGTTTGGAATGACACGAGAGCCCACCCACAACAGTCTGTCTGTCGTTTTCGTTTATGACCGTTGCAACACTCGAGTGCGGATTAATTGTGCTAAATCTTATTTAAAATCTAGAGAATATTCTGTCGAGCTACTTACATCGCAAGTCAATTGATGTTTTGAGGCTTCGTCGTAACACGCCTATTTTCCCCGTCGTCTAATCCAATGGGACATTCGAGCTTTTGTGTAATCCTAAATAGATTAGAAAAGAAAATTATTTTTCAGATGATTTCTAAGAAATGCGAATTCCTCAAAATTATGACGGTTTCATTTTTATCTTCTTGTGAAATACGATACAAATAATTCTACAGCGGGCTGGGATTTAAATCCCAGCGCGGAAAAGAGTATCTACTTACTCAAGTTGTTTTTTTTTTTCAACTGCTAACTAGGTACCTACACATTTCCAGAGACATTTGTAGTACTTAGGATATATATATTTCTCATATTGTAGGACGAGAAGTGATGGTAAAAGAAACTGATGGTCGGCGCTTCGATAGCTGGGTCATATCATCCTCAAAAAATAATTTATCTGCGGTCTAATCGCCGCGATGCATACAACATGTATAAAAAGAGTCGTGGTAATTAGACGCGACCGCAGTCATTCTCAGAAAATGACCCAGCTGTTCTAATTTTCCCCAAACTTTTTAAATTTTCGCAACGGCAATGACCGCACATTTACAGATTCTCGTAAATTGCATGTAGGCCGCACGCCGCGCGTAAAAAGATTCCGTTCACTGACTCTCTCGTTAAAATATTATTATACGGAAGATGGCCATTATGAATAAGAATTAGCCATAAAGTTTATGAGTTCAATTATGCAAAATAATCTAAATTTCCTGTTTTCGCTTCAATTTTGTGTATACTTTCTAGATTGTTATAGCATCTAGGTTTCCAAGGTTTGAAAATAATAGAGTAGTCATTTAAGGTTTAGGATCATTAATGGTCATAATAATATGGGTCTCACGGATAATAAATTGATAACAAACGTTATTTTACTCTTCTTTCATGTTTCTATGACAAAATTGTACTTCGTTCATAGTAAAAAATGTCAAAATATCAAGTTAAGAAAATGCAGGAATTATGAAATTATTTGTCACTCCTAATATAATGGCTAGGTAGCTTTATGTCTGCCTAAAACTAAACGGATATCTAATCTAAAGTATACATAAGTAGTTAAATTGTATGTTATAACTAATGAATGACCTGTTGACATTTTTCCAGTGGTAAAGTTACCGAAATTTTCTAAGAAGCTTGCCTAGTTTCTGAGAAATGCCAGTTTAGCCTGCTACTATTAGTGTCAATCAGAAATCAGGGTTACTCTTCCTTTCCCAGATTAATGAATGAATGAAAGAATATTCTTTATTTCAGACCAGGTCTATAAACATTTAGATTAAAATAAGTAAAATTAATTAATAATTTTGTGTAATTAATTTCCCTCTTTTCACATAATTTTCACCTTTTTTCTTGACACCAATGGCTGGGCAAACTACAGACACTTCAGGCTTGCTTTGTCGCGCGCGACTCCATATACTTATCAAGCGCGACTTCAAGTTTGGAGTCGCGTGCGACAACGCAAGTCATGCTAAGCGGTCAGGTTTTTGACGCAAACTCGATATCAAATTAGCGTGATGTTCCGTTCCTATTACCTCAAATTAAATTCGCATCGATCACATTCGACTGGCGATCATCGATACGGAAGCGAAACGTATCGTCGTGAAAATGGAACACAGCGGATATAATTAACACTAGACGGACATATCGCGGGCGTGAATAAACGCGAATTCGGTCACTCGGGATCTCGAGATCGTGCTAGGCTATTTAGATAGACTGGATGAACTGTAGTTAAGGTTCAGAGATTTGATTTATAGCGCTAAATCTGCTGTTTTGTTTGTTTCATATAGTACGTTTGGATGTATAGCTGATGTTGCCAAATATCGAGGGACGGAAATGTGCATTAAACTGTACCTTAGTCTAGTAATAATCAAAACATTTAAATCAGAAATCATTACAAAATTATGTAATTAAATGCAATTTTTACTCTAAGATATAATTATTTATGGAACTGAACCGTGATTACTATAATAAGGATTGAAATAAATGGAATACTCGTATTAATAATAAGGTGGGTTAATATTTTTTTAATTTTGAGTATTTGTTTTGAGTGTATTTATGTACTGTAAAATATAGCATTTTTACATCAATGTACCCTTACATTTTGCGTTTTTACAGTAAGTAGGTACCTATGTTATTTTATTGGCGCTATAAAAACAAAACAAAATGGATTTAATTAAAAATAAAGGGGCATTTAAACTGTCATTTTTTTGTTATTGTATGAAGGTATGGAACCCTCCATTATGCGATACGAAAAAAGCTTGTGTTATAGGTGTTAAAATAGTGTAACCGAAATCTTTTAAATAATGATTCGCGTTCGAGCCTAATCAAAACACTGCGCAATTTAATAAATTAGGCACCTATACAAACTGCGTTTTTTTTAAGTTTTTCACATTTCGATAGAGCAAAATCGTGACCTTCGGCGAAATATTTGTTTATAACGAATTACATTATAGTCCGTCCGTCGCGACACGTAGATGAAAAATGGCGCGCGCGTGTCTCCAGCGCAGCGCGAAATAATGGCGTGCCAAAGTCGCACGACATGCTTCTTGGAGCACAAAATATAAAATAAAGTCGGTCCAAGCTAACTCTGCACAGACTGTAGTGACAGAGTGTGGAGGTGTAACTATAAACTTCAAAGTACTATGAAAAAATGATGATGAGTGTGCGTCGGTCCACCAAGGCGTGCTCCCGTTAAAGCTACTCGTGATGGAGAGAAACATGTGCAATCTTCGACTTAAAATACTTGAGTGACCCGTTTTAACTCTACTCTCTCGTTTTAGTCTTGAATGACTCATGGCGGCTTTATTAAAAATTTTCGGCTTCGCCTCAAATTGTTAGAGTTAGAACAAGAAAAGTCTGCAGCGATTTTGATAGCCCACGCAGTGCAAACGTTATTTTAAACGTCAAACTTCTATGAAATTATGACGTATAAATAACACTTGCACTGCGTGGGCTATCAAAATCGATGCAGACTTTCTTGGTCGAATTCTACTCACGCCACTCGACTTTTTTGACCTCTCTTAAACTACGGTTGCATAAAATACTATAATATGTCATTTATAATGGCACCACCCACCACACTTTGTCACGTCAAAGTCAAAGAAAGTTAGCAGAGATGGACTCCAGTACCTACTGCATACAGAATTCTCACTGCCTATAAAGGCAGTGGTGGGCAAAGTACGGCCCGCGGGCCAGCTCCGGCCCGCGAATGTATTTTATCCGGCCCGCCGCCGGTCCTATGAAATAATTAGTGTATGGGCTATATGGCATTGGCCCACGATTATCACGAATCAAAATAAATTTTGGCTACAATTCTGGCCCTCCACTTAAATTTCCTAATCTTTCTGGCCCCCCATGAAGAAAGTTTGCCCACCACTGGCCTAAGGAAACGGATTTTTGACAGCGGCAGGTCACGAATCACTTCTTTCCTGCCTATTGATACTTTCTTTTTTTCGCTCTCTAGTCAGTGGTTTAGGTTTTACCTGTCTCTATTAGTCTCTGGTTTCTAGAGCCATCCATCCAGACCGTAAAATTAAAAAAAAAACAATTCGTAGGACTGAAAGGTAAAGCCTAGGTATACTGGCGTCATTTGTAAATACTTCATAACCCCATTCCTGGGTGCTTAGCTAATACTCGTATGCCAATCGTTAACGCTCCGTAGCTTAGTCATCTCTCTCTATCACATCACACTTCCATATTAGGTCGACAGTGACAATTGCGTTTCATTCGCTACGGAGCGTAAACGATTGGCATTTTGGCTATGCACCCTGCTCAGGGCAATCACGAGCCGAGCACGCACGGAAATTTGAATTTGTAGTGAATCACGGACATCGTAAATTTTATAGCATCTTTGGTGCAGCGGAGTGGTGTTAACGGAATTGGTATAGATAATTCCAAACTGAAATGGTAAATTAAGATTAATATTAACGTTATTATCGCTAATTAATCCACTCCGCTGCACCGAAAATGCTATAAAATTTACGATATTTAAATACACAATCGGGTCTACCGCGATATAATTTCATTGTTTTTACAAGACAAGACACACGTGGGGTGGGGTGGGTGTGGTCTTTCCGTGACCACAGCAGGTGCAACTCAGCTGAAACGTTGGAATTTAAGGTAAAACAATGAAATTATATCGCGGTAGACCCGTTTGTGTATTTAAATATGTGTACAAAACGCGTGAGTTTAAAGTGTTAAAATTTACGATGTCTGGACTAGTGATACATATTAGTGATGTATCGCTTGATTTCAGTAGGCCCACTGTCGATCATTTGTTCGACTGGTAAAGGCCACAATACATCTCACATTCCACCTTGACGCAACGCCACGTCCAGTGATTAATGGAAGTACAGCTAATGACAGCGGGTATGTGATGCTCCGATTTACCATAAGGGCCACTGGCACCATTCACTAACCCGGGGTTAACCGGTTAAACCTGGAGTCACCATGGTTAACAGTACAATTTGACACTGGGTTAACGGTTTAACCGGTTAACCCCGGGTTAGTGGGATGGTGCAAGTGGCGCTAGTCATTAGAACCTATCCGCCACCCTCAGAATCACGAGCTCTTTCGATCCTAATACGACAAAAGAAGTGTTCCCAAAATTTCATATAGGGTAACTTGTTGATCAATGAAACACTAAAAGTTCAAACCTTCCTATATGTGGTCTTTTTAAAGTTATGAGTGTGATATTTCGTATGAAGATAAACAATTTAGTTGGCTATCGTATGGTATTCTTAGTTTCTACTTATCTTTAACAGTTTTTGTATTATGAACCTTTTTAAAAAAAATGAGTTTTGTTTCATTGTGTACTTGTGCATGTTTTCAATGAAACACTCTAATTTTTACAGTGAAACAGATGTAATAATTTTAGTCTACCATGAAACATCGTGAATAAACATTGAAACGATGTTATAAATAAGTGTCATTAATACATATACAGGGTGGAACATTTCTAGGGACTGAGCTGAAAGGATAGTGTTATCTAAGTGATCTACAATTGAGTTTTTATAATCGTAAAACTGGATTAAAAAGTAAAACAAAATCATTAAAATTAAGTATTTTTATCAGTGACAACCCTACAAAGTTATTTACATTTTAAATTGACACATGTCATGTCATTCAATAGGATCTATTTGCTAGGGTTGAAGGGACACACTGATTTGTGCACTAATGTTTAACAAACCATATCTCAAAAACGGTTAGAAATATTAACGTGATTAATAAGTGAAAAATAAAGTACGTAGCCTAAACAATTCCCCGTTTACATAAAAGTCCTTCGTTCTGTTCCACCCGATATGCTTTCAATCAATTAATGATAAAGGAAAGGAGAAAATAGTGGTAGGCTGAAATTGGTTACTTAAAAGGATTCCGACATATGAAATCATTATAAGATTGCTGAAATATATAAAAGCGAAAGACTTGTTTCATTGTATACAACTTGAGTTTCATTGTGAATCGTGAATCTGGTCGGCACGTACGGCATGCTGCGAGAAAGGCACGCCTTTTATGTCCACGAGCATGATTGCCAACTAGGTGGACGCGGGAGGGTTTTGAGCACCTGCATGCTTGATATCATACACTTTTTGGCAACATAGTGTTTTATAAACGACTGTTTCATTGTTCGACAAGTGACCTATAACCTTGCCATCAATGAAACATTCAACATATAAACCATCCTATCTCAGCAGTTTCTAAAGTTAAGTATTTTGCCATATGATAGACAAATTATTATCAATTTTCACGGTGTTTTACTTTCACAAATTTCGCACATATTCTTTAATTATTTAAAAAAATAATTAGTTAGTTTCATTGTGTACTGGTAAATGGTGTTCAGTTAACATCATGTTTCATTAAACATGAGACCTGTTTCATTGCATACTACATACAAATGTTTCATTGTGAGATTTTTAAAACAAATAAATAAAACTGCACCAAAGAGTGAACCAAATTTAAAAATATTTAGCTCCAAATAAACTTTAACACATAGAACACAAAAAAAAATATCGCCGAACTCGCGTCTATATCTTGGTTAAAAATTGCGAAAAATAAATGAAAAAAATTACTTTTGCCGCACGAATTCACAATAACGCTCGTAGCAACGTGCACCTTCCCCGAGGCGCGCTCGAGTATTGGTGAGGTGCTGGGGGTCCCTAAGCCTGCCCTTGCTTGACAGACGGCACTAGCTGGTAACTCTTAGTTTCCGAGATATCGCAAAGTTTCACTGTGTCCGTTTGTTTCAATGTAGAAGAACTGACTTTTTTGTTTGTCCGTTTTAGCACGGTCATAGAAGTTTGAATTGAAAACTTAACCAAAAATTAAATGGCGTCTTTTTTTTCTCGGTAATCATGGAAATAGTTACTACTATGTAGTAGTAATCACTTTATTGAACACAACACAGGTTTACATAATATTTACAGAAATAAAGGTACAAAGGCGAACTTATCCCTGTAAGGGATCTCTTCCAGCTAACCTTCGAGTAGATGGAAATAGCTCGTGATTCTGAGTTGAAATAATATGATTCCCAATAATAACACAAAAGTTGGAGGTACAACTTTAAATAACTAGTAATGGCCAGTGACCCTATGTGGCCTCTACGGAGTGCTACGCCGTAGTCCGTAGCAAGTTCATTTCAGAAGAGGTATCACGATTGCATTTTTATCACCTGTCATGCCATGCGTCACTTTCGCACTTACATATTTGTTAGAACGTGACAGGCATGGTGACAAATGATAAAGAGCCGGCCATCTTAGCCTGAAGATAAAAATGTTGTATAGGCCGCCATTAAGTAATTTTGAATTATTTGAAAACATAATGGAATCTGCCCTACTTAAAATATCATCTTCTAGTAAGAAATTTCTTATATGCGGCGACTTTAATGTAAATATTATGGAAAATTCAACAATGTCTTGTAGATTATTGAATCTTTTTAAATCTTGTAATCTCAACCACATGTTTATGGAGCCCACTAGAGTGACTGCTACTAGTGCAACCTGTATAGATAATATTTTCACAGATATTTTTCCTATTGCTAAAAAAGTTATCAGCAATTTAGAATCAGACCACTTAGGTCAATTAATGGTATTTGAGGCATTAAGGAAAAATACCATGAGAAAACAAATAACTTTTGTACCAGTAACCTCGGACCGCGTGGAAAGAATGAAGCTAAGTTTAGTTCAGGCGCTACCCTTTTTGTCTTCCGATATGAGTCCTAATAGTATGTATAATTCATTCTTTCACACTTTTATGGATCATTATAATGCGATATTCACCTCAAAATCGGTCGTAGTTAGTGGTGCATCAGTTTTTAGTGAGTGGGCTACTGCGGACTTACATCAAAGAAGACGTGAACTGTATGCCTTATATGAGGAACGGCGGTTTAATCAGAGTGATGAATTTAAAGAACATGTGAAGGAGTATTCGAAGAAGTTTAAAGTAGATTGTCATATAGCTAAGCGAAATTATCTAAGTCAGAAAATAAAAAGTAGTTCCGACATTGTTAAAGCAACCTGGAAAGTTATAAATGTGGAGACTGGTCGCTCTAAACACACAATTAAAGAGCTTAAACTAAACATTGATAACAAAATTATAGATTCCAATTTAGAAGTAGCTACAGAATTTGAAAATTTTTTCACCGAGGTACCAGTATCCACAACTAAGGATTTAAATTCATCACCCTCATCTGCTGTTACATTATTAAAACATAACGCTCCAGAGTGTTGTGGAGACCTTCATTTTGAACATGTTTGTACCTCAGATGTAATAAAGGCGTTTAAATCAATTAATGTCAAAAAAACTAATGACCTCTGGGGAGTCTCTGTCCATGCTGTCAAATCCTTAGCGCCTGACTTGGTAGTTATATTTAACAACAGTGTTGATTGCGGCGAGTTTCCTGATCTAATGAAATATAGTAAAGTAATTCCTTTATTTAAATCTGGTAGCAGCTCTGACCCCACTAACTTTAGACCGATATCTGTGCTACCAACATTTAGCAAGATTTTTGAAAAATTAGTTCTTTCTCAATTAGTACGACATTTTAACGTTAATAATTTGATGCATAATAAGCAGTTTGGTTTTACACGGGGTCGCTCAACAACCGATGCCGGTGTTGAGCTAATTAAGCATATTTTCGATGCCTGGGAGGAGTCACGAGATGCTTTAGGTGTCTTCTGTGATTTATCTAAGGCCTTCGACTGTGTTTGTCATGAAACATTAATCAGGAAACTTCATTATTACGGAGTTAGAGGATCGGCACTGAATTTACTTAAGTCCTACTTAAATGGTAGAATACAAAGGGTCGATGTGAATGGACAGCGATCACCTGGGTCATTGGTCTCTATGGGTGTACCACAGGGGTCAATATTGGGGCCTTTCTTGTTCCTTATCTACATAAATGACTTGCCGTTCCTTGTTAAGACCCACCATGATATGGTATTGTTTGCAGACGACACCTCACTTATTTTCAAAGTCAAACGACAGCAACAAGCTTACAATGATGTAAACAATGCCATTTCAAAAGTAGTAAATTGGTTCAATGTTAATAATTTATTGTTAAATGAGAAAAAGACTAAATGTATTAAGTTTGTCACTAGTAGTAACGTAAGGCATGTGCAAACAAGTGTCATTGTGAAGGATGAGGAATTGGAATTAGTTGATAGTACAGTTTTTCTTGGTATAACTTTAGATTCTAAACTCCAGTGGGGTCCCCATATTGCTACTCTTTCGAATAGACTGAGCTCTGCAGCTTTTGCAGTGAGCAAAATCCGTCAGTTAACTGACGTGAAAACAGCTCGATTAGTATATTTTAGTTACTTCCATAGCATTATGGCATATGGTATTTTACTGTGGGGCGGTGCTTCAGAGATAAATACCATTTTTGTTCTGCAGAAGAGGGCTATTCGAGCAATATACAAAATGAACCATAGAGACTCACTTAGAGATAAATTTAAGGAAATTGACATAATGACAGTGCACTGTCAATACATTTATGAGAATATTCTGTATGTACATAAAAATATTGTAAATTTTAGGAAAAATTGTGAAATTCATAATATTAATACTAGAAATAAACATAAGCTCGCAGTGCCCTTCACTCGGCTCCATAAAATTAAAAAATCATTCATGGGTAATTGTGTAAGATTTTATAATAAACTTCCAAACCATATTACTGAATTATCTATTAATACATTTAAGAATTATGTAAAGCGTAAACTTATTTCTAAAGCTTATTATATATACCACACAAGACTACATGAATGATATTACAACGTGGGATTAATTGTTATTCGAAATGATTATTTATTTATTAGGTATATTTGATTATTGATGAGGAAATGGATATTCCGATGTAATACTATCTACTTCTTTTGTTACTTATGCTTTTTTTTGACATTTAGATTTTATTCTAGAAATTCTAGACTAGTATTTTTTTTATACAATCTTTTTAATGTTTGACGATCCTTTTGTGAAATTCTTAGTGTTAAATTTGATATGTATAATAATCCAATTTTATTATGGAATAATATTAACATCAATAAATTGCTCTGATAATTAGATTAAGATTAATTACGATTCATAAGAGCTTGTTGCTAGGCCTACATGAATAAAGTATATTTTGATTTTTTGATTTTGATTTTGTTGTGTCGAGAAAGCTTTTCCTTCCCTACACCTTGTAACTAATTAACGGATTTTCATGCGGTTTTCACATATCAAAAGTGATTATTAAATAGTGGTTTAGGTGTATAATTTGTTAAGGTTTGGTGTAACCCGTGCGAAGCCGGGGCGAGTCACTATAGTAACGCTGATGTATATCCTCTTTTCATTTAGTAAAAAAAACCGGGCAAGTGCGAGTCGGACTCGCGCACGAAGGGTTCCGTACCATAATGAAGAAAAAAACGGAAAAAATGCAAAAAAAAAACGGTCACCCATCCAAGTACTGACCACGCCCGACGTTGCTTAACTTTGGTCAAAAATCACGTTTGTTGTATGGGAGCCCCATTTAAATCTTTATTTTATTCTGTTTTTAGTATTTGTTGTTATAGCGGCAACAGAAATACATCATCTGTGAAAATTTCAACTGTCTAGCTATCACGGTTCGTGAGATACAGCCTGGTGACAGACGGACGGACGGACGGACGGACGGACGGACGGACGGACGGACGGACGGACGGACAGCGAAGTCTTAGTAATAGGGTCCCGTTTTACCTTTTGGGTACGGAACCCTAAAAATGTAACTATCGGCGCTTCTCGGTGATAATGCGTATTTTCTTTAGGTAGGCGTTGTGTTTTAACGTTTCTTGTTGCATATAAGCCGTTTCCTCATAGAAAATATTTCAAAGGTACATAAATAAGTATACGATGTATGGAATGACGTTTATCTAACATTACGTATACATTTGACGTGCCCCTCCCCCGCAAAAATCGGCAGACTAATTTGTACAGAAAATTACAGACAAGGCGTCTCCGTTTGGTTATATCCTCCAAGTTTCTTTCTATGCGACAAAATAATACGACAATTTTAATACCCACCCCATTTTTCAAATTTTCACACTACAAAGAGCGTTGAATTTGCCGCATTTTTCAACAGTAGAGACTCCAAATAGTAGGCGTTCCAAATAGTTCCAATATTCAGGCTACGCACCTATACGTACCGCAAATAGCACGTGCACAATGTCGAGGTGATCGCTCCATTGTCTGAGGCATTTCATCTTTTACCTATGCGTCATCTGTTTTCTTACGCGTTGTCAGAGACAGAGGGAATAATAAAGAAAAGGTACCTAACACAGAATAAATAATAAGCTAGATGACAAATTTTCATTTATGGTATCAATCATCAATCAATCAGGTTTGTTTTTAGGATCAAATGTCTATATGGGGCCCATTGCATTAAAGCAATAAAGCAATACAAAAGTCAGAAATGATAGTCAAAGTCCGACAGTCTTACTTCACTAGCGAAACGCCCCGAACAAAACGATAAGTGACCTTGACGTCACCAAGGTCACTGAGAGTCCATCTTGAAGTATGAACACTATGAACAAAACAAGAAAATTGCATTTTTGTCGGTGAAATATTGCGTTTATATATATAGTTGCTATACAATATTTTTTTGGATAAAATGTGAGGAATCGAATGGTATCCTTACTTATTTCGTTTTTGGAAGCTAAAAAAACCTTAAATTTTGAAACTTTCAGGTGCTGTATTTTTGTATTATTTCCATAAGGTGTATTCGGGTATTACCGAATGTGGGATAATTCCGAAATTCACATGAAAATCACCCTTAATTCCATCATAATAAAAGTCTCTTTTCGGAATTATCCGACAGTTTTCGACATTCGGAATTACCCGAGTAAACCTTATATTTTTTTAATATCCACAATATTTGATAAATTGCTCATTTGCTATCTATTTTACTAGATTTTGTTATAAAATTCAACATGTGTCATCATCCCTATAGTACCTACTTACTATCGTACAGAAATGACACTTCCTACAATATCGACGTTTGACAGCGATTCAGGGACGATGATTCTAATGTATGGCACTACCCCTTTCGGATATTTAGGGTTGTCAAAATTCAAGTCATTATCATATCTGTGGCCGTGCACACAAAAAGACGTCAAGTTGTGACAACCCTAATAATTGCTCGGCGCAATGCTGAGCCGAACGGAGCCGAGAATGTCCGAATGGAGGAGTGCAGAGTGTCGCTCCACTGATGGTTATGACGCTATCTATGCCTCACGTCACCGTCCTATAACAGTTCCTTCAAGTATCTTTTGGTTGGGCTTTATTAAAAAAATAATTGAAGTAATGTGTTTTGTACCGTATATTGTTATTATGTAGGTACTGAAATGTTACGTTTCTAAATAAATGTAAAAAAATGTCTACACACATTTTAGGGTGGCTACTCCATATAAAAATGAACTGTCATAGGGAGCATCATTCGGTAAGATAAGAATAAGAATAATGGAGTTATTAAGATTTTTTAATAAAGACTAACGGCCTGATTTGAACTTTAAGATTCAACATCAAATTATTTTTGAGAAACACAACGTCTATAGACATTAATTACTTATATCTGATATTATTTTGGCAAAAAAGCTCATCTCTGAAATATATCTTTTTAAACATTTTTTTAATGTATTCGTCCATTGATAGAGTTAGACCAAGAGAAGTCTGCCACGATTTTGATAGCACACGCAGTGCAAGTGTTATTTTAATCGTCAAACTTCTATGAGTTTATGACGTATAAATAACACTTGCACTGCGTATGCTATCAAATTCGTTGCAGACTTTTCTTGGTCCAACTCTAGCAATATTCTTAATTATAACGTGTCTAATCATTCTGTTGTTTGAGGACGACCAACAAATAGTTTTTTCGACGTGTTTGTCATTATATGTTTACTTTGGAATCACTACTAATTGCCAAACGGATGCTGTATTTTTTTTTTCAATATTTAACCCAGTCAAAAATAGCACAAAGTCATTTTGTACGTAAAGCCAGAGTAAAGCATTAATTTAATAAAAAAATATATATTTTAAAATGTATGTGGTAGGTAGGTACTTAGAAATGTATGCAAGAATGTTTTACTTATAGGTATTTTAGAACTAAACAAGAGTCGTCCATTGTACGAGTACGACACATTTTTAACTGACAATTCTTAAACGTCTCTGGAAAGATGTAAGATTCAATGATCCATCAAAACATTTATTTTATGAACCCACCATTCGAACAAGAGCCGTCTCAATTACATCAGGGATAAAAATCCAATTTGTTTTCCATAGAAATATCGTAATTAGTACAAGCCATCTATTTTTAAATTATTAGGTCGCATAATATAGTGCGCAGCGGTCATTGACACCGGTGCTTAACGAATGACTAAAACTGTTTCCACATGAACACAAAAGTTAATAATAAACACCAACGCTAATTGAAGTTGAAGTCTACATTAAAGCGGTATTAGGCCAGCAAAGAATAAAGTAAATGTGACTTTTAATTTTATAAACCTAAAAGCAAAATTATCTACTCTCTTGTATCACCCGTTAAATCCACCCGACAAAAGAATCTTACACACACACACACATCCACAGTTGTAGAGGGCCTACCGCGAACACCGAAGTTAGCAAATTGCGGGCATCTTTGTTTTTTACTCTAATTAAGGCGTAAATGTGACATAGAAAGATGCCCGCAATTTTCGAACTTCGGTGTTCGCCGTAGGCCTTCAGTCTTTCACGGACTAAATACGGTGTAGGTAAGGTAAAACTCAGCACCATCAGAATAGGTACCCCTACGCGTTTTTTTGCGTGGTCCCTTCAAAATCTTCTTAAGCGCTGAATTTAAAAATAAAAATATGGGTAAAAACTTACTCAAACATAGGTATGTCCCATAGTTTCTAATTCGCTGACATAAGAGCTATGGGACATATTTTTGAGATAATTTGTGCAGTACACCCATATTTTTACACTTGACTGGACATGATAGCATTCGCTGTTGCTATCATGAAGTGAGTACATAATATTTGTAGATACGAGTATATGCTGAATTTTGGAGAAAGATTTTACTTAAGTTCTAATTCGGCCTGAATGCAGCAAGTCAGCGAGAGTACAATGCCAAAATTGATGTGAACAAAAATGTAATGAACGTCTCATTTCTTTCTATAGTTTGCCTTGAAAATACCTACTTGAAAAAAATACAGGTAATTGCAAAAATCATCAATTTGATTGTAGGTAATTTGTTTAGTTTTTTGAACTCAGAATTTGAACTCTGCGTCTCTGCGCTGGAACATTTGCAGGTGAGCGACAAAACAAAATTATAATATTTACAGGACTATTTACATATAAATAGTTGCTCCTTTACCGTCTTAGTGCGGTAATTAGCACAATACGTGCCTATGTCGAAAATAAAAAGGGCCATATATGTACTGTAAAACGTTGTAGGTACAATACACGTGCGAAAAGGTAATTCGCAACTCCTGACGATTTAACACACTCCCTTCGTACTTGTATCGTAATGTACTACTCATTTTCAAGTAAGTGGTTTGCCTCTGTCTAGAAAGTGTACTTCTGTTCAAAACTTTTATTGGGAAGATATTCAAATTCAATAAGGATGATGCATAAAATTTAGCAAAACAATGATTTTTCAAAACTATATCATTGACTCCCCCGGGATGACGTTTTAGCATTTAATTTTGGCGTAGAGGGCAATAAACGCGCAAGATGCGCTCATCAATTTGTGAGGGCGGTCTGTAAAGTTCAGCGCTTCAGTGGCAGCTGGGTGTTGTGCCAAATTAAGAGCATTAATTCCACTTTACAATGTTTTGGACATGATATTTAAATTGATCGACAATGTACTTCGATTTTAAAACTTTAATCGTTGGTCTGCCTACAAATTCTACTAAGTTTAAACGCAATATACATAGTAATACATACATATACTTGCGCAGGCACTTTTCTCGCCCAAAGATTGGCCATAGCAATCCAGCGCGGTAACGCTGCCTGCATAATAAAATGGGCACCATACCAAGGGCACATAAAGGTATTTTCAATTTTTAGATTTAGTTATTTTAATTGTAACACTTATTATATAATAAATATTTGTTGTGTGTAAGTAAACTGAAATACATAATGTTAGTACACCTACGAGTGGCGTGGAGTATCATCATTATTAGCCGAAAGATGTCTATTGCTGGACATTTGCCTTCCCCGCGTTGGTCGTCGACTACGGTTATCCAACGGTTCTATTACGTCAGTCTGCAATCTTGTCCCTGTTATCTAACGGGGTCTCTATTGTTTCCCAAAAACTTTCAAGTCATAATGTATTGTTTGCCCGCATTTTCGTTAGTCATAATTTATTTTGTTCAGAAACGCGTATCTTTTCAGGATCGCCATAAAACAAACCTAACCTATCTGTAGGATTATATAGTCTTGTTGTTAAATGTTTATATATGTTGGCTTTATTTTGAATGAACTGTAAAATGTCTGTAAAATTTACGGACATTTACCGGACATTTTGGTGCTCAAAGTGGATTAACGTTAACTACCGTCAATTCGACAAATACGTGTCGTAAGTATTCCAATCGTTAATTGAGGACGAGCGAGCCGAAGATTCGCTTGAACCAATGTCTAAAATGGCAGGTACAATTGATAAAAACGCAACTGTTAGTAGAATGAAGCAATATACATTTAGTCCATTAAGTTTCGTGTCGGTCGGTTGGAATGTAGCATCTGTAGACTGCTTTACACTGGTTCGGCCGGCCGACTATCCGGAAAGGGAACTGATCCAGTCGTAAAACTTCTCATTCACACTTGCACATTCGTCGCAAGACTAAAAGAGATAGACGATCATCAGTTTGGTGTTGGTTAATTTGCGCATAGTTTCGTCAGCGTTTCGCATTAGCAAAGAGAATACACGTTGGCTATTTACCGCAATGGCCGCGATCATTGTTATTTCCATAGTTTATCAGATACATTAGCTCAAAACCAGTATATTTGTAACCTTGATATCCGTAACAGCTATAGAAAACTACAGATCATGCTTATACTAGTCTGTGACGAGTTTTGTTTGTGAATAGTGTTCCTGTCGGGGTGTTCCCGCCCGTCAATTAGGCAAAATCGCAGATTTGGCGGCGCGCCCGCGCAGTTGTTGCGGGCTTCTGCGCAGGAGTCGAGACGGAACGCCCACCTTATATGGCTGTTGCATTTGTGTTCTGATTTGTTTAATGTGGCACTGGAAAAAAGACGCAGTGCTATGAACTATTTATGAAAAGTATTTTAGTACTCTTTCTCTCTTCTAAGCATTTCTTCCAACTGTCATTGCTTTGTGGCCAAGATGAAAATCGTACGTCGACAAACGCCAAACGCGACGAAAAATCGCAGCAGAAGTCATTGGGCTATAACCGCGAAAATCGAAGTTGTCAAATTGCGTGCATCTTTCTCTGTCACTCTAATTTAAGCCTTCATTGGAGTAAAAGAGAAAGATCCCCGAAATTTGCGTATTTCGGTTTTCGCCCCCTAGTTAATATTTTCGGCAAGTCCCGAACGTTCATTAAATCAATCCGAACGTACGACTAATTTAATGAGGTTACGTATGTGCCAATTACCGTTTGATTTGTCGCCATCAAGGTTGTGTGTATGTTTCCGGAAATGCAATGAAGAAGCACCCTTCACGCCTGTTATAAATGGTGTAAATGTTGACACATTATTAGCAGGCGAGGAGACATATATTTGTTTTAATGATAGAAATAAAAGAAATAGAGTTAGACCAAGAAAAGTCTGCAGCGATTTTGATAGCCCACGCAGTGCAAGTGTTGTTTTACACGTCATAATTTCATAGAAGTCTGCGTGGGCTATTTAAAATCTCTGCAAACTTTTCTGGGTCTAACTCTAAACAAACTCTAAAATTTTCAAGAATATCGTTGAAGAAGTTTCAATCTATTTTGTTTTTCAATGAAAAAAATATTATAGAACAATCCTACACAAGTCTACCTAGTCCTTAAGCTCAATAAAGCTTGTGTTGTATTAAAAGATAAATATAGATAAATGCTTAAATAAATAGAAAAACATAATTTCATAGGTATTTGACTTAGATCATTTAGTAACTGGAGACGCCTTGGCTGTCTCAGGGATAAGTTCGCCTTTGTACTTCTTACTAATTGTATGTTATTTTTAATATGTATTTTTGTACAATAAAGAGTTTACTACTACTACTACTACTACTACTGTCATTTTCTGTATAAAACAGTCTGCCGATTTTTGCGGGTGAGGGGTACGTCAAATGTGTGCCTATTTGTACATGATTTGAACGTAACGTACAAATAGCCATGTCAGATAAACGTCAGTCCATACAAAAGGTTTTCGGCAAAGGGGTAAGCTCTTAAAGGCGACTCCGGTATTTGACATTAAGTAATGATGACATTGCCTCATTTACATTGCCATGCAGCAAGCAGTTATCTTCGTCCGAGTTTAGGTGTACCTATCGTATTGTACACATAGGTACTTGTATTACGGAATACGTGAACTAGATACCGGTAGTTTAAATTGCAAAAATACTAGTTTTTAAAGTAGGCCTTTTTAAGGAGGTTTCTGGGCTGGTTTCGTTGCACAAGAGTTCTGGGTAACCACATGATTGGAACTGCATTAAAATTACATGGTAATAATAATTGTAAATATAAGTAATGTTATAATTTTCTGAATTTACGAATTTGTGAACATTTTAATCCCCATATATTGTGATGGATTTTTATTTTATTTTATTTTATATTTTATTTATATATATTGTGATGTCAGTTAGAATTTTGTTTAAAATCGCATGTTAAAATATTGGTTTAGAACTGGCACTTAACCAGGGTTTATTAAGTATGTGACTAAATTAAGTACGTAGTAAACTACACATAATCACACTAGGTCGTTCACCGGGTCGATGACCAAATACAAAATATGAAGTTGTCAGGTTAATGATACTTTTTAGATGCGACGAACTTAGTGTGGTTCCATAATGCAATAATTACAATCACGGAATATATTATTAAAGACGTTATAATTTATTACTAGTTCTGTTGATTATAATAGCTTGCCCCAACTTAAAGAATATCAATATTAATCGGCCCTACCCAAGATCTACCGGAAAATACTCTACCCGTGATTAAACTAGGCTTGTAATGAATTTGTTATCGGTATGATAGACCAGAAATGTCACTGTTGACAGCTGACAGATCACATCAAAAACAAATTCAAACATATTCGTAACCAGTTATTACGATCAAAATAATACTCCGCAGATTTAGGTAGAGTAGGTAGGTACATGATAACTCTTGAAGATCAGTGTTCATCCGATTTAACTTCTGCTATTGCGTCGATACACTAAATATATTCTAAGGTTAAATAAATCTCGATGCACGTATTAGCTTCGTTTATTAACTATATCTATGCCATCTCGTTGTTTACTGTTTGTAAATAGAAGATATAAAACACGTGTACAACGGTAACAATCAATTTGATTTTGAACTTTGATGGAAGGGAGAAAGGGTCGTATTTTGCATTCTTATTTAATGTTGATCTGGATAACTGTGAAACTCCCAGTTATTCCTTGACCTGACAAAGGTTGACGTTGACCGTGCGTTTATTTGATCACCGTAGTTTTATAAACATGACGGAGTCTTGAAAACTGTTGTGAAACAGTACTATATTCCTTGCCTTGCTAATGGCCCCGAAACGTGGCGTTGAGTTAAAAAAATTAGAAAATGTCGCGGTGATGACGATCTCTATATGTATGGGACATGTTGTCTCAACCACTTATGGCACAGAATAAATAATAGTACTAGGTACAGAAGACTCACTCTCTAACAAAACGCGTCTGTTACGATCAGCACAGATATGGCCGCTAGGTGGCGACAGCGCCACGCGCGGCTTAAGGCAAATCCCAAAATTGGGGCCGAACGGATGTACTTTTAGCTACCTGTACTGTAGCAAAGCAACGAAATCGCGGAGTGAGCCACGCCTGCTTATGGTTACTTAGTAATAGGGAGTATTACTGCAATATTCTGCCGCCAGAGTGCAGCACTAATTTGTTTAGTAAACCATAGAGTAACTTTTACATACTCGGCTTTTAACAGTTTTGTGACAAGTTTTCACTATGACATTTCACTATGACACGAAACGCGAAAATCGAAATTTCTTTATCTGCCTCTCTATCGATCGAATAAGGAGTGGTAGAGAGGCAGAAACCGAACTTTCGACCTACGCAAAGCTTTGCCTAAATATTCCCTATTGAGCAGGAGCAATTTCTGATTGAATCGGTAATCTAAAATGTTGATTGGAAGTAATTTCTTAAAGCACTTGCGCTGTAATCGGCATTAGTATTCACGGAAAGATAAGTGGTACTATTTCAGTAGTTATCTTCAGCTAAATGTGAGAATTAAGAATGCTGATTACCGATTCAATCAGAAATCCACATAATATTTAACAGGATGTATCATTCTAAGATGCATCTTGCAATTCCTCTAGGTGGAAAATTATAGGAAATACTTAATTACCTCTTAGGGGCTGTCCATAAATTACGTTATCGATTTTTGACCCCCCCCCCCCCTATCATCATCCAAAAATCATGCTTCAAATGACCCCATTTCCTCCTACTTCATGCTACCGTCATCCGATGTCCAGACCCCCCCCCCCCACCTAATTTGAAATGACGTAATTTATGAATAGCCCCTTAGGAACGCAGTTTTACTTATGTAGTTGTGTGGTGCAACTTTAGATTATTTGTCGCTACTGTAACTGTAGTAGTACAGTCACCTGCAATAATATGTTACTCTTCAAAGGCCGCAAAAATATCTGACAAGATCTTATTTTTAGAGGCCTAAGAGCGTGTCACATATTATTGCGGCCTTTGAAGAGTAAGATACTATAGCAGGTGACTATACCAATCATTTTCTTTGAAAAAATGATTCGATGCTTATAATTACATTTTCAGCCTAGGAATAATTTCAAACCATTAAAGTTGTGCAGGGGGCCAATTTTTGAATTTCGAGCGTTCGATTTCGTCACTCGTAAATCGGTGGAAAACAGCGAAATGCAAATTTTTGAAATACGAGCGATAGAAATTGGGAATCGAGTGGTATTTACCACTCGTTTTCAATTCTATTAGTAGAAATTAAATGCCGGGTACTGGAGATATTATTGAACGAAATCGGCCCCTGTTCGATACCTATAATATTGTCGCCTAGTCACTTCGCCTTCCGCCACTTTCTTGTGTCAAATAGGCCCTGAACGATATCTCCTTAACCTTCAAACATGCGTATGTGTTCTTATTTCCTATACAAACCCTTAACCTATTTTGCAGCCGATCCGTCTGTGTGATTCTGACGTCATGTTCCTAAGCGTTACGTGTCTATTCGTGGGCTATAAAAATTAACAGCCGTCCGTCAATAGATATTTTTGGGCCGATCAACTATTTCTTGTTGTTGTTGTAAGCCAGGGGACAATATTAACACAGTTTGTTAGAAGAAATGTTGTACCAAGTTAGAACTTGGTGGACTAACACGCTTAGTAGATGGTCCATTTTGAAAAGCGTTTAATTAGTATTAAACGCATGCCACAAAAAAGCATGTTTTGTTAATTTAAATAACATATAGTCCGGGGTTTAAGAGTGACCCAGGGGAACATAGCCATGGCAACGAGTGATGAAGTAAAGTTGATTCACCCTTTTAACTATGTTTTCAACAACTTCCTAAGACCTTTGCTGACTACTACCGCAACGTTTCGGTGCCAGAAAAGTTAGGGCTTTTAATAAGAAGATTCAATGTGCATTAATAATTGTCCAGTAGGTACCTATGTGGTGTGTAGCCTCAGTGTATAAATGAACTATAAATCATCTAACCAAAATGATGAATGGTAATATGACTACTACTAACTAAATAGACTGTATTATGTTATGAGCTCATGTGAACTAAATAAAACATTGGCGCGTAGAGCATTTATATTTCAAAGCAGTAACTCAACTATTTTTTTTGTGCACCGGGCGTTTAAAATTCATAGGTAATACGACTCTATTAAATCGTTCAACAGAAAAATCGTAATGAGTAGAATGTTATAAGAGTGTGTGATGATCATAATCATGGATGGAAGGAATAGTTATCCTCCAGTTAAAGACTTGGAGGCCTATTAAAAAATTTATTTTGGTATCGGCGAATAACTAAACGGCATCATTTTGATGTCAAAATGTAAACAATACGTTCCAATAGGGTATTTGACTGTATTTAAAATAAATTATTTTTTAGCATGCATGAAATAAAGCACCAGAAGAGTAATAGAGAAACGTAGACAGCAGTTATTTTTAGACACAATTTCTATTTTAAAACCCGTATAAAACTATAAAGAGTAGGTAATTTGATCGTGACGTCACATGCTAGTGTTTCATATAAATTCCATAGTAGCAAAATCGTTATGACAGTTCTAAAAAAGAAACTGATTTGACTAGTCTAGTAGTCCAATACCCTTTCTAGAGAAAAGTTGGGTAACTGCTGATGTTTAAACTGTGCTCGTATGAACGGGGTTTAGAGGGTATTTACAGATCGAGTGCTCTGCGTTAAAACACGCACATGCGTACGAGTTCGGGGAAACGGCATGGAAATAAATCTAATAATTTAATGTAGGTGTTTAATTTGCACTGGTTGCACATTTAACGACCGACCGATCTTACAGGGAACAAGATTTTAAAAAGATGTAAGCTAAAATAGGCCATTAACTTACTTTCAGTGGCATAAAAATGTATCCTCAAAATAAATAATTTAGTACCGTAAAACGGGGTGAGTAGGTTTCGCGGGGAGAGTTGGGTTATGAATGGGGAGAGAAGGGTTGAGAGGGGGGTGAGAAGGGACTTTAAGGCTACTGCTACAAAAATATTCCAATTTAAAATGGAGCTATAGTAATACGCATAATAAAAAAAAATCGATGCAACAATCTTCCAAAATACGAGGCACTACGGGGTGAGGTGGGTTTTCCTCTTTATCGTCAAAGTTATGATTTCATAACTACCCAAACTAAAATAAAAACTAAAATACAAACGTCCGGAACACTTATTATATACACCATTCAGTTTTCATATGTAAAAATAAAATGTTATCGAGGTTTGAATTTCAGTGTTGACCCTACTCACCCCATTTTACGGTTCTTATTGTTTAGTAATTTTACTGGGTTGCGTACACCTACCTTGGGACACAATAAAGTTAAAGTGGTTCATCATTTGATAACTATTACACTTCATAAGGTATACGTTAGGTAGGTACATAAGGTAACAGCACCAGTCACATGGGACATTTAAGAGGAAATTTGGAGTATTTGTGATATTTCTCTGATATATGTAAATGGTCTACCGCTTAGCGTGTTAAAAGATGAATGTCCTATCCCTCTTTCATAATATGTTTCAGGCGTGTTGTATCCAAGATACTGCAATGAGTTTCCACATACTTAACAAATTAAAACTATGTTTTTTTTCTCCAGTCATGGACACCAAAGCTCCAGTAATGGAACCCCGGTAATGGACGTCGATCCAGTAATGGGCCCCCTATAATGGACATTGCTTTATCAGTATAAAATATTGAAAAAAGGAATAAGTTTTGGCGGAAAAAACAATTTTTGGTATAAGCTTTTATCGCTGAATGTATTTTTCTTTCCACAACCATCCAATACCCATCGAGACAATTCTAACATACCCAAACACAATTAGTTTGCGTTTATCGCAGAGTTCCCATGGCCACCTCCTGTCTCCATTATCAGATCAGGTCCATGTTATCATAATATTGCATTATCATGCATAAGTCCGAGCATACATTTCGTAACTTCATTTTACTTCTGTATTGTTTAAACATGAAATTATGGCATGGCAAGCATCATTATGTAAATTGTCCCATCATAGGAGGTATGCAGTTTTACAGCTCCTATAATGGGATTGGGCCAAATACCACTATTTTTTTACATCTGTGGAGTCACAACGTAGAGTATGTTGAGGTATATAAAGGTGAGGTATACATCTCATGGTAAATGCAATTAACAAAACACATTCTAGTTTACATCAAGATTACTTAAACTACAACTACAAGACTACTTAACAATAATTAATTAAAATATAATAAATGAACTCACCTCTTTTAGCGAAGTTGTTAAGAATTCTTAGTGGTAATTTTTTTCAGTGACACGACAACTATGGGTTGCCGTCAATTTCTTAAAAAAAACCGAATTTAATAAAAATTCAAAGTGCTCTAGCTCTAGGACTCTTATTTATGATAAAATATAGCCAGTGTTTATAAACTACTTTTAGATACATATTTTAGAGGATTTGTGGTTTTATGTCCCATTACCGGTTCCACGTCCAAGGGGGTGTTTACTATACTTTACTTCCTAAAAATATGCATTATTATTATAATCGGATTTCATACACTCTATGTTCATATTTCAACTATAGTAATGGATATGATATCTATATGCAAATCAAAATTCGGAATCAATTTTTCTATTTTTTTTTATTCAATAGGTAATAACTACATTACATATATAATATATAATATGTTAGTCCCTAACTATAACTGACAATTAATTTCTTTTAAAGACTGTTTTTAGGGTTCCGTACCCAAAAGGTAAAACGGGACCCTATTACTAAGACTTCGCTGTCCGTCCGTCCGTCCGTCCGTCCGTCCGTCCGTCCGTCTGTCACCAGGCTGTATCTCACGAACCGTGATAGCTAGACAGTTGAAATTTTCACAGATGATGTATTTCTGTTGCCGCTATAACAACAAATTCTAAAAACAGAATAAAATAAAGATTTAAATGGGGCTCCCATACAACAAACGTGATTTTTGACCAAAGTTAAGCAACGTCGGGAGTGGTCAGTACTTGGATGGGTGACCGTTTCTTTTTTTGCTTTTTTTTTCGTTTTTTTTTTGCATTATGGTACGGAGCCCTTCGTGCGCGAGTCCGACTCGCACTTGCCCGGTTTTTATAATTTATATGCCCCATAAATCTATTTTTCCTACCAACTGCATATTCAGTAACGATAGTTGTATCCACGTTGAAGTGTTCTATAAATCAGATTGAATCTATTGAGGAATAAGCTAAATTAAAAGCTTCATCATCTCATCATATCACTCACATCATACACTTGCGACATTCGACCTTAATTACCCGCAATAAAGCTCACGCCACGTGAGCTGCATCTCAGAAATCGTAATCAATCATTCTTTCAACTGATGTTTAATAAGTGTTCCGTTAAGTTTTGTACGGAACACTAAAAATACAGTGTCACCCGACCACCCACAGAGAGCCCTTACAAAGTTCGAGCGTCAATGAACCCTGGCTTTTTAGGGTTTCGTACCCAAAGGGTAAAAACGGGACCGTTTCGTCCGTCCGCCATCTCTCTGTCACCAGGCTGTATCTCATGAACCGTGATAGCTAGGCAGTTGAAATTTTCACAGATGATGTATTTCTTTTGCCGCTATAACAACAAATACTAAAAACAGTAGGGTAACTTGTTGATCAATGAAACACTAAAAGTTCAAGCCTTTCTATCTCTGGTGTTTTTAAAGTTATGAGTGTGACATTTCGTATGAAGATAAACAATTTCGTTGGCTATCATATGGCATTCTTGGTTTCTACTTATCTGTAACAGTTCCTGTGTTATAAGCCTTTTTTTGAAATGCATGTTTTCAATGAAACACTCTGATTTTTACAGTGAAACAAATGTAATAATTATAGTCTACCATGAAACATCGTTAATAAACATTGAAACGGTGTAATAAATAAGTGACATTAATACATATATGCTTTCACTCAATTAATGAGAAAGGAAAGGAGAAAATAGTGGTAGGCTGAAATTAGTTATTTAAAAGGTTTCCGACATATGGAATCATTATAAGATTGCTGAAATATCTAAAAGCGAGAGACTTGTTTCATTGTACACACACCTGAGTTTCATTGTGAATCGAAAATCTGGTCGGTAGGTACGGCATGCTGCGAAAAAGGCGCCTTTTATGTCCACGGAGCATGATTGCCAACTAGGTAGACGCGGGAGGGTTTTGAGCATCTCCATGCTTGATTTCATACACTTTCTTGCAACATAGTGTTTATACACGACTGTTTCAATGTAAGACATGTGTCCTTAACCTTGCCATCAATGAAACATTCAACATATAAGCTATCCTATCTCAGCCATTCCTAAAGTTAAGTATCTTATATTTTGTCATATGATAGACAAATTATTACCAATTTTCATGGTATTTTAGTTTCACAAATTTAGCACATAGGTTTTAATTATTTAAAAAAATAATGAGTTTGTTTCATTGTGTGCTGGTACTGGTGTTCAGTGAACATCATGTTTCATTGTATACTACATAAAAATGTTTCATTGTGAGACTAGGGGGTGTTTTTTTAATCAATTAATAAAAACTGCACCAAAGAGTGAAAGAAATTTAAAAATATTTAGCTCCAAATAAACTTTAATACACATAGAACATAACAAAAACTTAAAAAACGCCAAACTCGAGTCTATATCTTGGTAAAAAATTGCGAAACAAAAATGAAAAAATTTTACTTTTGTTGCACGAATTCACAATAATGCTCGTAGCAGCGTGCTCCTTCTCCGAGGCGCGCTCGTGTTTTGGGGAGGTGCTGGGGGTCCCTGAGCCTGCCCTTGCTTGAAAGACGGCACTAGCTGGTAACACCTAGTTTCCGAGATATCGCAAAGTTACACTGTGTCCGATTGTTTCAATGTAGAACAACTGACCCTATATAATAAATATTTATGTGGGGCTATACAAAAAACGTGATTTTTTTTTTGACGTTTTTTTTTTGCGTAATGGTACGGAACCCTTCGTGCGCGAGTCCGCTCCCACTTGGCCGGTTTTTTATTTATTGAATGTACGCATACACTGTTATTCAGAGTTCATTATTGCATTTTACATGCGTCGTCGTAAGTAGGTATCCTTTTGTTCACAGTCCAACATTTAAATCAAACGATTTGCTACAAGTGTTGATTTTATGGAAGTGTTTTATAGGGTGCTGAATGACATTTGCCATTTGTTTTAATGATAACACCAGACATCACATATTTTGTGACATTGCAATGAACGAATACACGATAAACCCACACCATATTTCAATGCATAAAACAAAAACATTGTTGTTGCCACGTCAGGATATTGCTGGCTCAATATTAAAAAGTTCTATGTTACATTTTCAAGATAGTTGAAATTCGACTTAATGTCACTATGACAATGTTCAAATTTGAGTTCGATAAAAGTGAAACATAGAACCCTGTAATATTGGGCCAGCGATATGTCATTCAAGGCAAATCGATTTTTGCCCCTGATATACCTAAGGGAAAAACGTAGGTAGGGAAAAACCGAAGCTAACCTGTATGTCTTCGAGCAACTACATAAGCAGTACAGACCCACATTAATGCACACATTCGTATTGTGGATAAACATCGTAATGTAGCAGATAAACTAGGATGGGAGCCAAGACGAAAATATGCCCGTCGCGTTTTTCCTCCGACCGCTTCAACGCGACCGACAAACACATTGTTAGATCACCAAAAATTAAAAGTTTTCCCCAAATTATTCCTATTTTGAAGCTATCTATAAATCAGTTATAGCTACTCCGTATTACATACAAATGTACATTTAATTAGTACTTTTAATTAGTATACGTTATGGTTCAAAATGGTCTTCTTTAAACCATGGCAAAATAAATTAATTGTTTTAATTTTTAACAGAAACGTATGCAAAAAGTGGAAAAACACCACCACCACCCAACCGCCTACCACCAGTCTCACCCAAGGCAGTAATTTTTCCACTTTTAAATTTATTCTACGCTTATTAATTGATTTCTCATTATATCACTCTAATATTTTTTCTAACGTACATATATAATTTCTTGTTTTGTGATGATTGACTTCAGCAAACGTTTGCTAGTAACAATGGTCACTAACCGTTTGAGTATTCGCTCTGCTGATTTCTCTAATCAATGCTTAAAACTGAAGATGATTATTGTAGCAAAAAGCAACATTGTTCCTTATGTAGGAACATCACGGAATCTTTCAACTTTGTCAAATAACTTAATGCATTCAGAATATTTTGAAACCTAAAGGATTATTTAAATATGAAAAATAAAAACACACAGAATTCCGACGTTTTAGCTAACGCAAATTTTTTAGTGAACTTGAAAATTCAGTTGTATTTTAGAAGCACGTGACGTTATTATTAATTGTGTTTATGACAGAGTGTTGTAGGTGGAGTGTTTTGAAGATTGATTGTGACATTTGGCCTCTAGGGTTGTATATTGTTTGAGATTCTCTTAAGACAAACCTAACATTGCTCAAGCAAATGAAATCCTGCATGAGCTTCCGGCAAACTATGACAAAGCGATGTTATATACCTACTGAAACTGAAAACTTACTATTTTTCAATTTGACAGGATTTCCTGTAGTCTCGTGGTTCAAACTGGTTTAGTATGCCCATTGTAACATAAAGATTAGCTATGTACCCACTGGCACCTCATTAAATAAGAGACTGTGTTTAAGTCTTGGTATTTCTTGATTACTGCAGAAGCAAACAAAGAAAGCTTTGTGAGAAAATCACGATAAAATAAAGTCGCTTTGCGATTCGGTAATAAAATAAAGACATGTTTGATCTTCTGACTGACAGAAGAGGTCGGCGCGTACCAGCATTGAACATTCTACAGAATTTCTGCTGATATCAAGTTTAATCTGAGGGTAGCGTTGTTTTTTGCATAGTTTCAGTGTTGCTATTGAGTAGCATAGTGTAGTGTTGTGTACCTAGGTGTTGTGTCCATATCATTGTGTGAGATGTTGTGTTGTTTGTCCGCAAGGTCGCGGAAGCACGGGTCGGGTCGTCGCACAAGTCAAGGTGGGTACGGAAAATTTCATTCAACTGTTCTATTTACATCACCACAAATTACAGCGCATCGCGCACTTCCTTCACTGACGTACGGACCTTCGCATTCCGTAGGTACAGACACTTGGAATAGTAAAGCTCCAGGAATACGCCGGAAGCCGGGAAAGGGACAACGCGAGGGTTTCCGCGTCCGTGTGTGCTCGTGTTTACGTAGGTTATGAGACCGGCCGGGGGCGTATGTTACATAAAACGTTTGCATCCTCACCTCCTCTATCTTGAGGCTTGTGCGGACCACCTTGCGGGTGACCGCGCTCTCGTAACTCTCTTCAATGGTCTCCGCCATGGCTGCGTTGCGCGGGCGCTGCGGGCGACGCGCGCGATAGTTACGGCGGTACTGACGGGCGCGCGTTATTTTTAGTCACGCGCAGAGCCAGCTGCTACAGCTTTCAGGCGCCACAGTATTTGCGGACACGGTGTCGCTCCAGAGCAACGTCTAGAGGATGCCATGAACCAGAACTAAAGCGCACCCTGAACCTATGGTACATACACATTGTCATCCCTTTCTTTCTAGAGACAAATATCCTAAATGAAAACTACTACTTATGGCTCTGACCTAAACCTCCCTAAATCTGCTAACCTAACACCTAAGCTCACTTTCAAGGCTTATATAGGTCTGAGGAAGCTCACAAAAAGTAAGACGCACCACAAAATGGATTGATGCCAAAGGATCCTATACGCACGCTTCCTCAAAAGCTTTAAGATTGACAGCCGAATGAGGTTTACGATCGAATCGATTTGTGACTAATGCAGCATCTGCCACCAGTGAGATTTAAATCAGTCCGAATGGCCGGTGGCGGGAAATGTGCGCTCGTGGGTGAGGTTTAGTGACGAATGGAGTTGGCACTGTTAGCGTTCGCCTGCCTAGTTTTTGCTTCTTTTACTGTTTATAATATTCTAGCTATGTATATATGTTAGAATAGTTGAATTTGTTGTAAAGAAGTTGAGTACCTACAGTTCAGATTGTAATAATCATAGAAATAATTAAATAGGTACGGTCGGCGGCAATACCGACTAGCAACAACTAGCAAACGAATTTCAGAAATATTTGTAATGTAGGTATGTCAAATGTATAATTCGGTGTCCTAATTTCAAAGAGAACAACATGCTGTTTAAATAAAATGAAACGATTTAAATGGGTATAAGGTGGTGGTACTAGTGCTCGACATGCTAATGCCCAATACATGACACCCTGCTCTCACCTGTACTGACAATGACATAAGTTTCAAGATGACATGTACTGGGACCGCGTCGAGCACCATGCAGTACCACCACCTTATGGTATGAAATAAAATTAAACTAGGTACGCGAATGGATGCAGTTATAGTGTCATATCATGTCATGGAATTCTTGCCGGTTAAGACTTCCACGCCAAAAATTAGAAAAAAAACATAATATTATGCTTAGTAGCCGTTGCCCCAATATGTGTTAAGGATGCTTCGTTTGTCTAGTCTAAGCTAGTTACATCTGGCCAAAGCGCCATCTATCGGAGTTTCTCAGTAAACGAACAATCTCTGAGTTGGTAATGTTATACATATTTCATCAGTTTTATTTTTATAGAGTATACTTTTTAACACTATAAATGAAAATAAAAGTTGCAGAGTAAAATAGAAGTATTTGAAATTCCCAATTCACCAGTCACTTCCAACAGTTCCAACTAACGACATCTAGCGATGAGTGATAGAAATAGGCTTACAATATTATAAAATAATTGTCCTTAATTTATTTTTAAGCACTTTATAGGTACTTACCTTTTCTTTTCAAGGCACAAATGATATTATTACAAATTTAAAACAACAAAAAAATACAAAACAATTCCTAACAACGATTTTTAGAACCGACCGGATATAGATATATATTAATAGTAACTAGCAATAAGTACGTATTTCGTGTTAGCTATACTAGATAATTAAGGAATTGAATACCAACAAAGTGAAATTAAGTTATATCTTTGGTTATATCGTTATAGTAGCAGCGTCATAGGTAAGTGGAGACATCTATTGACGAGTAGTTGAATGTTTTCTCTTTTAACTCCTTTTTATATCCGTTTTTATTTATCTTAGTGTTATTTAACTTATTTAATACACCTGATACCTCTAAACTCCGATATTTTTAATATTAAATAATATAAAACCTATCTTCCGGTTTCAAATTTCTTTTTTAGGACTTGTAATTGTAACACATACATCATGGGGTCTGGTATCACGTGGGCTCTGAGGTAGTCACTTTTTTCTGGGAAGTCACTCTATGCACATATATAATATAATCATATTATGAGAACCAAATTATTCAAATAGTACCTATAACACAACCAAAACAGGTTATCGTAGCGCCTGAAAGAAATCTCTTAGCAAACATAAATTTTCATGTAGCTGATAGCTCTTCGGTGAAGCAAACCCACTTCACCTTATATAACAAAGTCCCCCTTCGCGTCTGTCTGTTTGTGTGTATGTAAGCTCGCGATAATCTCGAAAACTACTGAACGGATTTCATGCGATTTTCACCTATCAATAGTGATTCTTGAGGAAGGTTTAGGTGTAGCCCGTGCGAAGCCAGGACGGGTCGCTAGTCGTTACTAAACCTGATCAATTCCAACAAGGCCTATTTCCCCAATTGTCCCTATGTCAATTTTTTGGATCGGGGACCCCAGGATAGCAAGCTAAGGCTGCCTCAAGGCGGAGATGAAAGAAACTTGCAACAAAAAAATCCTAGTTCAATATTCATATTATTTATTACAATATTCCGTTGGATTACCACCAATGGTTGATTCTCGCACATCTCCTTTCATCTCCGCTTCAGTGGAAAGCCAGCCTAACAGTATAAAAACCTTTCGAATAGGTTTTCGTAAAAAAAATACCATTTTAAAAATAGATTAAAAATGTACCCTTTGTCGCCCTCGGAAGTAAGAACGGATTGTTCGATACTTCATTCATTTAAATCGGCTCAGCAATTTTGACCATACTGTAAAACATATACGAGTACATACATAAAGACTGCTAAAATCATAACCCGCGTAGGTGAATTTATAAACGAGTCGGACTCGCGCACCAAGGGTTCCGGCAAAAAAATTCACGTTTGTTGTATGGGAGCCCCACTTAAATATTAATTTTATTTTGTTTTTAGTATTTGTTGTTATAGCGGCAACAGATATACATTATCTATGAAAATTTTAATATTCTAGCTATCACGGTTCATGAGATACAGCCTGGTGACAGACAGACGGACGGACAGTGGAGTCTTGTAATAGGGTCCCGTTTTTACCCTTTGGGTACGGAACCCTAAAATTATGGGTATGACGAAAAGGGGGGAAGATAATATGTGACATTTTCAATCAAAAGGTACCATTGTCGGTTGTCGATAAGGTTGATTTCAAATTGAAGCTATATGGAAATAGTGCCTTTATTGACAACCGACAATAAGCACCCTTTTGGTTCAGAATGGTACTATAATCCTTGTGAGCCCTGGTGGCCTAGCGGTAAGAGCTTTCAATGGAGGTCGCGGGTTCAAAACCCCGGCACGTACCAATGAGTTTTTCGGAACTTATGTACGAAATATCATTTGATATTTATCAGTTGCTTTTCGGTGAAGGAAAACATCGTCAGGAAACTGGACTAATCCCAATACGGCCTATCCCTTCTGGGTTGGAAGGTCAGATGGTAGTCGCTTTTGTAATAACTAGTGCCTACGTCAATTCTTAGGATTAGTTGCTAAGCGGACCCCAGGCTCCCATGAGCCGTGGCAAAAATGCCGGGATAACGCGAGGAAGAAGGCACTATAATAGTTGATAACAAAAACAAAATGTAACATAGATACATGTTCAAAATTTTATTCAGCAAACGCAAACATACAACAATACTCTTGCGATGTATTCACAATAAATAAAACATTATCCTAACACTAAATGTATATTATATATACCGAGAAACATTTTTACAGATATCCGTTTATGTATCACTAGTAGCGCGTCTGTCCGCTGTACTAATACTTAGCGTATATGTATATTTGTAGTTGTTTTCTTCATTTTACTCCACATGCCTGTAAAGAAAGATAAACGTTACAGATGCTTCAAATTTTAAAAGGAAATCACACTGTTATTACGTTACGAACAGGGATGTTGCGGATGCAGATTTTCTGAGATCGGATGCGGATATTTGAAGGCTCACATCCGCGGATGTCAAGATTAGGTTCTTAAAAAAAATCAAATATTACATTTTTATTAAAAAAACTAAACGTTTAGTATTTTAGCAAGAATATAGGTGCGTTATATTTAATAAACAGTAACTTGGCCGACTTTTCTAGATCTAAACGATTTCGTTATAGGTAATGAGAAATTACCTAGCACTTACGCCGCCGCTAAGACATTCCTGTAGCGACTTGTTCGACATCCGCATCCGAATAAGCTCCGCATCGATTTTATGCGGATGAGTATGCAGATGCGGATGTTGAAAATAATGCGGAAGTTCCGCGGTTGCGGATGCGAATATTCGCAACATCCCTGGTTACGAGTATGAGTATTTTTGACAGTCCATGGTGACATCTATGTAGCTAGCAGTGGCGGAGCGTCCATAGAACTCGATTCCCATCGGCTTGTCTGATTTTCAGGCTCTTTGGTATTTTCTTTAAACTTATGAAGAAAAGGAAGCGCAACTCAGCTACGGCTTGCCTACGAACAATCTAGACGCGCCGCCACTGGTAGCTAGCGACAGAGTGGGGAACTGTCACCATAAAGAATAATCGTTAATTTTGTACGCAGGTTTTCCCGAAGGTTTAGAATCCACTGTGATACTAACACGACGCGCATGGTGTTGGTGAAGCCGGAGCCCTGCTTCCAGCCGGTGACGACCACGATGAGGTCGCCGGTGTTGATGAAGCCCCGCGCGCGGCCGAACTTCACGCCGGTCTGCACGCGGTCGTCCACGTCCTGCAGCCAGTTGCTGGCCGTTGGAGCTGGGAATAAATAAAATGTTAGGATTTTGTCACGCCGTGTAACAAATTACGCATGATATACGTGTCCACCCTGGTACACTTGCTATTCCCACCCGGTACACTTGCTACACCTACCCTAGTACACTCGCTACATGCACCCTGGTATACTGGCTACACCCACTCGGTACACTTCCTCCACCTATCCTGGTATACTTGCTACACCCACCCTGGTATATTTTCTACACCCGCTGGTACACTTGCTTCACCCACCCTGGTCACACCCACACTCACTGTACCCACCTTTTTACACTGGCTACCCACATTCGGTACAGTTGCTACACTAATCCCGGTAGACTTGCTACAACCACACCGGTACACCGGCTACACTCACCATGGTAGACGATGGGCAGCACGCCGCGGTACAGATGCGCCTGGCGGGCGGTCTGCGGCTGGCGGGTGACGGCGATGATGGGGCAGCGCGGGCGGTACTTGCTGAGCAGGTGCGCGGAGCGGCCGCTGGTGGTGATGACCACGATGGCGGACGCGAGGCACTTGGTGGACGCCTCCACGGCCGCGATGGCCACGGAGTGCGCGGGGTCGAGGGGGGCCGACACCTAGAAAATACATTGTTCTATTAGGCGGGTTCGCCGTTCACACAGTACGAGCCACCTCACGAGAAAGGTTGCGGGCGAACAGCTCCGATCCAGCGATCCACGGGTAGACTACGCACAGTGCCGCGTCGCATGGCACTTTCAGTCAAAACTCCGAGGGTGATTGGACCAACGTACTATGAACGTCTACCTGCAAAATTGCGAACCGAACCATCTGACGAAACATTTGAACGCCAATTGGACGTAGTTTAGGGTAAAAGATCCAATCCACAAAAATCTGTTAGGAAAATTTGAACTTTCTGTCAAACGGAAGTCATTCATTTAAATGACAAATTTTAGAGGATGGATCCTTTACCCTAAACTACGTCCAATTGAGACTCTTTTTATTGGATAATCCATTATATTCTGTAAATGAATATATGGAAATGACATGTAAGACAATAAACTGAATGTAATTAATTTTTCTATTGACCTGTATTTCATTTTTATTTTTATTTGACGATCATTATGAGATATCCATGCTTACTATATTGACATTGTTTTTACATTTTATATTATTTGACATTGTTAAAAAAATTTAGTTAATTAATTGATTGCTTATAATGGTTTTTAAATTGTGTACTTATTGCTTGACATTTGTATAATTATAATCAATTGTTATTTTCCTACTTGACGATCAAAATATAAATTCGTATAGATTAGTGTAATGTTGTATTGTACCTGAGCGACGAGCTCCGAGAAGAGCTGCTTATGCCAAATAGCGGCTTCAGCCTCCTTGCTGATGTTAGCCTCGCCGGACAGCATGACGCAGTCGGCGCCGTCGAGAGTCGGCGTTGGCCACGTCACAGGTTAATAAAACTTGGGCGAAAAGGCAGACGACCAGGAGAAAGCATAATCTTTAAAAGAAAGGTAGTTGTATTGTAACTGAGCGACGAGCTCGGAGAAGAGCTGCTTATGCCAAATAGCGGCTTCGGCCTCCTTGCTGATGTTAGCCATGGTGAGCACACACTCGAGGGGATAGTCTCCCTTGGCCGTCTCGCCGGACAGCATGACGCAGTCGGCGCCGTCGAGGATCGCGTTGGCCACGTCGGAGGTTAATAAAACTTGGGCGAAAAGGCAGACGACCATGAGAAAGAGTAATCTTTAAAGATAATTGTATTGTACCTGAGCGACGAGCTCCGAGAAGAGTTGCTTATGCCAAATAGCGGCTTCGGCCTCCTTGCTGATGTTAGCCATGGTGAGCACACACTCGAGGGGATAGTCTCCCTTGGCCGTCTCGCCGGACAGCATGACGAAGTCGGCGCCGTCGAGGATGGCGTTGGCCACGTCAGAGGTTTATAAAACTTGGGCCAAAAGGCAGACTAGCTTGAGAAAGCGTAATCTTTAAAAGAAAGAGTTGTATTGTACCTGAGCGACGAGCTCGGAGAAGAGCTGCTTATGCCAAATAGCTGCTTCGGCCTCCTTGCTGATGTTAGCCATGGTGAGCACGCACTCGAGGGGATAGTCTCCCTTGGCCGTCTCGCCGGACAGCATGACGCAGTCGGCGCCGTCGAGGATGGCGTTGGCCACGTCGGAGGTCTCGGCGCGGGTGGGGCGGGGCTTCTTCACCATGGACTCGAGCATTTGTGTGGCGCAGATGACGGGCTTGCCGACCTGGGGATTAGGCAATACTATGCATAATTTGGCAATTCCAGATGATTGGATATAATATGAAAAATAAGGTAAAACTGCCAACGGTTCACTTTAGAAAGCCCCCAACTTAAATATCTCCATATTCCGAGCAAATTCCCGAACAAATGTGAAAAACAATAGTATATGGGCAGTATCAAGCAAGTCCGCTCAGAGCGTTCTTTTTGTGGCACTTAACTAAAAGGCCTTAATTGAAATGTCGTGCTTAGGTACGCGCCTAGTTTTTTGGAATGGCTATGGAAATACCTCTAAAGTGTCATTCTATGTAACTTGCTATGTAAACAAAAGTCACTTTTAAATTCATCATTCTTTGACAATTTCAATATGGCGGTTTGTTTACATAGTTAGCAAGTTCCATAGAATGACACTTTAAGCATATCTGACATCTTCAGTGGGGCAACCAAAGAAATTAGCAGTTCTTTTTTTTTCAATTCAAACTCGGAAATTGTGAGCAGAAAGAAGCGCATTTGCTTATGAAATAATTATCCTGATAGGGTTTACTGATTCATCTTATTCGATGGAAGGATGCTATGCTGAGGCGCTCTATGTACCTATATGATATACAAAATAAACCCTTGATAAATGATAATACTACTTACCCTGTTGCACCTGGAAATCATGGTCTTCTGTGCGAGGAACACCTTCTCCGGCGGGATCTCAATACCGAGGTCACCACGAGCCACCATGATACCGTCAGAAGCCTGCAACATAAATGTCTCTAATAAAGTCTACTTCGGCAATGCACTTAAAAAGTGGGGGAAGAGTTGCATGGAAAAGCCAGGAGTTAAAACAACCATATGCATTTTTTCCGGATTGCGAGATAAAGTACGGGTTACTAATTTAAATGGCAATAGTAATTTTCTGAATAATAGAAGTTCAGTAAGCAGAAGCTACAGAGAGTCAGCTGCGTAACTCCGCGACAAAATACTGCAATCAATGGCGCACCTGTCATGCCCCTGTAGCATGGTTCCATTTTTATCGCCCGTCACTATGCCTGTCACTTTTGCACTTACATACTTGTTAGAACGTGACAGGCATGGCGACAGGTGATACGGCCGCAGCAGGCGTATTATGGATGGATTTATCCACGTCATAAAATAACCGTCACTTTTTAACACCAGGCGATTGAAAGTGACGGATGCCGTTTTATCACACTGTCACGTAGACAAGAACCATCATATCCGTGCTGGACTACTGTCGTCTAGTACCTAACCAACAAGCCTTAGAGCTGATTTAGACGGCGCGCGAACTCGCATGCCATTTTAGTTACATTGCGGACTGTTGGTTACGTTACGTCCAATTCTACCGACCGATCAAAAACCGCAATATAATGAAACTCGCATACGAGTTCTCGCATCGTCTAAATCAGCCCTTATTGGGCTTACTGTGTGACTAGGTCAGAATTCCATAAGGAAGGCAGGGATGTCTACTGAAGACCTTACTTCATAGGATCATTTCTATAGTGAGCTCGTCGCCAGGCTATCACAATACGTGAGTTGACTGGATGTCTCCTGTGCAACCCTGAATAGGATATACTCACGGCGATGATCTCGTCGAGGTTGACCATGCCCTGGTGGTTCTCGATCTTGGAGATGATCTTGATGTTCTTGCCCTTCTCGCCGAGGATGCCCCGGATCTCGACCAGCGCGGCGCCGTTGCGGATGAACGACGCGAAGATCATGTCAACCTGTATGACATTGATGAAGTAGTGTTTTGAACATCACAGACAACGAATACAAAGATTATCAAAATATTTTAAATTATTTGTTTTTAGGGATTAGGTTTTCCCACCTGCATCCTCCCAAAAATAAACAAATATACTATACCGAACATTCTCCTCACGTGTGAAAGTCAACACCGACATTGGCAAATTAACCCTATGCAAAATTGCAGGAAGTAAAAGCCAGAGGACAAAAAAAGTTTAGTGTTAGGACACATAGAGACAAAAGAGAGGTTTGTAGATTAGCGGCTTAACTTAACATTTTGTAACTCACATTATGAGGTAAGTAAGGTTATTTGGGGTAACTTTTCTGAAATCTTACTTATTATGTGTCACTAAGTCTGCTATAGTTCGTTTTTTTAGCATTAGAAAGAACTTGAAAGAAAGTAAGCGATCTGGACATGTCTTTTACTTGAAAACCGCTTTTTAAAAATCAGTAACTGTTACTTATGAAAGCAGAAGAATATAAATGATCGTATTAGATTCATAATTGTTACATATTTGCCGTAACTTATTTTTAAAATGTGTTTTTTAATTAAAAAACACATCAAGATTGTTTACCTTATTTTTAAAGCTAAAAAAAACGAACTATAGTACAATGACACATATCCATATTAATTAACTGAGGACACGTATCCGAAATCGACCTTAATAGTAGCTCATTAAGGTTTAAATTTATACAATAAGTCAATGCCAATAGGTCACGATCACGCAATTCATACCTCCAATCAAGGTCAGTGCCCTTGAATTTAAATGTTAGCACTCACATGGTAGCATGCTTTCCTTATGTAAAAGATAATATATCTCAACCCGACTACGTAGTAACATATGTATTGACTCCATGTGATAATGATAATATACCTAGACTACACAATCATCATAAGATATGACACGTCGGATACGCGTGATAAGGAGATGTCTGTGGTTGTGAATAAAAATGCGGAATGCGTGTCTTTGCTGTTTATCTGATAACAGTGAGAACATTTTATGTACATATATACGGGTCTGGCCGATAATAAAATATCGGAAAATATATATGGATAAAAAAATATGTGCGATCTATGTTTTAGATTGAATTTAAGTTAAAGTGAATTTTTGTTAAGAAAATTAAATCAATAATAGAATTATAAATTTTAACTACCTAAAATGTTTAGCATAAATCGTGTGACGGCTACTAATACTACGACAGCTTAATTTTTAATATATTATAGACACCAAAATGATAGTTTTAGTACCCCAATTTGACTGTTTTTCCATTTTAGTACATAACATACATAGTACATTTTAGTACATAATTTTCGAATCGAATTGTCATTTTCCAACCTTGTTTGGTGCCACCGACCAGTGTTGGCCGAAAGTTATTGCAAATTGAAAATGTTGGCCATTAACCATTATAAATTGAACCTTAAACCGTAACGGACGATTACAGTTTACGATTCAATTTATAATGGTTAATGGCCAACATTTTCAATTTGCATTAACTTTCGGCCAACACTGCCACCGACCATAACTGTCAAGCTCATTGACGTATATCTCAGGACTGATGGCCTTATGGGCAATAAGAATGGGGCATGAATGGGGCCAGTACAGCGGTGTGACACCGCTACAACGCGATTGGTTGACGAGTTCGCATCACGCGCGCGATTGGTCGCAACTAGTTGCGTTAGACTGCACGATTGGCTCGAATTCGTGAGTGACACCGCTGAACTAATACCATTTTAGTGCCTGTAATGCCCGTCCCGAGATATACGTCAATGATCAAGCTAATTAAATATAAAGGTACTCACGCCCTGTTCTACGCCGAAGAGGAGGTCAGACTTGTCCTTTTCGGATACAGCGGGTAAGTCCACGGGGAGACCGGGCAGGTTCACTCCCTTTCTGGAGCCCAGCATACCTGAAAAAGGGGATGTATCACACTTGCATCGATATTGAGACATTTCATACTTAAAGATATCGATTTACAACGCAATCTGACGAAAAACTAATTGGATTAAAAATCGCGCCTACTTTTTCCAAGTCTGACAATAGATTTGTATTGCCGTATCTATCTGTCAGAAGTTTTTAAAGATGAATAAACTAATCACCTTGGGGGTCATCCATTAATTATATCACACAAAATTTAGATTTTTTTAGACACCTTCTCCCCCCTCCCCCTGTCAGGCGTGGCTCACTCCGCGATTTCGTCGCGTCGCAACAAGTAGCTACAAGTACATCCATCCCACACCAATTTTGGTTTTGTTTGACAGTGAATCTTCTGTACTATTATTTATTCTGTGCCCCTGTTGCTGTGATGTACCTAATATGCGGATGAACCCTTGTCTTTGTTAGAACTCTACCTCTCTTACCCTATCAGATCAGATCGGTAAAACGTTATTTGTGTTGGCTAACCTCCTAGTTAACTCACCTCCGTTCTCAATACTGCAGACTAGTCCATCGGCAGCCACGGACTGGCAGATGACGGAGATCAGGCCATCGTCGATAAAGATGCGGTTGCCGGGTTTGACCACGTTGATAATGTTCTTGTAGTCGATGCATACTGCCGTTGCCCTATCAGATCGGTAAAACGTTATTTGTGTTGGCTAACCACCTAGTTGACTCACCTCCGTTCTCAATACTGCAGACTAGTCCGTCGGCAGCCACGGACTGGCAGATGACGGAGATCAGGCCATCGTCGATAAAGATGCGGTTGCCGGGTTTGACCACGTTGATAATGTTCTTGTAGTCGATGCATACTGCCGTTGCCCTATCAGATCGGTAAAACGTTATTTGTGTTGGCTAACCTCCTAGTTAACTCACCTCCGTTCTCAATACTGCAGACTAGTCCATCGGCAGCCACGGACTGGCAGATGACGGAGATCAGACCATCGTCGATAAAGATGCGGTTGCCGGGTTTGACCACGTTGATAATGTTCTTGTAGTCGATGCATATTGCCGTTGCCCTATCAGATCGGTAAAACGTTATTGTGTTGGCTAACCACCTAGTTAACTCACCTCCGTTCTCAATACTGCAGACTAGTCCATCGGCAGCCACGGACTGGCAGATGACGGAGATCAGTGGCCTATTATATAAAGCTACAAGTTACAATTTACAAGCGGAAGTCTCGTTCTAACACATAGGGTTAGAAAGAGACTTCCGCTTGTAAATTGTAACTTGTAGCTTTATAAAATAGGTCACAGGCCGTCGTCGATAAAGATGCGGTTGCCGGGTTTGACCACGTTGATAATGTTCTTGTAGTCTATGTATACTGCCGCTGCCCTATCAGATAGGTGAAACGTTATTTGTGTTGGCTAACCTCCTAGTTAACTCACCTCCGTTCTCAATACTGCAGACTAGTCCATCTGCAGCCACGGACTGGCAGATGACGGAGATCAGGCCATCGTCGATAAAGATGCGGTTGCCGGGTTTGACCACGTTGATAATGTTCTTGTAGTCGATGAACACGGCGCTGCCGTTGCCCTTCTCGGCGAGCGCGGGGTCGATGGAGAGCTTGATGGTCTCGCCCTTCTTTAGCTCTACTTCGGCTGAGCCACCCTGTATAAAAAATATATTTTAGAAGTCTTATCTGATGTTATCACACGTTACTATCGTCAATGGTCATGACACTCATAACATACCTACTAACATACATACAACAATAAAAAACGTCGTCTTTGTAATCATGATATCATCGCTATGTAATTTGTGTGTGTGAGTGTGTGTATTTGTCGCATGTGTTATTATCGCTGTATTGTTATTCAACTTGGGATAGGCTCAAAATGAGAGCTATGAGAGTTTAATACACTATGTGTAGACTGTAGACTACATGGTTTGTATAACAGAACATTTACACCCTCCAAAAGTCCAGTTTTGATCTCAGGTCCCTTGGTGTCGAACGCGATCGCTAGCGAGAATGGGAAGCCTAGTTTCTCGCTGTAGTTTTTCTCAGCCTGTCTGCAGTTGGCGATGGTTTCGGCGTGGTACTCATGAGAGCCGTGATAATTCATACGGTCTATTGTAGTCTACATGTAAACTAGAAGTGTATCAATACTTACACCCTCCAAAAGTCCAGTTCTGATCTCAGGTCCCTTGGTGTCGAGTGCGATAGCCAGCGAGAATGGGAAGCCCAGTTTCTCGCTGTAGTTTTTCTCGGCCTGTCTGCAGTTGGCGATGGTCTCGGCATGGTACTCGTGGGAGCCGTGCGAGAAGTTCATGCGGGCGACGTTCATACCCGTTTCCATCATCTTTTCGAGCATGGAGACATCGCGAGAGGCGGGCCCTGGGGAAAGAGGGTATTTTAGATGGAGTGTAAGAAATATGATGGCCTATAGAGTAAGTATAAATAAACTTATATAGCCTTAGGCTATGTAAGTATAAATAAACGTATATAGCCTTAGGCTATGTAGGCCGTCTCCTAGTTGCTTTATAGTAGTAGCAGTAGTAGTAATCACTTTATTGTACACAACACAGATTTACATAAAATTTACAGAAATAAAGGTACAAAGGCAAACTGACCGTAGTTATGCAGAAAACGACCAACTCAGTTTTTTTATCAATGCAGAAAGCGACCAAAGCTACTGAGTTAGGGTGTAAGTCACTTTGACAAAAACAAAAAGTTGGTCGCTTTCTACAGAACTACGGTCAACTTATCCCTATAAGGGATCTCTCCCAGCTAACCTTTGAGTAGATGAGGGGAGAATTCAAATTAGGATTATAAGGGTGTTATCAACATCAGACAGTTAAATACAAATTCTTGGCACCAAAACTAGTTTACTTGAACTGATTTTTTTCTTTGGAAAAAATTAGGGGTAGGTACCTGTATTATCTATGGAGAGTCTTATCAGAACTGGGTGTACCTCATCATTTAACCGCGCTTCTGCAGTCACTATACCACAATAGCCAAGGAATGGTGAGGATCGACGGTACAATATCCAAACCATTCAGTTTTAAAAAAGGAGTTCGTCAAGGCTGTATCCTATCGCCCATCCTATTCAATATATACGGTGAGTACATAGTGAGGCGTACCTGCGATAGCTGGGGAGGAGGAATTGCCGTTGGTGGACGCAAAATTCACAATTTGCGTTATGCAGACTTGAGATGGCCACCTTATTGGATAGGATGGAACGCATAAGCGGAGAACTAGGGCTCTCTATAAATAGATCCAAGACGAAGATAATGGTCGTAAATCGCACAGGCAAGCTTGAGCTCACCGGAACACTTGACTTGGAGGTAGTTGACAACATCACATACCTGGGCTCAAGCATTAGTAATAATGGCTCTTGCGAAGCTGAGGTGCGACGTCGAATCGGGATGGCAAAAGGAGCTATGGCGCAGCTACAAAAGATATGGAAGGACAGGAGCATCACCCTGAAAACCAAGACCAACCTTGTGCGCACTTTGGTGTTCTCCATATTCTTATATGGCGCAGAGACCTGGACCTTAAAGAAAGCCGACCGTGACCGCATTGATGCTTTTGAGATGTGGTGCTGGCGCAGGATGCTGGGGATTCCCTGGACAGCACATCGCACCAACGTATCGATTCTTCAGGAGCTCAAGATCCAGACGAGGCTTTCTACCACCTGCCTACGAAGGATTCTGGAGTACTTCGGACACATAGCCAGGAAAAGCAGCGATAATCTCGAAAAATTAGTGGTCACTGGCAAAGTGGAAGGAAACAGACCTAGGGGCAGAAGCCCGATACGTTGGTCTGACCAGGTTCGCACCACCCTCGACACCACCGTACACGACGCTCTTCACGAGGCAGCAGATAGAAGTGTGTGGCGCCGAGTGGTCCACACAAAACTATTTCGACGAGATGGTCACGACCCTCAGCATTGAGGAAACCGACGCGAGGAGGGAGGACTTGTATTATCAATTATCATACATCCATCCTTATCAATAGTATATTCCTTGAACTTCTCATGGCTCTTCCAATATCTTTGACGGTAGTAGATAACAACCGAAGCCGTATCTAATAGGTACCCTTGTCCACGAATAGTCAAGCCTCAGATGTCAATAAGGACATTAAGGAAGAGATCCCTCTTAGGGATAAGTTCGCCCTTGTACTATATTTATGTTCTATCTGATGTACCTGTATTCCTCTCTTCCGTACAATAAAATGTTACTTACTTAAGGACACACTATAAAATAAGTGATAAAAACAATCAATTTCTCGGAAGAGGCTTACCAATGGTACAGATGATTCCAGACAGGCGCACATAGGAGGCCTTAGAGTCGATGTCGAGGGCGCAGATGTGCTGCAGGTGTGACCCAACGTCGGCAGCCGCTTGCTGCTGACCGGGCTTCTCTGCTGACCCCGCCTGGCAACAAAAACTTGAGGTTATAGACACTTGCTCCATCACTACAAACCGTTCTACTAAACGGGCGTGTTTGCTAGGTATGGACGCACCTAAATGTTAAATGGGCTCGTTAGTCACTATTGCCGCGTAAAAAAAAAGATGAAGTTCACAAGATCAGGTGACAAATTATACATAGCAATTATTCATACACTTTTTTCCCTTGTTATAATATATATTTATTTATACAAATGCATTCGTTAACGACCACGTTATTAAGGCTTTGCTGAACGCATAAAAAAACTCCACCTAAGATGACATTAGTTCGATATAAATAATGGATATTTTTAGTTTTTTTAATATAAAATCTGATTAGAACATATCGTTTACACTAAACCATTAGCGCGCGTACGTACATTTTGAATAATACGACTGTTTTTACTAACAGTTGAAACCACAGTGTAGTGCAACATATTCAAAGGCCACAACACTACTGGCCTGGCTAACAGTGAAATACACGTCATCTATCTATCTATACATATAATAAAGCTGAAGAGGGTCGAAAGTCTGTACATGGAAGATATTTGAAAAAAAGTTGGCTGGGAATACTTAGAATTGATAACAGAACACGTTCCAACAGTTTTTAGAATTTTTGTCTGTTTGTCTGTTTATCTGTTTATCTGTTTGTCTGTTTATTTGAACGCGCATCACGTGAAAACGGCTGAACGGATTTTGATGAAAACTTTACTAATCTGTCGAGAAAATCCCCGGCCAGGTTATAGGCTACAAAAATTCAACCCCTAAAAGGGGGGGTAGCCACAATAATCGATTGACTTAAGTTTGCCCCTGAATCGTATGGCGCTACTTAGGAAGGAGGGGCAAACTTTTTTCAAATATGTGCTAACACTATAGAGTACCCTGGTAAACTAACAGATGGCGCTGAATTTAATACGATGTGACATAAATAAGCCACCGAGGAAGGATTTTGCCAAATTAACTCTAAGTTTAGAAGACCCCTCTTCCAAAATTTCAATCAATCGTACGGATATCAACAAATTTAATTGAATAATTGTGTTGATTTAATACAACAAAATTAAACGACAGTAAATTAATCGCCCCTCATTGCACAGTGCCATCTTTTGGGCTAGCTGAGTAAACATTAAGTAACCAAGAAAACTAAAAATGGGTTTACATAGTTACGTAGTGATAAAATAAACACTATGTGTGTTTATATAATCAACACGCGTATAATTGTATAAAATTATTTATTTTCTCCGTCATGAATTATACCTAATCGTAATTATATCGCATCCATATCAAATCCATATTCATACGTATCGCCTCCTTAAGCACTTAATAATGGCCACGAAGGTGGGTACTTTGAAAAAAACACATTGACCTCTGTCATTTGCAGTGCCGGATTAACCCTTTTAAGCAAAATAAGCATTGCTTAGGGCACCATGTCTATAGTTCGTTTTTTTTTAGCATTAGAAAGAACTTGAAAGAAGGTAAGCGATCTTGACATGTCTTTTAATTGAAAAATGCTTTTTAAAAATCAGTAACTGTTACTTATGAAAGCAGAAGAATATAAACGATCGTATTAGATTCATAATTGTTACATATTTGCCGTAACTTATTTTTAAAATGTGTTTTTGAATTAAAAGACACATCAAGATTGTTTACCTTATTTCTAATGCTAAAAAACCGAATTATAGGGGGCACAAAAAATTAACGAAAAAAATTCGCGCTCGCTTCGCTCGCGTTTTCAATAACATTCTAAGATGCTTATGATAAAGGTGAACATTCGGGAGGCGCCTGCAGCAGCATTAGGTACTCTGTTGCAACGTTACTGCTGCAGCACTGTCAATTTTCGTGATAAAATGATGTGACTGATTTCCACACTAAAAGTAAAAATGTACAACTGTCTATCAAATTGCGTTTTTTTATATCGAAAAATTGTCGCGCTCGCTTCGCTCGCGTTTTCAATAACTTTCTAAGATATGATAAAGGTGACATTCGGGTGGCGATTGCAGCAGCATTAGGTACTCTGTTGCAACGTTACTGCTGCGGCACTGTCAATTTTCGTGATAAAATGATGTGACTGATTTCCATACTAAAAGTAAAACGGTACAACTGTCTATCAAAATGCGTTTTTTATATCGAAAAGTTTTCGCGCTCGCTTCGCTCGCGTTTTCAATAACTTTCTAACATATGATAAAGGTGACATTCAATTTTCGTGATATAATGATGTGACTGATTTCCATACTAAAAGTAAAAATGTACAACTGTCTATCGAATTGCGTTTTTTTTATATCGAAAATTTGTCGCGCTCGCTTCGCTCGCGTTTTCAATAACTTTCTAAGATATGATAAAGGTGACATTCGGGTGGCGACTGCAGCAGCATTAGGTACTCTGTTGCAACGTTACTGCTGCCGCACTGTCAATTTTCGTGATAAAATGATGTGACTGATTTCCATACTAAAAGTAAAAATGTACAACTGTCTATCAAATTGCGTTTTTATATCGAAAAATTTTCGCACTCGCTTCGCTCGCGTTTTCAATAACATTCTAAGATGTTTATGACAAAGGTGACATTCGGGTGGCGACTGCAGCAGCATTAGGTACTCTGTTGCAACGTTACTGCTGCGGCACTGTCAATTTTCGTGATAAAATGATGTGACTGATTTCCGTACTAAAAGTAAAATGTACAACTGTCTATCAAATTGCGTTTTTTTAATATCGATACATTTTCGCGCTCGCTTCGCTCGCGTTTTCAATTACTTTCTGAGATATGATAAAGGTGACATTCGGGTGGCGACTGCAGCAGCATTAGGTACTCTGTTGAAACGTTACTGCTGCGGCACTGTCAATTTTCGTGATAAAATGATGTGACTGATTTCCGTACTAAAAGTAAAAATGTACAACTGTCTATCAAATTGCGTTTATTTATATCGAAAATTTTTCGCGCTTGCTTCGTTCGCGTTTTCAATAACATTGTAAGATGTTTATGATAAAGGTGACATTCGGGTGGCGACAGCACCAGCATAAGGTACTCTGTCGCAACGTTACTGCTGCGGCACTGTCAATTTTCGTGATAAAATTATGTGACTGATTTCCATTCTCAGCTGAAATGCAGCAATGAACGTCACTCAATTTACCAAAAAAATTCAATGTAATCTTGATGACCCTAGGGAGAGGGGGCACCATGGTCTAGAAATACTTAGGGCATCAAAATATTATTATCTTAATCCGGCACTGGTCGTTTGCGGAGTCAAACGATTTGGGACTCGCATTTTATACGCATTTACCATGCCTTCCCGAAAAAAATCGAATCATTCGCGAAAGTTTCGCAAGGCATTGAGGTCTTCCTCAGGAGTCTGAAGAAGACCACGGTAAGTGGCGCTCTAGCCAGGCAGGCCGCTTCGCTTTCGCTCGCGCGCGTATACCTTACTGTATTGTCCGATATACACCTACTACTCTGTCGTTTAAATCCTTAGAGAATATAACCAACGGAGACGCCATGTCTATAATTTTCGGTACAAAATAGTCTGGCGTTTTTTGCGGGGGAGGGGCAAATCAAATGTGTAGCTACGTAACGTAAACATAGCCATGTCAGATAAACGTCGGTTGACCATTGGCCGCCTATTTTCGACAGAGGGGACTGTTAATGACCACTCCGTTTGGTTATATTCAAGGACCGGAAAACCCCTCTTTACGCTTAATCCTATCAATTCGGTAACCCAATCGATTCGGTTACCTTATCATTCGGTAACCCTATCATACTGTTACCTGATTGTAATGGTAACCTTATTGAAACGGTAACCCTAACCTTTAACCGAGTTAATCTCAAAACCCCATCGCGATAGGGTTTTTGTTAAGGGTTTTTAACAGGTTTTCATTCAGTTATGGTAACCTTTATTATCGGTTGCTTACTGGTTTGCTACATTAAAGTAGTTTTAGTGAGTGCCGTCAGAACTAAAAAAAATACTAAAAAAATTGTTTATTTTATTTACTTTATTTATATTTTGTTGATTTTATTGACTTTATTTATTAAATTTATTAAATTTATTTAATTTATTTAATTTATTTAATTTATTTAATTTATTTAATTTATTTAATTTTTTAATTTATTTAATTTATTTAATTTATTTAATTTATTTAATTTATTTAATTTATTTAATTTATTTAATTTATTTAATTTATTTAATTTATTTAATTTATTTAATTTATTTAATTTATTTAATTTATTTAATTTATTTAATTTATTTAATTTATTTAATTTATTTAATTTATTTAATTTATTTAATTTATTTAATTTATTTAATTTATTTAATTTATTTAATTTATTTAATTTATTTAATTTATTTAATTTATTTAATTTATTTAATTTATTTAATTTATTTAATTTATTTAATTTATTTAATTTATTTAATTTATTTAATTTATTTAATTTATTTAATTTATTTAATTTATTTAATTTATTTAATTTATTTAATTTATTTAATTTATATAATTTATTTAATTTATTTAATTTATTTAATTTATTTAATTTATTTAATTAAATAAATTAATTTATTTAATTTATTTTATTTATTTAATTTATTTAATTTATTTAATTTATTTAATTTATTTAATTTATTTAATTTATTTAATTTATTTAATTTATTTAATTTATTTAATTTATTTAATTTATTTAATTTATTTAATTTATTTAATTTATTTAATTTATTTTATTTATTTTATTTATTTTATTTATTTTATTTATTTTATTTATTTTATTTATTTTATTTATTTTATTTATTTTATTTATTTTATTTATTTAATTTATTTAAAATATTTAATTTATCTAATTTATTTAATTTATTTAATTTATTTAATTTATTTATTTGATTAAACTTATTTATTTTAATTATTTTAGTTATAATATAATAATATTTATAATAAGAACACACCACACAGGTAGGTATAAAGATAAACATAGGAAAGGCAAAAAAACTTGTTTGTGCTGGAGGCTTCATAGACCGCCCATGCCAACCTCGGTTATTCAATAATAAGTTGAATTTAAGTGTGCGTAAAGATTACAATCGTTTGAACTGGTCAAAAACCTCATAATGAGGTAACTGAATAGATTGGGTTTTTATTTCGGTTACCGGTAACAGAGGTTAACTCGATCTGATACGGTTACCGAATCAAAGTGTTACCTTATTAAGCGGTTACCGTTATGGTAGGGGTTTTTATAAACACCTCTAAAATAACCCTATGAAAAACCCCGGTTAAGGTAACCGGTTCCTGTCCCTGGTTATATTCTGTAAGTTTAAATCACGTGTAAAATTTGAATAAGGGCGAATAAAACTCTTGATTTTGGAGTGTAGTTTTATTTAGTGGTACCTAATTGTAAAATATTTTATCTGGACTTCAGTCCTCTAGCATATCCATATGTCAACTTTACTTCAAGTTCCGCCTCCAGGGGAGAGGGAGAGAAATTAGGATTAGAAATTAGCCGCTTACTGACACAGACCGAATTACACGCGGGCGGAGCCGCGGGCACAGCTAGTATCGGAATATGTTTAGACCTAGACCTATAAAACCAGGAAAACCACAACCGCAGACGGAACTGGGGTGAGCTACGAATTCTGTTTTCATATAGGTAATATAGGTATAGTATACTACGGATCATGGACTGAGTTCCGGACCAACGCATCTATTCTTGAGGAGGCATTAAAGAGAGGTTGCTTTCTACGGTCAAAACAAGGATCTTCAACTACTTTGGACACGTGTCTCGGCGAGACGGAACATCCAATAGAACGTCTAGTTGTGCAAGGAAGAGTGGGAGGTGACAGGGCTAGAGGAAGATCGCCAATGAGATGGACCGACCAAATCAAAGCCAGTGAGTCGGCCACAGTAGGCGAATGCTCACGGAAAGCAGCTCTACAGGAGGAATGGCGACGTGTCGTTAAACGAGTCGCTTAAAAGTCTACATAATGGCCACGACCACTCTGTCAAGAGTGTAACGAAGAAGAAGATAGTATACTAGCTGAATGAATAGCCGGCGCCTGTGACTTCATCAGCGTGGACTTTCAACCCCATTTTCGCCCTCCTAGGGGTTAGGGGTCAGACTTCGCTCCAGGCAACGATGCAGATGGCCGAAGATCGAGAGGCCTGGAGAGCAGTGGTAGGAAGAATAACCATAGGAGTCCCGTCCCTCAGACCTGAGGTCACGACCACGAAGAAGAAGGGGTTAAATTTAAAAAATCCTTTCTTAGTGGAGTTCTACAGTATTTGAAGATTGTATTATGTTTCAAACTACAAGGTCCTATCTTCAACCATTTAAGCTGTGTGTTGGATGTCTTTCTGTTTAAGTTGCGATAAAAAAAACGAAGATAGGAGATAAAAGACGACTAGACTAAGCGTTATGACGAATTTATGTTATTTCCTTATCACATTGATGTCTAAATTGATAAACAGTTTCCTATAGATACTCAAAGATTATTAAGCTTAGAATAAATTTAAAAGTGGAAAAATTACTGTCTTGGGTGAGACTTGAACTCACGGCCTCTGGATTGATACTCCAGCGCTCTGCCATCTGAGCCACCAAGACCTCATCCATAGCCAGCAAACCTTTCCACCATATTATAGGTCAAGGGGACCATAGCGACATCTACCGCAAGAGTGTTACACTTCTTAAACGGCTACCGGAGTTCCAAGTCATATTGGAAATTCACCAGTTACGATGTGCTACCCATACTAATTTTAATTTTTAACAAGCAGAAACGTCTGCGAACGATGCTATTAAGCTTAGAATAAATTTAAAAGTGGAAAAATTACTGTCTTGGGTGAGACTTGAACTCACGGCCTCTGGATTGATACTCCAGCGCTCTGCCATCTGAGCCACCAAGACCTCATCCATAGCCAGCAAACCTTTCCACCATATTATAGGTCAAGGGGACCATAGCGACAACTACCGCAAGAGTGTTACACTTCTTAAACGGCTACCGGAGTTCCAAGTCATATTGGAAATTCACCAGTTACGATGTGCTACCCATACTAATTTTAATTTTTAACAAGCAGAAACGTCTGCGAACGATGCTATTAAGCTTAGAATAAATTTAAAAGTGGAAAAATTACTGTCTTGGGTGAGACTTGAACTCACGGCCTCTGGATTGATACTCCAGCGCTCTGCCATCTGAGCCACCAAGACCTCATCCATAGCCAGCAAACCTTTCCACCATATTATAGGTCAAGGGGACCATAGCGACATCCAGAGGCCGTGAGTTCAAGTCTCACCCAAGACAGTAATTTTTCCACTTTTAAATTTATTCTAAGCTTAATAGCATCGTTCGCAGACGTTTCTGCTTGTTAAAAATTAAAATTAGTATGGGTAGCACATCGTAACTGGTGAATTTCCAATATGACTTGGAACTCCGGTAGCCGTTTAAGAAGTGTAACACTCTTGCGGTAGATGTCGCTATGGTCCCCTTGACCTATAATATGGTGGAAAGGTTTGCTGGCTATGGATGAGGTCTTGGTGGCTCAGATGGCAGAGCGCTGGAGTATCAATCCAGAGGCCGTGAGTTCAAGTCTCACCCAAGACAGTAATTTTTCCACTTTTAAATTTATTCTAAGCTTAATAGCATCGTTCGCAGACGTTTCTGCTTGTTAAAAATTAAAATTAGTATGGGTAGCACATCGTAACTGGTGAATTTCCAATATGACTTGGAACTCCGGTAGCCGTTTAAGAAGTGTAACACTCTTGCGGTAGATGTCGCTATGGTCCCCTTGACCTATAATATGGTGGAAAGGTTTGCTGGCTATGGATGAGGTCTTGGTGGCTCAGATGGCAGAGCGCTGGAGTATCAATCCAGAGGCCGTGAGTTCAAGTCTCACCCAAGACAGTAATTTTTCCACTTTTAAATTTATTCTAAGCTTAATAGCATCGTTCGCAGACGTTTCTGCTTGTTAAAAATTAAAATTAGTATGGGTAGCACATCGTAACTGGTGAATTTCCAATATGACTTGGAACTCCGGTAGCCGTTTAAGAAGTGTAACACTCTTGCGGTAGATGTCGCTATGGTCCCCTTGACCTATAATATGGTGGAAAGGTTTGCTGGCTATGGATGAGGTCTTGGTGGCTCAGATGGCAGAGCGCTGGAGTATCAATCCAGAGGCCGTGAGTTCAAGTCTCACCCAAGACAGTAATTTTTCCACTTTTAAATTTATTCTAAGCTTAATAGCATCGTTCGCAGACGTTTCTGCTTGTTAAAAACTCAAAGATTATCTCTGTGACTCTTTATGTAGATATTGAAGACAGAAGTAAGTATCTTGTTCAATGTATACCACACGTTACTGTTTAAAAACAATAAGTGAGTACCTAATTAGCGTTTATGTAAATTGACAAATTTGCACCACATGCAAATTTAGATTAGATACAGAGTTTAGACTTTAAGACTGATATTATTCAATTCTCGCAGATGGAGATATTTTTTAATTGAATAACAAACGTAGGATTTGCGTGCTAAAGCATCGTTTACCATGATGCACAATTGCACACATGATACAACGCACAGCGCATATCTACTGCATACTGCCTAGGTACACCTAGGTAAATCTACTAGCCAACACGCGTTTATGCAATAAATAAAAAAATTACAAGAAAAATTCTAACAGAGTAACCTGTTACAAAAGTCCAAGTGAAATTTCAATTTAACACATAATTGTCTTTTGGAAGGATGGATGACTCAGCCCGAATTTATTTGCAAATTACTCAATTTGCACATGCAAAATGCCCAATCGCCTACATATTCCTGCTATCTAGTGATGTGCATGCAATGGAATAATAGGGCTAACAGAGTTGGCATTGAGCACAATGTGCACAACTAACAATGCTAATGGAAACCAGTTAAGGCTGCTTCATTTCCTACTGAAGAATCTGAGATGACCTCTTTGATTGGTTAAGTCAGTCATCTTTTTGATAGTTTAATTAGGTTGTGGTTCCTAACGAATTAATGAACTATGTGAACAAAAGTCCGGCCCTTAATGGAGTGTTCCTCGTTTATTTAAACTTGATTGCACAAAATATGTACAAATGACGGACTTTAATGCTAAATGGCATTCTCTACCAGTCAACCATATGGCCAAACAGAGATAATAAGTACTTACAATTGGTGCAGATAAAGGAAAAAAACAGTGAATTCAAAAGAAAAGCAATCTGTCAGAAAAGACAAAAGTTCAGAAAAATATGTCTTTCTGTACAATAAAGTGTTTACTACTACTACTACTAAAATAAAAATCAGCTAAAACGCTGAAATTAATGTAATAGACGAAATAAAATTGCCTTAAAATAAGGACTCTTGACAAAGATAAAGATAGTTTATAATTCAAGTAGGCATATTACAACGCGCTTATGAACATCAAATAAAACCACACCGGCTCTAAACCTACACCTCTGCCTCGGGAAGATTTAAAGTTTGACTTCGACTTGGAAGTATCACACTACGTGAATTTATTTACATAGGTATTTAATGTACTTACAACTCTTACAAGTACCAATCCAAATATATAGTAAATATTTACCATGAAAGTATCCAAACAATAAAGAGAGAATGAGTAGACAGTAGACACTGCACTGCAAAGATTGAATAAAAAGACTGTCACATTGTCACTGCATAATATGGATAAGTTTTATAATATTAGATTAGATAAGGCATAAAACTCATACATTCTGATTTCCTTTTGGAAAATCCCTCATTATAATAAATTCAGCAACACAAAGAAACTTAAATTTTATCTTGTTACCAATAAACTCTATTTTAGTTTGACAACAACAATGAGCAGATGACATGCACAAATAAATACAAACAATAATGCAGTGATATAAGGTTCATTTTAGTTTAAATGTGTTAACATTCAGTCACAAGTCAAGTGCACTTGGCAGTTATTGTTGTCATGTTAATTACTAGCGCATATTCATTGTGGTTAAATAAAGATATATTGAAATTCTTCCTTCAAGTTTGGAGTTCTAAACATTTCAAGTCTTTGTCAACGCTATTGAATATTTTAATGGTGTTTAAGTTAGAATTTAATATATACAATAGGGATGTACTGGCTAGTCGCCGACTAGTCGGGAAAGCCGACTATCCGGCCTCATTTGTAGTCGGCGATTAGTCGGCGACTAGTCGGCAAAAATGGCCGATTAGTCGGCACTTTATAAGTGACAGAAAAACAAGGCAAAAAGAAATAAACAGCACATATTTTCATAAGCTTTTCACCTATTTTACCCAAATTCCTATTTAGCATGCTTGAAAACTTTTGTTCGACATTATTGACCGTGTGGTCGCTTTCTTATGTCCGATTGTCCGCTCGTCGTATAAGAAATAGCCTTAGGATTTTTTATTTATTTTATTAAATTTTTTAGCGTTACTATGATAAATAGCGCAACGAAAAGGGTAAAACGATTGTTTTTTTGTGCATTTGAACCAAACTTAGATCAAACTAATGATCTGGCCGACTAGCCGACTAATCGGCCATCCGAGCGCCGATTAGTCGGCTAGTCGGACAAATCAATAGTCGGTACATCACTAATATATAAATACTTAAAAATTAAGTACAGTCAAAGGTTTTAATTTATGACCCATTTTGTTGTGTCTCTAGCTCTAGCATTCATATTGATTGTCACTGTGACAAGGTACGAAATGGGTCATAAATTAATGCTTTCGACCATACTTTAACTATCACAACTTTCAGGGGACAAATCTAATTATTTCATTTCAGTTTATACTTTAATGAATTTTATGTATGGTTTATTCAAAACTTTGTTTAGATATTTATGAGCACCTAGTTTGCTCCTAAATGTCTAAGGGCAACTTTAAACTTTTTACTAGAGATGCAACGGATAGTTGTTTGGCCGGATACCGGATATTCGGCCTGACCATGGGCCGGCGGAACTATAACTACATTTCGGTTTTTCAGGTGCGCATTGTGCAGGTTTGACCTGTTTCCTAGCGGACACATTTCTAGGTTCGAAATGAGTGCGCGTGTAAGTCAGTAGAATGTTTAAATTGTTTTAAAATAATAAACAAGTATGATTATGACTGTCACTGTTTCTTAAATCCAATTTGTTTACTCCGAAATCAAGCAATGTTACTATCCGGTATCGGCCGGATAGTAAGGCACTATCCGGTATCCGGCCATTATCCGGCTGAAATAATGGCCGGAGAGGCCGGATACCGGATAGTAACCGAATATCCGGTGCATCTCTACTTTTACTTTCTGTTATTAAAAAATCTGGACTATAAAGAAGTCCTAACTCCTTATTGTAATCCAGTGTCATGTACATATGCCATTCGATAAATAAACTCCTTATACAAAGCAACACTCCTAACTGTACATTGGTGAACCTTATTACAAAAGGTCCACCTACATACAGTTAACAGTCCTCAATCACCATCGCTCAATGGTACAGTCACTTCTTACTCTTCGAAGGTCGCAAAAATATGTGACAGTCTTTATGGCTCTACAAATAAGATCCAGTGAGATATTTTGCAGCCTTCGTTGTGTATCATATTATTGCAGGTGACTGTACTACAGTTTTTTTGTAATTTATTGCAGCTGCAAAAGCTCCCATTCAATATGATGAATGAGAATACAAATGAAAAGGAAACCCTATAAGGATGAAGGCACTCCCCTAGGAATCTTACTGTGACCTTCACCAAATGTGCATAAAGCAATAATAGACCTTACGTGTTGGAACATAAAGTTCCAATTTAAGTGATACATGTGAATGTTTTTTTTTACTGATATACACAATGATTATCAAGACAGTTTTTGATACTGCTATAAAGAATATAAACTAAAAAGTGTCCTATCTATTTGTGTCCTTTGCTTATTTATAAAATCACTAAAAATGCATCACAGGTTTAGGTATTTAATATTTGTTTTTGTTACTGATTAGGTAATATAGTAATTAATAGGACTAATAGCAATATCTTCATATTACATGTACTTATTTATTTTATTACATTGAGTATCTTTCCTTGCTGTATTTATGTTGCATTTAGATAATAAAATAATTGCAATGTGGTTTGATTATATTGTGTGTAGTAAAACAGCTGATAAGCAGTGGAAACATGAAAAGCTAGGTAATATCAGTTAACATTGAAATACAACTGAGACTATTCGTTTCTAATGATGTGAAGAAGCCAAATCGTCACGTAAATGGCTGTAGGCTACGTAACTGAACTAGAAAACGGAGCAAAAACCGGCAAGCGTGAAAAATCGTCAAGGTAACGTGTATCGCATCAAACTATTCCAGTGCGTAACGAAAATAGAAAAATTTGTTCACCTCAGTTTTCCCATCGTAAATGGTCGGCCACACCATCCTTACTGTTTTGCAATGAAAATATTTGTCACAATTGTCACGGCTAGGTACGCGAGGTGATACAAGCGGCGCCTGTGATCTTGAACTGCCCTTCCGCGTGAAAAGTAGTCTGCATATACGTTTGGACTTGCGTACTGAATCCCGTGGCGCGGCGCGCGCACCACCGGCCAACAGAGTCGCGACGCGGCCGGGAATACAACAAACCGAAAATTCGAACGGTATTTTTACAACCCCTAATCTTAACTCGAAGTCACTTTATAAATTAATACAAATTCACAACTACAAACTGCAATTCTCCTAGATCATAAGTCCGACATAGATTAGTTCTAAATTTAAACATTTGAAATCTTGCCAATAGCTTCTCATCTCACTAAACTAGTTGTATTACGTTTATATTACATAAACTGAATAAACATTATTGATTACTGACATCAATGCAGTAAATAAATAAAATTCCGTTGCCGCGAAACTGTTACCTACTTGAACTTTACTGACATTTTACTTTTTTTTTTACAAAAGATTTTACTCAAGCATAGGACAGAGAAAGGCTTTGCTTATACCGGATACGGAAGTACAAGTGACATCAGCAGGCTCCTCTACTTCCGGAATCTTGTCTATCGAAATATTGTCAGGGATTATCAACCGTTTAGTGTTGTATTGTTATCGGTTAAAGTTATGCATTTTTGGCGCAGGACACAAATGTTTTTAAGTTCCAAGTGTACAAAATGTACTTTTCTCTTAAAGCAACCGCCTGTAAATTTAATTCAATGATCAGTCATATATCATATATAGTGTAAACATATTAACACGCCACAAGTGGAAGCTCCACGGGAGTCTGGGAGTATGATAATACAACTTCGGCCGTGATAACGTATACTTTTGTGTTGTCTTAGGCCCAGTTGCACAAACCACATTCAAGTAACTGATTAACGTCAAACAGCAGTGAAGTATGTAATTTCCCATACAATAAAATTTTGCGAACGCTGTAACGATGAGAGACCGTTTGGTGCAACCGACCCTGTATAGGTATAGTGTAAGGGGTTGGATAATTGGCTTGGCATAAACCTCACCGATATACATTGCCGATTAGACATTGCGGCATTTTTGCCCGATCGATTGAATTTCGAAAATCTGCTGTCGTAAAGTGGAGTTCAATAGAAAAGACAAATAATGCATTTATGACAGATTTTGTTAGTAGGTGTATTTAACGTATAATCTAAAAGCAACTTTCATTGGAATAGTAATAATTAACATATATTTTAACTAGTTCATGTAAATAAAAGGTTTAAGTACATAGACAATGATAAAATCATTGTTGTCCACAAAAAGTGCGAGATTACGAAGAAATGAAGGTAAATTGGTTCGTTTACTGCGTTTACGTAATTTTATTTAAATATTCAACTTATGTTTACCGAAACGCGATCTCAAAAAGCAGAAGAAAAGACCCGGTGAAAAACGACTACTTGGCTACTTAAAATATAATTGCCTTCGGGTGTCATCCATTAATTACGTCACATGTTTAGTGAGAGGGAGGGGGTTGAGAAAATGTGACATGTTGTGAGAAGGAAGAGGTGGGTCATAAACTTTGTAATGTCACTTATAAAATTTCTAATACCTATCGATTGTATCAAAAATATTTTTGTACCTAATTCTAATATGAATTACCGCTTTCGTTTTTTTTAATGAATTACAATATACAGGGTGGAAAAATAAGTCGGGCCCTGGAGGGAAACTACCTTAAATCCTTAAGTTGGCTCATTATATTTAAACGAGACATTCCTTTATTTATAAAAAGAAATAAAACTGCATTAAAAGATTTTTCTTTTTTTCTTCAATTTTGCTTGTCTAAAAATATTCTTGAGTACTAAATATTCGATTTTATGGATATTTTGTACGACAGACGAGTGTAAGACCTAATGTTTTTTAGAGAAATGTTATCATTAACATTAACTATATCGACTAGTAGAAAAAAATAGCGAGTGTTTATTTTTTGGAAGTTTTACTCGGTTCCATTCCCGGTCGGGACAAGCGAATTAAAAAAAAACTTTGAATGCAGTTTTGTTTCTTTTTAAAAATAAAGGAATGTCTCCTTTAAGTAAAATGAGCCAACTTAAGGATTTAAGGTAGTTTCCCTCCAGGGCCCGACATATCTTTCCACACTGTATAGTTACAATATTTACATAGGTACTTAATCAATGTTGAGAATAAAATTGCCAAATATGTGACGTCACATCAGGAGGAGGCAAGGGTTGAAAATGTGACAAAGTGCTAATTTTTTAGAGTTTGTTTGTGTCTAATATTATACTAGTAGGTTGTGCGGAAAGAGAAGAGTCGTAAAATGTATGGGGTTACACGACCCTTCTCTTTCCGAAGTCCGAACAGACTCTATACTCTATACAATAACTGTTGAATATTTAAGGACAAACGCCCAAGCTCGGTTTATATTCTAGCTTCCTGTGATTGAGTTTTAATTGAGCAAAATTTTAGAAAAGGAGGTTAAAAAGCTGTGGATTTTTAGCCTCATTTTTTTATTAAGCTAAGAAACTCGAAGCTCACGACAGCAAAAATACCTCAAAATTTGCTTAGAACATAGGTGTCAACATCCTTAGAACAACTTCTATAAAATTATGACGTATAAATAACACTTGCAATGCGTATGCTATCAAAATCTTTGCAGACTTTTCTTGGTCAACTCTACCAATTGCCACAAGATCATGTAGATAAAAAAGTCTATTTCCTAAATTATTATTAATCTCTGCGAATTAAATAGCTTTAATAGAATATAATTGAATGAGGATGGTATAGTATAATTACCATTAATACTTTTATACGAAGCAATCAGTAGGTAGTAATAGTACCTAAAGTAAAGTTATGAAATAAACTTATGAATTAAAAAAAGATTTTAGTTAAATAAAGAACGATGCACTAACAAGGATGATCTACATATAAAAATTTAGTTTTGTAATCGCGCATTAATTTAACAGCCGCCGCCGGTGAGCTCATGTCTCACGCCTATGTCGGCTGATTTCAAGGACGCAAACAAGCAAAATTACATTTTGTAGGTTATAAATGTTATAATACTAGAACTTCGACCTGTTTGAATATTATCGCTATAAACAATCAGCATAACTAGAACAAATATAACAATATTGTTAAATATCACTATTTATTAAAGTATTATTAAAATATTGAGCATATAAAACGCTACCTCGAAACTGTGTTAAGCGTAAAATGGATTAAATGGACCACCAAAAGTCACAAATTCCTATTATGATTGAACCGGGAATCAACCTCAATTAACTCTTGACCAAATAACAGTCTCATTCATTAGCACGATACGACATATTTTGTTTTAGTCTTTTTTCCATTCTCGGCTCCTGTCAGTCCGTCTTAGTTTAAGGCAAATAGAATTCGAAAATTCATGTTAAAGTACGAAGGTAAGTATAGTAAATTAGTAAACATGGATATAATTTATTAAACTTACCGAAGCCATATTAAATTATGTATATATCAAATTAAACAAAACTTCTGAAATAAAACAACGTTAACGTGCCCAGCCGCTAACGTAGGTACTTTGACAGCTAAAAAGTTAAAAAGGACTTTAGAGGTCAAGCAATGTCACAGGTAAATTATCCGGATTCAGTTTTTACGCTTGCCACATTGTTGCCTACGTGCGAAATATTTAAACTATATTTCAAATTATATATCATTTTGTTTCATGTTCGCTTTGTTGCTAAACATTATCTTAACAGATTAAATGTCGAAAAGGTTTCCGTTCTCTGTATTAATGCTTAAACCATAAAGGTCAAATTTTCTTCGAAATACTTTTTTTTACAAATAAAATATTGGTAGTCAGGTGAATTACTTTTTACATCTATTCATATATTTTTTTTACAATGCCTCATTCGCTATGACGACTTGTTATTGGCTTTTCAACCGACGAAAAAAACGGAGGAGGTTCTCAAGTCGGCCCGTATATATTTTTTATTATTATTTTCATTTAAATTATAGGTAATAATAAAAAATGAGTTTTAATTAAAAACTTACCCCGAAATTCCTCCTAGTTTCTACAGCTTTCATGATTCACACTAATTTGAAGGAATGCGACCGACAACCAAGCCCGGATGACTTAAAAGGCCGTCTGTGAGTCGTCCTATTCGACCGTGGTTTATCATCGACTGATAAAACGGCTCGCCTTATCAATTAGCCTCTCAATATGTCATTTCATTTCACCAAATAAATAATTAATAATCTACTGTTAGTGTATCACTGTATAACACACATAGCACACTACCGAAAACTGCGATAGGTACGTCTACATACCTAGGTATACAAATTTATTTGCACTAAGTATTTAGGTACCTAAGCATAACCGATTTCTTATGCAAGTTATTAACATAATATGTAATTAAATAACAAATTGTTCGGTTGGGTTGGTACCTAATCAGCTGTAAACAAATCAAGTTTCTGGCATGAGGTAGATACTTTTTTTTTTCAAAAATGACTTTGTAAAGAATAATAGATAGGTATATATCCGCCATAGCCGGTCAGATCAGAGGGAATTTTGCTTTTGATGTCGATCCGATGCCCCACTAGCGGCGGCCTGTCCGTGTTCTCAATTTAATCAATTAATGTTTCGACATGCTGATATGCGTGGCCTTAAATCTGTAATAATATGAAATAGATGTTTGTTTGACTTTTGTCACCTTCCGTTCTTCACACTTATTCATCTGAAGGTAGTGATCCAAAAGACTCGAGCCCTGTTAGCTCTTTTTTTAGGGCTCGCCTCATCTCCTGACGCCTAAAAGGTTCAAAGCCTATTTTACTAATGAAATAAAAAAGGCTTTTAGCCTTTTAGGCGTCAAGAAATGAGGCGAGCCCTAAAAAAAGACTCACAGGGCTCGAGTCTTTTGGATCACTATCTGAAGGTATTTTTTTTAAAGAAAACAAAAATTCTCAATTATTATTTTTTTATTTCCAAATCCAATTTACAATAAAAATCAATTAAAATAACGTATTGTTCGATACTAAATAAACAGTAATTACAGCTACTGACAAGAATATCACCTTTCTGAAAATATTTGAATGGCATGAGCAACATATTTGTAGCGTTTCGTAATATTAATACATTAAAGGGAGCTTTAGCTGCCTTATACATAACCATCAAAGTATATAGACCATAGAAAACTTGTTTACTTGGACAATCTCATATCATTATAAAATGTGATGTCTAGGGAAGAAAATGTAACAGCCTATGTTCATCTCTATCACTCCTTGTCATGCGACAATCGACTGACGAAGATGGAGATAGACGAATAATAATTAATGGATTTCCCGAGTACTAGAGTCAGACCACCAGTGTTATTTATACGTCATAGTTTCATAGAAGTTTGACGTTTAAAATAATACGAGTATTTGCACTGCGTGTGCTATCATAATCGCTGCAGACTTTTCTCGGTCTAACTCTAATGAAAAAATCTAAAATGTGCGATTTGTGAAAATTTTAAATTTAAGTAGATAAAGCATCTTAATGGGCCCAATTGCACTTTGGTGTTGGTAAAACGTTTAGGTTTAATTTTAGTAGATTATCACAAATTATAGGTACGTTATTTTAACACATATACATAAAGTACATTAAAATTAGGTACCTACTAGAATCTGAAAAAAAAAAAAAACTAAAATTCTAGTGAAAAAGGTTCTACATAGGTATACTCTGGCAAATCCACTTTGTACGCAATTCAAATTTGTAATGGGAGGAGGAGGACAACCCTTCGCGCCTACATTTTCCCCTTTTTCTTCTGACGGAAATGGCTTGCCAAGCTACACGAGCAATTTTACATTGTCTATGACGCATGTAAAACTCACTCGTGTTAAAGCATCCTAATGGGAATGTTCGAATTTATGACACGAGATTGGTAGCACACAGAAATAATTCATCCTTAAACCTAGTTACCATGGTCCTGAATGTAGTTCTGCAAGAACGAGAGGGCGATATATTGCTTACTTCCTCTAGTACCTGCATTGGGCATTTGTATGAATAGAACTGCAAGCAGATCCATGATACCAATTTTCACAAAGAAAAAGTTCACCGAAGTATAGTAGAAAAGTAAGAATATTATCTAGCATACTTAAATGATAGCAAATTGTTTATATTAAACAAAGATTATTTAAAAAAAGCTCACAGGTTAGTACAAATTTTGTACCAGCTCCTATAAATCTCTAGTTCCCATAGATATGGTACAACTTAGGATAAAAAACAATATAATTCGTGCATTTCGTCGTAATAAGAGGGGTTCTATTCATTAAATTCTCTCTTGACACCATTTAACACATTCAATACCACTAAGTGCTACGGGTTACGCTCGTAGCGCGTAGCCACGGTTTCGTCGTATGTAGCGCGTAGTCGCTACGAACAGTGTACCCGACAGTCGGGTTCTTGGTGTTGAATGTGTTAAGGATATAGTCTTTGATACAAACAAGCGGCCTATAAATATAATGTAGACGTTATGGATATTAGGTTAAGGTAGAAATTTGAATGAAATATGTGACGTTATCTATGAAAAGGGACATTATTGTCGATGGCGCTTACGCCATTATTAACGATGCTCCGATATAAACACAATGCCGCGCGACGCTGTGCGGCTAAGCGCCATCGACAAGAAGGTCCCTTTTCATAGATAATGCCCCATATAAACATCTTTCGTCTCTTTTGCACATGGAACTAAAAATATATGAGTGCGCTGTGAATTATACTTGGAATATTGTAGTATAATACTGTTTTTTAGTTTAATACTCATACACTAATTTTGTATGGATATCATGAGAATGATGGTGTTCTAATTATTATCACTGGATATTTGTAAGGTCCCTTAGAGGTTTGAGTTATTTCAACTTCATTCAGTTAAAATTACGAATATAACCGCCAACTGTAACACGAATACATGTCGTTCCACGCGAAAGGGCCCTTGGCCGACTGACGATTACACCGTTATTAAAACAGAGTATTAAAAATCCGACTAGAGTTAGAGCAAGAAAAGTCTGCAGCGATTTTGATAGCCCACAGTGCAAGTGTTATTTAGTACCTTTCCATGGAACGACACATAAATGGCACTATCATTCAAATAAACTAGATATTCCTATAAGCACTATAGGAAACTTAACCCATAATAATAGTTTCTATTCAATAAAAGTATACAAAGATGTCAAATAAAAATGTCAGAATGATTCAATATACTACCTAATATTTTTTCTGGAAAAATTTGTCTATCTTTAATGTTTCACAAATTATAACGCATGACTTGCCGAGAGACGTTGGGTCATTCCTCAGCAATATCATTCCTCTGGCTATAGGTACCTATTCGCAAATTTCCAGGAGATTCCCCTCAGCAGTTTTGGTTGTAGATGTAACTTGGCACTTGGCAGGGGAATGAGATTTATGAGGAATGACCCTGCTATCTGTTAGAATAAGAGATATATAAATCATGCATGTTAACTATCCCATTCAATAAGGGACAGCTGTCATCTTTTCGTCAATTGAATATTTAGGTGTATTGGAAAAATAAAGAAATGGGCATCTCAAACAATTTGGGACCACTGCATTATAACTTGTAATACAAGGGCAGAAGGGCACCTTGATGGCGTAATATCACTTCTGACCTTAATAATACACTGATCTTTTAGAAATCATTTCAAAATATCCTGATGAAACTTATTTAGATAAACAGAAAAAATACGCGTCAAATTGAAATTCATATTCAACTTAGCTATTCATTTATGTGACCGTAACACTGATAATGCCACAAAAATGATTACAAATGGTTAAAAAAAAGCAGTCATATTTAGCAAGCATGCGATACATCGTTGTAGTCTTCATTTAAATATCGTAAACTAATCTGTGCGCTATAATTGTGACATAAGAGTAATATTTTTAACAATTTTTATATTTCTTTTAAGTATTGCATCCAAAGATTGAATAAATATAGTTATTTTTGTAGATCGCTTCCTGGCTGCAAGAATTGAATATTTATACCGATTTATTAATTTTGGATAATAAGTTAAAAAGGGATGTTTTTGCCCTAACCCGAAATTGGCAATGGCGAAAAGAAATTGTGTTTCGTCGACGTGGGTAAGAGTTGAATATTACAGGGTCTGATTCTAAAACAGAGCGCAGCCAAGCAGCGGTTTCTTAAAATTCATATAGCTCTTGCATTCACTATGAACTGGATACATATTATGTGCGATATATCACAAAATTGGTTATACATTGGATTAAAAATGTTCTGCTTTCATGTTGTATAATTAATTTATCGTGTAATACTTACTGGTTTTTATATTCGGACAAAAAAAAACGTTATAGTTTTAAAATTATGACGAAACTAGTTACACAGAGCATGATAACGATTTTGTGATATAAACCACACACATAAATTCATTAGGTTTGGTTCTTTGCCTTATTCAGGCGATTAATTATTTAAATTCTTCATTAAATTTTAATAAATATCGAATTCTGTATACGAATCAAGCGAATATGATTCAATTTCTTTACTTTGTCCCGATTTTGCCTTTGACTTTAGATCATACGAAACGAACGAATATAGAACGAGAGATATTTTGAGCCAACGGTTATATTTTAGTCACTTGATCGTGTTTTACAAGTGGTAATAATGAATACATCCAAATACTTGTAAAATATAAAATGAGGAGAGTCTTTTCAAAAGCACTTATTTCTCTATACAAAAATAAGCCCGATTGAAAAGACACTCCTCAAATGAATGGTGAAAAACTGCAGTAAAATATATGAAACAGTAATTCATATTGTTCTGTATGCTAAAATTCAGTAATTATATTTGATGGAGCGACAAAATTAAATGATATGCATACCGACATAAAATTTAATATTTAAAGCTAACATAGCTTTGCAATTTATAATTACACGTTTGTAATATGTTTACATATTTATTTTTTGATCTATCATTGTGTATGCAAGACCTGTTCAACAATATAGTATTGGGAAAGAAAATAGGCCGATTTCTCAGATAAAAATAGCACTAACAATCTTTAGCGACTCTTTCACCGCCATGCGACATTTTTTTAAATAATTATTGTGGTAAACAAGTAAAAAGTACCAATGTCAGGTCAATGAGGCATATTACCTAAATATTTTAACCAAATGAGATGATGATGATGGCAGAATTTTCTAAATTTCATTGGTCATATCTGCGTTGCCAAATCAACTTTTATCCTTACGAGTATTGCTACTCATCTTTATCAAAACCTCACGAGGCACCTTTTGCCGGAGAATGTCACATTTTGTTTTATTATCGTAGATTTGGCGGTGAAAAAGTCATGGGTTTAACTTCATAATAGGAATCATCTAACTGTTTAAAAATATGTCTGCCTGTACTACGCCGCTAAGAACAAATTCGTCTTAGTACTATAACGTGAACAACAGTTGGTTCGAAGCATATTTGAAAGTACACAACTGTACAGATGTAGTGCATAATTATTTTCCATCGTATTTTCAGGGAAACGTACGAACGTGTCTTGCTATTTCAGTCAGTCTCGATACAAAGAGCACTGAGGTTGACTGAAGTAGCATGACAAACATGAACGTTTCCGAGAAATTGCGATGGAAAACAATTATGCATTACATCTGTAAATATAGTTTAGGCCCAAATCCACCGAACACTAAGATCATTGTGGAAAACCTAGCTTATAAAATTTTATGTTGGGAAGACCGTCATAGGATGAAATCTCGTATTTGTATACGCTCAGACACCGTCAGAAGAAAGAGCTTCACGCCTCTTCTACCGCCCTTTAGTAAGTGGAGTACCTATCCTCCTGAGACTAAATGTACATTACAATGTACATATTCGTGCAACCTAATTTGAACCTTTCATGCACCAAATAAAGTAGAATTTCTTTTGTTTTATTGCTTTTTAAAACAAACGAAATTCGTTCTAATTTATTTATAGAATAAGGTTCAAATTCAAAATTTAAACTTTATATGGTGGGTCTTCTTAGAAGGCATCAAGAGCAAGGCAAACGCAAGAGTTAAAAGCGACGATAGAGCTTGTAGACGGTCTTCCCTTATATTATAATTCCCCACAATGACCTTATACATAATTTCATATATTATCAGTTGCTCTAAAGTATTATTTTTAAATGATCACCTGCTAAAGATAAAAAAAAATCAGAATCAAGTAAAAAATAAAAACTGGGTCACGGCGCCACTTTGTAAGCTCACTGAGATAGGTAAGAGGTTAAAGTGACAAACAAATACATCGGACCTTGCCCGATTGAAGTGACGCCGTTATTGATGAATGCATCTTTGGAGACTACCAGTCTTTATTAATCACGTGTCTCTGATAAAATGGACTAAAGACAATGGTTAAAGGCACACCGGGTGCGTGTGCGTGACGTGCACATATACATTGTAATATATAGATCCTTATCAAAGATGGCACACCGCTTGCGTGACGTGTGCGTGCACGGCTCTATATTTTAGCGCACACGCACGTCCCTATCTAGGCACAGGCAGCCGGTGTGATCTGGCTTTTAAACAAAAAAAAAACAGTTTAAATTGATAATTATATGAAATGATGTAGTTGGTAACCCCAAATTTACGTTTGCTAACTATACTATATAAACTCTATGAAGATACAGTATACAATGGAAGGTATATCCGAAATCTGTTTCGAGTCCATATTGTCGAGTGAAAATAGTGAGACGCTTTTATAATATACACTTTACAATATACTTTGATCGTTTTCTATAATATCTTATATTTCAGCTACATAATATCACGGCTGACAGTATTATCATTTATCTGTCTAGTCTAAATCGTCTTTTAAAGCATCTAAATAATATTTGAATGAACGAAATGTTGCCTTCACAATACTATAGCTTACTCTGATCAGATGCCTGTATAACGAACATTTTAATACAAAGCTTCGAGCCTTATTGATCTTTCTACAGGGTGTCTCCCATGTCTCCTCTAACTTAGTTTGGGTTTCTAGACGAAAAGTGGCGTATACAAGATATTACCTTAGCATATATACATATTTTAGAGGATCCTAACTATTTTTGTCCCCACACCAATAAACATTAGTATAGCTACCCCTTTCAACCATTTTGTTTTCAAACATTTTGCAGAATTCTCCTTCATGTTAATTTTACGTCTTTAGAATTACCTCAAGTGTCGATACCTCTGCCTATATACTCATTGCTTTGTAGTAAAATGTTAAGTGCATTACTCACGATCGCGTATGTCATACGGAAAGGATGCAGCTGTGTAATAATAATAATATGCATACATACATATTGTATGTCTTGTCAGTAACTAGAACTATTAAATAGTATATAGTTCAATGTAAAGTTTGTACTAAGAAATTAGTAATAACTAGTAGTCATTGTTCTCATAAGAAAATAACACATTTGACTAAGCAACTTTTAGAGAAAACTAGCCTATTCTTTTAAACCTTTCAAATTTTCAAAAGGAAGAGGTTCTGTTCTCAATTTGGTTGTATGTTTTTTACTTGTAGTAAAACAGTGCGAGAAGGTGCACTAATGTTCGTCATTTCTACTTTTAACATTGATGTAATATTTTAAAGAACCTAGGTTGGCGTTTTAGCAGCAGTCACAATCCCCTATATCTGACCCCGAAAGCGACCTTCTGAATTTCTCGAGTAAAGCAACTCTCAAAAGGTTTATCAACTTGTCGGGGGTACTGCCATGCCCTCAGATAATATTTTGATTCCATTACAACTCAACTCCATGCTACATAGCCGCTTCCTTTGCCACACGGACCGTGAGTATGGCACCGGCGATTAGGTCACCTTAACTCTAAACCTTTCATCCTGTTCATTAGCCGTCTTCGCTCTTGACGTAGAAGAGCAGGTATGGCGTGGCGGCGGAGCGCACCTTGGGCTCGGCGGAGAGCAGGTCGTGGAAGTCCTGGTTGGAGATGGGCTTCACCTGCTCGTCGTCGCACGCCAGCCACGAGGCCTCGGGTCGCGGCCGGGGCACGCAGCACTCTGGGGAATTAAAAAAAGCAATGTTATCAAATAGGAGTGAGTTTATGTTGGGTATGGACGAAGTACATGGTAGAGTAGGTGAAAAAGTAAATGTTGACACTCGGAGTAGCCCTCTCCGGTGTATTTGACACTAAACTTGAAATAGATTAATATTAGTCAATGGATTTTTAAATTGTTATATAACATGGAAACGTATTATTTTTTAAACAATTACAAGTGATTATGATTAAATAAAACGAAACGAGGGTGGGGTTGGTGGGTTTTGTGGGCGTTGAATGTTTTTAGTAACATGTAGGCCGAGCACAGGGGCGCAGATCACACCCGCGAGATAGACTACCCGTCCGGTTCTCGTGGGCAAAATACTATCACATTCACGGTACTTCCGTGCTAAGCCTGTGTTTAGGGTCGAATGCACTGGAAATGAGCAGCCTAATGTGTAGTTACCTTTAGCAGCACAGCCTGGAGTCTGCTGCCTGGGCCGGTGGAACAGCGTGCGCATGAAGGAGCTGGGCTGCGGCGGCGCGTCGCCGGTGCGGGAGCAGGCGTCGCCGGCGCCGCCCGCGCCGCCCGCACCTCCCGCCTCGCGCGCGTACGCCACGTAGTGCCCGCCCGACAGCGACTGCCCCAGGTGCATGATCACCGCCCACAGCACGTAGCTGCAATTACACACGAGTAACATCACTAAAAGGTTAAAAACTAGACAGTGATGCAGCCATTGACGATATTCAGTCCCTGTAAATTCACTAATACTGGTAGTTCACCGCGATAGGTAGCCGCCGCGATACATATTCGATCCCTATAACCCCTCAACATCCAAACCGATTCTTGTTTCGTCGAATTCTTTTATATTACACCGATTGTGAATTATGACATCCTAAAGAATGCTCTTCATATCCCAATTTCAAATTACATACATATATCGATCTCAATTATATATCCATTAAGCTTATTTATACTCAAAATATCACCCAACAAACATAAAAACACACTCTTAATTATTATTATAAGACCTCGCTTCACTATCAACAAAGGGAGACATTCCTAAAAAAGGTACCTGTGGCTGGGCGACTGGTCCTGTGGCCGGTGCGCGCACAGCTCACAGAAGCACGGCATCAGTAATGGCGTCGGCGCGTGCCGCGTGATCTTCTCCATGCCGCCGCTGAACCTATAATAAGTCGGCATTCAGTACTATTATTATAGAAAAGAACTAGAAAAGCAAGACAAACTTTAAACCATTAGACAATAACAAATCCTTATTCTATGTTCGAGTGTTTTACCATGGCTTGTGAAAGAAATCTTAAAAAGAAGCCTTATTACCATTAAAGCTAAAAGAAAAAACTAGACCTCACTAAGACAAGAGCGATTTCCAAAGAGCGAGTGAGAAATATGAAATGATGGCAAATTAAATATCAAAAGACTCATTGGTAAGAACCGGGGTTTACACCAAAAACTTGCCTTGAAATAAGACAAGATCAAAATAAACTCAATGATACCTTTTTAGTTGCAAAACTAGAATTCGAGGTAGTCGAGAGTACGCCACGCTGCGCCGCGCTTCGTTGTAGCGGAGGCAGCGTTCGCACCAATACTGGAACATATAAACAAAACTATGTGAATATAGAGACACAGAGCAAGCTGCCTCGCGAAGCAGACGTGCCCGAGGTATTGCGGCCGCGCGTGCGTTTGCCATGTGGTATGTTACACACACCGAGCTGCTTAGTGTGGATGCGAGAAGGCTCATTCTGTATGGACATCGAAACAACAAATATTTTCACTGAGTGTTTTCCATAGGACTACTTTGAAATCGAGCACAGGTCTCATCCTACAAGCCTTAGCAAAAGCAGGTCAAGCTTACGGCTTGCCGAATGACTATGAGTCAAGCACCGTCACTGCCATACTTACGGTTGAAACATTACAGTCTACATTGCTCAAACTATAGCACTGGCAAATTGCAGACCTGTATAAAGAGCGAATAGGTACTGTAGATACCTTGTTCTGATCCCTTAGGTACTCGCTGGTGAGGCAGGCGGCCCGGAAGGGCTCGGAGTCGGGAGCATCCTCCTCGCCTACTGGCACACACAGTTCGAGAACTGCTTGCGCCTTCTCCGTTACCGCTTCGCACTCTAGGCACATTGTGCGGACTACCATCGTGCCTGCAAAAAAAAAAACTATACTTAACAAAAAATATCGACAGGGTAATAATTGTTCCTAGTAATGTAATCAGACGTATCTAAAGTCGTCGAATGTAAAAACCAGTGTCTTGTTGCCGTTCTTGCTTTTCTTCCACTTGCGCGGGTTGCCAAGCCCAAACTGTCGTAAAAGCTCGACAACCGTATGGTATTTACCTTCAAAGTCGTCAGCAACGAAGTCCCACCCAGGCCTGTGGTCGGGCTCGGCAGGGGAAGGCGCCCGGTCTTCAGTAGGCGAATGTCTCTTGTTGCCGTCCTTGCGTTTCTTCCACGACTTGCGAAGGTTGCCGAGCCCGGGTTTGCTGTCGCCGTCGAGACTCGGTTGCCGACCGATGCCGTTGCTAGAAATATCACAAAACCTGTTCAAGTTAATTATTTCAAATAATTTCATATTTATAATTACATTCGGATGTTAACGTTCTCGCTGGACTATAAGACAATACGATGTTCATGTACTGTGATTCATGTTTTTTTTTCAGAGTCAACCACAAGGAACCCAGCAAGCTAATAACACTCGTCCTCACAGACTGGTCTAGTTTCATTCGTCGGCAATTTCCTCGCGAGGCAGCTCGATCTGTGTGGACCCACCTAACTGGACATCACAAGACAGGGTGTAGCAAGCGCTATTAGAGTCCTGTCATGTCATGCGCGGTATGCTCGACGACAATACGACAGCTGGACCGTTTTGGTTATCAAATTATCAACCAAAAGCAACAGAGTAACGATAACACTACCTGTCTCCGTTCTCGGGCAAGTGTAACCGCGCGCGGTCGCTGAGCGCGCGACACGTCTCGCGGATATTGTCGAGGATGCACACCAGCAGCTCGTGGGCATCTTGTTGCCGGTTGCCTGGAATTGACAAGGTTGTCAAGTTATCATTTATCATATTTTATGTTTATAGACAAATTATGTTGCTTACTTTTAGGGGTTGTGCACAGATCACGCGAGGTGTTTTCGGCTACCCCTTGGTGATATTTCGTGAGGTTTTCGGCGACCCCCCTCCCCCACATAACCTCACGTAGAAAAATACACGTGAGGTCTCCTTATACACCCCATCAACGTGATCTATCGTGATTTTTTCGTGACCCCCCGTATCGAACCTCGCGTGATTTGTGCACAAGCCCTTATATCAAGTAATATCAACCACCAAACGTCGTGAACTCATTTACACTGTATTATACAGAACTTGTGTCCTATACTCTCGCAACTGGGGCTTTTTAGTCGATTTCGAAAGGCCTGCCATTCTGTCCAAGCGCTCACAAAGTATGTGCATCATAATGGATTAGTCTATAGATTTGTTTGGGTGCGTTTGTTTTGTTTCATTTAAGAATTTGTCCTTCGTTCTTCGACCGACGAATTGCTGTTTAATCATTTGCTTTCTGTAAAACAGGTTTAGATGTGGGGTTGCTATTAGTGTTACTTTCGAAGGTGGGGTTGAAGTCTCGCAGCGTCGCGAGTAAATGCGGTGAAGGGCTTCGACAAGTTGAATATTGAAGCATTTGCTTTCTGTACCACAGCTTCAGGTGTGCGGATGCTGTCAGCGTTACCTTCGAAGGTGGTGTTGACGTCTCGTAGAGCAGCAAGGAAGGCGTCAGCTGCGAAGGGCTCGGGCGATGCATCTGACGAATTGCTGTTGAAACACTTGCTCTCCGCTGCCCGTAGGTTAAGGTAGGTCTCGTGCAGTTTCTCCGTTGCTATCTGTTGAGCAAGCAGAAGGTACGGTTCATTTTATACCATGACGGTGACAGTGACAGCCCATTAAGGGTCGGTTGCACCAAACCGTCTGTCACCATTAAAGTGTTTGCAAAATTTTAATGTATGGGAAGTTTCATAGATCTCTGCTGCATGACGTTGATCAGTCTGTTAACTTTGGTTGCTGCAACTGGCCCTATAAGATAAGACACAGTAGTTAATATAAATAAATGCACACTAATTTAAGAATTGTCATGAAATTTAGTTGGAAACAAAGTATGTTAAATATATTCAGCCCCATTACCGTATTACAATATTTGTGTATGATAGAGATAGCAGAAATATTTGTAAATGTGAAATAATGTTATTAGATCAATGTTTGATAACATAATGTATGTCAAAGTATAACATACTAGCCTACATCTTTTTACAGACAAAGATAATTTTGTACTTTACTAAATTTTGGGGACAATTTAACCAATTTAGTTGTGACATTAGGCTAGTCAATTTGTTTTTGATGATAAGGCACTATAGACCACACAAATGATGTCACCAGACGTGCTATCATGAGTTGCTTTCTCGCGCGCGACTCCATACATCTTGCGCGACCTCAAGTATGGACTCGCGTGCGAGAACGCAACTCATGCTAGACGGTATGGTCCACGGTGTCTCTTAGCAGGCAGTCTGTGCAGGTATTTTTGAGAACGTTAAGGAGGAGAGTTTAGATTTCACACTAAATTTTTATATGAAATTATGGAATATGACTAAACCAAAAATCAACTCTAGCATTTTCAGATATATTAAAATAGTAGCTTCTGGAAGTGAACTGGTCCACTGTCTTTACCAAACCTTTAGCCAAAAAAATTAAGTGAATAAAAGGTATGATCTGCCACTTGAAAAAAATTGCAGGCTGGCTCTGGAGGTCAGGAAATCAGGTTATTTAGAAGATAATTGGAAAACTGAAGAAGATTCTACATTACTTACCCTTATTTTACTCTTCTCTGAACAGTTATCCGACTGTCCTAGCGAGAGCAGATCCTTGCTGCTCCAGGACCTGGCACCGGACGAAGCTAGACCAGCCGCACTTCTTCCGAGTGAGGAACTCTTCAGTCGTATGCTGCCGAGCTTCTGCTCCACACTGGCCAAGTCTGACACGAGGTGGTGGAGGTTGTGGAGGAATCTTGGAGCATACCTGAGAAGAAATAAAGGGAGCACATCGAATCAGATATTCAAATGAAATGAGAGGTGTTTAGTCAATTGAGTTGCTCTCCTTCTTTTTCCTCTCTTTTTTTATTACAGACAGATTTTAGTGGGATGGATCCTTTTCACTAATTCAGTCACCAGCTTACCGCAAGGTATAGAGCACACTGTTAAGAAAGCAAGTGTTGCCGAGGTTAGACAGGGTGGCAATTGGAATCTTGCGCTGCATCCCATACTGATTGTCATTGTGGTGGCCATTCAACATGGCAGTGCTTGCCACGGACGCGTTCAGTATTATCAACTCTGTTTCTGGTGCAGGTGATACTGAAATAAAAAAAAAACACTAAATGAGAAATCTATTTACAAGTATATATCTATAGGAGACCTAGTCATATTTATCGCCCACTCTCTTAACTGTCCATTGGTGGACCTTATGCCTTTTGTCTTAAGACCCACCGATGGACAGTTAAGTGTTGCTGTTTGTACTAGGTATTTATAGCATTATTCGTAAACACACTACAAGCCTCAATTAGCTTTTAATTGTTTGTCTGGATCTTTCATTTTGACCTATGTATTTGTAAGAAAAGGATAAAACATAAATAACCTAATTGAGGCTTGTAAAGTTTTAAGGGGCCCAAAGATTACCAGTTTGCCAGACGATATCAGCCTGTCGGTTAAATACAAAAGGTGACAGTTCCAAACAACTGACAGGCTGATATCGTCCGGCGAACTGGTAATCTGTGGGCCCCTTTATGAATAAGGGGGTTAGAATTTCCATAATGGTCATACAGGTGATTAGGCTAAATTCACGGTAACTGGTGGCATTACTTACAGTGGTAAGTTGTCAAATTATCCATTAAGGATTTACAGTACTAGTAACACAATAAAAGTTTACAGACACTGGCTTATACCAGCCCACTAATATAAGATATCATCATATGAATGGGTGAGTCATTTAGAAAGTCCTAGATAAAAAAAATTAGCAATATTATAATACCAAATAACTTATAACTTTCAGCATGACTCTTATACTTATTCATCATTCATGAAAGGGTAAATAGCATTACATTCGGCATTCTTAGACTATACCTATTAGGTACCTCGATGTTTATAAAACCTTGTTTAGAACTAAATGGAAACATACCTGGTGGCTTAGGTGATTCAGTAAGTGGCTTTAGCCTTTTAGCCGAACTCAAAGTATTGTTATAAGTGCCTTTGAATGGCCGCTTCGCCGGCCTGTTTTCCTTATTATCGTGATTTCCGAACTTGCCAGGCACAGATTTCTCTTTCGGATCTGCAAGTCGGTCTTCGTTGCTCAGATAAGTTGCATTTCTATTCAAGGACAGTGAAAACTTTGCTTTTTCGACTCCTTTTTTCGTTTCAACCAAATTAACTGGCATCTTCAGGATACCTGTGAAGTAGTTACGAAATGGTAATATCAATTGAGCAAAATGCAGGGGCCACGACTTCGTAACTTTCCCGAGGCATGTCAAGGTTTTTTGCCGGATCCTCGGATTTTTCTACGAAACTACTTACATTAACGTTTTCATTAGGCGTATTGACTTACATTATATCGTAAGACAATATAGTTTTCTATTAAACTACCGAAATAAACAGAAATTTAGTAAAAATTAAACGCGAGCACCTCCGTTTGTAGCAGTCGGCCATATTGGATTATTTGATTGATGTCAGAGAGTGGTATAAAGCCGGCTACACATCATAACAAGGCTTTTACAAATGTTGCATAAATGGCATGCGATAGGATAGGATTGATGAATTCAGTCGATCGATCAAATGTCGCAATTAAATGCACCTTCGTTATTAGGTAAATGCTCTAAAGTAGCAACGCGACGACGTTTGAAGAGGCCATTACACTGTCTAAGCTGGGTTGCTAACCATGTAGCACGGCCCTTTTTGATATGCTGACCGCACCAAAGTCGTGGTCCGGTACGCCAGTCTGTTATAACTTTGATAGTGTTCACAGTTGGTTTACACTTACAGACGATCGCACTGGACCGCGATCTTGGTGAGAGCGAGAAAGAGATATTTCGTCCCGTCCGGATACCACTTTACTTTTCTGAAATTTAGTTTTTTGGTATAAAAACTAGCCAAGACAAATCCTGAACTTTAAGGCTCCTCTTCACGTTGGGCCAACGCCAACGCCAACGAGGGACGCAGCCATGCGGTAGAATGAGATAGCAATATCACTTTCTCCCTCTAACGCATAAATGCGTCCCTCGTTGGCGTTGGCGTTGGCCCAACGTGAAGAGGAGCCTTTAATTACACCTCAAGCAAACTAGAACTTGGCACCCATATAGATCTCAATTCTTTTTCCGGCAAAGTCAACAACGACGAATATTCTTAATATAGAACTAGGCTCTCATTTCACATTCATGTTTTTGATGGGATATCATTACTTTTTGTATGGAAATTATAAGTATTCGTCATAGTGGATTTCAAAACTAAAATTTATTTTTGCTATTACAAAATCGTTAGGCACTTAGTATTTAAACACAAACTGTTTTTTGGAAAATTTTACAAATCGTAAAAAATACATTGTTTCTTTATCTCAGTTTCGTAACCACACAATTAACAAGGTGGATGCCAAATTTCAACTTGCTAGGTCATCTACCGCTACCACAGAATAAATAATAGTACTGCCGTACAGAAAGGAAACTTCCTACAAAACCGAAGTTTGACAGCGGAGCGGTTCAGGGTCGAATCATGCTATCCCTTTCTAATATATGGCACTATCCCTTTCGGCTATTTAGGGTTGTCAAAATTCAAGTGATTATCTTATCTGTGGTCGTGCACGCAAAAGGAAGTCAAGTGGTGCCAACCCTAGTGAGTATTATATTCTTTGGTGCCAACCCTAATAATTGCTCGGAGCAATGCTGAGCCGAGCGGAGCCGAGTTTGGCCGAAGTCAGGAGTTTCGCACCCCTGCCGCTACCGCGTGTCTAGATTTTGACCGCACCAAACATGGAGGAGCACTCTAAAGGGGCCCACTGATTAACAGTCCGCCGGACGGTATCGGCCCGTCAGAACAAAATTTTGACAGTTCCGAACAACTGACAGGCCGATACCGTCCGGCGGACTATTGATTATATTCTCTTTGCGGCGGACTGTTAATCAGTGGGCCCCTTAATATAGGTAGGTACTTACACTACTTACTATTACTCTTTGAGGAGCACCAAGGTTGCGGTCCGGTGCGGTCACATAAAGTGTCTGCCACTTTACGTGACTTTAATATTTGCTGCCTTTATCGCTGAGTATATATTCACTTCGTGGTTTGTACGAGATGCATTCTGATTTAAAGTTATATTAAATCAAGAATAATAATAAATGTATAAAGTTTGAAAACAATCAAATTAATATCGTGTCTTAACGTAACAGCTCTCGTAGACTTCTTCCAATGTCTTAAAACTCTACAGTACCGTAAAATGGGGTGAGTTGGGTGAAATTTGACTTTCAAACCTCGAAAAAAAATCATTTTTACATGTGAAAACTGAATGCTGTATATAATAAGTGGTTCGGACATTTGTATTTTAGTTTGTATTTTATTTTGGGTAGTTCCATTTCATAACTTTGACGATAAAGAAGAAAACCCACCTCACCCCGTAGTGCCTCGTATTTGGGGTGAGAGGGTTTTTCATACAGAGGTGATTTTGGAAGATTGTAGGATCGATTTTTTTTATTATGAATATTACTATAGCTCCATTTTAAATTGGAATACATTATTTTTGTAGCAGTAGCCTTAAAAACCCACCTCACCCCCCTCTCAATCCTTCTCTCCCCATTCATAATCCATAGCTCCCCGCGAAACCCATTGTCTAATAAAACATGGTCTTCCATTCCCAGAGTGACACGGGGCTACGTCACACCAACATGGCCGCTATATATAGCGCTATCGCATATTATCATATAGCGCTGTCGCATGATGACGTAAGCCCGTGTCAGTTAGGTGACCTAGAAAAGACGGGAATGGAGTACCAGGCGGAGTATATTATTATACCATGGCGAAACCTACTCACCCCGTTTTACGGTAATCAAAAATATATTTTGGGCCCTAAATAGGTAGCCGGACTTTATGAATAATTTAGTGTACGATCTGCTCATTAAAATGGTATACTTACATTAATAATAATTGCTGAATCCGAACGCAAAAATATTCAAAGCCAGCAAAGGATTTTAATGATAAATTAATTGCGAACAGTTGCAAAGAATATTATATTTTATCAACTGATCGAAGTTCGAAACGCTGACTTGTGTTAATTTAGTAGGTATATTGCCATTGCCATCAGATGTATCGGAGAGGGCGAGGTGCTCAAAAATATCAGAACACGCTCTCTAACGACTTGGGATTAGAGGCGTATGCAGATATTTGTGAGCACCTTGGCCGCTCTGATATTTCTCTGATGGCGACTGTACCTAAGGGAGCAAACGGACTCTTGAGCGGTGGAGACGGGGTTCGAAACAGCGTCAAACATCCTATGTGATAGTGGCCTCAACGCACGCTGCTCTGTCTTTACACGCTGTACCCTGCACGCCCCGTCCGTCGCGCCGCTGATGGTCGCTCGCCACTGAGGTCGACAGTCAAATTAATTACAGACAGTTATCTTTCGTAAAAAATCTATCGAAACGGTTAAGTGGATACTGGAAGGATTTCTAGACCCTAATAATACTCCTTTAGAATGTAATTGGGAAAGCTATAAGATTAAATACAGTGGAACCTGGATAATTGCAATCTCAAGGGACCGGCCATTTTTTGTCAATTAACCAGGTTTTTCATTTAAGCAGGTCGTGTCAATTAACGAGGTTCAAAAAATCGTTGTGTCAATTATAGAGGTTTTTCTTTTATGGAGGTGCAAATAACCATTGAAAGTAGATTTACACGCTTACGTTCTGGGTTTCTGGTCTATATATAGCTTCTGTCTATACTTGCACTTTTACACTACATTGTAGAAGAAAGTTTTATTGGAATGTAAAAAGCATACTTTGTTTTTGATTTAATCAAAAATATTTCACCTACTACAGGCTGTGATAGATACCCAATAAATAAATTGAATTCTGGATGAAGATATAAATAAAATGATCATTGCTATTAAAATATTGTTTCTGCTGTCTACAACTACATTATTTCAATTACAGAGGTAATAAGTAAGACTCGTTTCAATAATAGAGGTAAAAAGGAGAGCAAAAATAACGGATTTTTTTAGCAGAGTGTCAATTATAGAGGTCTTAGTTGCGACGTGGTCAATTACAGAGGCAAAATTACGAAAAGCCCTAAAATCTAAATTGCAATTATAGAGGTTCCAAAATTTCAATTATAGAGGCCTTTTGGTCTCAAGGGACCGGGACCGGACTTTTGGTTGCAATTATTGAGGTTTTCCATTTATCCAGGTGCCAATTAACCAGGTTTCACTGTAGTATCTTTTAAAAGCGTAAGGGATCAACGTATTTAATCTAAAATCATCCAACTCAAACAAGAGTGAGATTAATGTATGGAACACTTAAACCGACTTCAACCCGAACTAAACCGACATCAAGTTAAATTGACGGCACGCATAACCGATTTTAATTAATCATGTACCGCTATCTAGCGACGCAGGCGAGGATAGTGATGAGCTACATCTAGGGTTACCATTTGTCAAGACTTTTCCGGATATGTCCGAGTTTAAAGCCTATTGCGGCCAATTACAGATGTGCATGTTGCGGCAAGTTTCAAAAAAGTTGGTGAAGTTCTTGGAAATTTCAGGAACATTTCGTAGGATATTAAGGAAACTTTCATTATGGAAACGGACAATTTCGATCACCATATGAGAAGTTACCGAGATTTGTCAATTGAAAATTTCGCAATTTCGGAAACTTTCTGATGGCACGTCAGTACACTGAATTTTGCAGATGTTTGGATTTTTCTAATATCTTGGAATCTACAGTAATAGCTACTCTGTTTATTTATGTATGAATATACTTACTTTTAAGGTGGTGGTAAAATGGTGACAAAATGGATTGACCTGGGCGAGCAGGATTTGGCATGGTTTGACCTCCACAAGACACTATGACACTGAAATTATACTCAAACCTTTGTTACCAGGCACGACATTTGACTGTCACTACCTACCCATACAACCATTTCCAGTCGCCGTTACGACGCGGTGTTGACACATCTTGTGTCGACACCGTCTGTTTCGGTCACAATTCCAGTCGCAGAGTCGTCGCCGTGTCGACACAGTTACCAGAAATGGGGAAGGGTCGACACATGACACAAAGTGACATAAAGTGTGGTAGCCGTGTGCACACATTGTTTCGAGTTTGCGACTACTTTATGCCAAAATCATTCGTTCATTCGTTCATTTTGTTCCTGTCAAATGGAAACTGTCAGATGGAAAAATAGTTAAATAAAAATAAGTGACATTAATACGCCATCTCTAAAACGGATTACAAGACGTAATTATATATTGTTTGCATTTATATTACAATAGGACTTAAATTATTATGGGGAATTAAACTGCTCGAGTGATTTGATAAACTAAGTGTAATATGTGACGTTCCACGGGAAAAGGTACCTTATGAGGGTTTCTAGTTTCAGAGATATTAAATGTTTTGTAAAGAGGTGAAAAAATGCTCAATTTTTTTTTATTGTGTGATCTGAAACCTTAATGCGTAACGTTTGTTTACCTGTTTTTATTTTTGTTATAAGTTAGTTATAAGCCTAGTAATGTCGTCTCAGAGTTTAGTAGAAAAGGTACCTTATGGAAAAAAGATTGAAAATTCCCAAAAAAACTAGTCAATACGGGAAAAGAAGTTTGGTAGAGAACTGTATTAGCATTCTGCAAAACTAATTTGATAATTTCAGTTCTGGTTGGGGCGCCTCGCAAATATTATAACCGTACATAGACCGACATCACAAATCCAAGTAGACTGCTATTATACCAAAGTTACTCTCGTCAAGTCTTTCTTAACTAGAATAATCTTCATTTGGTTTGGTCGCATGCAGTAAATCAGCCATTGGTTTGCTGAAAAATGCCAATACCCGACGCATTACCTTATGGAATATCTGAGGTCATTGAACCTCAATGCCGCTTATCTTCAATAGCAACCGAAATATATTATTGATAAGAAATAGACGATTTATACCATCTTAACCCCAAAATATTATTAGTTTATCCTAACTGTTCCATCATCATCATGCCTCATCATGTAACTTGACCACAAGGTACCTTTTCATTACATACAAATTATTGGTCTTTTTTAAGATTATTATGACGAAGAACTAATTAAATTGGGGGCAGTTTAATGTAAATTAATATTTTCTATTCATAAAAGATAAACTATAATATGATTGATGTTTTGTAGTGATGTATTATTAGATTTATTTCCATAAGGTACCTTTTCGTAAATGTATGGAGCAAATACTGTTATTGTTATGTAAGTTTAAAGTGGCATAAGGGGTTAAATATAGTATTTAGTTGGGGTTTTAGGATTTATTTCATTTGAATGACAGAATTTCTTTCATATGTGCTCAGAAAAATTGATTGTGTGTCACATTAAAAGTAAAAATATTCAATTTTGTGATTTTATATGAAAAAGTCAGAAAATACATTTTCACCTCTAAATCGGTATTGTTTTTTGCTTAAACTGTCTGTCAGTGTCGTTTTCTAATAGATAAAATTTAAATCTTGAGAGCTCATTGCAATCAATCGTGAAAATGAAATAAAACTTTATTTTCAAGAGATTGGTTAGTATACACATAAATCAGTCGATATCAAAAGTTTCTATTTGCATTACAGAACAAGTCGCAATATTTTTTTAATCTCAGATATATAAGGCATTATTATTTGTAGTCAACTATGTAACTTACTTCAGGAACATAGTTTTTTAGGCGGCTAAACTTAAAACTTCTCTATCGTAAAGTTGCTCATTTCACAACATTATTTTCAAAAAATCATATCTCTGTAACTACGCAACCTAGAAGGTTGATCTTTTGTGTTATCGATAGCTTATTTATTGTAGATTACTGGGGTATGCATAACTCCATACCCGCCATAAGGTACCTTTGACCGTGGGACGTCACATATAATCAACGCGCCACCACATTGTTTTAGTTTAGCCGGAAATGAAATTGTTTACTTCTCAGTGCCTGTGTTCATAACTATATTATTTGAAGCATTTTTAGTACTTCGATGCGTATACTATACTTAAATAACACATACTGTTGACACATGACACGCGCTGTCAAAAGTAATAACAAAGTTACTGGTATGTTACTGGATTTGCAAAATGGCTCCTTGTGTTGATTTGTTTTCAGATATTCTCAAAGTGTAAAAATGCCGTGGTCAGAGATGGGCATTCATCGATTAACTGTTTATTCGACTAATTAATGGAATAAAAAAAGTTAATTCTCAAATTTTAATCGCGATTAGTTTAGTCGACCTAACATAGATTGAAATTGAATTAATCTGAATATTAATCGAATAAATTATCGATTAAATCTCGATTGAAAGTTGACAGGGGGCCATTTTTGTACGTAAAAATAATAGAAATGTCTTGCATGCAGATGGTAGCAAAACACTTTGTCATAAAAGTCGAGATGGGTGTCGATATATAGGTTTTAGGGAGTGCCGATTTCGAAAATAATGACCATTTTGGAATCCGAAATGGCGGCCATGCACTGTGTCATAAAAGTCGTCATGGATGTCGTTTTATAGGTTTTAGGGGGGCCCGATTTAGAAAATGATGACCATTTTGAAATCCAAAATGGCGGCCATGCATTATGTCATAAAAGTCGTCATGGGTGTCGTTTTATAGGTTTTGGGGGGCGCAGATTTAGAAAATGATAACCATTTTGGATTCTAAAATGGCGGCCATGCACTATGTCATAAAAGTCGTCATGGGTGTCGTTTTATAGGTTTTAGGGGGCGCAAATTTCGAAAATGATGACCATTTTAGATTCCAAGATGGCGGCCATGCACTATGTCATAAAAATCGTCATGGATGTCGTTTTATAGGTTTTAGGGGGCCCCGGTTTAGAAAACGATGACCATTTTGACATCCAAAATGGCGGCCATGCACTATGTCATAAACGTCGTCATGGGTGTCGTTTTATAGGTTTTGGGGGGCGCAGATTTAGAAAATGATGACCATTTTGGATTCCAAAAAGGCGGCCATGCACTTTATCATTAAAGTCGTCATGGATGTCGTTTTATAGGTTTTGGGCGGCGCAGATTTCGAAAATGATAACATTTTCAATTTCAAAATGGCGGCAATGCACTATGTCATAAAAGTCGTCATGGATATTGTTTTATAGGTTTTAGGGGGCGCAGATTTCGAAAATGATGACCATTTTAGATTCCAAGATGGCGGCCATGCACTATGTCATAAAAGTCGTCATGGATGTCGTTTTATAGGTTTTAGGGGGCCCCGGTTTAGAAAACGATGACCATTTTGACATCCAAAATGGCGGCCATGCACTATGTCATAAACGTCGTCATGGGTGTCGTTTTATAGGTTTTGGGGGGCGCAGATTTAGAAAATGATGACCATTTTGGAATCCAAAATGGCGGCCATGCAGTATGTCATAAAAGTCGCCATGGCTGTCGTTTTATAGGTTTTAGGGAGCGCAGATTTCGAAAATAATAACTATTTTGGAATCCAAGATGGCCGCCATGCACTATGTTAAAAGTCGTCATGGATGTCGTTTTATTGGTCATGGTCATCAATTTCGAAATCTGCACACCTGTTTCAAATAAGGTATCGGTAGATGCATCCTAGTAAGTCAACAACATCTATATCTACTATCGAAATGTACTTTTGATAGTACTTATGTAGTAGTACGAAATGTAATCTGAAAGGAATCAAGTAATATATATTCCTGTACCTAATGAAGAATCGACATTGATTTCTATTACTAGTAATTGTAGTATTCGAAAAATTAATTCCTGATTCCTCAAATGGAATTGTACTTAGTAATTCGGTATTGTTAGATTACAAAGTAATCTAGGAATCGGTAATCAGATTACAAAGTAATTTCAAGTAATCGTGGAATCAGGAATCAATTACGAAATGCCCATCTCAGACTAAGTAGCACTGCATTCAATTGATCTGTTTGGCTAACCGCGAGTTCACAGTTCGGGGCGAACTACTATATGTATAGGTTTTAGGGTGTGCAGAATTCGAAAATGATGACCATTTTGGAAACCAAGATGTCTACCGTACACTTTGTCATAAAAGTCGTCATGGATCTCGATTTATAGGTATTAGGGAGTGGAGAATTCGAAAATTATGACCGTTTTAGAATCTAAGATGTCTGCCGTGCACGTTGGTAATGGTCATCATTTTCGAATTCTACTCTTCCTAACACCTATAAATCAACATCCATGACGGGTCATATGACAAAGTGCACGGCAGACATCTTGGAATCCAAAATGGTCATCATTTTCGAATTCTGCACTCCCTTAAACCTATAAAACGATATCCATGACGACTTTTATGACAAAGTGCACGGCAGTTATCTTGGATTCCAAACTGGTCATCATTTTCGAAATCGGCACTTCCTAAAACCTATAAAACGATATTCATGACGACTTTTATGACAAAATACGTAGCCGCCATCTTGGATTATAAAATGATCATCGTTTTCGAATTCTGCACTCCCTAAAACCCATAAATCGACATCCGTGACGACGCAAGTTATCTTTATTTTCAGATCTAACAAATTGCTACAGAATACAAAGGACAAAAAAGAAGCGAGGAGGTAATGAAACAAGCAAAAATACAGATGATTCCTCGACGCAATTGGGTGATTCTTAAATTGTGTCCAGATTTTTTTGTCATAAAAGTTTTTATTTTTCACATATTACTCTCACAAGTTCCGTGACATTTCGACCTTGTAATTTTTTAAGTAAATGTTTTTGTTTATCTATGAGGATCTCACTAGAATAATATAATCAAGGTATGTTTATATTTGATGATTGAAATAGTAACGCAAAAAAAAAAATGTGTCTTATATTCCTCCCGAAGACTTTTATTTTACCTTTTCCTTCTACACAAGTTTGGCCAAGTAATAAGAATTTAGGGCTCTCAATTTTATTTTGACTTCTACAACAGTAAAGCTACGAGGCCATGTTTGGTATCGTTTTCGTATAAATTCGCAGTACCAAATTTAGTTAAGGTATCACATTGACACCATTCCGAAGTAAAAACTTATTAAAATACTTTCTTTTAAACTCCTCTTCACGCTTAAACTGCTGAACAGTTTTAAATTAAATTTGGTACACATATATTTTGAGTCCCGAGACAGGACATTAATAAGTTATCTCAAAAATCATCCTTTAAAGGTGTGAAATGAGGTGTAGGGGGGAATTCAGAATTGACTTCTTGAAGTTAATACTGTTTAAGTTTAGGTTTGAAGTCATGTTTTTTTATCATTTTTAACTAAATCAAAGATGTAGACCATCCCAAATTTCATATAAGTCGGTTCAGCGGTTATTGATTTCCCGTACAAATTTCCACGCCACTTTTCACACCTTCAAAAGATGATTTTGGTTATAAGATCTATCCTATGTCCTGTTCCGGGACGCAAACTATTTCTATACCAAATTTCAACGAAATCGGTTCAGCGGTTAAGCGTCAAGAGGAGTTTCAAAAAAACCGGCCAAGTGCGAGTCGGACTCGCGTATTAAGGGTTCCGTACATTAAGTCCGACTCGCGCTTGACTGCACATTTCTAATAGGTTTTCCTGTCATCTATAGGTAAAGAACTATTTTGTGTATTCAGACGGACATACATACAGACGCACGAGTGATCCTATAAGGGTTCCGTTTTTTCCTTTTGAGGTACGGAACCCTAAAAAGATTTTTTTTTATTTTGTGGAATGGTGTCAATGTGATACCTTAAATGGATTCAGCATCCCAGATTTATACGAAAACGATACGAAACACGGCCTAGCACCTTCACTGATATAGATATATCAAGATAAAATTGAGAGCCCTAAATAAACTTTCAAGAGCGGATATCTCAAAAACTATTCAACATATCGAAAAAATTGACAGAATAAACTTGTAACAAATTAAATTAACTTTCATTTTGTATAAGTGGCCATGTCGCTGAGATGCATAGTTTCCGAGATATAATCGAAAAACCGGAAAATGGGACCTTCAAAGCCCCCTCTCTCCCCCCCCCCCCCCGCTCAAGGGCTACGGCCGGGGACTTTTGATATGTTCACCTCCTAACTTGTCAAACCGAGTTACGGAGTCAAAAATTGTGTTCCGAGCATTTCCCTCTACAACTTTTGGAGCATTCGTTGCCTGACCTAAGTAGCTTATTGCATTTCTTTAAAAACTTTTCTGTAAAAGGTTGACGGGTGTTGGGTGTTTATATGGTTTCGGTCGATTATTATCATTTGCATTGCCCATGATGACTTACTAGAATTACGAGCACACGAGACACTAATAGTAGTTTGACAAACCTTGGTTTTCAAGAGGTATTTTAAATTGACATTTGCTGTCACAAATTTGCTGTCAGATTTAGTCGCAAACCGCACGCAAAGTGCACACAAATGTGTCGACACCTTGTTACGGAAAAGTGTAGACACGGCGACGACACTTTGTTTCGAAACAATTCTAGACACATTGTGTGGACTCTGTTACGACACATCTGACATTTAGTTACCACTTTGTGATTCTGCGACTGGAATGGTTATATGGGTATAGTCTTACGGATGCTGCTTTAAATAATTATGATGAAAAAGTGTATGGCTTTTTGTGTATGTATGTCACTATTCACTATGTACTTACATGGTAGGTAGCCGAGAGGTATGGCGTGCGGCGTGCGGCTTCCAAATAGCAGCTTCTTACCCAAGCTCGTATTAAGTAGGTACTGAGTTTCTCGGGGCTTTCGTGAAATGTTATTGGTCGTAAGTACGTATAGGTATGTACCGTCGGAAAGTTTCCACAATTGAAAAATTTCCCCATCGAAAAATTTAGGAAACTTCTCATTTGTTTTATAGAAACCGAAACTTTCCATTTCTGAAATGAAAGTTTAGGTACTTTGTTTTCTGTGAACTTTTCATAAAATTTCCAAGATTTTATCCAACTTTTTGGAAACTTTTTGCAACTTGTCGTAAGACAACTAACATTTCACGATTTTTAAGTTTAATTCACGGTAACCCTAACTAAACAGGATATGGCCAGGGTTGGGTTTCCAGGCAAATATTGACACGGAGTACACGGCAATTATTGCCAACGGACATTTGCATTTGCCTCATAGGGCTTGGGCGTCAATTTCAATTTCGAATCGAGAATCGGCACGTTCGTAAACCAGACAGATTATTAAGACTACTTAGTGGCATTCCAGACCTCTATTTACCCTATTCATATGTACCTAGTGCTAAATTAGGATGTTGTACACTCTTAATTAGTACAAATACAAAATACAAATACAAATGCGTTTATTTCATTACTTTTTACATAAGTTCTTAGGTATAGTATAAGGGTTATGTAGGTAACTACCTAGTCCATCTTAGGTATAAGGAGTAGGTAGGTAAGTATTAATCTAAACATTGTGTAACAAATTGTGTAAGTAATGAAAAAGGTGCGGGTACAGCTAGCTGAATTTAAACCCGCCCTTGGTCAGCTAATTGGAATGGTATTAAGATTAAATAATATTTAAATTATGAAATTCACATAAAAAACAAAACATTAGTATTTAACAATAGTTTCCTTACGGTACCCCGTTAATACAGAAACAGTATTTAATAGCATTTGTTTCGTGTGGTGAATTAGTGATAATTTCATTGATTTTATCACTTGCGTGTCTAATAATTCGTGATTCCGATTTAACAGCTAAAGTAGATGGCGTTGTACGCCTCCGTTCCGTATATTATTTGGTGGCTCTGGTTCTCAAAGCTTGAACCTTGACAATTCAGTAACCACAAAAAAGCGAAAAGAAAAAAGGCAAGAAAAAAAGTAAAGCGATGGCATATTTTCTGACAAAGCTCTCAGTGCATTTTTGAGTTTAAATACAGACTATATTATTGCTGACACTTACCTGACACATCATATCACTGAAAGTTATCCCTTTTCCATAAACCCCGCCCACAGCTTTGAATATTATCCAATACAACATTGTTGCTCTCAAATGGTTTTGATTGGCTGAAATAAGATTATGTATGTCAAATCTCTTGAGCCCATTGACGTACATATCTAAGGACCGGCCTTGCGGACACTAAAATGGTAGGTACTAGTTCAGCGGTGTGACGGCCAAAGTGGCCAAATATATCGTAACACACCTTTGTTACCAGAGAAATAAGAATGTGTTCCAATATATTTGGTCATTTTGGCCGTCACTATCAATTTTATGCTGACTGTACACTTGGGTAATTTTTAGGGTTCCGTACCCAAAGGGTAAAAACGGGACCCTATTACTAAGACTCCGCTGTCCGTCTGTCCGTCTGTCTGTCCGTCTGCCTGTTACAAGGCTGTATCTCATGAACCGTAAATACCGTGATAGTTGAAATTTTCACAGATGATGTATTTCTGTTGCCGCTATAACAACAAATACTAAAAACAGAATAAAATAAATATTTAAGTGGGGCTCCCACCCAACAAACGTGATTTTTTGGCCGTTTTCTGCGTAATGGTACGGAACACTTCGTGCGCGAGTCCGAATCGCACTTGGCCGGTTTTTTGTGCTCTAGTCAGAATATATATAGACGGTGGCTAAAAAATAACTGCATTCCTGTTGCCAGGGAGGTTTTGGGATTTTACTGAGTAACTTTTAGTGAGGGACCAGCCCCGAAATCATGAAAAAAAATTTACCCTCCCATAGAAAATGGACCACCGAAAACGCACGCAACAGCCAAATTTTTTTTCGCGATTTCAGGGTTGGTCCCATAGTAAAAGTTGCTCAGTATAATCCCAAAACCTTCCTGGCAACGGGAATGCAGTTATTTTTTAACCACCCTGTATAGTGATTCTAGTTTGTAATTGTAACGACAGAACATACTGTAGCGCCCACACATCTTAATAGGTAGATACCTACTATCAATAGTTATTTGTACAACAAGAGATCAAAGTTTGATATTTCTTCGAGTGCTTATTTTGAGGCCCGTGCAAGCGAAAGATTCTATAATAGATTCACGAGCGTAGCGAGTGAATCTAATTTAGAATCTTGAGCGTAGTAAGGGATTCAAAAGCGCACGAGATGTAAATAACTTTGATCTCGTGTAGTACACAAAATTTTTCACCCTAAGCAGTGAGAACATACCTAGAGGGACAGAGATAATAGAACCCAAGTATATCGAACTTGTATTAGACCCCGCATGTTGAAATGACATTTGACTATAAAGGTCACTTGAATGTCATTTTGTCTCACTCAGTGAGCAAAATCGCATTTTGCTCACTGAGTGAGACAAAATGGCTCAGTGAGCAAAATCGCATTTTGCTCACTGTTTTTAAGAAGCAAAGTACCTTTGTTCTAGCTGCTGAGGTGAAAAGAATCTTTGATGTAGATTAAAGCTAAAGCTGTTGATCCTTTGCAAAGCTTAGTCCAATTAGTATGATTGATTTACTTTCACCGAAGGTCGTCGGCTGATGTTAGTGGTGTCGGTGTCAATGTCAACATCCGTTCAGTAGGGAACTTGTATGAAATTTTTTATCATCGCTGTCGTATAAGTAAAGCACTTATAAAGTAATAGGTACTCGCACTCACCAATGTATGTATTATACAACTACACATTTTATTATATCGTTGACTCGTTCGCGTCTTTCCTGTACACATCACACATCATTTGACTGTATTTAAAATAATTTATTTTACACCATGCAAGAAACAAAGCACCAGTCATGGTCTAATAAAACATGGTCTTCTATTCCCAGAGTGACACAGGCCTACGTCACAATAACATGGCCGCTATATATAGCGCTATCGCATATTATCATATAGCGCTGTCGCATGATGACGTAGGCTTGTGTCAGTTAGGTGACCTAGAAAAGACGGGAATGGAGTACCAGGCGGAGTATATTATTATACCATGGCACCAGTAATAGAGAAACGTAGACAGCAGTTATTTTTAGACACAATTTCTATTTTAAAACCCGTATAAAACTATAAAGATTAGGAAATTTATGTTTCATATAAAGCTGTCGCCACCTAGCGGCCATATCTGTGCTGATCGTAACAGACGCGTTTTGTTAGAGAGTGAGTCTTCTGTACCTAGTACTATTATTTATTCTGTGCCTGGGCTGAGTCTAGGACAACAGTAGATATTTTTCAGCTAGAATTTTACCATGCGACTCTGAGCTGGTTCCGCCCTAGCACATAATTATACAATAGTACCTATACCCAGTGATCGTACATTTATTACGTTGATATTAACCTTAATTTACTATTTCAGTTGAAATTATTTATACCAATTCCGTTAACACCACGCGATTCGATTTGGTGCAGCGGAGTGGTGTTAACGGAATTGGTATAAATAATTTCAACCCTAATGATTAATTAGCGTTAATTACGTTAATATTAACCTTAATTTACCATTTCAGTTGAAATTATCTATACCAATTCCGTTAACACCACTCTGCTGCACCAAAAATGCTGGAAAATGTACGATCACTGCCTATACCAAACGCAACCAAACCCACAAAACAAAAGGAATGATTGCTATGAGTATGACAATAACAAATGAATAAAAATAATTCCAAGCACGCAGAATGGACCTAGAAATGTGCGGAAAGTAGTGATGCTACTACGCCCGCTTAATGCCTGTGATTTGTCACTGACCCACTACTCCCACTAGTGTTGGTTAAGTCTCGAGTCCTTTGAATTCTCTGCTTTAAGACTCGACTCAATTAAATCGAAACTCGAGTTTTTTTTCAATTTTAATCGTTAATAATAAGATTTGATATTCTAAATCCAGTTTCTTTTGTCTGGTCAGTGTCCTCTCCCAGACACAGAAGTAACACAGGTCTTTACCTAGCTCAGAAGTCAGGGACTTCAACACCTACCTGTAACTTGTTTTTGTCAATAAAAATATTTTATACAGGGTGTCCCTAGCCATTGGACAAAGCCGAAATGTACATATGCATTAGGGTATTTAGAACCAGTATACAAAGTATCATAACAATCGGTGTAGCGGTTACGAAGAAATTAACCAATTACGATTTTTTTACTTTGGAGCAACCTGTATGTGTTAGTGGCTCCTGAGGTAATAAATAGTATGAAACCTTTTACGACCGTTTTCAATCAATTTTTGTGTATTATGGCTCCATCAGGGCTTGATGATTCCGCCAGTGTCGAGGTTGGATAACACACGGCCAGTATGATATAGATCGTCGGTGATGTATATACGGTGTTCGGTTGAGTATCCATCCACCCTACAAACAAACACAAGCCATTCAACCTACGGACAACACGACCACTTCCAATAGTTAAAGACGTCATAAACCAGACAACGTTTGTTGTGTATGTATATAGATATATGTATGTATATATTATTAAGGTTATTATAACATTTACTAGATCCATCACCTGTCAGTATACCATACTTCACAGTTTGAACTCATTCTTAGTTAGGAATTTATTCAAAATATCACCAAATGTGGTATAAACTAGGGTTAGGAGGAAGTTAATATAGGGTTAGGAGGAAGTTAATATTTATTGGACGGCTTATCTCACGTGGGAGAAAATCATATATTGGATGACGTATTAAGGGGCATTCCAAAAGTATATGGTTAGTAGTACCTTCGTCCAGTCCACACTCACAGATCGAGCTGTCCCTTATTCGCATCTTGGCCAGGCGCACTGGCGAACAAATGTGACCAAGTCGTAATCTGATAATATTCGAAGTTGTTACCTTAGAATAGCCTTTGTGCTTGAAAAACCAGGGTTTAGGAGGGATATTTGGTTGCAAGTTACCGTAGTGTTGACCCTTGGCTCTACGTGAGAGCTGCCATGATTTATTCCAATTTTCAAAAAGAAGACATCTTATCGAAGATCTTATGTCTCGAGTAAAGCATTTTTGGTCAGAAGCGAAACTCTGGTGTATGGCAGATTTTGCACATTGGTCCACGACCTCGTTACCAGTTATGCCTGAGTGGCTAGGGATCCATGCCAAGACTACTTGCAAATTGGCATCATGGCATTCTCTAAGTTTATCTTTTATTTTTAAGGTAAGGTAGAAGTTATCCTTGGAGTGAAATGGTAGTCTATTCAGGTCCTGTAGGCAGCTCAGAGAATCAGTCAAGATTATACTTTTGTCTTGATTATGCGATTTAATATAGGTGATAGCTTCATATAGAGCGACTGCTTCGCCGGTAAATATTGAGGCTTGTGGGGGGCTTTTATTATTAAGTACTATTTTATATTTTGGGATCCATACCGCTGATCCTACAGATTCTGTTGGGTTTATTTTAGAGGCATCTGTGTAAACCTGTAGCCATCCCTTAAATTGTCTGTCCATAATTTGGTTAAATACTGTGTTTGCATTGGGAGTTTTTTTAGAAATTCCCAAGTCTAAGACGACTGTGGGTTGAAAGACTAATGTGTCGTAATTAAAGCAGAATATTTGATTCTTATCAAATTGGTAGGAATTTATATTGCAGTATTTTTTGTAAGATTTAATTAATGGGGGGAGTTCTTTATTTTTCCAGTAATTAGAGTCAGGAGATATATCCATTAGGGCTTTACATTTTGCTAGCAGTGGGTGATTCTCATATTGTATTATATTCATAAGAAATCTATCGGCCAAGTACTGTCTACGCATTATAAGAGGGGGGTCTAGACATTCCACTTGCAGAGCATTTATTGGAGATGACCTCATGGCACCAGTCACAATTCGCAGGCACTTAGCCTGGATTCTATCCAGTTTGCCCAGTGCTGTCATATTACAGGGTTCCAAAATGAAACTAGCATAGTCAAAGTGGCTTCGAACTATAGCATTATATAGAATTTCTGGGTGTACGGATGAGCCCCCCATCGTACGCCAGACAGTGAGCGCATAGCATTAATACTTATTTCGCATTTTTTTGCAATATAGTCCAAATGGGGTTTACCAGTCATTTTAGAATCGAGCAGAACTCCCAGAAATTTTACCGAGTTAACAATTTCAATTTCTTGACTCTCCAAGGAGAGTTCTATAGGTGGGATATTTTTTTTACGAGTGAATACTACAGCTTTACATTTGGGGACGGATAGGGAGAGTCCATGAGCTTCAAGGTAAGGACCGTTTTGATTATCTTTTTTATTTATGACATTAATAAGATTCTGACTTTTGACAAATGTCATCATTGCCGCACATTTTCAAACAAATTGTCAAAAGCACTGCCAATGATTAATACAGTATGTTTCTTTTTGTTGTCGATTATTGGAAATAACTTTTGTTTGATATTTTTTTTTTATCTTTTGTTCTAATTAAAAAAATATTACCGTTAGAGCATTTCGGAGAAGTAACCCTACGTGGGATTTCAGGGTTTGTCCAATGGCTAAGGTCACCCTGTATATATATTATTTGTTACAGACCCGAATATTTAGTAGACTCGAATTTTCTTGAGATATTTCTTTTAACGAAGAATTCAAAACACATAATTATCTTTTATGTTTTTACATGGGTTAGGTACATTGAATCATACAATACCTGCCTGTTTTACAAACCGAAAAAAAAGAAAGTCATTTAAAATTGTTGACAGAGTATTCCGAGGCTCGCGTTATTTTGAGTTGCGCTTTAAAAATAATAAAGTTAAAAGTTTAGGCTTAAAAGAATTAAAAGTTTTTTAAGCGCCGAGTCTCCTAAAATCGAGTCGATTTCTTCAAATTTTGACTCAAAAGACAAGTTCTTACCATCACTATGCCCTACCCAGATAATGTAGCCATAATATTACAAGTACGGGTAGGTATTATGGCTGCTATTATTATGATTGGACAACATTTTCCATGACAGTTAATTTGTACCTAAATAAAATCGCTCCAATTTGGGCCGTTACCGAATCAGATTTAACGTTTTGTCACGGTTTTGATCTTATTTTGATACGATCTTGAACATCGCTAACGCTGATTGTTGCATGCGAAATTTGCGCTTTAAGGCCGTAACACACTATCGCACCGCACCGCGACCTTGGTGCGTCGCACCCATAAGTGAGAGCGAGAAAGAGATATCTGTTTCTCGCTCTCACTTATGTGTGCGACGCACCAATGTCGCGGTGCGGTGCGATAGTGTGTTACCACTTTTAGAGATAGCATTCTTGAATTTTTTCGGGGAAAATTTAAGGCACTTTTACAAGAAATTATTTTCTGTATCTTTAGATATTAAAAAAAAGTAAACAAACAATTTGTACATTTTCAGGTATTTATAACATTGGTTAACCGACCAAATACAAAACCGCCTGGATCAGTCACTGAACGACCTGACTTATAACCTACATTATTTGATCATGTAATGTTTTCATCTACCCTCAACTGGCTTAAGGAGCCATTTGAGGGTAGATTTTGTTTACTTTTATTTCAATACCTAAAGATACAGAGTATAAAGTGTCATTCTATGGAACATGCTAACTATGTAAACAAACCGCCATATTGAAATTGTCTCTGAATAGTCTGAATGATGAATTTAATAGTGACCTTTGTTTACATAGTTAGCTGCAAGTTCCATAGAATGACACTTTAGGTCAAAATATAATATTTGCGGTATAAAAACAAACCCTTTCAATGATTGCCTATACTAGTCTATATTATTTTATTTATTTTTTATTTTTAAACTTTATTGCACATACAAAAAGTACAACAGGCGGACTTAATGCCGTTATAGGCATTCTCTACCAGTCAACCATAGGGCGAAACAGAAAAGAGTCCATGTGGGTGCAGTGAGAAATAAACAGAAAAAAAACGTAACTTTTGAGCGAAGTAAAATATCAACATTCTAAATAAATACCTACTATATATGTGACGTTCCACGGGAAAAGGTACCTTATGAGGGTTTCTAGTTTCGGAGATATGAAATGTTTTGTAAAGAGGTGAAAAAATGCTCAATTTTTTTTATTGTGTGATCTGAAACCTTAATGCGTAACGTTTGTTTACCTGTTTTTATTTTTGTTATAAGTTAGTTATAAGCTTAGTAATGTCGTCTCAGAGTTTAGTAGAAAAGGTACCTTATGGAAAAAAAGATTGAAAATTCCCAAAAAAACTAGTCAATACGGGAAAAGAAGTTTGGTAGAGAACTGTATTAGCATTCTGCAAAACTAATTTGATAATTTCAGTTCTGGTTGGGGCGCCTCGCAAATATTATAACCGTACATAGACCGACATCACAAATCCAAGTAGCCTGCTATTATACCAAAGTTACTCTCGTCAAGTCTTTCTTAACTAGAATAATCTTCATTTGGTTTGGTCGCATGCAGTAAATCAGCCATTGGTTTGCTGAAAAATGCCAATACCCGACGCATTACCTTATGGAATATCTGAGGTCATTGAACCTCAATGCCGCTTATCTTCAATAGCAACCGAAATATATTATTGATAAGAAATAGACGATTTATACCATCTTAACCCCAAAATATTATTAGTTTATCCTAACTGTTCCATCATCATCATGCTCCATCATGTAACTTAATCACAAGGTACCTTTTCATTACATACAAAGTATTGGTCTTTTTTAAGATTATTATGACGAAGAACTAATTAAATTTGGGGCAGTTTAATGTAAATTAATATTTTCTATTCATAAAAGATAAACCGTAATATGATTGATATTTTGTAGTGATGTATTATTAGATTTATTTCCATAAGGTACCTTTTCGTAAATGTATGGAGCAAATACTGTTATTGTCATGTAAGTTTAAAGTGGCATAAGGGGTTAAATATAGTATTTAGTTGGGGTTTTAGGATTTATTTCATTTGAATGACAGAATTTCTTTCATATGTGCTCAGAAAAATTGATTGTGTGTCACATTAAAAGTAAAAATATTCAATTTTGTGATTTTATATGAAAAAGTCAGAAAATACATTTTCACCTCTAAATCGGTATTGTTTTTTGCTTAAACTGTCTGTCAGTGTCGTTTTCTAATAGATAGAATTTAAATCTTGAGAGCTCATTGCAATCAATCGTGAAAATGAAATAAAACTTTATTTTCAAGAGATTGGCTAGTATACACATAAATCAGTCGATATCAAAAGTTTCTATTTGCATTACAGAACAAGTCGCAATATTTTTTTAATCTCACATATATAAGGTATTATTATTTGTAGTCAACTATGTAACTTACTTCAGGAACATAGTTTTTTAGGCGGCTAAACTTAAAACTTCTCTATCGTAAAGTTGCTAATTTCACAACATTATTTTCAAAAAATCATATCTCTGTAACTACGCAACCTAGAAGGTTGATCTTTTGTGTTATCGATAGCTTATTTATTGTAGATTACTGGGGTATGCATAACTCCATACCCGCCATAAGGTACCTTTGACCGTGGGACGTCACATATAATTGTGTTATACCTTATGACTACGAGTACACTAAATACATACATATATATATATATATATATATATATATATATATATATATATATATATATATATATATATATATATATATATATATATATATATATATATATATATATATATATATATATATATGTATGTAAATATACATACATATATACATACATATAAACAAGGATATATACAAATACATATAATTGCACGTGCGCTAAGGGTTACCTACCTACTAATTCCTACTGTGCCTGCCTTAGCAGGTGGTTATAAAGCAAACGTTTGAAAGTTAACTTGCTTGGAGCCTGTCTGATCGTCAGAGGGAGCGAATTCCAGAGGCGGATTGCTTGTACGGTGAAGGAAGAAGAGAGAAAACCACTATGGTGAGGAAATACCGAAAGTTTAAGAGAGCGGGAGGAACGAAGTTCACAACCCGGGCGAGGGGTTACAAAACTGAATCTACATTTAAGATAACTGGGAGCAGATGGCTCGAACAGTATTGAAAAAAGCAAACAAAGAATTCTGAAAGTCCTACGCTGCCGAATAGGGAGCCAGTTAAGCTGGCGACGGTAATGAGATATGTGGTCGTACTTGCGTAGACCGAAAATAAAACGAATGCCGTTATTGAGCAAGCGATCGAGCCTGTTAAGTGAACTCTGTGAAATGTTTGTTGTGCACACATCAGCGTAATCGATGAGCGGTAGTATTAGTGACTGCACAAGTAATTTTTTGGTGGATATTGGGAGAAAGTTTTTTAAGGGATATAGAGAGCGTAAAGTACCAGTGACCTTTCGACTAACCTCCGAAAGTTGCCCGTCCCAAGATAGATGCCTGTCGATTATAATACCGAGATCCTTAACCTGGCTCGAGACAGGTATTGACGAACCATCAAACATTATTGGTGATACAGAGGCGGTGTCCAAATTCAGGAGTTGACGCTGGCTTCCCACAATGATGGCCTGACACTTAGATGGATTTACATATATGCCGAAGCGATTTGACCAATCGGCTATGAAGTATTACTAGAGCACTTGGAACGGTGACTAGGTCAGGACGTTAGCCTGAAGCTGAAGAAATCGGTTAGATTCTGGCCTCGGCTATCGGAGGATTTGGTCACTTTTTAACCGACTTCCAAATCCAAATCGGTTGTATGTTTTTTTTTATTTTAATTTTTTATGTTTGTTAACCATATCTCCGTCATTACTGGACCGATTTCGAAAATTCTTTTTTGATTGTATGTATATGCATACAGATTGGTCCCGTTTTTGCCAAAACCCAGTTCTGATGATGAGATCCATGAGGAATTGAGGGAACTCCTCAAATCTTAAAGGCATACGTATAGTGATTTTGGTGTTTTTATCAACAAATCAAGCATATACATTCAGAAAGGTGGCATTTGATGAAGTGGAACTGCTAATGATGATCAGAAGGGAACTCCTCAACGACGCATAGTTCACGTTTGACGATTTGTCCTCTTCGTTATGTTTGTTAAGCAAGTTAAGTTTAAGCCATATTTTTGTCAAGCTCGAGTTCTGATGATGGGATCCATGAGGAATCGAAGGAACTCCTCAAATCTTAAAGGCATGCGTATAGAGATTTTTGTATTTTCATCAGAAAATCAAGTATTTTCATTAAAAACTGTCGCATTTGATGAAGTGGAACTGCTGATGATGATCAGAACAGAACTCTTCAACGACGCATAGTACACGTTTCGCTTGGACTTGGACTCGGACCCGGTCCTAGAGTCAAGCCCGGAGTCGGACCTGGACCTGGATCCGGGCTCTTATCTGGACCTGAACCCGGACCTGGTCCTGGACTTGGACCAGGACCTAGACCTGGACCTCGACCTGGACCTGGTCCTAGACCTGGTTCTGGACCCGGACCCGGACTCGGACCCGAACCCGGACCTTGACCCGGTTCGGTTGAGAAGTCGGGTTTTTTCTATTAAAGATTATTCTTTCGTATAATAGGTACTAAGTAATACTTATATAGGTAAACAAGTTTTAGCGAACCGCAAAAAGAATTGTCGTTATAACTATAATAAACTGTAAACAATAACAAAGAAATACTTTTGCTCGAATTCCGTGCACGCACGATCGACTAAATGTGCGGAAAATAGTAAAGCTACTCCGGTTAATACCGGTGATTTGTCAGTGCCCTACTTACAACCGGTCTCCGGAACACTGGAATACCGTAATCTTGTTGTGCTTAACGTCAGGTGCGCCGGAAAATATCGCCGGTGGAACGGGTTCATGGATAAATTAAATAAATCGTCGGTATGGCATAGGTAGTAGGTAGTTAGTAGTAGAGTAGTAAACTTTGTATTGTACAAAATGTCATACATACAATTAGTAAGAAGTACAAAGGTGAACTTATTTTGACTTTATTTGGACTTTGAGGGATCTCTACTAGTTAGTCTTTCAGTTAGTAACATTGTAATTAAGCTTTTGACCGACAAAACACAGGAATCAGTTGATTTGAGTAACACTAGCAGTGCTTCTAGAGTTCTGGATGAATTTAACTAGATTTACCTAACGGAAACGAAAATTCCAAAGATCCGTTAAATAAATAGTTTTTACCAGTTTTCTTTGGTATCCTGTTTGTAATAATTATATATGTGCTAATTACGCGCAGAAAAAATGATAACGTAATTTAAAACAGTGATTCTCATTACAGTCAGGTAATGCACTAAAGAGAGCGTCTTCAGGGGCATTCCACAGAAAGGTCTACTTTGTCTGGGGTCACATCTGGCAGCTACCTTAATAACCTGCAGAAATCTGTTTTATATCATGTTGGATTTAAAGCGTTAACATGCCGTATCAACCGTTATCATGCCAGAGATATCGGATTCTTGGCTTTCTTAGAAGTGTTAAAAAAGTTAAAGTTAGCCTCAAGTTCCCGACACTTTTCTGGAATGCCCTTTCTATCTGTCGCAGTCATTAGGTCCTCTAACACACAAACATTCAAAGAAAACCGGTAGTTGGTTTCTGCACACACACGGCTGTGAGTGATGTCGTTATCCCTTAGGCAGACGGCATTTAACATTTATGTGACAGATATCCTCAAAATAACGGTTTCCGATAGCGCAATTTAAACACCGGCACCGCCGACGGCCGAACTTCTAGTCTAGTTGATATATGAAACTTATATTTGACGAATGCGACTTTGAACCTCGAATAGCGAACGATTGTCCGACAGACCGCTATTGCGATAAACTCTTGGCCGACAGAACGTTTCGGCGACGAACGATCGAAAGATCGAAATCGCGATAAATTCTTGTTCGACAGAATGGTTTTGCGATGAATATTTGTTCGAAAGATCAAAATCACAGCAAACGGTTGCTCAACAGATCGGTTTAAAGCGATCTATTGCACAATCGTTCATCGCGCGTTTGTTAGTGAAGGTTCAAAAGTCGCAAACTCCACGAATGATTTCTGGGCTGAAAATCGTACGGCCGAACCATTCGGTTACCATTGGCAAGTAGGTACCTACTTAATATGTACCTATATTTATACAATGAAAATTAGACATATTTCTATAGGGTTGTGTTGCTTTGTTAGTTTCTACAGTATGTTACTTTTATTGCAACCCGCCTTGATTCCCCTTTCAAAATTTCTTCATCCGTTTTATGCAGATATTTGCCTGACAAGTAAAAGTTGGTTGTCAGCAGGACCAGCTTTCTGAAACCCCAGTTTTTCCTGCTTTCCCTACAGAAAATTTATTATACTCGATTATTTTCTCCTGATCGTGTGATTTAATGTTGAAGACAACTTTTTGTTGACACGTATTATTCAACACCATTTCAAACTTTTGGCGAGTAATTCCAGGCGGCTTAGCACGGTCGCGTTTTTATCCCTTGTCACCATGCCTGTCACGTTCTAACAAGTATGTAAGTGCGAAAGGGACGCGCATAGTGATAGTCGATAAAAATGGAACCGTGCTGAGCCCGCAGTTCTAAAATAATTCACGATTCCTGGAACATGATCTATTGTGAGCCTTATTAAATAATAATTATTAAAAGACATAAACAGGAATATAAAACTAAAAATTAAAAATACCAGGCGTGGCTCACTCCGCGATTTCGTCGCTTTGCAACAGGTACATCCGTTCCACATAGTGTTGCCAACTTTTTTTTGGTGGAATATAGTATTTTCCAGAATGAGGCATCAAAGATATTTAAAAAAAATATAGTACTTTTAGATAAAATACTAAACATGAGTGTAATATACGTTTAATCGGAAATATAGTATTTTAGCGTACTATATATTTTTCCAAAAGTATATAGTACAGAGAGCCAAAATATAGTGCAATACTATATAATATAGTACGGTTGGCAACCCTAGTTCCACACCAATTTTGGTGCTTAGCCATATTAAGCCGCGTGTGGCGCTGTCGCCACCTAGCGGCCATAGGTATCTGTCCTGTAACAGATGCGTTTTGTTAGAGAGTGAGTCTTCTGTACCTAGTACTATTATTTATTCTGTGAAAATACCTGTCACAATTGGTGCCCTCGGGAGGGTGCCTAACACGCAGGCAGCGTTCCCGCGCTGGATTGCGATTGCAATTATCTGCCCTATGCCCGCGCGGGGGTCGCCCGTTTCCCCCCTCAGCCGTTTGCCAAGTTGTAAATCCAGCAGATCAATCAGTACTTAAAAAACAAAGCATGTCTGTGCTGAATCGATACTGAGAGAGTAAATCAAGCTGAACTTCATAGGTACCGTTCGTTAATTGAAGTCGTCAAGTTCGCATACTAATAGCAAAGACATATGTAACTTCGTATAAGACGAATAGAGTCTAAGGAAAAAACGTGTCTCGGAATTCAAGTAAAAGTTATTCTCGAATAGATGGCGCACACACCTTTAGCCTATCCTCGGCTAGATGGCGTGACGACACCGTTTCATATTTAACAATTTTAACACATAGATTTCAGTGAATGAACATGGATTAAAATGATATAAAAATAATAAAATTATTTATCCATATATATACATTTTTTGATAACTTTATACGTTTTCATTTGGAGTTTTAGTCGTGTGTCGATAGATGGCAGTAAATTTACAGTGACTACAAAATTTACAATGACAGGACCCCTCTATACTATCTATTCTTTTTGCTAATAGCAACTAATAGGTACGGAGGTAGTCTCTGATTTAGAGTTAGACCAAGAAAAGTCTGCAGCGATTTTGATAGCCGACGCAGTGCAAATGTTATTTATACATCATAATTTCATAGAAGTTTGACGTTTAAAATGACACTTGCACCGCGTGGGCTATCAATATCGCTGCAGACTTTTCTCGGTCTGACTCTAACAATTTGTTAAATTTTTGGTTTTGTTATGATAATTAGTTAATTAGTTGACCTTGAGGTCGTATCATAACAAGATCCAAACAAATTATAACATCAGAATCAGCCTCACGGGGTTTTAAGGGGGCCCACTGATTAACAGTCCGCCGGACGGTATAGGCCTGTCAGTTAGAACAAAATGTTGACAGTTCCGAACAACTGACAGGCAGATACCGTCCGGCAGACTGTTAATCAGTGGGCCCCTTTAAGTTTTTCACTGGTGTTACGCTCTACGTCGCAGCCGAAAGGAGAACATGATTATCAAGCTAGGTTGCGTACAGGCGTTCCTATGAGTAACGACAATGCGCTGAATGGGTATACATAAGTACATTATGATACAAGTGCGAAAAGTAGGAAATTCGCAACGAGTGGCGATAAATTGAAACACGATCGAAGGGAGTGTTTTAAATCGACATGAGTTGCGAATTACCTTTTCGCACGTGTATTGTACAACGTTTTACAGTACATATGGGCCTTTAAATTTTTGACATAGGCACGTATTGACCTTAATCCCGCCCTAGGGCGGTAAAGTAGCACCATAAGTACTGTAAAAGAGCTTTTCACCACACTAGCTCGTAAAGGCTGTCTTTATTCCTCAATAACGGATGTAAAAGTTGTAATTTATCCACAAGTAATTTTATGCCAGTTAAAAGTCAATTTTACCAGCCAACGTGAGGAAACACCCACAATATTTACCTCGCCTTGTTGTGGTGAAAAGAGCTTTCCACATCTTCCTGAATTTAGTAGCTTGTTCACAGACACAGATGTTACTAGAAAGTTAGTACTTCAGTACCTTGTTTAAGCCCACAGAAACCAAAGTTACAAATTGTTTCGCTAAATGGATGTATATTAAATTATCAGACGGCTTAATAAGCTCGTTTTGATACGTCTACAAAGTTTGTAACTTGTTGCCAGGCACCATGTGGATTGTGGATAGGGTTGACATATGTTATAAAAAAAATGGAATATCCTGTAAAAATTCCGACATTAAATAAATAAATATTATAGGACATTTTACACATATTGCCTAAGTCCCGCAGAAAGCAGAATAAGGCGTGTTGTGGGTACGTAGACAACGATATATATAATATATACATACCTACATATTTTATAAATGTACTTAGAAAACACCCATGACTCAGGGACATATATCTATGCCCATGAAACGAATGAATGTCCTTGCCAGGATTTGAACCCGGGACCATCGGCTTCATAGGTAAGGTCACTACCCACTAGGCCAGACAGGTCGTCATTACCCTGAATATCCTGAGATTTTTTGGACGGTCGACACGATTTATCGTATGATGTACCTAGAGCATAATCTTACCTTCCCTTTCCAACATTTAGCTAACTTTTAGTGGTTAGTTGACGTTTTTAAAAAACCCCGATAAGGTGGTGGTACTAGTGCTTGACGTGCTATTGCCCAATAGATGACACCCTGCTGTCACCTCTATTGACAATGAATTAAGTTTCAAGGTGACATGTACTGGGACCGCGTCGAGCACCAGTACCACCACCTTACTCGCCAAGTCCCCTCCGCAACCCTGACAAAGGACCAAAAATCCTGACTGCCCGGGGAAATCTTAACGTATGGCAACCCTACATGTGGAGTATCAGAAACTGTTTTACGATCGTTATAACCTTAGTAACTTTTAGTCGTTACCCAGAGATTAGAACGCTTTGTTGAGAGTTCTTTGAGAGTTGAGGTTGTTTATTTATTAAGAATCTTCTTTAGGTGTTTACGTGGTGAGCTATTAGATTGTAATATAATACCTAACCCTAAGTCATCTGATTCCGAAATTGAATTACCTTAGGGGTTACATATAAAAATCCTTTCTTAGGGGAATTCTACATTATACAATAAGGTAAACGTACTAGAGAGCTCGACATGCTAATGCCTAATAGATGACACCTTGCTGTCACCTATATTCACAATGACTTAAGTTTCAAGATGACATGTACTGGGACCGCGTCGAGCGCCCGTACGTTTACCTTATTACCCATATAACCATTCCAGTCGCAGAATCATCAAAGTGGTAACTAAATGTCAGATGTGTCGTAACAGAGTCCACACAATGTGTCTAGAATTGTTTCGAAACAAAGTGTCGTCGCCGTGTGTACACTTTTCCGTAACAAGGTGTCGACACATTTGTGTGCACTTTGCGTGCGGTTTGCGACTAAATCTGACAGCAAATGTCAATATAAAATATCTCTTGAAAACCAAGGTTTGTCAAACTACTATTAGTGTCTCGTGTGCTCGTAATTCTAGTAAGTCATCATGGGCAATGCAAATGATAATAATCGACCGAAACCATATAAACACCCAACACCCGTCAACCTTTTACAGAAAAGTTTTTAAAGAAATGCAATAAGCTACTTAGGTCAGGCAACGAATGCTCCAAAAGTTGTAGAGGGAAATGCTCGGAACACAATTTTTGACTCCGTAACTCGGTTTGACAAGTTAGGAGGTGAACATATCAAAAGTCCCCGGCCGTAGCCCTTGAGCGGGGGGGAGAGAGGGGGCTTTGAAGGTCCCATTTTCCGGTTTTTCGATTATATCTCGGAAACTATGCATCTCAGCGACATGGCCACTTATACAAAATGAAAGTTAATTTAATTTGTTACAAGTTTCAGTCAATTTTTTCGATATGTTGAATAGTTTTTGAGATATCCGCTCTTGAAAGTTTATTTAGGGCTCTCAATTTTATCTTGATATATCTATATCAGTGAAGGTGCTAGGCCGTGTTTGGTATCGTTTTCGTATAAATCTGGGGTGCTGAATCCATTTAAGGTATCACATTGACACCATTCCACAAAATAAAAAAAAATCTTTTTAGGGTTCCGTACCTCAAAAGGAAAAAACGGAACCCTTATAGGATCACTCGTGCGTCTGTATGTATGTCCGTCTGAATACACAAAATAGTTCTTTACCTATAGATGACAGGAAAACCTATTAGAAATGTGCAGTCAAGCGCGAGTCGGACTTAATGTACGGAACCCTTAATACGCGAGTCCGACTCGCACTTGGCCGGTTTTTTTGAAACTCCTCTTGACGCTTAACCGCTGAACCGATTTCGTTCAAATTTGGTATAGAAATAGTTTGCGTCCCGGAACAGGACATAGGATAGATCTTATAACCAAAATCATCTTTTGAAGGTGTGAAAAGTGGCGTGGAAATTTGTACGGGAAATCAATAACCGCTGAACCGATTTATATGAAATTTGGGATGGTCTACATCTTTGATTTAGTTAAAAATGATAAAAAAACATGACTTCAAATCTAAACTTAAACAGTATTAACTTCAAGAAGTCAATTCTGAATTCCCCCCTACACCTCATTTCACACCTTTAAAGGATGATTTTTGAGATAACTTATTATGTCCTGTCTCGGGACTCAAAATATATGTGTACCAAATTTAAATTAAAACTGTTCAGCAGTTTAAGCGTGAAGAGGAGTTTAAAAGAAAGTATTTTAATAAGTTTTTACTTCGGAATGGTGTCAATGTGATACCTTAACTAAATTTGGTACTGCGAATTTATACGAAAACGATACCAAACATGGCCTCGTAGCTTTACTGTTGTAGAAGTCAAAATAAAATTGAGAGCCCTAAATTCTTATTACTTGGCCAAACTTGTGTAGAAGGAAAAGGTAAAATAAAAGTCTTCGGCAGGAATATAAGACACAAATATTTTTTTTGCGTTACTATTTCAATCATCAAATATAAACATACCTTAATTATATTATTCTAGTGAGATCCTCATAGATAAACAAAAACATTTACTTAAAAAATTACAAGGTCGAAATGTCACGGAACTTGTGAGAGTAATATGTGAAAAATAAAAACTTTTATGACAAAAAAATCTGGACACAATTTAAGAATCACCCAATTGCGTCGAGGAATCATCTGTATTTTTGCTTGTTTCATTAGCTCCTCGCTTCTTTTTTGTCCTTTGTATTCTGTAGCAATTTGTTAGATCTGAAAATAAAGATAACTTGCGTCGTCACGGATGTCGATTTATAGGTTTTAGGGAGTGCAGAATTCGAAAACGATGATCATTTTATAATCCAAGATGGCGGCTACGTATTTTGTCATAAAAGTCGTCATGAATATCGTTTTATAGTTATAGGAAGTGCCGATTTCGAAAATGATGACCAGTTTGGAATCCAAGATAACTGCCGTGCACTTTGTCATAAAAGTCGTCATGGATATCGTTTTATAGGTTTTAGGGAGTGCAGAATTCGAAAATGATGACCATTTTGGATTCCAAGATGTCTGCCGTGCATTTTGTCATATAAGCCGTCATGGATGTTGATTTATAGGTGTTAGGAAGAGTAGAATTCGAAAATGATGACCATGACCAACGTACACGGCAGACATCTTATATTCTAAAACGGTCATAATTTTCGAATTCTGCACACCCTAAAACCTATACATATAGTAGTTCGCCCCGAACTGTGAACTCGCGGTTCGCCAAACAGATCAATTAAATGCAGTGCTACTTAGTCTGAGATGGGCATTTCATAATTGATTCCTGATTCCACGATTACTTGAAATTACTTTGTAATCTGATTACCGATTCCTAGATTACTTTGTAATCTAACAATACCGAATTCCAGTACAATTCCATTTGAGGAATCAGGAATCAATTTTTCGAATACTACAATTACTAGTAATAGAAATCAATGTCGATTCTTCATTAGGCACAGGAATATAAATTACTTGATTCCTTTCAGATTACATTTCGTACTACTACATAAGTACTATCAAAAGTACATTTCGATAGTAGATATAGATGTTGTTGACTTACTAGGATGCATCTACCGATACCTTATTTGAAACAGGTGTGCAGATTTCGAAATTGATGACCGTGACCAATAAAACGACATCCATGACGACTTTTAACATAGTGCATGGCAGCCATCTTGGATTCCAAAATAGTTATTATTTTCGAAATCTGCGCTCCCTAAAACCTATGAAACGGCAGCCATAACGACTTTTATGACATACTGCATGGCCGCCATTTTGGATTCCAAAATGGTCATCATTTTCGAAATCTGCGCCCCCTAAAACCTATAAAACGACATCCATGACGACTTTTATGACATAGTGCATAGCCGCCATTTTGGATTTCAAAATGGTCATCATTTTCGAAATCGGGGCCCCCTAAAACCTATAAAACGACATCCATGACGACTTTTATGACATAGTGCATGGCCGCCATCTTGGAATCCAATATGGTCATCATTTTCGAAATCTGCGCCCCCTGAAACCTATAAAACGACACCCATGACCACTTTTATGGCATAGTGCATGGCCGCCATTTTGGATTCCAAAATGGTCATCATTTTCAAAATTGGGGCCCCGTATAACGTATAAAACGACATACATGACGACTTTTATGACACAGTGCATGGCCGCCATTTCGGATTCCAAAATGGTCATTATTTTCGAAATCGGCACTCTCTAAAACCTATAAATCGACACCCATCTCGACTTTTATGACAAAGTGTTTTGCTACCATCTGCATGCAAGACATTTCTATTATTTTTACGTACAAAAATGGCCCCCTGTCAACTTTCAATCGAGATTTAATCGATAATTTATTCGATTAATATTCAGATTAATTCAATTTCAATCTATGTTAGTCAGTAAGTGTCGACTAAACTAATCGCGATTAAAATTTGAGAATTAACTTTTTTTATTCCATTAATTAGTCGAATAAACAGTTAATCGATTAATGCCCATCTCTGACCACGGCATTTTTACACTTTGAGAATATCTGAAAACAAATCAACACAAGGAGCTATTTTGCAAATCCAGTAACATACCAGTAACTTTGTTATTACTTTTGACAGCGCGTGTCATGTGTCAACACAGAGTCGACACAATGTCGAAATATTGCGACTACTTTGTGACTGCAATATTTCACAGCAACCCTTTATAGTGCAGCGGTCTCAAAAAAGACCACCTTGTAACACCATCTTTTTGTATTTTTTTCTTGTACAAAATTTTTAGGACTATATGATGGCAATGAGGCTTGAATTGAGGATTTTTTTCAGTCTTGTCCGTTAAAGGGTTAAACCATATTTATACATCATAATTAACAAGTTTCGTAGTATGTAAAGCGTTATTTCTGTTATTTAAGTATAGTATACGCATCGAAGTACTAAAAATGCTTCAAATCATAGTCTAATAAAACATGGTCTTCCATTCCCAGAGTGACACGGGCCTACGTCACAACAACATGGCCGCTATATATAACGCTATCGCATATTATCATATAGCGCTGTCGCATGATGACGTAGGCCCGTGTCAGTTAGGTGACCTAGAAAAGACGGGAATGGAGTACCAGGCGGAGTATATTATTATACCATGGCTTCAAATAATATAGTTGTGAACACAGGCACTGAGAGAGAGCAAATCACTCGAGCAGTTTAATTCCCCATAATAATTTAAGTCCTATTGTAATATAAATGCAAAAAATATATAATTACGTCTTGTAATCCGTTTTAGAGATGGCGTATTAATGTCACGTATTTTTATTCAACTATTTTTCCATCTGACAGTTTCCATTTGACAGGAACAAAATGAACGAATGATTTTGGCATAAAGTAGTCGCAAACTCGTAACAATGTGTGCACACGGCGACCACACTTTATGTCACTTTGTGCCATGTGTCGACCCTTCCCCATTTCTGGTAACTGTGTCGACACGGCGACGACTCTGCGACTGGAATTGTGACCGAAACAGACGGTTTAGACACAAGATGTGTCTACACCGCGTCGTAACGGCGACTGGAAATGGTTGTATGGGTAGATTTAAGAATATATGCTAGGTTCAATAGTTTAGGCTCTGCGTTGTCTATCAATATATGTGACGAGATTGTTTTTTATTCAGGATGTACAGCTCAGTATGGACAAGACGAAGGCTAAAAGAAATAATAGCTGATCATAAAACCTACCGATTCGATCTTATTAAATTTCGCTGAAAATGCCCTTTATGAATGCCCTTCTTTTGATTCGTAAGTACTGAACGCGACACCTTGTATACCTATATTATGTATACCTACCTCTATGTAGATGTGGATTTACTGTATAATCAAATCACATTATCAATATTATCTACAATTATGCTTCTGCTTCTCTGCATAAACTACAAAGACGGTCTACAGGAGCGTTATTCAGATATATCATCTTGTTATGATTTTGAACTGGTTTTGATACGACATTGATGATGTCTCGTGACTGGTGCATATCTCACGCACGACTTTCACTTCATTTCGCATGGACCAATCAGTGTGAGCGATCTTCAAGATTGTATCAAAATAAGATCAAAACCGAATCAAGTGTTACATCCATGGTATAATAATATACTCCGCCTGGTACTCGCTTCCGACCACGTGACTGACCCAAGCCTACGTCATCATGCGACAGCGCTATATGATAACAAAACTGATAATATGCGATAGCGCTATATAAAGTGGCAATGTTATTGTGACGTAGGCTTGTGTCACTCTGGGAAGAGAAGACCATGTTTTATTAGACTATGTGTTACATCTGAATAGGGCTCATGGTCTGTAGACCTTGCTACGAACTTGCTACGAGCACAAACTACGATCGTAGCACATCCTTTGACGTTTGTTTGTGCTACGAATTGAAATAGCGAATTGTTACCAGTTGTTGCCTCAACAAGATTTGTTTATTTTCAATTGAAGACTGACTTCTCAATATGAGATTTTGCCAATAATATATTAGACCGTAAGCCTCGCCTCGCCTTGTTGTGGTGAAAAGAGCTTTCCACATCTTCCTGAATTTAGTAGCTTGTTCACAGACACAGATGTTACTAGAAAGTTAGTACTTCAGTACCTTGTTTAAGCCCACAGAAACCAAAGTTACAAATTGTTTCGCTAAATGGATGTATATTAAATTATCAGACGGCTTAATAAGCTCGTTTTGATACGTCTACAAAGTTTGTAACTTGTTGCCAGGCACCATGTGGATTGTGGATAGGGTTGACATATGTTATAAAAAAAATGGAATATCCTGTAAAAATTCCGACATTAAATAAATAAATATTATAGGACATTTTACACATATTGCCTAAGTCCCGCAGAAAGCAGAATAAGGCGTGTTGTGGGTACGTAGACAACGATATATATAATATATACATACCTACATATTTTATAAATGTACTTAGAAAACACCCATGACTCAGGGACATATATCTATGCCCATGAAACGAATGAATGTCCTTGCCAGGATTTGAACCCGGGACCATCGGCTTCATAGGTAAGGTCACTACCCACTAGGCCAGACAGGTCGTCATTACCCTGAATATCCTGAGATTTTTTGGACGGTCGACACGATTTATCGTATGATGTACCTAGAGCATAATCTTACCTTCCCTTTCCAACATTTAGCTAACTTTTAGTGGTTAGTTGACGTTTTTAAAAAACCCCGATAAGGTGGTGGTACTAGTGCTTGACGTGCTATTGCCCAATAGATGACACCCTGCTGTCACCTCTATTGACAATGAATTAAGTTTCAAGGTGACATGTACTGGGACCGCGTCGAGCACCAGTACCACCACCTTACTCGCCAAGTCCCCTCCGCAACCCTGACAAAGGACCAAAAATCCTGACTGCCCGGGGAAATCTTAACGTATGGCAACCCTACATGTGGAGTATCAGAAACTGTTTTACGATCGTTATAACCTTAGTAACTTTTAGTCGTTACCCAGAGATTAGAACGCTTTGTTGAGAGTTCTTTGAGAGTTGAGGTTGTTTATTTATTAAGAATCTTCTTTAGGTGTTTACGTGGTGAGCTATTAGATTGTAATATAATACCTAACCCTAAGTCATCTGATTCCGAAATTGAATTACCTTAGGGGTTACATATAAAAATCCTTTCTTAGGGGAATTCTACATTATACAATAAGGTAAACGTACTAGAGAGCTCGACATGCTAATGCCTAATAGATGACACCTTGCTGTCACCTATATTCACAATGACTTAAGTTTCAAGATGACATGTACTGGGACCGCGTCGAGCGCCCGTACGTTTACCTTATTACCCATATAACCATTCCAGTCGCAGAATCATCAAAGTGGTAACTAAATGTCAGATGTGTCGTAACAGAGTCCACACAATGTGTCTAGAATTGTTTCGAAACAAAGTGTCGTCGCCGTGTGTACACTTTTCCGTAACAAGGTGTCGACACATTTGTGTGCACTTTGCGTGCGGTTTGCGACTAAATCTGACAGCAAATGTCAATATAAAATATCTCTTGAAAACCAAGGTTTGTCAAACTACTATTAGTGTCTCGTGTGCTCGTAATTCTAGTAAGTCATCATGGGCAATGCAAATGATAATAATCGACCGAAACCATATAAACACCCAACACCCGTCAACCTTTTACAGAAAAGTTTTTAAAGAAATGCAATAAGCTACTTAGGTCAGGCAACGAATGCTCCAAAAGTTGTAGAGGGAAATGCTCGGAACACAATTTTTGACTCCGTAACTCGGTTTGACAAGTTAGGAGGTGAACATATCAAAAGTCCCCGGCCGTAGCCCTTGAGCGGGGGGGAGAGAGGGGGCTTTGAAGGTCCCATTTTCCGGTTTTTCGATTATATCTCGGAAACTATGCATCTCAGCGACATGGCCACTTATACAAAATGAAAGTTAATTTAATTTGTTACAAGTTTCAGTCAATTTTTTCGATATGTTGAATAGTTTTTGAGATATCCGCTCTTGAAAGTTTATTTAGGGCTCTCAATTTTATCTTGATATATCTATATCAGTGAAGGTGCTAGGCCGTGTTTGGTATCGTTTTCGTATAAATCTGGGGTGCTGAATCCATTTAAGGTATCACATTGACACCATTCCACAAAATAAAAAAAAATCTTTTTAGGGTTCCGTACCTCAAAAGGAAAAAACGGAACCCTTATAGGATCACTCGTGCGTCTGTATGTATGTCCGTCTGAATACACAAAATAGTTCTTTACCTATAGATGACAGGAAAACCTATTAGAAATGTGCAGTCAAGCGCGAGTCGGACTTAATGTACGGAACCCTTAATACGCGAGTCCGACTCGCACTTGGCCGGTTTTTTTGAAACTCCTCTTGACGCTTAACCGCTGAACCGATTTCGTTCAAATTTGGTATAGAAATAGTTTGCGTCCCGGAACAGGACATAGGATAGATCTTATAACCAAAATCATCTTTTGAAGGTGTGAAAAGTGGCGTGGAAATTTGTACGGGAAATCAATAACCGCTGAACCGATTTATATGAAATTTGGGATGGTCTACATCTTTGATTTAGTTAAAAATGATAAAAAAACATGACTTCAAATCTAAACTTAAACAGTATTAACTTCAAGAAGTCAATTCTGAATTCCCCCCTACACCTCATTTCACACCTTTAAAGGATGATTTTTGAGATAACTTATTATGTCCTGTCTCGGGACTCAAAATATATGTGTACCAAATTTAAATTAAAACTGTTCAGCAGTTTAAGCGTGAAGAGGAGTTTAAAAGAAAGTATTTTAATAAGTTTTTACTTCGGAATGGTGTCAATGTGATACCTTAACTAAATTTGGTACTGCGAATTTATACGAAAACGATACCAAACATGGCCTCGTAGCTTTACTGTTGTAGAAGTCAAAATAAAATTGAGAGCCCTAAATTCTTATTACTTGGCCAAACTTGTGTAGAAGGAAAAGGTAAAATAAAAGTCTTCGGCAGGAATATAAGACACAAATATTTTTTTTGCGTTACTATTTCAATCATCAAATATAAACATACCTTAATTATATTATTCTAGTGAGATCCTCATAGATAAACAAAAACATTTACTTAAAAAATTACAAGGTCGAAATGTCACGGAACTTGTGAGAGTAATATGTGAAAAATAAAAACTTTTATGACAAAAAAATCTGGACACAATTTAAGAATCACCCAATTGCGTCGAGGAATCATCTGTATTTTTGCTTGTTTCATTAGCTCCTCGCTTCTTTTTTGTCCTTTGTATTCTGTAGCAATTTGTTAGATCTGAAAATAAAGATAACTTGCGTCGTCACGGATGTCGATTTATAGGTTTTAGGGAGTGCAGAATTCGAAAACGATGATCATTTTATAATCCAAGATGGCGGCTACGTATTTTGTCATAAAAGTCGTCATGAATATCGTTTTATAGTTATAGGAAGTGCCGATTTCGAAAATGATGACCAGTTTGGAATCCAAGATAACTGCCGTGCACTTTGTCATAAAAGTCGTCATGGATATCGTTTTATAGGTTTTAGGGAGTGCAGAATTCGAAAATGATGACCATTTTGGATTCCAAGATGTCTGCCGTGCATTTTGTCATATAAGCCGTCATGGATGTTGATTTATAGGTGTTAGGAAGAGTAGAATTCGAAAATGATGACCATGACCAACGTACACGGCAGACATCTTATATTCTAAAACGGTCATAATTTTCGAATTCTGCACACCCTAAAACCTATACATATAGTAGTTCGCCCCGAACTGTGAACTCGCGGTTCGCCAAACAGATCAATTAAATGCAGTGCTACTTAGTCTGAGATGGGCATTTCATAATTGATTCCTGATTCCACGATTACTTGAAATTACTTTGTAATCTGATTACCGATTCCTAGATTACTTTGTAATCTAACAATACCGAATTCCAGTACAATTCCATTTGAGGAATCAGGAATCAATTTTTCGAATACTACAATTACTAGTAATAGAAATCAATGTCGATTCTTCATTAGGCACAGGAATATAAATTACTTGATTCCTTTCAGATTACATTTCGTACTACTACATAAGTACTATCAAAAGTACATTTCGATAGTAGATATAGATGTTGTTGACTTACTAGGATGCATCTACCGATACCTTATTTGAAACAGGTGTGCAGATTTCGAAATTGATGACCGTGACCAATAAAACGACATCCATGACGACTTTTAACATAGTGCATGGCAGCCATCTTGGATTCCAAAATAGTTATTATTTTCGAAATCTGCGCTCCCTAAAACCTATGAAACGGCAGCCATAACGACTTTTATGACATACTGCATGGCCGCCATTTTGGATTCCAAAATGGTCATCATTTTCGAAATCTGCGCCCCCTAAAACCTATAAAACGACATCCATGACGACTTTTATGACATAGTGCATAGCCGCCATTTTGGATTTCAAAATGGTCATCATTTTCGAAATCGGGGCCCCCTAAAACCTATAAAACGACATCCATGACGACTTTTATGACATAGTGCATGGCCGCCATCTTGGAATCCAATATGGTCATCATTTTCGAAATCTGCGCCCCCTGAAACCTATAAAACGACACCCATGACCACTTTTATGGCATAGTGCATGGCCGCCATTTTGGATTCCAAAATGGTCATCATTTTCAAAATTGGGGCCCCGTATAACGTATAAAACGACATACATGACGACTTTTATGACACAGTGCATGGCCGCCATTTCGGATTCCAAAATGGTCATTATTTTCGAAATCGGCACTCTCTAAAACCTATAAATCGACACCCATCTCGACTTTTATGACAAAGTGTTTTGCTACCATCTGCATGCAAGACATTTCTATTATTTTTACGTACAAAAATGGCCCCCTGTCAACTTTCAATCGAGATTTAATCGATAATTTATTCGATTAATATTCAGATTAATTCAATTTCAATCTATGTTAGTCAGTAAGTGTCGACTAAACTAATCGCGATTAAAATTTGAGAATTAACTTTTTTTATTCCATTAATTAGTCGAATAAACAGTTAATCGATTAATGCCCATCTCTGACCACGGCATTTTTACACTTTGAGAATATCTGAAAACAAATCAACACAAGGAGCTATTTTGCAAATCCAGTAACATACCAGTAACTTTGTTATTACTTTTGACAGCGCGTGTCATGTGTCAACACAGAGTCGACACAATGTCGAAATATTGCGACTACTTTGTGACTGCAATATTTCACAGCAACCCTTTATAGTGCAGCGGTCTCAAAAAAGACCACCTTGTAACACCATCTTTTTGTATTTTTTTCTTGTACAAAATTTTTAGGACTATATGATGGCAATGAGGCTTGAATTGAGGATTTTTTTCAGTCTTGTCCGTTAAAGGGTTAAACCATATTTATACATCATAATTAACAAGTTTCGTAGTATGTAAAGCGTTATTTCTGTTATTTAAGTATAGTATACGCATCGAAGTACTAAAAATGCTTCAAATCATAGTCTAATAAAACATGGTCTTCCATTCCCAGAGTGACACGGGCCTACGTCACAACAACATGGCCGCTATATATAACGCTATCGCATATTATCATATAGCGCTGTCGCATGATGACGTAGGCCCGTGTCAGTTAGGTGACCTAGAAAAGACGGGAATGGAGTACCAGGCGGAGTATATTATTATACCATGGCTTCAAATAATATAGTTGTGAACACAGGCACTGAGAGAGAGCAAATCACTCGAGCAGTTTAATTCCCCATAATAATTTAAGTCCTATTGTAATATAAATGCAAAAAATATATAATTACGTCTTGTAATCCGTTTTAGAGATGGCGTATTAATGTCACGTATTTTTATTCAACTATTTTTCCATCTGACAGTTTCCATTTGACAGGAACAAAATGAACGAATGATTTTGGCATAAAGTAGTCGCAAACTCGTAACAATGTGTGCACACGGCGACCACACTTTATGTCACTTTGTGCCATGTGTCGACCCTTCCCCATTTCTGGTAACTGTGTCGACACGGCGACGACTCTGCGACTGGAATTGTGACCGAAACAGACGGTTTAGACACAAGATGTGTCTACACCGCGTCGTAACGGCGACTGGAAATGGTTGTATGGGTAGATTTAAGAATATATGCTAGGTTCAATAGTTTAGGCTCTGCGTTGTCTATCAATATATGTGACGAGATTGTTTTTTATTCAGGATGTACAGCTCAGTATGGACAAGACGAAGGCTAAAAGAAATAATAGCTGATCATAAAACCTACCGATTCGATCTTATTAAATTTCGCTGAAAATGCCCTTTATGAATGCCCTTCTTTTGATTCGTAAGTACTGAACGCGACACCTTGTATACCTATATTATGTATACCTACCTCTATGTAGATGTGGATTTACTGTATAATCAAATCACATTATCAATATTATCTACAATTATGCTTCTGCTTCTCTGCATAAACTACAAAGACGGTCTACAGGAGCGTTATTCAGATATATCATCTTGTTATGATTTTGAACTGGTTTTGATACGACATTGATGATGTCTCGTGACTGGTGCATATCTCACGCACGACTTTCACTTCATTTCGCATGGACCAATCAGTGTGAGCGATCTTCAAGATTGTATCAAAATAAGATCAAAACCGAATCAAGTGTTACATCCATGGTATAATAATATACTCCGCCTGGTACTCGCTTCCGACCACGTGACTGACCCAAGCCTACGTCATCATGCGACAGCGCTATATGATAACAAAACTGATAATATGCGATAGCGCTATATAAAGTGGCAATGTTATTGTGACGTAGGCTTGTGTCACTCTGGGAAGAGAAGACCATGTTTTATTAGACTATGTGTTACATCTGAATAGGGCTCATGGTCTGTAGACCTTGCTACGAACTTGCTACGAGCACAAACTACGATCGTAGCACATCCTTTGACGTTTGTTTGTGCTACGAATTGAAATAGCGAATTGTTACCAGTTGTTGCCTCAACAAGATTTGTTTATTTTCAATTGAAGACTGACTTCTCAATATGAGATTTTGCCAATAATATATTAGACCGTAAGCCCGTAAAGATAAGGTACACTTTTATATAAAAACATTACCGCGGAGAGAAATTTTGAATATTACGGTAGTAACGTTTAAGTATGCTTATTCCCTTTATGCTTAGCCTGAATGAGCTATATGCGACACGCATAAAGGAATATGGCTACAAAACAGTCTAGCATTTTCTTGCATTTTAGCTTTGCGCAAAATCACCAACATTTACATAACATAGGTGCGGTTCTCAATATTTTGTCAGCTCTTGACATGCTAACGTTATATTTTTTGTCTCTTTAATGTTGACATTGATTGATGGTATATTTTACAAATGTGAAAACAGAATAGCCCGAAAATACGTTATATTTTTTAACTGCGGGATATTGTTGATAAGATAAAAAACATTTGGATTTGTGTACCAAAGCCAAGGGAGAAAATTTTGAAAATAATACGTTGTGTTTTAGTTAAATAATTAATATTAATTTTATGTTAACGGCCTCCTAGCCTAGTTGGTAGTGATCCAGGGTTCGAATCCTGGTAAGGGCATTTATTTGTGTGTTCATCACAAATATTTGTTCTTGAGTTATGGATGTTTTCTATGTATGTAAGTATTTGTATATTTGTGTATATATCGTCGTCTAGTACCCACAACACAAGCCTTATTGAGCTTACTGTGGGATTAGGCCGATCTGTGTAAAATTGTCCTATAATATTTATTTATTTATTTTATTCTCAAAAGGACGTGGAATAATATTCCATTTTTTTGTCAACGTATAAATTATTAGGCAGTTATAGAAATAACAAAAGGAGTTCAAGATTTATACCTACCTGAAGGGGACTAATAGCAATGAAAAAAAAAGATATTATCATTTTTATTAGTTTATTTCTTTCCCAGTTTCACATATCTTCTTAACCTTTATAATTAATAATATGTCAATATCTACGTATTATACGAAAAATATATGTACATACATTTCGTTTTATTTACACTTTATTATCTGAGTAAGTATTATATTCGACCAAATAATTTAGGTATATAATATGCTTAGGTTATTCTTTGAGAAGATTATATTTACATCACAGTATTATTTTAAAAAAAGCTATCAAATGTAATTTAATTAGGCATTGATAAATACTTATATATTTATTGATACAAAAGTTTTAATAATAATTTCATGCTTTTTAGGGTGTAGGTACTGTAGGTACCTCGAGTGTGAATATATATAAATATGGTTATTGAACATATATTTTGTATTTATAATATCATACGTCATTAGATCGACAGATTAATTACAAGTACAGCGAGCTGCAAAATTGCATGGACACATTATGAATGGAATTCATTATTAAAGTGGCCATGTACTTTTGCAGCTGGGTGTACATAGTGACATTGGTGACAGATACCCCAAGGTAAATCCAGCATCAAATAATTGGCGAATCTCGAAGCGGTCATCTATATATATTGCATACCTAGTTGCATCTGTTACCCTATAGGCCAGTCAAATTAGATTTTTTCCGGGAATTAATTCCCAGTAAGCTGGAAATTGTCTTAATACCTTCATTTGGTTCTAAATTAGTGTAATCCGAGTTTGCTCTATTCCAGGAGTTGTGAAAACATTTTTGGTCTTTTTCAGTTTTTTGCTTGTAGTCCGACGGACAATTTGCACTAATCATGATAAAAATTGACATCTGAGGATTCGAAAAATACCGTAATATGAATTCGTAGTCAAAGATTGTAAAAAATGGCCGCCACTCTGAATTTTATTTTGGTATAATATTTTCACCAGTGTCTGATCCACAACAACCTTACTGGTAGTGACATTGTAATTGATTTCCTTCTATATCGAGTGGTTTTGTCAATCTAAGGTAAAATGTATCTCCCAAGGCCCCCAAAATGTATTCACACCTCCTGGGATGGAGCAAACTCGGATTATACGCATTTATGAAGCCACCAAATGAAGGCATTAGAATGATTTCCAGCTTGCTGAGAATTAATTCCTCAAAACGCTTTTTAGGGTTCCGTACCCAAAGGGTAAAACGGGACCCTATTACTAAGACTCCGCTGTCCGTCCGTCCGTCCGTCTGTCACCAGGCTGTATCTCATGAACCGTGATAGTCAGATAGTTGAAATTTTCACAGATGATGTATTTCTGTTGCCGCTATAACAACAAATAGGTACTAAAAAGGACGGAACCCTCGGTGGGCAAGTTCGACTCGCACTTGTCCGGTTTTTTGGATCGAATTTGACTGGCCTAATAGGATTATTCCTGGATATGTTGTATATCTTTGCACCAGCACAAATCTGGCAAAGCATTTTTACTAGTGCATTTTTTTTATTGGCTGATATTTTCATATCCGATCAACAAAATATTCGAAATTAATCCATCTCTAGCTGATGTCTGAAAAATAAGATCTATATCAAATGGCATGGTAAAAAGTTTGTAAAAACTAGATTAAAACGCTTATCCACTCTAACCGTAGAGCTATATATTAGGGCCATTCCATCTGAAATCGACAAATCGGAATTAAAAAGTGTGCTGCATGCCGATTTTAATAAAAAAAATAGCCTTCGAATCCTTCACTTTTTGGAGCTTTCGGGTAAAATTGATTGTTTATTTACTATGCCTACTCGTAAAACATTAAGTAAATATAACAGAACACATTTTTTAATTCTGATATACGTTCAATTAGGCTTATCACTGCAATATTACATTAACATTTTTATGATAGGTACCTGATCTATATACATACATATACTTATATATAACTTATAATTTAAATACACTTTTTCCTTTTGAGTCAAGGTAAGTAATAGGTAATAGCAATGATAATAGATTAGTCGTTGACATTTATATAATTTTAAGTTGTATAAGTTGATTGACAAATTAACTCATAGTTCTTTCGCGACAAGAGGAACTTAACTACAACAGACACATACGAGTAGTTTTATAACAAGCACAAACCTGCCTTATGATAAACTTTACTTTGCACATTCATTTACATTTTAAAGCCAACCGTCACTATGTTTGGTCGACCAATCAGCTTACGCGTAGAGATCTTGCGGGGTGAGGTAAGATCGCGAGGGGTGGGCGCGTCATATCCACGTGCGTTCGACTTCAGTCGTCGCTCGCTCGCCTGGCGCGGCGGACGCGCGACGCCGTTGTCAGGTGGACATCACCATTGTATTGTTGTACGTGCTGTGCATCGACATTCTGAGCGTACCTGTGGGAAGAGAAAGAAATTGAGAAATGGGTCTCCGTTCCAAATTAATCTGTAATAGGCCCCTGGTACTTTATTAGGGCTCATACGTAAAAATACTAAAAATTGTATAGAAAATGATACGGTGCAAAACATGATTTCACTAATGGGCATTAAAATCTTACAGCTATTTATGATACATTGTAATAATTTATCATAAACACAATAAATATAGGTAGAACAACAAAAACATACTCATGCAAATGATGCTGTGCGTGCATCGTAATTTGCGTACAAATAACATACACGAACAAAAATAAATACGGAACCCTAAAAAGCATGGAAATAATGACGTCTCGCCCTCACGTCACGTTTCAAATATGTTAATGCTGTACCTACATGGTAATCTACTTCTGATGAAAATAAAATAATCTTATTCAGGCTTTTCGTGACTTCATTTTCGGGCCCGCCCCGAGTCAGGGCGCCACACCTATTTCCTTAAATCTCATATCTGGGGCCTATTGCATAATAAAATACAAGCTAATTAGTGATTTTGTATGTAAATTCACTAATAGTATTACCTAGCTTGTATTTTATTATGCAATAGGTCTCTGGTGCCATTGTCATTAATCTTATTATAGATAGGGAACTGATATCTAGACTTAGCGTTTCGCGTGGTTTACGTCAGGGCGTCAAATATCTGTCTATCTATTATATACTATCTGAATGTCATATTTCATCGCTGTTATATGTAGGTATATTGTTAATTGCAGGTAGTTTATAATTAAATAATTATCTGCAGAGGTGTCAAGTGTTCCTGCAGATGACTATAATTGCATATTCTCATTCTGATAATTACAGGCCGCGTAGCCAAGATGCTAATCGCTTACGCTCCGTAGCGTTCGAAACGCAACTATCACTGTCGCACTAATAAGGAAGAGTGATATAGCCGGTTTAGACTCGCGCCTCGCGGCTCGGCTCGCGGCGCGTCTAGTGGCTCGCCTCGACACACTCGCGTTCGGCTTGTCATTCGGTAATAAACCTTATGCCGTGCCGTTAGTGTTTAAATTATATTAGCTCGACGAGCTTACGAGCCACGAGACGAACCACGAGCCCACCGCTTACACTCGCGTCTCGTGGCGCGGCTAACGGCTCGTCTCGTGGCTGGCGTGAGAATGTAAATCGCTTGATAGAGAGACATAGAGCTTTTCGTTGTCGAAGCGATAGCGATTGTAACCTTGGCTAGGCCGGCTGTACATTACATGAGTTGGTTTGTGTAAAGTAGCTAGTTACTTTAGCTATACAATTAATCTAGATATAACCAAAAGATAAGCTTGCAGATCTGACATTCCTTTTCGCAGTAGTTTTTTAGGAGCCGGAGTTAAAAATAAAAATTCTGATTTCCAAAAATGGATGAATGTAAATGTCTGAAGCGACAGTTAATTCAAGCGAGAATGAGCAAGCACAACTAACGTCAAATTAGCCTACCTACTGATGAAGGACTAAATAAATTCGAGGAAATAAATTTTAGAACAATTTTGAATTCAGGAAATAATTAATACTGGCACTGGTTTCAATATTCATTTGTTTTATTACGGATGAAATTGCCGTTCAAATTAAATACATGACACTGATAACTAATAGCCTGGCAAACCAATTTGTTAGTAGAAAAAAAGGCGCTAAATTCAAATGTTGTATAAGTCTATAAGAGATATACGGACCTAGGAACTACTGTAGTATGGCAAACCAGTTCGGTTAGTAGAAAAAGGGGCAAATTTAAAATCTCTTAGCGCAAAGATATCCGTCAAAGAGGTACTTAAGTCGATAAGAGATAAGTACCTCTTTGACGGATATCTTTGCGCTAAGAGATTTTAAATTTGCCCCTTTTTTCTACTAACCAAACTGGTTTGCCATACTACAGTAGTTCCTAGGTCCGAGTAATTTTTTGTAAATCGAAATTTTGTGAGCAATTCTCCCAAAAGTTATTAAGAAGTGAGTTTAATCTCGCAATATGTATTTTCGTTCTAATATCTTTAGAATACTGAACTTAATTATCCGCCTAAATGACGTAAGCTGTAGAGATAACTGACCCCCACGCAAACAAGTTTCTAAGTAGGTGGGCCAGTTATCTCTACAGCCTATTGTACACGCTGGATGATGTTTAAACGAGTTCAATAAAATTTCAACGAATCCAGTCTAGTAATCACCAGTAAATAATTTTATAATAATTGGTCTTATCCAGAATGAATGTCATCTATGATATATTTTTTTCACCACACCAGCTCGGAAAGGCTTACTTTGCACTTCAAAAACTGATAGCAAAGTTGCATTTTATTCACATGTGAGGTAAAGTAATCAAATGCAAATTTTTAGTTGTTTTCTTATGTTTGCTGGTAGAATTGACTTTTAAATGATGATTTTGGATCATAAATATTTAATAAGATTCATTTGGATTTGATTTTGTTTGATATTTTACATTCAGTATTTGCTTCGGGTTGGTGTGGTGAAAATTTTTGTGTTTCACTCGGGGGCAAATTTTGTTTAACCCTCGTGCTTTTAAAATTTTTAAAAATATTGTAAATTTTAGGAAAAATTGTGAAATTCATAATATTAATACTAGAAATAAACATAAGCTCGCAGTGCCCTTCACTCGGCTCCATAAAATTAAAAAAATCATTCATGGGTAATTGTGTAAGATTTTATAATAAGCTTCCAAACCATATTACTGAATTATCTATTAATAAATTTAAGAATTATGTAAAGCGTAAACTTATTTCTAAAGCTTATTATACCACACAAGACTACATGAATGATATTACAACGTGGGATTAATTGTTATTCGAAATGATTATTTATTTATTAGGTATATTTGATTATTGATGAGGAAATGGATATTCCGATGTAATACTATCTACTCCTTTTGTTACTTATGCTTTTTTTTGACATTTAGATTTTATTCTAGAAATTCTAGACTAGTATTTTTTTATACAATCTTTTTAATGTTTGAAGATCCTTTTGTGAAATTCTTAGTGTTAAATTTGATATGTATAATAATCCAATTTTATTATGGAATAATATTAACATCAATAAATTGCTCTGATAATTAGATTAAGATTAATTACGATTCATAAGAGCTTGTTGCTAGGCCTACATGAATAAAGTATATTTTTGATTTTTGATTTTTTGAAACCCTCGCAACGCTCAATATTCCATTTTTCGAACCACGAGCGTAGCGAGTGGTTCAATTTTGGAATCTTTCGCTTGCTAGGGTATCAATATTAGGACGAGCGGTTAAACAACAACTTTGCCCCCTTGTAAAACAAATAACTTTTAAATAGCTTGGGTAAATTCTAAGAACGAAAGTAGAATGTAGAATCGGGCCGGAATCGGGTTTTGACAGTTCGGCGGATGTCGTAGTAATGTAAGCCGCCATTAGGCCTCTCATATATATTATACTACTCTTTGGCCTGTACCCTATCACTCTGTATATTTATATGCATTGCCGGTTATTTAAAGTAATAGGTAAACGTATATAGTCTGGAAATCCCAATTTGTCAGTAAAAAAAATAAAGAAAATGTATACTCATCCCTTTCTTTTGGGTGCTAGTGCTATAGTTCGTTTTTTTATCATTAGAAAAAAAGGTAAACAATCTTGTCTTGTTATTGAAAAACACTTTTGAAAAATAAGTCACGGCAAATATGTAACAATTATGAATCATATACGATTATTTACATTATTTTGCTTTAATAAGTAATAGTTACTGATTTTTAAAAAGCGTTTTTCAATCAAAAGACACGTCAAGATCGCGTAGTCTTCTTCTAATGCTAAAAAAACGAATTATAGCGTAAGACAAAGACAGTATGATTCTCTATGTCTATTATGTTTGAAATGAGACAGTCCCTGGCTAAACTATATTTAAAAAGGTAGTGTGATTCTAAATGCCAGTATTATTTATTTATGATCCATACAAATAACACCAATAAATTACCAAATTACACCTCCTACTTGTGTATTTTGTGTGCATGCAGCAAATGAGGGGAGCCTGGCGGTTTTGTAGAGAATTTGGTCGTTTTTGTTGGTGGTGCCTTGAAGAATCTAGGCCAACCTACGAACAAGAATATACTGTTCGTAATTTCGTTTGTTAGGCTGGACTTACACTTATAAGTATTGATTATAATTATGCCATGAGAGCAATATATTATCATGACACCTTCCGTAACGTAAGTAAAAGGACCCCGGACCTAAAGTATGGAAAATGTGGTTTCAGTTAAATATCTTGAGATTTTGATATGTTATAGATTTCAGAGTCCTGAACAAAAGTGTAGGGGTGCTACCACTGTTTCCGAGTCCCTTTCAGAGTTTCGACTGATTTTGTACTAGATAACAAAGTATTAGTAGGTACCTTAAAGTTGAATATACATACGTTTGAAGTTGACATTACAGTCATTTTATCTTTCTTTAAATGGCCAGCTTATCGCAATATAGGTTCAATCTAATGTCAATTGTTTAAATAAATAGTTGGAAATTGAATCTTGTTAAAGTACTAATTAATACTTTGTTATCTAGTACAAAATCAGTCGAAACTCTGAAAGGGACTCGGAAACAGTGGTAGCACCCCTAGAGACTTGTATAGTACCTACTCTGAAATCTATAACATTATCAAAATCTCAAGATATTTAACTAAAATCACATTTTCCATACTTTAGGTCCGGGGTCCATTACAAGTGTAAAACCACCCTTATTAGGATCGTGCAAAAACAATCCGTTAAATTTAGAAGTTATGTTAGATTTAAACTAAGCATGCATTAAAAGCAAAATTTTAACTGTACAGGATTTATTTACAATTATTAGAGTAAGCTCAACGCAGATGGCGGACTGGTGAAAATATTCCATTGACAGATTTAAGGCGGCAGAATTTCGGCACTACTTTGAAATAAACTCGTATCTTGTTCTGTCAATCAAAAGAAAAATGGGGTATCTATGTACAGAATGCATACAGAGTTACTACCTTTCAACTTTGAGTAGCAGTGTGAGATACGAGATTTTATCAAAGTAGAGACGATTTCTAATTTGAAAGAAAAATGATAGCGTATTTTTTTTACATGTTGGCGTTTTTCTTGGCAGATGGTGAAAAATAACAAAGTAAACCATACAAAAATCTGTCAAAGGAAAGTTTCCCCCTTAGAGCCCTCTGTAATGAGCAGTTGCGGGTTCTTAACCTCAATGCAGACATTTTAATACATCTCTCGGGTTTGGTGTGTGTAGCACCGTAAACTTCCTCAGTTTTTCCTGATTTAAATAAAACAGTTATACTCTGCGAAACAGCTGTGTATATCTAGTTCAGTTAGCATAGAGAGACTCACGTTAGACCGGGTCGTGTCCGGGCCGGAGCTTCCGGCGCATCGTTTTCTATGGAAAGCATCACGTGATCGCCTGTCATCTCATAGAAAAGTAAGCGCCGGAAGCTCCGGCCAGCCGGCCTAGCCAAGGTTACAATCGCTATCGCTTCGACAACGAAAAGCATTATGTCTCTCTATCACTCTTCCATATTAGTGTGACAGTGACAGTTGCGTTTCGATCGCTACGGAGCGTAAGCGTTTCGCATCTTGGCTACGCGGCCTGTACACGGCCCGGTCTAACGTGAGTCATCCTTCATTAGGAATTAGGTATCTATATACCTGTTTTTAGAGAATCACTGTTCCAAGCCAAATTTGAGCAGGTTTGCGATATACTTGAATTAACAAGCGGGATATTTAATTCAACTAGTTCTAAAGTTGGACCAAACTAAGAATTTGCAATTGCAAAAGTGAAAGTTGTCAAGCGGACCCCAAGCTCCCATGAGCCGTGGCAAAATGCCGGGATAACGCGAGGAAGAAGAAAGGACAAAAAGTGAAAGTATCACCATAAAAGTCATATTTTTTATTATGACACTTTCAGACATTATCACGTCAAAATCTGGAGTTAGCTTGATCCGACTATCTGCCCGATTCGAACTTTAGGATACGTCAATTAATAGATCTAGAAACGATATGGATTTGATGTGTCAGTGTCAAAAGTGACGTTTTTGTTTGAAGAAACGTCACATTTGACACTGACATATCTAATCCATACCGTTTCTAGATCTTTTAATTGACGCATCTTAAAGTTCGAATCGGGCCGTATAGCCTGGGGCAAGGAAGGGGGTAAAAACGTACTTGTACCGTTTTTCCTGCTAGGCGAGAGGCTGTGTCCGGAGCGCTCGAGCCGGTCCGTGCCGAAGGCGCGGTGCCTGCGCAGCCCGCCCGGGCCCAACGTGCGGTAGCAGCGGAAGAACTGCTTGAAACCTCTACGGAATCTGTGGATGATTAAAAAAACGCACAGGTAAAACGCACATACTGGTAAACTAGATGGCAGCGTAAAGCGCCGTACATGTTGTGGTAGCTGGATTGTCAACGTTAGGTAAGGGTGGAATCACATCTGTCAGCATCGAGCCGCATTTTATATATGAGAAATTGCTCGTTAGTATGAACATACGTACGCATGCTTTCAGCTTTCCGATGCGTACGCATCTTCATACTAACGAGCTATTTCTCATATATAAAATGCGGCTCGATGCTGACAGATGTGATTCCACCCTAACGCTTACATACATAAAAAATATTTTATGGAGCCGTACAGCGCCATGTAAGTACTTAAAGCGACTGTAAATGTGCATACGCTCTTTATGAATAATTGTGGGTGAAGAATGGGTGTAGGTACATCAGCTGTCAAGTCGGAAACACAAATTTGTCTTAGATTTAGGTACTGCTTTAAACATCTTAAATTTTTGTTTAAATCAAAATTCATTAGGTCCTTTTTAATTACCTAAAATGTGTAAATTTTTTCATAGGTTTTTTTTAAAATATTGTGCCCATTAGAATACTTACCTACTGTAGATACTAGATCGTCTAAGGGGTCTGCTTTTAAATTTTTGCTCCTTTTGCAGGCCCTGTGATGTAACAAATAAGTACTTACTTTGAATTCATGCAGCAGTATATCATAGGGTTGAACATGGAGTTGCTCATCGCCAACCAATAGATGCCGAGGTACACCTCCTGGATATACTCCTGATTGGTCAGCTCCGGGTAATACGCCGTCACCACGAAGTACACGTGGAAGGGCAGCCAGCACACAGCGAAGATCAGCACTACTACTATCATCATCTTTACTACCTGGAAAAGGAAGTTCTGGTTATGAGAAAGTCGAGGAGAGAGAGATTCGAAGACGTTGAAAGGTAAGTAAGTTGAGTTACAGATGGATGCAACAGGCAAGGAGGCTATCCAAGTGACAATCGTTGAATAGAAAACGCCAATTGAAACTTAACTAATGTTAGGCCAATCAAATTAGATTATTTCCAGGAATTAATTCCCAGCAAGCTAGAATAGTACATTGTAGGAGAGGACGGAAAACCGCTAAAAGATGGACGAGTGCGTTTGATAATACGAGTCCATCTTTAGCGTTTCCGGCCGAGGCATTACATACTGCTTTTCACGACTACTGCGAGGAAATAAGAAAACATTTGCATAACTATAAGTACTAGCCCGCGATTTCTCTGATAGCAAATTACTAGCTACTGCCCGTGCTGTCTCTTGAATTTCGGTAGGCGTCAGCGTAAGAGTATCATTTTCTTCACTAGAAGAACTCATTTTTATAGCGAGCGTAATACGTGTTTCTTGTATTATTTAGTCAAACACAATTTACACTATCCAATTCAGTAAATATTTTCAGATCCCGCCTTTTTTACTTTTTTTATCACTTTAAAGAGGCGTTTTTTTGTTATTTGCTTCGAACCGACTCTAAACTTAGAAGCGTTTTTGCTAAAAAAAACCACAAACAGCTACAAAAGTAAAAAACGCCTTAAGCATGAACTGAATGGATAATTGCTAAAAAAAATGAACTGAATGGTTTTGACATTTCTATTTTTTTAAACAAGAAATTGGTCCTATAACCTAATTTTATTTTTGAAGGAAAAAGTTGCGCCAAAAAAGAACTTTTATTGATTTTTATGTTTTAAATGATACTCATTGCTGTAGCGAACCGTCACCAATGACAGATGATGATAACAATGAAACATTGTAGTAGTGGTGTGTCAGGTGCTACAGCTATTGCCTACTTTTCAGCTTGGTTTTAGACCATCTATTGCCACATTTCCGAACAGTGGCGTGAAAATCGTCTTAATACCTTCATTTGGTTCTAAATTAGTGTAATCCGAGTTTGCTTTATTCCAGGAGTTGTGGAAAAAAATTTACTCTTTTTCAGTTTTTTGTTTGTAGTTCAAAAACGGTACGTCCGACGGAAAATTTACTCTAATCATGATAAAAATTGACATCTGAGGATCCGAAAGATACCTTAATATGAGTTTGTAGTAAAAGATTGTAAAAAATGGCCGCCACTTTGAATTTCTTTTTTTTATAATCGTGTTAAAATCAGATTTTTTTTTCACCAGTGATCCACAACAACCTTGCTGGTAGTGACATTGTAATTGATGGTGGGTCCCTTCTACATCGAGTGGTTTTATCAATCCAAGGTAAAATGTATCTCCCAAGGCCCCCCAAAATTTATCCACACCTCTGGGAATTAATTCCTCAAAACGCTTTTTTTGGATCTAATTTGATTCTATGTATGGAAATAGTCACGTAAGTTTTCGTAGCATCTGTCATCCCGAAACATGCTTTTTGTTTGGCGTTTGTCGATGTACGATTGTTTTCTTGACTAGGCCCTCTGGAATCGAAGTCTCTGGAATTTAATGTTATTTGGATCACATTTTGAATATTTGGATAGCTTTACGCACCGCCACTTGCTCGCGTCAAACCATATGCAGGCAACGTGCGACTGCTCTTAAAAACAGATCCAAATGAAATCAAAATATAAGTTGTAAGTTCGAATACAGTTCAAGATATCATATAAATGGAAGATATCAAAAAATATTGAACATCTCGGGGCACTTTTTCTCCTATTAGGGCAAAATGAGCTCGTGATTCTGGGTAAAAATGACATGAAAAATCCTAACTAAAAAAGGGCAACATTTTTATGTTACGCGCATCTGTCACTTTATTCGGTGTCTGTCTCTGACCCTGTCATGTTGTCGCGTATGTTACACAAAGGTCAATGCCCGAGGGTCATGTCGCGATGACGTGAACGCTATTTTAAATCGGCACGTATTTAACCGGTCAACTAATTAATCGAATTTGAGTAGTTTAAAAAAAATAGAAATGGGTACTAAAATTAATAGATATGAGACAACATTTTAATGCCGTACAGCTTTTGTTTATTTTTAGGCAGGTACCAAGTAATTATTTGGCAACTGAATTTATTATATTGGAGACCATTTATGAAGCACATTTTAAAAAGAAAACGGCTATCTATTAATTAAAAAAATTGACTTTTTTATACAATATTTTGTTTGGTCACTACACGGTCAACCTAACACGCTCCTCCTCGCTTCGCTCGTCGTCGCACCAAATATATCTTTTGACTCTTGCAGAACACCGTGATAACTATTGAAATTAGTAATTAAAAATTTAAAGCCCTAATGGTTTAATGGCCATTAGGTGTTTCATGATTAGGAAAATCGACCATTGGTAAATAAATTTGTGGTGTTTTGTGGATTAGGAAATTTGTCAATTTAAAGTACTAGGTATGCATATGTTTAAATTTAAATTATTTAAAAATGGAGTATTTAACGCTTATGTATATAGGTATCTTAGGTATTCTGTATATGTACAAAATATATACACAACCAAATTTTATGATCGCTTTACAATATTAGTTGCCAACTTATTATTTTAGACGCCAACCTATCAATTCAAGTTCCCTATAATATTTTTGGGTGGCTTGATTTTGCTGCCAGTTTTCTAATAATATGATGCTTAAATTTGAGGCTAATATAAATTTATTGGCGCTAAAACATTAATGCACAGCCAAATTATATTATTATATGCCCAGTGAAAGTTCCTGTTTAATATTTTAGTTGCCCGGTTAATAATAAGCCTTTTAAATAATCTTTTAAAGCAAAAACATATCTTTTGTATTCCGTCTAGACTCACTGTCGATAAATAATCGTAGCAATCTTTTACGAATCTAGCGACCCTCGTCAAACACCATTTTGCTAGCCTATACCCGACTAAAAACAATAAACCAAAACTAAATCACACCAAAGTATTAAAATTTGCTATAAATTACACACAAAACGGCTACCTTCATCAAAAGCGGTCCTAAAACGCAAAGGACGCAAATTAAATAGGCACGTCGTATATAGTATTTTAGTGAGGATAACTTAGTTTACCCGAAAAAGTGGCGGGTGCTCGGTCGCAGTTACATGTAGGTAATATCACAGAATAAATAATAGTACTGCCGTACAGAAAGGAAACTTCCTACAAAACCGAAGTTTGACAGCGGTTCAGGGTCGAATCATGCTGTCGCTTTCTAATATATGGCACTATCCCTTTCGGCTATTTAGGGTTGTCAAAATTCAAGCCATTATCTTATCTGTGGTCGTGCACGCAAAGGGACGTCAAGTTGTGTCAACCCTAATAATTGCTCGGAGCAATGCTGAGCCGAGCGGAGCCGAGTTTGGCCGAAGTCACGAGTTTCGCACCCCTGCTAATATGTGATACGATATTCAGTACGCGGACTTCATAATGGCGACTTTCGTAATAAATAACAACCTGTGGCTGTTTCATTTTGTCTTGACCTGGCTAACTCGATTTGAAATTTAATCATTTGACTGAAAGTTATAATTCCAGTCACTCTAAAATAAAAATGATTGAAGCTGTACAATTTGAAGGGATAAGCAAAAACTGTTCTATAGAGTTTTCTTCGTCAAGTATGGGAAATATTCACTAGTCTAAAGCTAGTCAAGATAAAATAAAAGACCATACGTATAATAATTTTCAAAGTTCTATTAAAATAGGATGTGTAGGTATAGTGACATATCCTCACTTTGTTCTGTTAAAGTCGGTGTAGAGTCAGCTTAGACGAACTTCAGAGCGGCGGTAGATGGTCGCGTTTTTGTCGCCTGTCGTATAATGCGTCACTTTCGCACTTACTTGTTAGAACGTGACAGGCTGACAGGCGATAAAAATACGACCAAGTAAATGAACTGCCAAACATACATTTGTGTTGATAAAACGACAACGTAAGCTGAAATTAAAAATGCATGTCACGAAAGCGAAAGGGAAATAAATGTGTCTAAGTGCGTTATGCCCCACTTGGGTCACTTTTGCGGATATTTATGCGACCGTTAGGTCTCGGGTCGTTAGGACATGGACAGTTGGACGTGTAGGTACTCGTTTATTCCTTTTATGGATTGAAATTGAACACGGGTGAAGGCCTTTTCTTTAGTTTCTTTTTTCTTGGAGTATAAATAAAACAGGGTCTCTACTCTAGAGGGTCAGGCTCTTACTTACAATTGCGTAAAGCAATAAAATACGAGTCAGTACACGTTCAACATTAGAACCTATCACGCGTGTCCTCATTAGCACTATCATTCATAATATCGCGCTTTTATAGTTAGTATTTTCGTATCAATAAAGTGTTTATTTTAGGCAATATTGTGAGTTATCATTATGCCAAGCAACCAACAGAATATAATTGATGTATGTGACACTAGCAGCCCATACAACAGTATTTATTCCACTTTTAAGTTTATTGTACGCTTAATAGCATCGTTCGCAGACGTTTCTGCTTGATAAAACTATATTTCTGAAGATACAAACCCGTCGTTTGCTCTTGACGCTCTCGAGCTGCGCTTGTGTGCACTCGCCGATGGACTTGGAGCCCCACAGCTCGATGCCAACGCGCGCGTACGTGTACATCATGGATATGATCGGCACGAAGTACGTCAGGATCATGTACGCTACGTTGTAACTGTCAAAAAGCGACAACTTTATAGGAATTGTAATAGTTTATTTATGGGAAAAATATACAGATCAAAAACAGGAACAAAAACAAACTTACACATAACATTACATTACATTTTAGCCACGAAACTTTAGTAATTTGACTACGCGTGTCGAGCGAGTTCTATATGAGGGATTATGGTCCACGTTATTGTAGGTAGCAGAAAATTTACATTTTATACCAAATATATTAATTACATCTACGTAAAATGTGATATTAATTTCATATCGACAACAATGAGTGACCAAGTCAAAAGTAAGAAAATGTGGTCTATTTTATTTTCATGCAGCTTTTTGACTGTAGGAGTCTACTCGTATATTCTAAGCGAAAAATGTGTCTAGTATCCTTTCTGATTTATAGTGCTATTAAGTTTAGGTGCTTTGCTAAGCAGAATTTATGTCAGTCACTGAGGGCCCAAATTTTGATACAAAAAGTGCCTGACTGAAAATTTGTACGCATTGTCATAAAAGGTTAAGAAAATATTACATATTTCCTACAGTTTTCGAGGTTATACAGGATATTATGTAACAAAAATAATGGGGATCCGTTTATGGGCATATTTGGTATCATGTTCTGATTAGGAAAAAGTTGACAAAAAAATTTTTTGAAGCGAAAAATTTTCTCTAGCTATAGATTTTTTTTTGCGGTAAAAAAATTTTTCTTCTACTCGTTCCCAATCACTAATCAGAATACGATACCGAATATACCCTTAAACGGATCCCCACTAGTTTTGTTACATCCTGTATGAACTTTCAGTATGATGACCTTTAAGTACATGCTGTTGTGTTGTTGAGTGGTTAAGGCAAGCTGAATTTGCCAATAGGTTATATTGACCATTTATGTAAAATATACTTACTAGTAGTCATACAGTGAAACAGGAGCTATGTTGTAGTCTGGCCATTTCGCGAAGCATACGCGTCTGTGAAATGTATAACATGACAATAAGGTTTAATCGGTATTTCATACTTTAAATTAAACTAATGGTTAATGATATAAATTTGATAAAAGATTTGATGCCATTTATCATGCGGCTGAAGAGAATACTGCAAGCAGACCTGTCGACCTGACGAATAGTTGTAGTACAGCATTTAATTGTACTAACTTAAAAGGGTATCTACCTTAGGCACGTGAATAGTTTATCGGAAGGAGGTTTGTAGGTTGAGAAGTTCACGTGGTTTGGGCTACTGGTAAGAGAACTGCCTATGTGGCTGCTGCCAAGCCCAGTGTGAACTCTATGTACCAGATAATAAAGTCGCAATCCGTTTACCTTCTAGTCCCATCCGGTAAGTCAACCGTGTCGGTGGTGAAGTACACAAGGTTGGGACTGCTGATGAGAGAACTGCCCGCCCAGATGGCAGCAGCGATGTCCAGCGAGACCCGCTATAATGAACTCTATGTATCAGATATTAAAGTCGTAATTGGTCTACCTTCAGATGAGAAAACTGCCTACCTAGATCTCAGGAGCGATGCCCAGCATAGCCCTCTATAATAAATTCTATGTTGCAGATATTAAAGTCGTGATTGGTCTACCATCTAGTGTTGTCCGGCCGATCAACCAAGTCGGTGGGAAAGTATACGAGGTGGGAACAGCTGATGAGTGCTGCCTGCTTAAATGGAATAAACTCTATGTACCCGGTAATAAGGTCCCAATCGTTTTACCTTCTAGTCCCATCCGGTAAGTCAACCGTGTCGGTGGTGAAGTACACAAGGTTGGGACTGCTGATGAGAGAACTGCCCGCCCAGATGGCAGCAGCTATGCCCAGCGTGGCCCGCTTGCCCAGTCGTGGGCGGAGTGGGCTGATGATAGCCACGTATCTGTTGAATGTATTTTATTATTAAGTTCCAATATTACTGAATTAACTATTTTAGAAAATAAAAGTATATCATGTATTTTGTACAATAGTGTACAATAAAGTTTCATCAAAAACATGCCGCTAGTGCAGATGCAGAGTGGAGGGTTAGGTAGGGCTGCACCGTCATTGAGACCGAAGAAATGTTGGAAGGGTTTTAGGTTTTATTTTCTGAATTGACTATTCTTATTTTTTCTGCGTTGTGGATCTGATGGTATGTTTTTTGGTTAATAATGTTCCGTGATTAATTAAAAAAATAAGATATTAACAAGACAAACTCAGGAAAACAATTGTTAGGTAAATAATGTACATTTTATTCAAACATGGCTCTGTGAGAACGGTACATGTCCCTACATTCATTACGCGTAAGTGCACGCGTAACTGCCAAGTGCGAGTTTTCATAGCTTTTTACGACTGGCTTAAAACAAAAGACGTGTTTTAGGTATATTTTTATAGAGGTTTTCTTGTATGATGGCCAAAAAATTGATATTTATTGTAGGTCAACGTTTACTTATAATCGTAAATTTAACTTTTAACGGCCCGGGCCTTTTAGTTGATAACTTAAATTTAATATGATTATTTAAGTCTATGTAGCCTACATTATATAATTTTACGGTTTTCCTAATATGTATTTACTTTCTGAAACAGTGTGTTGTTCCTACGTACAAGTCATAAACTATCTATTAAACTAAGTTACGATGTAAATCAGTAAATTTCTCGTGAAATGATTAATTGGTCTATATAAAAATTCGTAACAAAGGATTTTATTCAGATAAAAAAAAAGTTTGATATCTTTAAATCATTTAGAACCCAAACCCAACGTTAATCAAAGTCTCGCCAAACATTCATTGGGAAAATTCCCCTTGGAATCTGTTACAATTCAAAGAAAGAAACGAAATACGAAAGTAATTCCACTGGACTTTCTTGCTTTTCTTTTTTTAATCTGTTTATAATAAATTTAAAATCGCTTTCAGGACGGATTCTCTGAATTTTAATCAGAGGAAGGAAAAGGGGTAGCAAAGGATAAAATACGATTAGGTTATTTATTTTTGCTGTGGATAAACGGAACTAAAATGTTGGCTGAGCAGCTTTTATCTACTAGCGCAGTGGTTTCCAAAGTTGACTGGGCTCCGACCCACTTAGCAAAAACTGCCGGGACCGACCTCTTGACCCTCTTAAATAAGGAGCATGAAATATTAGTATTAGTCTAGTTAGGCTGTTAACCCGATCGGTCGGCTTGTCGTCTTATGTTTCAGGGCCCACTCAAATTTCGCTCTAGTTTGGGAAATGCTGTACTAGCGTCTTTCCGTGACTTCATCCGCATTAAAAGTCAGGCGGTTAACACACCGTCGCTGTATTTAGAAGCCCCTTATTGCTCACCTGTTTAATTTAAAGTTTAAACCTCCATTACAACCCCTTATCCTTGTAATACCCAAGCCGATTTTTGCGCTTTCGAATTTGGAACTTTCTTTTATTTACGTATAAGAGTTCAGAAGTAAAATTTAATTTATGTTTGTATTTACAAGTACGCGGACAGTTAGATACAAGGTTAAGGGATATTCCGGGAAAAATATAGGCCTTATTTCAGGTTAAAAAGGTCCCAAATTTCATCTAATTGCAGCTGTTCTTGCTTGATAAAGAAATAAATCTCTAAACGTTTAAGCATAATCACTTTCACAGTACAAATAATATTAAATATCTAATAGGATTTTCAGGCGTGTTGGTTATTTTATTCGGGAATTATGTATTACGACTTTAATAACGAAAACCGTGAAGAAATAGGTAACTATCCGTTGCAACTGCAGATTTTTTTTTCGAAATTTAGTTATATTATCTTTCATATTTCATTTCATTCTGTTGTAAAAGTTAAAAGAAAATCTGAAGCTGCAACGAATACTATTTCTTCACAGTCTTCGTTATAAAGTTGTATTAAATTCCGAAGAAAATAACCAAAATTCGTATTCGACTTCACGGCAATCAAGTTATACAAAGATTCGCCTGTATTTCAAGCAGGCCTAGAAATTTTGATAAAACAGGTACTTTCCTTTGCTCCTTCATATATAATAAGGCCGTTTTTGTCCTCTTCCCAGTCCTCGTAATTAGTCATTTCTCCGCAGAAAGTTTTAATTAATAGCGAACAGCGGGTGGAAATGTAAAGTCGTTGATTTACGGTTCAATAAAACTGATTAAATGACATTCCTTAAAAGTGGCGAAAATGTCCTCTGGGAGGAATTTTTCGACATTCATTTACATTTTTTGTCTCTAAAAAAGTTACTGTTATAAATTTACACCGAGACCAGGAGCCTGAAGGCTTTAACTGTGTATTTGTGGTCATATTTAAAGACAATACTAGAGTCTGTGCGGAAAGAGAAGAGTCGTGGAATGTATGGGGCCCAATAGATTTCACGACTCTTCTCTTTTCGCACAGACGTTATCTCATAATTTTTTCTTCATTGGGCCCTGTTTCAGAGAAAGGTAATGCTTTTTTTTCATTTTATGTGACTGAGTACGAGTATTCAATTTTTACTATCGCTAAAAAAATCGATGGGAATTGAACAAAAAAGGATCGTATTATTTTTTGCTTCTTATGACTTCTGGAATGCATGGTTAAAATCCTTTCCCGCTTATTCATAAAACTTTACGGGCCTGATTAGTTAAATTATGTTTTATCCCTTTCTTACAAATACATAAGTCAAAGTGACAGATAAGGACTAACGATGATTAGCTAATTGAGCTTTGTAGCGCGTTTATAAATAAGGGGGTTTGTGTTTATTTAGGTCACGGCGTTTAATCCTTAGACTCAAAGATGTCCGTTAATAATAGCAGGATAGGTACGGACTGTTTTTTTCTTGCTTAATGAAACACTAGGGAGTCGTAAGTTCTGCAGGTTGGCTGTTGTTTGACAGCGAATGACCTTAAACTGTTTAGACAACAACGCCGAGTGCAGCCGCCGCGAGCACTCGAGCCTGAGGAAGGACCCCCGACGAGCCCGAAACATGTCGCCAATGGCGACAAAAAATACAAGTGAGTGAAACCGTTGTCGTCTAAACAGTTTAAAATATGGTTTAAAATAACTCACGAAAGTTTAATTTTGGTGAATGACCTTATTTAAGAAGTAAAATAAGTAAAGAATATAATTAAGTTTATTTACCTGTCTATACTGATCGCCATTAATGTGAACACGGAGGCAGATATGCTGAGCACGGCGATGAACTGGCAGAATTTGCAGTAGAAGTCGCCGAATGGCCAATCAGAGTGCAGCATGTACGTGAAGTTGAAGGTCACGTTCAGGGTGGACACCATCGCGTCGGCCACTGACAGGTTCACTGTGAAATAAGTTTGAATTTAATTCTAGGTCCACAGGGTCCCAGCGCGCACAAGCTGTTTGTCTGGTTGACGTAACAGCCTGTCTAGCCAAGGTTACAATCGCTATCACTTCGACAACGAAAAGCATTATGTCTCTCTATCACTCTTCCATATTAGTGTGACAGTGACAGTTGCGTTTCGATCGCTACGGAGCGTAAGCGATTGGCATCTTGGCTACGCGGCCTGGTGACCGAAGAGATGGCGGCTTCCTCACACAACGTATCAGCATTGCGATACGGCGAGGAAATGCCGCCAGCATCCTTGGTACAATGCCTCGGGGGCCTATTTTAGATTTAAGCTAGTTATTCATTTAGTTTAGTAGTAATTAGGTAGGTAACACTGTATATATATTTTATGTAAATAAATGTATTTTTCATTCTTTGGTTCTAACATCAACCTTACGTTACGTTACCAACACCAATGTTAGGGCTTGAAAATCTATTACCGCATTACTGGGCCGTACTCGGCTGAGATATTTTCACTATTTTACCTATAGCTTTAATATATTTTTAACTTCTGAAGACTTAAGATTTAGGATACATTCAAAATAAACCAATAAACTCTACTCAATAAAAAAATTACAATCGCTGTCTGTTTGCGCGTTTTTTTTTTTTTTTAATTTATTATGTTTGCGCGTTGTTTTTGTATATATGTGGTAGCTGGTAGCGCAGTGGTATTTGATAACCCGAAATCAAATTTACGGGAAAACCTACATAGAAAAACAACATAATACCCGTTTATCCATATATCAATTACTTAAGCCTTTATAAATATATTTCCCACCTGATTTTGAACTTTATTTCAATGTGATAGGGTTCAATTTTGCAAAATTCCTGACTCCCTTGTGCCTTATAAAGGGTTAAAAAACCGGACCGGTGCGAGTCGGACTCGCCCACCGCGGGTTCCGTACGTTTTAGTATTTGTTGTTATAGCGGCAACAGAAATACATCATCTGTGAAAATTTCAACTGTCTAGCTATCACGGTTCGTGAGATACAGCCTGGTGACAGACGGACGGACGGAAGGACAGCGGAGCCTTAGTAATAGGGTCCCGTTTTACCCTTTGGGTACGGAACCCTAAAAACGACAAAAACTCGTTCTAATGAGGTGGATTATCTGTGACGTTACCGTCTTCCTTTCTCATAACTCCATTGCAGCTGAATGGACTCGGATGTAGTAGGGAACAGTGGTTCGGAAAACAATAACCAGGTACAGTGGCTCATTCAACCTAATTCCAACATGAGAGAGGCTATTTGCTTCCCTGCTAATACAGCACAAACATTCAGTAATTGACCAAATTCAATTGGACGAGCAATGGTTATTTTAACTAACACGTAAAGGTGCTACAGTGTATAGCGATTTGGGCGTCAGAACCACTGTTTGCGTTGAGCCACTGTTTCTGCCTCAACCCTACACTACCCTTTTGTGGGGTTTGATATAAACATTATAAACTATCCAAAGATTAAACGAAAACATATTCATTGCTAGAAATTATAGTAGCCCATAAATGCCTATACTGCAAAACGTAATTCAGACCAAAAAAAGTAAGAAAATGTTGCCACTTTTTACTAACGCGTCTTGTATGTCTGTAAAAATAAATAAATAAAAGCACTTTTTTAAATCGTAGGTGTAAAATTACTAATAAATAATTTATCTTAGCGTGATTATTTATCAAAAGGAATTTACTATTTTATAAACAAATTATTGCAGTGGCAACATTGTCTTACTTTTTTGGTCTTGGATTACGTTTTGCAGTTTAAATTAAGTATATATTGTTCACATTTATTTCATGTAGGTATGTACACTTTCTCGTACCACAGATTTACTTAGTAGTTTACTGTTCAGGCGTACAAATAAGATTACCTACAGTAGATTTATAAGATAGGCTTAAATAAGTGTCTAATTAATACAGACTGTGTTGCCAACATGACTTTGGCAAATTTCCAGAAAACTTTATCCTTCTGACTAAAAAAGTTAACGTGTTTAAAATTAAATTTTTGACTATCGTCGTGAGAAACTATAAGATTTTAATATTTAATTTAAAAAGCATAAATTATGTGGTGTCTATTTCATTAAATATTATGAATTCTTAGAAATTTAGTACATAAATAACGACCACGATTATTTCCATACAATTATACAGTGCCTCTACTGTTACTTTATATTAATTATGTTTGTTATCCTTACATTTCTATTAGGAATAACAATAACAAATAAATATAAGCTGTTGCTCCTACAAATATTATAGAAATATGACGTGCAAATTTCCTGGAGACACAACTGTGAAATGAATGTTGACACTCACTTAGTAAATTAAAAAATTGCCGTGCAATTCTCTAGAGGCCATGTGTCACGTCACATAAAGTTAAAATCATAGCATAAAGGCAAAATTCGACGGCAACTTTCGTCAGAAGAATTTCACCAACAGTCCTTTAAATAATGATATTGTATTACCCAGCTTGTTTTGACAGCCCGAAACTTTGTATATGCCCTAAGGCATGCAAAATGCTACATATTTTGTCAGCGTATTTTTGGGACAACCTGTATAATAAATAAAATATCTGGTCTGGCGCTCAAATAACTATTGCAGTGTTGCATTCCCTACCTACTGTTTACACTAATATGAACAGAGCCATTAGTCAGCCTTCCGTCCATTAAATTCTAAGATTTAGATCCCCCTTGGGACCACAGAAGGCTTACCTCACTCAAGTTCATCTAAATTCGCAACACAAACTGTTTTCCTTGGCGTACCTCTAAAAATAATGTGATCGTTGGCTGGGGATGTCCTTGCTGTATTTTTTCCACTGGAATTATCCCGCGAACGTTTAGGATTAAGTGTCAAGAGCGGGCCTTAGAAGACCAATTTGGGAACGTAATAGTCCTCTAAAGGTGGGATCAGACGGTTCACTCGAATGAATGTTCACTTGAGTGAATGATTCATTTTTCTTTCATTGCATGTTCACACGGTGCTGGTGCTAAGGTGTCACACTTTTCATTTTCTTTCAATGAAGTGGTGCGTCTTGGATTAATTTTGATTTGTAATCATTTAATAAAGATTTTAACAAGCAAAACGCAAAGAAAACGTCGACGGTGGTGGGTGCGAGCTTTGAATATATTGGGGAAACTAATAGATAGCCATTGAACATCCTGAATTGTATCGCAATCAATTGCGGATGAATTTAAGTAATTTTGAAGAACTACATACGTACTACTATTAGTAGCATCAGCGGTGGCAGCATGGTTCCATTTTTATCGCCTGTCACTCTGCTCGTCACTTTCGCACTTACCCACTTGTTAGAACGTGACAGGCATGGTAACAAGCGATAAAAATGCGACCGTGCTACCGCCGCAGTATATGTACCTAGCCGAATAAACCTTCAAATTTTACTGCGCTACCTTACTACTAGCGATTGTTTTGGAACTCTGGAATATTTTTAGGGTAGGTACCTACAAATACCATATCCTGCTTTTTCCAAGAAGTCTAGGTACTACCTACTACCCACAGGATTCAAGAAAATAATGCAAAACCGGAATGAACAATCACTCCATGTTCACATTGTTAATTTTTTGTTCATTCGGAGTGCGAGTAAAATATGCTGAATGAAAATATCCAACACTGTTGGATCATTTCACTAATGAATTCATTTTTCACTTTTGGTTCATTTTGTGTTCGCACGTGTCACTTTGAGTGAAAGATGAATAATGAAACACGAAAATGAACACAAAATGAACCGTCTGATTTCACCTTAACCAACGATTCTCGAGTCTAGCGGTCAGACGCACTACTGATTATGAAAAACAAAACTATTTTTGAGAGTATCCTTGCTGAAAGATATGAGGGTACATTTCGGGCGGCATACAAATAGGCTGAATACATGTAGGTACAACCACTAGACCCATTAGAACCACTGTTTGACGTTCGGTTGATCTCAATTTATAAAATCGGTGACAATGCAATATTATGATGACAACGAGCTAATCTAATTGATGGATATCGACCTCCATCCTTCTCCACCATAATAATTGATGATAAAATAACGAAACCTCATTGGATTCACTATTTATAGCTGCTGTTTTGAAGTTGAAGAAGTTTGAGATTAGAAAACTGCAGTCCAGTATTTACTCCATCGCTTTCACCCAATAGCCTGTTTCATTTTAGATTCCACCAACTCTCAATAGTCCTTACATCCTGATGGGTGTTGCTTCTGCGTGCGTCCCATGACACGGGCTAAGGTTGCAACCGCTCGCTACGGCTCCGCGCACGCCTCCCAAATGTCCGGAACTCCTGTTCCGTGATGGGAAAGAGCCCTATGCTTTGGCACGGTGGCTGTGTGAGGTGGCTGGAACCCTAGTTTTTTCCCCTTCGGCCTTCTTGTGCAGAATGGCGTAATCCTTTTAGATGGGTGATTATTTATTAAGTACTTGCCTAGGAAGTAATGCGTGACGCTCCTCATCCTCTTGTTGGCCAGCACGACCCAGATGACGACGAGGTTGCCGATAGTAGCCGCCACCACCATGAAGGCGAAGATCAGTGTCCATATCGCCTGCCGCCATGATGGTAGTATGAACGACTGGAACGGCTGCAACAAAGGAAAAAAGTAACAATTAAAAATGTGCGTCAACTTACTTTGGCACTCTTGTGGTTAAAATACAACTTCACCATCAGGGTGCCTAACCAAGGTGACAATCGCTTGCGCTAAGACAACGAAACGCTTTGTGTGTCGTCTCTATCACTGTTCCTTTCGTGTCGTTCGCTTCGAAGCGTAAACGATTGGCATGTTAGTTACGCACCCAGTTTTTCAAAAATAAATAGCCATTTAGAGCTGGTGTGGTGAAAATTTTATTTTTATTGCGTTAAATATTTTTTCCCTACATTATTTTTTAAAATACAATACCTAGAGGCCAATGTTACATTCAGTATATTTGTTACACTCACACAACGGCTCACCAGCATTTTTGCTATACTTTGTATTTTAAGGCTCAATCGTTACTAATTACTTAAGCTTTGACTGCACCACCTTTCAAAATAATAATAATTTCCCATATTTATCTCACGTTGGAATTTCCGTATTAATTCGAGAGTGAAATACCTACAAGAGTATCATAGGTGAGTTCGATTCACATGTATCTCTGTTTCCTGATAATTAACGACCGGCGTGGGAACATTAAATATCCACAAGTTTGGGTTAGTATAGAATATAATATACGTTGGTGTTTGGCTACGCTATACGCTATAAATAGGTACTCGCGGATTAAACTTTAAAGCCAACTTACTAGATAACTGTAGAGCTTTGCGGTGTTTTTAACTTTACGCGTGATTGTTCTACGGTAACTGATCTGATACTTTACCAAAAGTTGGCCTTTCATGTCGTAAAGTCCTTACAAGGCCAAATGTATGGATACAATTTTATTCAGGACGATTAAAGAAAATTCAAATCGCATTTTTCTACAAAAATGAGCTAAAAATACTTTGGGAACACAGATTTACGCCAGCTTTTATGAATCTACCTATTAGATACCAACGATGTAGACTGCGCTCAGACTAAGATAATGGCACCCTTCTTTATCTATCAGTTTAAAAACAAAGCAATTTAAGTAAAATATGACGTCGCGACTTAGTTTATCTGATCATCCTATTGTCTGCTTCCGGTCTGATGAGTTTAAAACATTTTATTTCCTAGCTAAAAAACTTACATTTACGCCCCTCATGCACGTTATTGTGTACAGCTTACCTACTCATATTAAATTACTTCATATGTATTAAACTATTTGAGATTGACATCTACTTACGCTTAACATCTGCACACTGCCAGGACAATTTATACTGCATACTCGTGTGCATACTTCACACAAACACATACCTACAAGAAAAGCTACACTTAAGAGGGAAGTATAGCTACTGACAAAAGTAACTTCCATTTCGGGAGAAAACGTTTTCCACTTACAAAATCTTAACATATCACTTTGATTTTGATGTCAATCGCTTCAACATAATATATTCTAGGTTAAAAGGTATCGCTTTATTGAAAAAAAAATTGTACGGCAAATTTTGAAAAAAGGAAAACCTATAGGTAAGTAAACCGGCTTTTGCCAGGGTCCACTTTCCTACTTGCTTTCCTCCACTTTGCGAGATCCTGGGCGTCGTCTCGTGTGAGCCCGTTCACGGTCATATCTGCTTTCACAACATCAAGCCATCGCTTTATTGGTCTGCCTTGGGGTCAGTTTTTGTGTCAATAACTTACTAAAAAATTATGGAGAATGGAAAATATTTAGAAGTGGAAAAACGTTTTCTCTTTTTGTAAGGACGATCACGTTCTAGCTTCCCTCTTAAGCTAGAGTTAGACCAAGATAAGTCTGCAACGATGTTGATAGCACACGCAGTGTGTTACTTATTTTAAACGTCAAATTGAATGAAATTACGACGTATACATTTTCGAATTTACCTAAAAGTACAGTAATGTACTCAATACTCAACGTTAAAATCGTCTTTAAAATCTTTCAGTATTTGTACGTACCTACGAAGTAGACCGTAAATTATTTGATGCTCCGGATATGTCGCTGATAAGTGCGAATCGATGTCTACGTCGAGCAATGCATTTCTCAGAAATCATAGATACTTACTTACGGTGAAGTCTGCTCAGACTGTTTTAGTTTTATCATTTTTTTATCAAAGTCTGGAGTAGTGAGAGACGAACGTTATTTTCGAGAAAATGTCGTTTTATAAAAAAAACTTTCATGTTTAAAAAAAAAACCGGGCAAGTGCGAGTTGGACTCGCGCACGAAGGGTTCCGTACCATAATGCAAAAAACGGCAAAAAATAAACGGTCACCCATCCAAGTACTGACCCCGCCCAACGTTGCTTAACTTCGGTCAAAAATCACACTTGTTGTATGGGAGCCCCACTTAAATCTTTATTTTATTCTGTTTTTAGTATTTGTTGTTATAGCGGCAACAGAAATACATCATTTGTGAAAATTTCAACTGTCTAGCTATCACGGTTCGTGAGATACAGCCTGGTGACAGACGGACGGACGGACGGACGGACGGACGGACGGACGGACAGCGGAGTCTTCGTAATAGGGTGCCGTTTTACCCTTTGGGTACGGAACCCTAAAAATATAATTAATAGAGAGAATACAAAATACTCAAGCTTTGAGTACCATCGCCCGCCACACTGTTAATTATCCATCGGTGGACCTTATGCTTTTTGTAATAAGGTCCACCGATGCATGTACAGTTAAGAGTGTTGCTCTTTGTACTACCTGTACCTGAGTACCTCAATAGTAGATTGTACAACAAGGGCATAAAGAGACCCATTTTTACCCGAGGCAATTTTTTCGTCTGAGCGAAGCGAAGACCAAAATAGTAGACGAGGGTAAAAATGGACATTTATGCCCTTGTTGTACACTCTGCTTTTCACTTCGATTGCGAGGAAAATAAATTATATTTTTCACGTCAATTTATACCACGAAATTGTCGTAAAGCGAAAGAACATAATACATAACCAATTCCCGCCGACTAACTATTTTTTTTTTTTAATTTTCAACATGACAACTGTGATAGTTTCAGACGCTTGGTTTTCTGCCAAGTCAAACATTTCGGAGCATTATTGAACGATAATCGACTCCTATTTTATGTGATTTGCTAAATTTAATGACAGAAAATACGGATTTCTAATAAATTGTAGCAAAAATAAAATAATATAACAAGTTTTGTCATCTACACAATTTTATTGCTCAGTAAAATTGTGCAATATGTTTTTCATATCTCATGCTCTGAAAGTGGGTCGTTGTTGTTCTAAAAGGTGCGCAGAAAGTGATACGTTTATGCTCTAGCGCAGAAAAGTGGTGTACTCCTCTGCGTCCCCGTCCCACGAACAACTGGGTGGAAACAAAATGGAAAAATAGTCTTTATTTCCTCGCCTGGAACAATTGGTAATTGTTTAATTTTACTAATCCCACGTTGATCCTGGTTTTATAACAAATTATGTAAGTAAATTGTTAAAAACATATTATTCTTGATTTCTTTCGTTGAATTTTCTATTTACTCGATTTCATAAGGCGGGAACCAAAAGGAATACACCAAATATATTTTTTTAAACCTTACACTTGCGTAAATGAGCAAAGGCAGAATCTTATACAGCCACAGTTAAACGTTTGTACGATATTAAATTGGTTTTTAAAGTTATTTAGCACTATATTCATGAAATAAAATAAAATACAACATAAAATGTTCTTATATTATTAATTAAATTGTTATTTAATATACTTTTATTATGTTATTATGTGGTGCGGCGCACCAAGGTCGCGGTGCGGTCCGGTAGTGTGTTGCGGCTTTTAGAACGAAAAAGTATAAAATTAAAAAGTAAGAGGCAATCCCGCTGATTTTCATACTATAATGAACAAATCATTTTAAAATGACTGCAGTTTGTTAAAAAATGTGTGTTTTCCTAAATATTGCAATCTAAATGATTTTCGCTAGGGGTTATTAATCTTCACACATGTAAAGTCTCCGATTGCAAGTAAGTCCTAAGGAAAAAAATCATGGCCGTTGGTCTAATGGGTACTTCAATTACTGATTTTGCGAAATTGCCTTGTCTTGTTTGGTTTCCTCGCATTCGATATGAAAAGTAGAGTGTTTAACTCGGGTGAAAGGCACCATTTCCGTCTCAGACTATTGGCGCTCTCACTGCGTTCGAGCGCCAAACTACCTCGACAGAAATGGGTGCCTTTCAACCCTTGGTTAACAATCTACTATTAACTGTTTGGCTGTTGAGACCGATTACTTTAGTCTTAGAAGAAAATATTACTTTTATGCTCTAGAGCATAAAATGCGATTTTATGTCGTCTACGCACGACATAAAGGTGCACTTTTTGAGTATGAGAAGTGAAAAAGTTAAAATATATAAAATGGATTATATTGCGGACACATAAAAAGAGGCAACCGTCTCATTTTGACTTTGGAGTATCGAAATACAAGCTTTCTCCTTTGTACCTATTTCACCTCAAGAATATTCATTCGTCTTTGTGGTTGAGTACCGTTTTATAATTTATATCACAATTTTAATACTCAAATTAGTAATAAATACATGTAGGTTATTATAAGGTTTTGGTTTATTATGTGAAAAAATAGAAGCGTGCCTCGGTACCTACACGTTATTTCTAAAATGAATTTCCACACATGTTATTCATTAAGCTTTCTTGCTATGATAATTTTTGTCATGAATACGCCGTATTCATCTGTGCAGTCACCTTAAATTACTCATTAGCTTTTGAACCAGTTTGTAACATTTCGCTATTCAGTGGATATTATTTTAGGATACTTACTCCGTTGGCTCAGCGACCCAAAATGAGACTTGGCCTCCGACACAAGACAGCTCCACTTTTCTCGGCTTTTTTAGGATAGATAGGTTGAATTAAATAATACCAGAAGGCTCAGTTATTAAAATAGTAAACCGGTTTTGAATACTGAAAAAAAAAGAACCAACCAAGAATTCGTCCTAATATCTAAATAATACAATCATGAAAGTCAATACGCCTATCAACTCGACAGCGATTAGTGGTAAGACCACGACCAAGGTATTAGCCGAATATGTGAGCCGAAAATAATGCTGTTAGTAAAAATTGGACACTTTGCTTTCATTTATTCTGTAAGTACAGATAGTAGTGGAGTTAAAAACTTACGAGCTTGTAAAGTGCTTGTAAAGTTGGTACACTAGCACGAAAGTAGATATTCCGGTGAATAGCGACGAGTAATTTCATGTTACATTGTAGACAAAGCCCTGTGTTCTCTATAGTTACACGAGTGCGGGTAAGACGGTGAGAGACTTTTTCTTACTATAAGGATTAAAATTTATATTTAAAAAAATCATATATTCCGGCTGATGTGATGTCGCTGATTTCTATGAGACAGCCAAATTTTTTTCGCAATTTCAACATTAGTCCGATAATAAAAGTTATTCTGTAATGACCTATAAAGTCCTAGCGGTAGAAAACACCTACCTGCTGATCTAAATTGGGTACTTACTTAAATTACACTCATACCTAACTACTTTTAAACTTCCCATGCCAGTTGATTGGCAAAGATGGCATTTGCAAAATTTTGGGAAAGAAATACCGTCCTTTTGAATAGAACATACACAGTTGTGTATAAAGAGACCAGACTAGTTCTTTGCCGTTATTTTGTAGACATACTTAGGCGTTAACATGATTTCTACTTTCTAGACAATTTAACTCAACGTGAGTGCTAAACGACTTCCGATTTGAGCGTTCGTCGGTTAAGAAATATAGTACCGGATAAAGGATTTTTTGCTTAGCTCTCTGGGGTTTATTACTATCTACGATTCAATTTATAGCCTGTAATAAGTTAGTGATCTATAGTAAACCTGTTAGTAGGTAAATAAATTTACAACTTTGTGGCAAATAGTAGACATAGACATAGAACATAGACATAGAACAATTTTATTCAACATCACATGAAATGACAGAGTTATATAACAAATAGTGTAACACATTTTACAGATAAATCTTAAATTTACACTTAAAAACTAAGAAATTGAGTTGCACATCTAAGGGAGAAATATTCATGAGTGTTAAATAGGAGCTTGCCTCAGCATAATGTTGCAGTGTATTAACTACAACGCTGGTTTTCAGGCAGACCCTTGATACATTATCCCTTGCTTCTGTTAGTCGGAAACTAAATGGCTTAAAGTTATGTTAAATATGTATCTATGAGTGTAAGTAAACTACATACAAGTATTAGAATTTGGACAGAATAATTGCTAGTACCTATGGTGTAAGTAGAATTGAATAGAAAATAAAGAATAATAATATGGAAGGAAGTATATGATCTTATAAGATAGATTATGAGTGTAAATATAATTAATAAAGGTAAAACTAAATAAATAAATAAAGACATAAGACATATGGTGCATAAATATATCATTATTTTAGATATGACGGCGTGGCTCTAGTACCAGGAGGTAGCGTGTTTTGTATTGCTATAAGACGTTGTTTAATCTGCAATTTAAAACTACTTACTGTGTTTAAGTTTTTGAGAGGTGGAGGTATATTATTCCAACATTTTGTCACTATAAGTACACCTATACAGTACTGTACAGTCTGTTTGTTGTCATTGTCAATAAGGTAACGTGTCACTGCTGAAGGGATGCACTTAGAAATCACCCTACTAAGAACATATGGTACGTTTTTTATAAATCGTCACAAATAGATACAGCTCGCGTGCAAAAGTAGAGGTAGATAATCAGCAGTTAAAGTATATTTACATACAAAAGTAGATATTATGAAATCATTTATTTACATACAGTAGATGTTTTTAGATTTATTTTGATTTGGTTGACTTTGAAACAAGAATAAAATTCCATTTCAAAAGAGCGCATCAGATTAAAGAACCGTCACGGTCGAAGACACTTTCCTTAACATCAAACAGTTTTAAGTATTACAAACTCGAATATTGTCGATTTATCAATTTTCTTGCTACGGCGTACTCCTTATAAAATAGGTAGGTACTGTTGCGTCTGTTGATGAGAGTTCAGCTTTCTTCACGGCTTTTGTATAGGTGTACTTATAGTAATAAGTGTTGTGATGGTAAGTTGTGGTGGACGCCATATTTGATCATTTGTTGAGAATCACTCTCGGTGACACATTTTAGTAGATATCGTAATGTGATATGTTTTTGAGATGTTTTTAAATATGGTGAAATAATCTTTCAGATGGGGTTGCACAAGTAGTTTGAAAGATTGAAGTTCAAGATGTAGCGCAGCAGTCGGATTTAGTTTGACGTTCAGAAGCCTCCTGTAGAAGGCGCTCTATTTGTTTGTTGGTCAGGGATATCAAGGTAAGAAAGAGGGTTTTAAACAAACTTTGCTACCGAGAGAAAACAATTTTTTTTCACCACACCAACGCAAGGAAAATACTACTGCAAAACATTACAAATCAAATCCAAATGAACGGGATTAAATATGTATTTTTCATTCAGAATCATCACTCAAAAGTCAATTCTACCAGCCAACATGAGGTAATTGATACTAAATTATTTTTCTGTACATAATTATATTTCATTGTTACCGTAGTGTAGTAGTAGTAGTAGTAGTAGTAGTAAACTCTTTATTGCACAAAATTACATTAAAAATAACATACAATTAGTAAGAAGTACAAAGGCGAACTTATCCCTTTGAGGGATCTCTTCCAGTTAACCTTTGAGTAGATGAGAGGAGAAAGTGAAAAGAGGGTGACAAATGCAGCAAAATTTACAACAAGGTACCAGAAAGATAAAGGATATAAATACATACAAATTTTATAGGATAAACATACATATATTACACAAAAAGGAATGGGGAAAATACACTAAAAATTGGAAAGAATTAGAACGATATAAAGCAACTATACTATAGAAATATAGACAAATTAATCAGTCAGATCCTAAAATAAATCTTTCTGTATGCATCTACTTACTTAATCTCTGAATAGTAAGGGCTACCTTAATCAAACGTCGCATTAGAGTTCTCGCCTTCTGTTTTATCGCAGCATTATTTGAAATTAACGGCTGGTTGAGGAAGGTACGAGCTTAGTATACATTAAATATTTTACAGTATAATATTCTAAAAAAATTGAGCTAATCGCTTACTTTATTTATTTACCGATTATGTACCTACCTAGTTCATTTGGTACGACAGATTTGAAACGTCTAGGACAAACAAATAAACAATGTATGTATGATGTCCTTTTTTCGTTTGATTTAAAAGTGTACTTTAATGGTCAATCCACAGGGCCAACTTGTCACAGAAAGAACTATGAAACTATGTGGTAAGTAAGTATGTTACAAAAATCGACTAAAGGTGACAGGCCATTTCCAACGACAGCAGCACTACTATTCATTTTACTATGGAAATTGACAATAACACCGACGCGTTCGTACTAGTAGTGCAGCTGCGGTCAGAAATGGAATGTTACCCTAAGTCTTATAGTAACATCAATATGGCTTCTGTGATGTTCTCATTTTCATCATCAATCTTATTTCTCTTGGTATAATTCTATTGTTTGTAGGTAAATAAAGCAATTTATTATTCCTCCATACAGTGCGCCCGTAACACCGGCCGCATGACAGTGACTAGTTTTGCCAACGATTCTGCTTAATTATTGATGAACACCACAGCTTCTTTTTGGTACTTGGAAACTTCGTCACTTAGATACTGAAAGACGCACAGTCGCACAGTATTTATACTAAACTCAAATTCAACCTCGATTTTCTATTTAGTTTTATTTTATACATAAGTTAGTTTATTTTTCTTTTTAATGTTTGTATCTACCTTATAAATAAACATAGGTAAGTAATAAATACCATAAGCCGTACTTCAAAGGATCTTCATCGGAAAATACTAGCAATATAATTAGTCGCATAGGATTACTTATTACAAATCTTGGTCTCATCACTTTACAAATTTATAACAAGTAACACGAAATCTTGATACTGCTTAAATAATTATGCTGTGTAAAAGGGAAATAAACCCTCGCGATCTATCTTAGCTTACCTACGTCAACATACATACGTAAAAGCAGCCGGTGCGTCCGTCCATCCATACAATGTGATTACTGACGGCTTACCGAGTTAAGCCGTCAGTAATTTAACCTCGGTTAATGATGCTTTTTCATCGGGGAGTAAATACGGGAATTTCAGGATGATAACATTATTTATCTTTGTTGCACTAGGTTAAGGCATATAATTATATTTCCACATATATATAAGGTAGTCACGGATATTTTTACAGCTGACTCGGTTCTCGGAGTACATTTAAGTATGAAACATCATTGGTTTTGTTGTTTTTTTGGAGAAAACTAGGAAACAAATTTGCTACGTTAAAACACCCTGTTAATAAGATAGAGACCTCTTTAGACATTCTAGAACCTTTTTAAACTTGACGTGACGTGACATGACAGACAGTATTAAACATCTTGACAAGTACACAATAGGGGTGATTATTTAAAAAATTAATTATAATATTTTTTTTTGTTCGGTAAATGAAAACAAAAAAATGATATACAAAGGTTCTTTAATTACAGTTAAACGTTAATTGTTTTAATGTAATGTATTATCTCTTAAAATATTTAAACTAATTTGTTAGCACCTTATATACGGCACTTCAAACATGTGTTCTATTTGCGATCAGTAAGACTGACATTCGATTGTCATTTCTGAACTGTCAGCCTGGTAAAGGGTTAAACTACTTCACTCCAAAGTTTGCTCCAGAAGCCGGACTTAAATAAACTCTATCAGTCAAATATAAGGTCAAACATTTATTACACAAAATTAAGTAGCCGTTACAAAAATGGGTTTAATTCATTTGGTACTTATTTGAAATAATCAAAATAGGAACAATGGTACTTAGCCGAATCTTCGTAGAAATGTGAGTCAGTGAACGTCTTTATCTATAAGTCCTCCTATAATCTATAAGTTATAACTTCCTAACCTTCGTATAAAAGTGCCATATGAATTCATATAATGCACATTTCGTGTTTTTACTTTGTTAAAGCCGACTTAGAGTAACGAATCTGTTTCGAAACTTCTACTTTCAAAAGGTCATAAATATAATGGATTCTGCACATAAAACGCGCCGTTTTAAAGAAGGCAGAGAAATAATGTAAGGGGGAAAAATGCAGAGAAATCCTCTTAAGAAGTCGTAGGTACTTATACATTGAGATGAGAAATAGATTGATTGCGAGCGTGACGTCCATTTCCTTGTTTGTACTAGGCAAGACGTTATTTACTATTCCGAATCACGAGAGTGTACCCTTGTCACTTTACACGTGTTACATTAGAAGTTTATTTATTTATAAACAAACCCTTGTTTTGATTAGTACACATTCTCAGATAATATTGTCATTCTCGATGTCTTTTGTGTTAAATGTCGTCATTATTTAACTGTAATTGTCTCGCTTCCCTTCTTCGCTTAGTTTTATTTTCCTTTTTATTGCATTATTTTTTCAGGTTCAGCCATAACTTTGACACTGATTCACCATAAAGGTCGTCGCTTGCCAATGAGTATCAAGAGCCCATAAAAATAGGCGTCACTAATCCATAATTGCTTGTGTCGCCGTCATCGAAATCGATGAGGAGGACTATATATTATGTATCAATTTGCATCGTCAAGAATAAAACATGTAAATGCAAAGCCACAAAGCATTCAATATTTCTTGAGTTTGCTTGAAATTACCTACACACTCTGAGCTCTTCTCAGTCATAATAAGTTCTACATATTTTGCACAATCAAGACGCCTCAAGAGTAGACGAGCTCAAAAGCAGTTTAAAATAAAATTAAATATTATTATTAATCTAGAAGGTCTTTAAAATTTAAAGACCCAGAAAGGCCCGATCTATTTAAAGTTTTAATAGATCGGGCCTTCCTAGGGCAACTGTAGATACCGAGGCGTAGTAAAGTAACTGAATAAATAAATGCCCAATTCGTTCACCACGGCAGAAAACTAGCCTAGGATGAATATTTAGCGGAAGGGCAGATGTGAAATATCTTGAGTACTTAGTTCTCAAATACGAGTAGGCGCGATTTAGCGGCATGTTACCGTGAAATTACCTTTTAAGATGTTTATCGTACAAGATCAGAACGCCTACGCTAGTGCTTATGGAGCGCTGCGTAGACTTATTTATGATTAATGTTTGTCATTGAGTACAGGCCTTTTTCAGCGACGATAAAAAACGTGTCTCGTAATTCGCTCTGCTCGATCAAATAAAAATCAACGTTGCGTGCTAGCTTTTAAGTATCCTTTCGGGATTCAAATATTTCATGTGTTAATGACGCTGATACCGCTACATTACTTATATGGTAAATCAGTTTTAAACTGTATTAGACAGAAAACTAAGAAGAAAGTCGGAAGAGCAGCTGCGAACTGGTTATCTTACTTCGGAGAAGAGTGAACTTATTTATTAGCTCTTGTACTAGTTTTAAACAACTTACTTATGGTTCCCACAGTAAAGTAGAGAAAGTTTTTATTAAGGTAACATTCCATTTCTGACCGCAGCTGCACTACTGCTCCGACACGTCGATGTTATTCCATAGTAAAATGAATGACAAGACAATGAATGACAGTAACGTCGCAACAGTAGTGCAGCTGTCGTTGGAAATGGACTGTCACCTTTAAGGTGACGTTCAGATTTCAACAGCTGCATCGAGACGTTCGAATGTCAACTGCAGCTGCGTTACTGTTGCGGCGTCAATTTTGACGCTTCTGTATCTTTCAATTTCCTTGATAAAATGAATGACGGAACGAACGTCATAATCGCGGTAGTAATGCGGCTGTAAACGTCACTCATTATATCAAGGGAATTTGCAAATACAGCGGCGGCAAAAACGACATCGCAACAGCAACGCAGCTGCAGTTGACATTCAAACATCACCTTTATACACTACCTGGGATTATTGCTACCTAGCTGTTGAGCCCAACTGATGCAGACACGCGTAGGTATTTCTTTCTGTATGGTTAATAGGCTAGTCAAATTAAATTTTTCACAGGAATACTTTCATTTTGTTCTAAATTAGTGTATTCCGAGTTTGCTCCATTCCAGGAGTTGTGGAAACATTTCTGCTCTTTTTCTGTTTTTTGCTTGTAGTTCAAAAACGGTACTGACGGAAAATTTGCTCTGATCATGATAATAATTGACATCTGAGGATCCGAAAGATACCTTTATATGACTTCGTAGTCAAAGATTGTAAAAAACCGGCCAAGTGCGAGTCGGACTCGCACACGAAGGGTTCCGTACCATTATCTATAAAAACGGTCACCCATCCAAGTACTGACCCTGCTCGACGTTGCTTAACTTCGGTCAAAAATCACGTTTGTTGTATGGGAGCCCCACTTAAATCTTGTTTTATTCTGTTTTTAGTATTTGTTGTTATAGCGGCAACAGAAATACATCATCTGTGAAAATTTCAACTGTCTATCACGGTTCGTGAGATACAGCCTGGTGACAGACGGACGGACGGACGGACAGCGGAGTCTTAGTAATAGGGTCTCGTTTTACCCTTTGGGTACGGAACCCTAAAAATGGCCGCCACTTTACTTTCTTTTTTTTTTGTACAATCGTGTTAAAATCCGATTTTTTTTTCACCAATGTCTAATCCATCACAACCTTGCTGTTAGTGACATTGTAATTGATGGTGGGTTCCTTTTACATCGAGTGGTTTTGTCAATCCAGGGTAAAATGTATCTCCCAAGGCTCCCAAAATTTCTCTACTTCTCCTGGGATGGAGCAAACTCGGATTATACGCATTTAGGACCAAATGAAGGTATTAAAATTATTTCCAGCTTGCTAGGAATTAATTCCTCAAAACGCTTTTTTTGGATTTAATTTGACTTGCCTATAGTTTATAAGTTGCATAACATACCTCTGTGCTGTTGCTGTCATTAATATATCGCTTATTAACTTCATCGTAGAGCGTGAAGTAGAAAGTGGTGACGTTGACGTAGTTGTTGGTGGGATGCGATTCCGCCATCATCCTGTCGCGCCTGCATCAAACAGAAAGTTTGTGGTTAACAAACAATGTGTATTTTTTTAACATCTACTGTACTGTACCATATGTTCTTGTGAATAAACTTTCGTTTAAAGGATGACTCACGTTAGACCGGGCCATGTCCGGGCCGGAGCTTCCGGCGCATCGTTTTCTATGGAAAGCATCACGTGATCGCCTGTCATGTCTTGGAAAAGTAAGCGCCGGAAGGTCCGGCCTGGACACGGGCCGGTCTCACGTAAATCATCCTTCATTGTTACTTTCATATCTAGGTAGGTGTCTAAGAACAAAACCGTTCGTGTTCTCATCTCAAGCGGAGGAGATCGCTCGATAAGTGTGAATGTGGTAATTTTGCAGACTAGATGAATTCACTGACGCTTTACGCTCGGTATCTGTAGGCAAAAGTTTTACGAGTATAGCTGAAAGTCATTCGTCTAAACTGGGAGCACTGGATTGGAATAGGCTGATATTGATATTTATGATCATCATCATCATCATCATCAATAGCAGTGCCCTGTCATTACTACGCGACAGACTTTAGTAAATATAATTTAGGTGTTTGTTAGAGTTAGACCGAGATAAGTTTGCAACGATTTTGATAGCATACGTAGTGCAAGTGTTATTCATACGTCATAATTTTATATAAGTTTGACGTTTAAAATAACACGTGCACTGCGTGTGCTATCAAAACCGTTTCAGACTTGTCTTGGTCTTGTGTTAACTCTACCTATTCAACATTTAGCTGAATAAAACATAATTATATAGGTATGTGAAAGAGAATTCACCTATGGAGTACGCCAGTGTTAGGCCCCACTCGCCTGGCATCATTGCATTAGGTCTGCGGACAATAGTATAAAGTTAATTTTTGTACAAAACTTTGAGGAATCAAGTGCCTTTGTTTGAGATAGGTACGAACGCAAATATTGCCTGTTTGGAAAAAAAAGGGATAGATTTTAGATTTAGATTTAGATATTTATTCTCATAATATTAAATTACATTGTAAATTATGCTAGACTAATCTACATGAATTTATATTATGATCGTCATTCATATTTACATAATATTATTTAATAGATACAAATAAAAAAAATGTCTTAAAATAATTAATCTTATGTCAACACTTTATCCATTCATGTCAAAACAAAATACGGGAATAACTAAGTACGAGTATCTCTTAATGATCGTCATGTTTTAAATAAAAACTAGGTACACATTATATTATACATAAATCAATAACTGAAAACATGTCAAATTTACACGATTCAATTTAAATGTCAAGGTCATATACTCATTTACAGAATAAAGTGGATTATCCAATAAAAGGGCTCTCAGTTGACGTTCAAATGTTTCGTCAGATGTTTCCGTACGTAATTGTGGATAGTTACCCTTATAGGTACCAAACTTTCTGACATAAGTCATTCCTAATAGCTATTGATCGCCTTTATCCTTTATTACTATATACTTGCAGCAGCACCAAGTAGCGAGTCAGGCTTTGGTCAGGCTATAAAAGTCAGTTACTGTACCTTTATGGAAGTGCGAGCAAGTGTAAAAGAAAAGATTTATCTTACTTTCCGACATTTCGTTATAAAGTTGATAAAAAAAGAGTGTGAGATTGACATAGTTTTAAAATCAGTTCTATAGCTACATAGCTACTAACCTATAACTCTACAGAGCGGCTGGATAAATACATTTTATCCATTATCATATTAAGGATGACTCACGCTAGACCGGGCCGGAGTTTCCGGCGCTTCGTTTTCTATGGAAAGCACCACGTGATCACCGATCAGCCGTCATAGAAAATGACATGTCGGACGCCTCGGCCCGGTCTAGCGTGAGTCATCCTTTACAGACTCCTCAGAAACAAAAAGCTGCCATGTGCTATAAACGGAATATTAAGATGGGCTGTTCCGATAAAAAGTGAATCAAGAATTCGGGATGATGAACATTTCATCGAAAACCATTCGGTGTTTTCCGAGATAAGGGCGACCAAGATTTTCTGTTGCAAAAAATGAGAAACGTAGACGCTGATATCAGCGTTTCTTAATAACTACGCTGAGCTGAAATTACTAGGAGTATTAATCCTTTAATGGATAATGGATTTAAGCTAGTGATGTACCGACTATTGATTTGGCCGACTAGCCGACTAGCCGACTAATCGGCGCTCGAATGGCCGATTAGTCGGCCGACTAGTCGGCTAGTCGGCCAGATCATTAATTTCGTATAAGTTCAGGTGAAAAACAATAGTTTTGCTCCTTTGGTTGCGCCATTCATCATATTAGCTTGGCTAAAAGGTGTTCTCTACTGGTTCAAAGACCTATCACAAGAATCCTCGTTCAATTTCTGTCTTTAGTTATTTTATTTTACGATCCTGAGCAGACCGTCAGTACAGCTTGTAGGAAGTATTTCCAAGGCTCTATTTCCCGTACGTAGTCGCCAGTTAAGAACCTACACCCTGTGGTCAGCGTCTTTACGAGCAACGTGCCCTGTCTAAGTCTCTAAATTTTGCAATAAAATTAATAGTTCCTCATCATGGCTCCACCATTAAAAAAAAACAAAAACTGAATAATAATTATAAAAATTAACTATCGAACTTGCACATGAAATTACACGAGAATCAGTTGAGATCGACCTGTAGAGGAAAACACCAGCCCACCAACATATGATAACGATCAAACGGTCAATTATTTATATGAACAAAAGTTTTCGTATGCATCCAGAATACGTATTTTAGTAAAATAAACATAAAACATATGGTATTCTTTCACTAATAAAGTGCCGACTAATCGGCCATTTTTGCCGACTAGTCGCCGACTAATCGCCGACTACAAATGTGGCCGGATAGTCGGCTTTCCCGACTAGTCGGTACATCCCTAATCTAAGCCTTATTGTTAAAAAGATGACGTTATAGGGTGGGGGTAGTACGGATTTGATGGTCATAACTACTTGTCTACATGACAGCGTGATAAAGACGTGATCTATGTCTATCTGTTTTAATTGTGCGGTGTTGAACAGTAACAGTTATTTTATCATGTGGATAACGACATCCATAATACGCCGCAGTGCAGTATAAAGCGTTCAATATAAAACGAGTAGTACGCATTTTGAAAAATTGAATAATCCACCGCCTCGGGCAAGACTCGAACTTGCGACCTTTCGAAACACCAGTCCGACCGCTCTTAACCAATTGAGCCTTGCCAGAAGCATGTGAATCTTTCCACTCCCTTCTCGCAGACGTATCTGCTTGATAAAAACCTAATCAATCAGTAATCTAACATCTTCATTTCTCGTCAAAATTAATTAATCCTTTAACTAATCTAGTTTAACTATCTGTTGCTGTAAGTTATTCGGTTTCTGAAACCTTAATTGCCATGTGTTGAGTGTGATTCGATGTGTGATACCATTCTTGCTTTATTTCTTAACAACGTGGTCTCTCATAGCTGATGTTCAATTACTGATTTTCAGATAGATTTCTTTAATTGATTAATGTTTTTTTATTCCACACATGGCAAATATTTTGCTGTTGTCCGAAAGTGATTTAATAGTACATTACTACAGAGGCCGGGACGAAAGGGGTTGCCGGCCGAAGACATATAAACGGATAGGTCTGAGCGCGGGCAACCCCATTTCCCGCCGAGGTATGTATACCTTGTGCTTTTCTCAAACATGCAATGAAATAAATAAAATAAAAAATCCACGAAACCCAAATTTTATTTATAGAAAAAACTAAAAGTAAAGTACACCCAAAATATAACCAACACGTACCTATATCATTATCACGCGTATGTTTTACACGAGTCGTGTATTTTTACTACCCGTATATTTTCATGTATCTTTGATTTTTTCGCCTTGTATCCGTCTGACTGTCGTTTTCGTCACATAAGTTTACATTTTATGTTGATATCATGTTTCACATACATCGTTGCTTTATGCACGGAGTAATTAAGTATAATTTCCACAGTGTTGACGAATTTGTAGTTACATTCATTTAAAATATGCCACAAAACTGTTTCTAATAAACTGTAAGCCATTTTTCTTAGTTTCTCAAATAATAAAATTGCCATAAGCAACCATATACATACATACTTCGTCTTTGACTTGGCGGCAGAGGCAGCAAGTTATTAAAATCAATTCTGCTTACGCTGCCAATTCCAACGCCTACGATTACAATTAATATTAAAGCCTGACAACAGTTTATTTAACCCTGAGATAGTGTCGCTGGAAACAGCTTACGTATGGCAATAATGTGCGTACGTCATGTATAGTCGGGGTAGTGGGCATTGGCTTCATGTTGATACTCGTATAATGTCAAAACATTGCTTACAGAGAATTCGGTTCTTTCAATTTATCTATTCGTCAAAATCTGATTCTAAATATTCAATATTTATATATTCTTCGTTTTCTTACTCTGACGAAGTCTGATTTTCATCAGATGTTGTGTCGCTTTCAGGACCACCAACCTCGATTATAAACCGTTCAGTCTCCAATTCCATTATAGGATTTTTATCGTCGATCTACATAAACCTTAAATGAAATATTAAAGTTTAAACCAAACAACTAACCAGTTCAATTAAACCGCACTATATAATGTCAATACCGGTCATGTCAACAACCAACTTTAAAACATTGTTTATTGGAATACTATGTAATCCTTCGTCTTTTTTAAGCTGTAAGTATTTGATTGCATTCACTACAATTTTTTTCGCATCTTTGGTAATTTTTTTTAGCATTTTTGTAATAAAACCGTTTATATTTGAATATATTCGTAGATATTTTCCGTTTGTTTACACACATGACATTCGATGACATCCAACGTTCGTTGTCAAAGAGTACTTGTTGCCAGTAAAAGAAATTAGTACCATTGAAAATCCGCAAAATGGCAAGAGTCAAATAAACTGTTGTCAGGCTTTAATTTCATTATTTCGTCGGAACTCATATTAAAGTCAAAAAATCAACAACGCACCATAAATCCAATAAAACAGAATGAATATTTTTCAACTTTACCTCCATAACAATTTAAAAAATATAACTACGCGTGTTTGAGTAGACCTTTTTACCGCTAACGTTTAGATGAAATGTTTTAAATGTTTTTATTTGTGTAGTTATATTTATAATTTAAAATTATAAAATTATAGAATGTATTATTTATTAAGTTTATGTTGATTTTATACAAATAAAACTGCAAATTATAGCAAACATTGTTTTGTTTTTTTTTTTATAGGCGTAGTGGCAGAGTGTCATTACGAACCATAAAGCAAATACTGCCTCCAGTTTTTTTTAATGGATGAATGCCACGATGCTGTGTCACAAATATCTGTGAAATGAAAATTAAAAAAGAGGACTTTGCCGGCCTAGGCCTGCAAGATGTGTATGAAATTCCATTAACGACCTTTTGTCCTAGCCGCACCTGAAACGTCATACTTCGCAGCATAAGGAACATAACATCAATATTTCATTGCATGTTTGAGAAAACGTTATTTAATAAAAATATTATAAAATATTAGATGAAAAAAAAATTACTGAATTTTCCAGTCCATTAAAGTATCCATTACAAAAAATGTTACCCGTTTTTAAAAGCTAGAATATAACAAAATAAAATACCGAGTGACACAAATCGTAATTTATTGCGTGCCATTCCAATACCTTTTGGTCAGCTACCAAAAAAGAAATATTTCTTTCAGGAGCAAAATTATTATTTTCCCCTTGTAAATTTTTACGCCCCCCCTAGTTCACTTCGCTGAAGGCGAAGTCGTTTTATGTGTGCAAGCAGCGTGCTGAGGTTAAACTCTTTTTCGACATTGGAAATGTCTTTTCGTTCGCTCCAGTATACGGTCCGATTTCACGAAAAAGTGCGATCCCCTTATATCTCGGAAAGTTGTGAAGATATGATATTAAAAAATAGGCTCAAAAGACGCATAATCACGAGAGCTGTAAGGTGCAAAAATAATTATTCGAGAAAGTCAAAAACAATAAAAGTTATGGTCGAAATAATGAAAATAAAATTCAATTTTTTCCGAATTTTTGATTTTGGTGCTCGATAATTTGGAAACGAAGAATGATATCAAAAATTTGAGAAAAACGGCTCTGGACAATTTAGTCAGCTACAATTTGAGCCTAAAACAAAGACGATCGGGTTAAGGGTTTGCCCTGTAGCCTAACCTTAAAATAGTCAAAAAGTCAGAACGACATTTTTCACAGGACATTTATGACTTCATGTTTCGCAGAGTTCGTTATCGGTGTTTGTTGTGAATTAGAGGGAGAGGGAGAGGGAGAGGGAGAGGGAGAGGGAGAGGGAGAGGGAGAGGGAGAGGGAGAGGGAGAGGGAGAGGGAGAGGGAGAGGGAGAGGGAGAGGGAGAGGGAGAGGGAGAGGGAGAGGGAGAGGGAGAGGGAGAGGGAGAGGGAGAGGGAGAGGGAGAGGGAGAGGGAGAGGGAGAGGGAGAGGGAGAGGGAGAGGGAGAGGGAGAGGGAGAGGGAGAGGGAGAGGGAGAGGGAGAGGGAGAGGGAGAGGGAGAGGGAGAGGGAGAGGGAGAGGGAGAGGGAGAGGGAGAGGGAGAGGGAGAGGGAGAGGGAGAGGGAGAGGGAGAGGGAGAGGGAGAGGGAGAGGGAGAGGGAGAGGGAGAGGGAGAGGGAGAGGGAGAGGGAGAGGGAGAGGGAGAGGGAGAGGGAGAGGGAGAGGGAGAGGGAGAGGGAGAGGGAGAGGGAGAGGGAGAGGGAGAGGGAGAGGGAGAGGGAGAGGGAGAGGGAGAGGGAGAGGGAGAGGGAGAGGGAGAGGGAGAGGGAGAGGGAGAGGGAGAGGGAGAGGGAGAGGGAGAGGGAGAGGGAGAGGGAGAGGGAGAGGGAGAGGGAGAGGGAGAGGGAGAGGGAGAGGGAGAGGGAGAGGGAGAGGGAGAGGGAGAGGGAGAGGGAGAGGGAGAGGGAGAGGGAGAGGGAGAGGGAGAGGGAGAGGGAGAGGGAGAGGGAGAGGGAGAGGGAGAGGGAGAGGGAGAGGGAGAGGGAGAGGGAGAGGGAGAGGGAGAGGGAGAGGGAGAGGGAGAGGGAGAGGGAGAGGGAGAGGGAGAGGGAGAGGGAGAGGGAGAGGGAGAGGGAGAGGGAGAGGGAGAGGGAGAGGGAGAGGGAGAGGGAGAGGGAGAGGGAGAGGGAGAGGGAGAGGGAGAGGGAGAGGGAGAGGGAGAGGGAGAGGGAGAGGGAGAGGGAGAGGGAGAGGGAGAGGGAGAGGGAGAGACGGATTTGCCGTGTAATAATAATTTTCTTGTACTCCCATTAACATATCCTGCTTATTAATCGAAAAATGAAATATGTACCTATACTTATGCGCCACGTCAAACTTGGATACGCGTGTGGAAATTTTGCAATTTGTTTGTTCACATGCGTTATGTCCAGGATACTTGTGTTAGTCTAAGATTAAAGTAATTATCATTCAACGTTTTAGTTTTATTTTGTAACTTTTTCCTTATCCAGACTTTCTCGTCGCTCAGCGACAATATTTTTTCGAATTCCGTAGATTCATTTCCAATGTGCTCGATAGTCGTGTGAGGCACGAAATCTGTGAATTTTTTTTTACAATGCGATGCCCTGAATGCGAGTTCTCTAAGCCGTATTAAACTCTGATAATTCCGTATCATATAAATTTGTATTGCATGAAAAATTTCTGAACAAGACTTGTGGTGAAATTGGACAAGTATACTAGGCACATAAACTCGTGTTAATGGAAGTAACTCGAGTCGATAATGAAATTGGTGGGCGTGTCATCGGCGTTTGCTGTGCGCTAAATATTGTAAATGAGCTTAGGCTGGCTCTATACAGTCATGATGGTTTAGCCCTTAGTCGTATTCATAGATTGGTATATGTTATTATTGTGCCGTATTCAGCAAGGTTGGAGGTCACATTGAATGACTGCTACTATGGAAACCACCGCAAACTGACAAAAAATTGCCTAAGCTAACATTGCACAGACTTTGCAACGACAAAGTGTAAAAGTGTCAGTATAACCCTCAAAATTCTATGAAAATATATTAGAGTTTATTGTGGGACTTCCATAATTTGCCACGTCAGAGTCGGTGCAGACTTCTGACAATCTGTGGATTGAAAAAATACCCTACACAGAAACCAAAATAAGTCATTTAATAAATGTGCGCGAATAATCTAATATAAAGAACATTCAATTTATTAATGTGTTTTCAGTATTTCAGTTTTGTATTTCAATTTTTATTTCTTTTTCTCTCTAGGTCCACCGTAAAAATACGAATTTGTTTATTTGTTAGATAGCTGAAAGAAAAATAACATTAAATATCTATTCACTAAATACAATCAGGACTACATAATATTATTATGAGCAACACCGCGAGGGAAATCTTCATCTTTATTACCTCTCTTCATAACTTGTCTTGAGTCTTAATACCTATTTGTTTAGTCATTTATGCTCACAGTCTCAAAAAATCGAATACAAAAAGTGGGCATCACAATGTACAATAATACCTACAGATAATAAATATTATTATTATGGACATTCTTACACAGATTGACTAAGTCCCACATTAAGCTCAAGAAGGCTTGTGTTGTGGGTACTCAGACAACGATATATATAATATATAAATACTTAAATACATAGAACACAACCATGACTCAGGAACAAATATCTGTGTCATCACAACACAAATAAATGCCCTTACTGGGATTCGAACCCAGGACCATCGGCTTCACAGGCAGGGTCACTACCCACTAAGCCAGACCGGTTGTCTAAGATAATTTCCCTATCAAAAGTAGGTACATATCTGCAAGACAAAAAACTACAACAAGCAAAAAATCGGCCCATCTTCAGTGTGCCTCAGTCCTAAGCCAACAACGGTTCCATAGTTGGCAAATGTTGACCGCGCGCCGCTGCGGTCGCATTTCGGTCTCAAATAATTGTGCTAAATAGTAGTCCAGCCTTAAATATATCACGTTCGTTAAATTTTATTGTTACTTAACAAACATTTATGTTTTAGGCCTTGTCCTGACTGAATAGAGTTCGCGACGTCGCGGCACAGCAAGTGAAACAATGAGTACGAAAAAACATAAGTACAGACAAAGAAGTACATATAAGATTTTGAAGTGAAAACTTCTTTAGCGGCGCTGAGCACTTTTTGAGGTGGGGAAAAAATGATAAACTCGAGACAGCGTAACGCGTAACGCGTAAGGCGTCTCTCCTCTCTTTCTACCGCACGGCGAAAATGTATGCCTGAGCCTGCTGTTTCATGTAGGCGGCGCAGGGCGCTTGCGTGACTTTATGTTATGTGTGACGGACAATGTTATTCTCCAAAGAACTTTTTCTCAAACATGCAATGAAATGTCGTCACTCCGGGCGTTATATCAGGCTTCGAAGTATCACGTTTAGGGCGGAGCAACTCCAGAGAACTGTAAAGGAATTTCATACAAAATTTAAGGCCTAGGCCGGGAAGTAATTTTTTTTTAAATTTCCATTTCACAGATATGTGTGACACACCATCGTGGCATTCAGCCATTAAAGTGATAACACACTATCGCACCGCTTTAAAAAAAACTATAGGCAGTTTATGCTTTATGGTTTATGGTACGATTTCTTTTTTTTTTTTTTAATCTTTATAGGGCTGTATCTCCTAAACTGTGCGTCGCAGCGCAAAAATAATAAAATGTTCGTTCCTCTGTAAGAAACCCTTAATTAATATTTAAAAACAAAACACACAAAAAAGAAAAAAAATAACAAAAAAAAACTTTATAATGCTGTATCTCCTAAACCGTACGTCGTAGCGCAAAAATAATCAAATTTTCGTTCCCCTTTAGGAAACCCCTTAATAACATTTAAAAAAAACACAAGAAAAGAAAAAAAAGAAAAAAAAATATTTATAGGGCTGTATCTCCTAAACCATGCGTCGTAGCGCAAAAATAATAAAATGTTCGTTTCTCTGTAAGAAACCCTTAAATAATATTAAAAAAAAAACACAAAAAGAAGAAAAAAAAACTTTATAATGCTGTATCTCCTAAACCGTACGTCGTAGCGCAAAAATAATCAAATATTCGTTCCCCTTTCGGAAATCCCTTAATATTAAAAAAAACACAAGAAAAGAAAAACAAACAAAAAAAAATTGTATAGGGCTGTATCTCCTAAACCATGCGTCGTAGCGTAAAAATGATAAAATGTTCGTTCCTCTGTAAGAAGAAGAAGATTAATATTGAAAAAAAAACTAAAAAAAAAGATAAAAAAAAACTAAAAATACTTTATAATGCTCTTAAACCGTGCGTCGTAGCGCAAAAGTAATAAAATTTTCGTTCCGCTTATGAACCCCACGCACTGAATAACCTATCACATTAGGACAAGAAACAATCATCATCATCAATTTTTATTATTATTTCACTGCATGTTTAAGAAAAGCACTATACATACCTCGGCGTGAAAAGGGGTTGTCGGCCTTATAACTATCCGGCCTCACTACGTTCGGCCGTCTATATGCATTCGGCCGGCAACCCCTTACTTCCCAGCCTCTGTAGTAATGTACTATAGTCATAACCTATCATAATCAGGTCAATTATTTAAACTGGACTTTTATATTAAGCAATAAAGCTCAATGTTCTAATCTTGTACGGGCTGAAATACGAGGATCTCACAGTTACATTCTAACTTTACATTCTAACTCCAATACAATTCAATAAAGCTACATCTTGATGAAATCGCTAATAAAAGTGAACTCTAGTACTGGTGAATAAAACTCAAAATATCATGACCAAATATATTTAAATGCGAGGTCTGCAAGGTAACTTTACAATTTCTATTCGAATTTTAAACAATTAACGCTACAAATTTAAGCTCACTGGCCAGCAATTTCGGAACTAAAGTTTTTCAATAGAAAGGAGGATGGGTCAATTATACATAGTGCTGCAGACATTTTCGACTAGTCATTGAGTTTTCACTTCTGTCGGCACTCCCGGAGTGCAACCCGTTGTTTTTTTATACGATGGGAAACAAGCGTAAGCGTGTGGTCCGCCTGCTCTTAGTAGCTACCGCAGCCTACTATGGGCGCTTGCAACTCTAGTGGAGTTATCTTTCGCATGGAACGGATACCGGTATTTTTTGTATTGGAATGGAAACGGTATTTTTTCGTTCTTTGTTAATTATTTCATTTCTAATTGGGCAATCTAATACTACGAAGAACTACCTCGACCCATGGTATAATAATATACTCCGCCTGGTACTCTCATCCCGTCTTTTCGTGGTCACGTGACTGACACAAGCCTACGTCATCAACTCATCATGCGATAGCGCTATATGATAATATGCGATAGCGCTATATAAAGCGGCAATGTTATTGTGACGTAGGCTTGTGTCACTCTGGGAAGAGAAGACCATGTTTTATTAGACTATGCTCGTTACCTAAATACACAACTGAGTCCTACATTTTGAGTATAAAATAATTCAAAAAACATGGTTATTTCGAAGTTTTTGCAAAAAACCGGTTCCGATCCCTGGTCTTTCAGAGCACGGGAGACCTTACTAACCATCAGGAACACAACACTACATAAATCATAAATTAACTAATTGAGGCTGTGAAGTTTTAGGATTAAGGGGGTAAATGTCTCGCTGCTGTAGCCAAGGCCATACCTAGAGTTTTAGTTAGAAATAGAGTCTTGAATGACGCCTATTAAGTATAGCGCAATGACGTCATAATCTCACTAATTAATGAGTTTTCAACATCCCATAAATCATACTTTTACTAACACAAACGTATATGTATGTCGGAGAATGGCTGAAATGTGCCATCTATCGCCTTCAAGAGGCGTTTTGTCATGCAAACCTTGACAAATAGAGCAAACTAGGGTGTTACGTACACTTGAGTGGCGTTCGACGCAGTTCCGCCAAGACGTCATAGAGTGCGCTCTTAAAACAATTGAAGTCCAGAACAATTGAAGTTATGCTGTCAATCAATCTTCAGAAGGAGCACGATGAGAACGAACGGGAGAAGATGACGTCTGTGGCGGCTCCTGGGTCTAATCCACTGGTTTGCTTAAGATAAGAAACGTAACGTGTGCTGTGATTTGTAATGAGTCTTGTGCAGTAAAGATTGTGAGTTGAACATCGTATTTCATTGAAGGCCCTCGTCATCCACGATTGAAGGTTCTGATGTGCTGCCGATAGTATGATACGCCCACAATTCCCGACATCAGAAGTGATATTATTTTCACGCTGTTTGGATTATGGTGATATTATTTTCACGCTGTTGCATTTTAAGTCTCTTAATGAATTGTTCGAAATGTATCTCTACCCCATTTCCGTTGAAATATGGCCTGATTGAATATCGTGATGCTACTGATGCTGAACTTGTTCATTCACAACAATGATCTATGTGCGTGTTATTGAAAGAGTTGAGTTGAGTTGCCTGTCAGTATCCAAAAGTTATGGAGGAACTTACTTTGGTCAGGTAGGCCGAGCAATGAGCTTAGATACCTCAGATTGTTGTATTCTGTCCGCAGATGTATGCAGTGATGCATACAATGTCAGGATGCCGTGGTGGTGCAGATGATCTGCGCTCTACAGACTCTTTTGGGAGAAGAAGATCTCATCTTCGCTCTAGTCTACCAGTGAAAATCATAAAGGGGGATGGATAACGTACGGAGGGACCCGTACAATGTCAGGTTGGCCGTGTCGGAGAATGGCTGAAATGTGCCATCTATCGCCTTCAAGAGGCGTTTTGTCATGCAAACCTTGACAAATAGAGCAAACTAGGGTGTTACGTACACTTGAGTGGCGTTCGACGCAGTTCCGCCAAGACGTCATAGAGTGCGCTCTTAAAACAATTGAAGTCCAGAACAATTGAAGTTATGCTGTCAATCAATCTTCAGAAGGAGCACGATGAGAACGAACGGGAGAAGATGACGTCTGTGGCGGCTCCTGGGTCTAATCCACTGGTTTGCTTAAGATAAGAAACGTAACGTGTGCTGTGATTTGTAATGAGTCTTGTGCAGTAAAGATTGTGAGTTGAACATCGTATTTCATTGAAGGCCCTCGTCATCCACGATTGAAGGTTCTGATGTGCTGCCGATAGTATGATACGCCCACAATTCCCGACATGTATAAAAAGTTTTCGCACTCAATAAATCAATTACCAGTCTTATTACAGAAAATATAAACATATTACGCGAATGTATTTCAATGCCAAGATAATGAACTAGTTAGTTTAGTAAGAGTATATTTTTAGATTTTACTCGTAAATATGTGCGTATAGTGAGAAAAACATTCGTGTGTCTTACATAATCTTTAATACGGATGTTTACTATGCTATACAACACACATTTTACATTCATTCATTCTTTTAAAATTATGGCTTTAGCCCAGTGGGACAATTTCGCCAGTATCAAGGTATTAGGAGCAAGGTAATACGACTAAAATTGTACGGTTAGTACAAGACAGTGTACTGTGATTTTATTAGCTCTTGTAAAGCGATAGCAGGGGCCTATTTCTCGTACGTTACAAGTCTTGTAATACAAGTGTGTATCTATGGTAACGCTTGTATTTCAATATTTTTTACAAGTTTCCGTTTAACGTAAATGTATAATTGTTACAAGAGCGGGGATAATAGTACATTATTGTCGAGGCTCGGAAGTAGCTACTTGCAGGCTGAGGATTCGTTTTAAACGGACGACCTTGGGAGTCCGTTTAATTGAATCCGAAGCCAGCAAGTAGCCTTCCAGTCGAGTCATATATAGTGCTTTTCTCAAAAATGGTGCAAGAAATATAAGTATCATAGAAATATTTTACAAAAGCAACGTTCTTACGTATATATTTTCACAGAAAAAAGTAGAAACAATTGAAAAAAATTGCTTTGCCGCCTTTTTATTTTTTTAATAAAAAAATAGAAATGTATTTTTCTGCCGAAAATACGCCAACCTATTTGAGACAGCTAAATAGTCGCGGTACTAATCATCTGTTTGGCTGTTTAATGGGCCTGTGCCTTCGTTTGATATGGCCATTTCAACTTTTAAAAAGTTTGGAACTCGACAAATAATGGAATTTGTATGCAACATTGCAGTCCCAAAATCGAGACTGCAATGTTTTTAACTTTTTAATTTTTGACTGACCATAAACTACGCGCTTCGCGACCTATTTTTTAAACGGCAAAGTCGACTTTGCCGTCCATTTTTGAGAAAAATAGTACATTATTGTCGAGGCTCGGAAGTAGCTACTTGCAGGCTGAGGATTCGTTTTAAACGGACGACCTTGGGAGTCCGTTTAATTGAATCCGAAGCCAGCAAGTAGCCTTCCAGCCGAGTCATATATAGTGCTTTTCTCAAAAATGGTGCAAGAAGTATAAATATCATAGAAATATTTTACAAAAGCAACGTTCTTACGTATATATATTCACAGAAAAAAGTAGAAACAATTGAAAAAATTAGCTTTGCCGCCTTTTTATTTTTTTAATAAAAAAATAGAAGTGTATTTTCTGCCGAAAATACGTCAACCTATTTGAGACAGCTAAATAGTCGCGGTACTAATCATCTGTTTGGCTGTTTAATGGGCCTGTGCCTTCATTTGATATGGCCATTTCAACTTTTAAAAAGTTTGGAACTCGACAAATAATGGAATTTGTATGCAACATTGCAGTCCCAAAATCGAGACTGCAATGTTTTTAACTTTTTAATTTTTGACTGACCATAAACTACGCGCTTCGCGACCTATTTTTTAAACGGCAAAGTCGACTTTGCCGTCCATTTTTGAGAAAAAGAGTTTTCACAAGTGTTGTTGTTTCACAAGTTGACAACCACTAGTAGATATTATATACTAAAATAGTAATTTCGTTTCTCAAAAGCTGTACTTTATACTTGTAGCTTGTGACTTATCACGAAATAATGAGGAGTCTCTATAAACTGCTAATATGCGTTTTTGGTAAAAATCGATTAATAAATAAATGAAGATAATGCATTTTTAAGATCTAAAACGTGTAAGATTTGAATGCACTTCGTTAAAATCAGTAATATTATTTAAATTTAGCTTTTATTCTCCAAAAAAAACAGTAAACTCATTCCTATGAAATTATTATAATTGGGAAAGAACCAGTAAATGACTAATAACATAATAATTTTATAACGAATTCACCAGTATTATAAAAAAAAAACTGACCCACCCTGAAGCTTGTAAACATTCATAGAGTGACTAACGAAACTGAGTTTGATTTTACACTTGTAATTGATAATTTTGAGAAACGCTTTTCATTACTACTTGTATTATTATACGCTTGTATATTCCGAAAACACAAGTCAGCCATTTTATTTTCCTCTTATTAAGATTATGATGCATAACAGTGACATTGACATTAAGATAACATTTATAATGGCCATTGCATTTCCTTTTTGCATAGTAAACAAACCTATTTTCTAACTTTAGACAGCCGCCTTGTAGCACTTGTAGTAATCGTAGGAATCTACGAGAAACAGAATTAAAACACACTTGTACAATGAAATTTTAAATATAAGCTTGTAGAGTTGTGAACTTGTAACGTACGAGAAATAGGCCCCTGGACTTTACATGTCTGCATTGACAATGTCAACATTGAGTGATGGAATTAATGTCATAGTTGCGGCAGTAAGTAATACGGCGACGAACGACAGTCATTTCAACAACGATGCATGGCGCAACAGTAATGCAGTTGACATCCGAACGCCACATTTTTTTTAAATGGCCTATTAGTGTGTCCCACTGCTGGGCAAAGGCCTCCCCTCTTTCCCGCCACTTGTCTCTATCTAATGCACACTCCCGCCACTCCACACAGAATGTATCGAGGTTGTCCAGCCATCTACGTTTGGGTCTTCCTCTGCCCCGAGATCCATCCTGTGGGATCCACTCCGTGGATACCTACTTTGGCCCAGCGTTCTAGGTGCATTCGGCAGATGTGCCCTGCCCAGTGCCCAGTCCCATTTCAGCATTGCGGCCTTCATGCCCACATCCACAATGCCAGTTTTGGAACGCAGTTCGGTGTTTCTAATACGGTCGGTTCTACGAACACCCAGTATGCTGCGTTCCATTGCTCTCTGGCAAACCTCGAGTCTGGACTTTTCTTTTTCAGTTTGAGACCATGTTTGGGCGCCGTAGGTGAGGATAGGCAGGATACACATGTCGAGGAGTTTGCGCTTTAAAGTGAGTGGAAGGTTGCCCTTCATTAGCGTCTTCATGGACCAGAAGCTCTTCCAGGCGTTTGCGATACGGCGATCAATTTCTTTGAACTGCCTGTTGTCGAAGGACACTAACAGAACTGGCCCAAGTAGATATACTCGTCGACATACTGCATATCCCGCCCATCTACCATTACACTACGTTTCGCGCGGTTGGTCATCAACTGTGTCTTGGATCTATTCATGGAGAGTCCGACTTCAAGGCTTGCCATGCAAAGTTCTTGGAGCATTTGTTCGAGTTGGGATGCGGTGTGGGAGAACAGGACGTCGGCAAAGCGCAGGTTGGTTAACCTTTTACCACCATTAAAATATTTCATCTTTTACTACTTACCTACTATTACGTTTCTATTTATAACCCTAGATGTAGACACCGCCTAAAAAAATCATGTGAGGCGCGATTAATGCAGAGAGCGCGTTCGACTACTTCTCACAGTATTCAAATCAGGGTATTATAGGTAGGTACATAAATATTGATGAGTACAAATCCTGTATTCGGGAATAATAAATGATAGTTGCTAGTAGTTTTTACTCCCTAGACAATACAACTATATATGCCTGGATCATGTGTTCGTAAGAACGCATCGCTCAGTAACTGGTCTGGTGTGTGAGCTTAACATTACTGATCACAAAGCTGTCAACTAAACCAACCAAAATTGTCACTAAACGCAAAACCAGATAGAACTAAAACAGTAACTGATTACGAAGGCATCGCTCAGGAGCTTTCAACAACAGATTGGACCGAAGTGTTAGGTGAATCTGATCTGAATGTCGCAACTAGCACGTTTATGACCACTATCCAGCAGGCTGTAGAAATTAACTCGAAGCCAGTAAAGATTCCCCGGTCCAAATTCACGCTTAAACCCTGGATGACGCCAGGACTCCTCCGCTGTGCTAAACATCGTGATAAGCTACATTTAAAATCAAAACAATATCCTCATGATGCAGTGCTTCAGCTAACCTATATCCGCTACAAAAACTTCTGCAATAATCTCCTTAAAAAACTCAAAGAACAACACGAAAAACAAGAGCTTTCTACCAATAATCATAACACGAAGAAACTGTGGAAAGTTGTTAAAACTATATGTAACATCAACAAAAAAAACACTATACCTACAGAACTCATATCTACAACTCAAACTCATCCCGAGCAGTCTCTAAATAACTGTAATAGATTTTTCGCATCCGTGGGTCAAAACCTAGCTAATAAAATTATGTCACAATCCGGAAAGTCAGAAGAAGGCCTAGCCAATAATATTAAACTAAGCGCTTGCACGGACAAGTCCTTCTTTATGCAACCTACTGATTTTAATGAAGTTGAAGCTATTATCATGCAACTAAAAGTCGACAGTGCACCAGGCCTCGACGGGATTACAAACCAGCTATTAAAGTGTGTTAAAAATTATATTATTGTGCCACTAACCCATATCTACAACCTAAGCCTTGGTTCTGGTTGTTTTCCGGACCAATGGAAAATAGCATCCGTTACTCCTATACACAAAGAAGGCCCAAAAACAATTCCCAGTAATTACAGACCGATATCGCTGCTCAGCGCATTCTCAAAAATTTTAGAAAAAATAGTTAACACTCGCCTAGTCAAGTATCTTGAGAGCTACAACCTCTTATCGGATAGACAGTTCGGGTTTAGGCGGAATAAATCCACGGAAGATGCCACATCAACTCTCGTCAACCTAATCTCATCATATTTAGACAAAAATCTAAAATGTATTGGCGTCTTTTTGGATCTGGCTAAAGCCTTTGATACCGTGTCGATACCGATCTTGCTCCGCAAACTACAAAATCTAGGGATACACGGTATCCCGCTGTCGTGGTTCGAAAGTTACTTGACAGGGAGAAGGCAACTTGTCAGAGTAGGTTCCTTTACTAGTTCGACAGAAAATATTAAATTCGGTGTTCCGCAAGGAAGTATTCTTGGTCCCACCCTTTTTACGGTTTACATGAATGAAGTTCTAAATTTAACAATTCCTAAGTCTGAAATTCTCTGTTACGCAGACGATACCGTTATACTTTTTAATGACACATGCTGGAAGAACACAATCGCTACTACAGAAAAGGGTATGAAAATTGCATCTGACTGGTTCCGTTCCAACCTTCTAACCCTGAACTGCAAAAAAACTAAATTCCTTTGTTTCTATAAAACCGCCCTATCTAAACCACTCCTTCCTCCTATTATAAAAATCCATTCATGCACAGACTACCCTACTTCTAACTCATGTAACTGCGATTCCATTCAGAATACTGATGTTATAAAATATCTTGGTCTTTTAGTTGATGAAAAACTGAACTTTAAAAACCACATACATAAACTCTCTACCAGAATAAGAAAGTCCATTTATATTTTCAAAAAGCTACGTAACTCTGCCGATTATTCTATACTTAAAATGGTTTACACCGCGCTCTGTCAGTCTGTAATTAGCTATTGCATCACAGTTTGGGGAAGTGCAGCAAAGACTTTTATGCTAGAAATTGAAAGGGCTCAACGTTCTGTTTTAAAAGTGATACTTAAAAAGCCCTTTCGATTTCCAACCATTGATCTCTATGCTCAAGCAAACGTCTTAACCGTACGTCAATTATTTTTAATGAAAATTTCTTTACACACTCACAAATTCTCAAAATTATTACATTGCTATAGTTCTTTAATTAAAAAACGTGTCTTTAACTTACCGATTCCAGAAGTACGTTCCGTCTTTGGTAAACGTTTTGGTGAACGAATCCGAGTAACCACTTACAACGCCATGCTTAAACACTGCAACCTTAAAGACTGCACCATCGTCGAAGCAAAGAAACTCCTATTTATTTTTTTACAATCACTTAACTATGCCGAGACAGAAGATATTTTAGTTAAAATAATTTAGGTTTATTTTTCATGTTTTGCCATAGAAATGTATATCTTTTTCTTACTTATAAGTATGTTATAAGTTCTCATTTTAAGTCTGTTATATTATATCAAAAACATACCTAAGATATTACTGGACTTGATTGTGTAACTAAGATCTCTTATTTAAACTGTAACTGGTTCCCCGCGATACAGGCGTAGCCTAGTGCGGAGACCCCTGCCATACTCTGTTATGTGTTCTTTTGATAATAAATTTATTCTTATTTTATTTATTCTTATTCTTATTCTTATATGTAGTATTTTATAAAAGCAAAATAGTTATTTGTTTTACAGGGGGGCATAATTGTTGTTTAACCGCTCGTGCTAATATTGACACCCGTAGCGAGTGGTTCGAAAAATGGAATCTTGAGCGTTGCGAGGGTTTCAAAGCACGAGGGTTAAATTTACCCCCGTGTGAAACACAACATTTTTCACCACACCAACCCGAAGCAAATATTAAATGTAAAATATCAAACAAAATCAAACCAAATCAAATCCAAATGAATGTTATTAAATATTTATCATCCAAAATCATCATTTAAAAGTCAATTCTACCAGCAAACATAAGAAAACAACTCAAAATTTGCATTTGATTACTTTGGCTCACATGTGAATAAAATGCAACTTTGCTATCAGTTTTTGAAGTGCAAAGTAAGCCTTTCTGAGCTGGTGCGGTGAAAATAACTTAAAACAACACACGCTCTATTTATCTTATATATTCATGTCTACTTATTGAATATGCAATAAATTAAAAACGTAAATATATTTTTAAATGGAATAAAAAAGAAAAAATAGTAGGTATTGTTATGGTATTTATGGTTCTTCAAGTGACATTCAAATAAGGCAGTAGAAATGGGCATGAAATCTTGAATCTTGGGTTTTTATTAATATTAAAGAGATAATTAAATGCTTCCAGATATTAATCTGATTGTTAAATCTGTCACTTACCATTGTTATTGAACTGAACTGAATATAATGAGTCTGGCAGAAAGCAATTACCGAAAAATGAGGGAAATCCATTTCTCACATGCACTTAAATTATTTTCGAGATAATGGGATTTATATCTCTTCCATATTTCGTAATCCGAACAGTCGGGTTGTGTCGACCAAGGCTATAAATAATAATAGCGTTGAGTCTTAAATTAACCTTACAAAATCCAAATTTAGGTACCTGAAATTTGAACACGGGCCCCGCAGTTGATCCTCATTCCCGTTTCTTCAGCTTTTAAATGGCCTAAACCCGTGCTATGAAGGTTCGAGAAATACTTCCAAGAAAGAAAATGAAAATCTTTGTTCTTCAATTTAGGCACATTACAATGCACTTATTTAAATAAATATCAAGGAACTACCACCGGTTCTTAACCTTACACGCGAGAAGATACCGAAAGCCGTGAAGAAATCAATATGTTTTTTATAGGTACTTATTTGAAGATCTTTGTTGCAATCTTATAGGACTCGATGTACAATTAGATTAATTTAAAACCTCAGAAAAAGAGGGTGTCCTGTTTATTTAAAAACCTAGTATTAAAAATAAAGATGCCATCGAATAGAAAACTTTAAAGAACTTGCAAATTTTAAAGGTACTTTTGCAATTTTGAAGTTGTTTAAAATATGTTGATCTGATTCATATGAAATGAGACTTGCCAGTCAAGTTTCACCTAATTTGTGGCACAGTAACTGTAAAGTTTTAACGAAATATAAAGCAGCAGGCAAGTCTCGTGTTCCAGCGAAAGTTAATTTACTACGTCTTCTGAAAATCTCACATGAGGTACTATTTTAATTACGTTTTTAAACCAATTTTAGTTTACAAGATTCCCTCATAGTCGTGTAATTAGTTTATTTTATGAAATATGATGTGCAACGAGAAGTTGTATTGTATATTTTATGCAGAGGCGGTTGCTTTTCTATGTAGCCTGTACTGCAAGATAAGCTTAAGAGGTGTCACTCTTCTATAAAGGCAGTTGTATGCATACCTAATAGATATGAGATTCACGTCAAAATTCTGACGCTGTTCTGTCTATTAATATGTCTGTGTCTCACGGAAGTTTTGTTATAAAGCTGTTCTGTCTGTTCACCATCTGTCTGTAGACCACCACAAACACCTTAATACTACTTACTGCGAATGACGCGATGCTCGTTGCCTGAGCCAGGTTAATAAATTTGTCTAACCATTGCGAATGTGACTGCATTTACTAAAAACCTTTAAAAAAATCCGCATTCAAAGCTAATTCATTTTATAATTTTAATCTGTTTCTCGGTTGATATTTTATCCGAGTTTAGTGAGCAAGAAGTCAAAATACGCTTGCTACGCAAATTCACCAGTAAATTACTCGAAGCATTCTTTAATCAGCGAAATTTCCAGTGCTCATGCACATACTGAAAATTACTGACGTATTTTCGCACAAATTTCTTTTTTTAATTTTCGAGCGGCGTGAATCAGGCTTCAGGCGGTAACATTCCCATTGCGTCAACCGCATTGGTGGTGGGGAAGATGGGATCTTGTTTTACGTTTAGGTACTATAGGTGTTATTTCGTTTAGTTTCTTAGCTTATAGTCTGTATCTTTAGATTTAAATAAAAAGTAAACGAACAATTTGTACATTTTCGGGTAGTTATAACATTTATTGGTTAACCAACCAAATACAAAAGCGCCTGGATCAGTCACTGACTTTAACCTACATACATTATTTGATCATGTAATGTTTTCATTTACCCATGGTCTAATAAAACATGGTCTTCTATTCCCAGAGTGACACGGGCCTACGTCACAATAACATTGCCACTTTATTTCAACATAACATGTTACATGGGTACATTATACCTATGGTTAATAAGTTAAAATATTTCTTTATCATTTTATAATTTTCATTTATATGTATTTTATCTTAAATTTTACAATAACACGTCATTTTTAATTATTCGTTAGCAATATCTTCCGATTCACAAAAGAAATTTCAGACGTTCGGGTAATTCTGTTTACATTACTGGCAACACAAGATAGCGCTGTCACATTTGACAATTCGGATCTATTATAGATAACTTCATGCACTGACCGTCATCCTTGTCGAACGCGTGTTAATTGTTATTTCCTTCTCGCTCAGTGTCAGCAGTCGCAGTGTTTTCCAAACTTTTCACGTCGTAAGCTTGGTAATTAATGTGTAACTGTGAATTAGTTTTTCAAACGTTTGTCTTGTATAGATAAATAAAGTTTAATTTAATACATTAGATTTGTTTTATTTTACTATGTTTCTACATGAATAACTTAAAATTAATGCCGTTAAAATAATTTTCACCGTTGGTTAAAATTCTCCCACATTTTAAAGTTTGAGAACCTGTAAACAGCATGATGACGTAGGCCCGTGTCAGTTAGGTCATACGCGAATCTCGGAATAGAGTACCAGGCGGAGTATATTATTATACCATGCATTTACCCTCAACTGGCTTAAGGAGCCATTTGACGGTAGATTTTGTTTACTTTTATTTAAATAGTAGATACCTACACAGTACACATATCATAAAATCATAATCTATAAAAATAAATTTTATATCACATGCTATGTTGTATGTTTTCTATAATTGTATCAAAATAAACATTTTACAAAATAAGAAAAATATTCTGCAAGGAGGCAAGGCATTCTCTCAATGGTCATACTAGTGGTGTATTCAGTACGTTATGAAAATATTATTGAAATGAAAATAGAGAACCAGCAGCTATTGCCATCGTATTAGAAGGAAAGAAAATACATTTATTTACGTCAAACCAAACGAAATACGTGTATTGCTTTAGCTAAACAGTTAACATTGACATCGAGACCCGATTTGCTTGATTTATCACTTATTTGTGGGTAGGTAAGGTATACTTGTGGACCTCAAGCAGTAAACTGAGTAGGCATCGGAATCACCAGTCCTGATTTGTCTTTCGAACCTCGGGCGAACATTTCGTGTTAACGTGGTATGATTTTAATTGGTGCGGCTGTGTGTTGTTGTTTTCGGCTTTTGTACCTAACAATATGCATTAGCAAGAACTTTTGTACTGGAATTGTAAACTAAAAAAATAAAAAAAGACCGGACAGCGTAACAAATTAACTAGGCAATTTTTATTGGGAATAATTGCGAATTAACTTTTAATCGTTATACCGGGTGTGGCCTGTAATACGAGCAAAAAATTAAACTGTAGGCTGTACTCCTCATACTGACCAACCTTTCTTCAGCAAGTTTTAAAAATAACTTGTGGTTTGATTTTTAATACACTTTAAAGTTTATTCTAAGACGCAATGTATTGCGAATTTTGTTATGTTTAAGGCGTGACAAGCAACGTCAATCACAATGATATGACGTGGCGATGGCGTCCATTGAAGATAATATTTATTTTGTATGAAAAATAGGGAGTCTAATTACTTCATAATTTTTAAAAGTTGTTGAACAAAAGTGTCACCGTTTGAGGAGTCATCATCATCATTTCAGCCTATATACGTCCCACTGCTGGGCACAGGCCTCCTCTCATACGCGAGAGGGCTTGGGCTATAGTCCCCACGCTAGCCCAATGCGGATTGGCGTTTGAGGAGTACAATCTATGTTTTAATTGGCGTGTTACAGGCCACACCCGGTATATCCTGGCATATTTTATGGTTTCTAAAGTCCTACAAAGTCGGGTAAAAAGTATGATTTCATGATGATTCTTAATAATGAATACTTCGGAATGCGTGTTCGGAATAATGAAATAAAAAGAAATCAGTGAAAAAAGACAACGAAAAAACCGGTCTATTCCTGTAATATTAAGCGTCTTAAAGCTTGGGGATGTTTTCAAAGTAATCCCTTAAAACGGCGTGCTGCAAATATGAACATTTAAGCTTATATTTACATTAATTTGGAAGTGACACATCTAGGTTGGGCGATGACGCAAATTAATGACGTCATAGGCATTAAAGCGGCCTTCCTTAGGGTGGTGCTGTGGTGGTGGTATTCTATCTGTCCAATTAATTTGTACAATGTGTATTGCATCTCACATTTTGCTTAATGAGAGAGCGAATCGCAATGCACATTGGACAAGTGGAATCAGGGCTCGGAACCGGTTTTTCTGTAAAACCCGAAATAGTAAACCCAATATTTTAAATTATTTTATGCTCTTTACATAGGACTGAATCATGTATTTAGTTAACAACTTCGTATTATTAGATTGTCCCATTAAATATTAAATAATAAACCAAAGAACGAAAAAGAAGGTAATAATACCGAGTGGAATACACCCTTACATCCGTGCGTCATAACGCCTTTGCAGGCATTTAAACATTGGTAAAGTTGATATTAGACTTCACTTTCGAAAATATAACTCGTCTTGAAATGAGTGCCTAAAACGTGACTATTAGTTTGAATATGTCATTCTTTTTTGTAGAACCTTCTAGAGAGAGGTCTGTGGCTTGAAAAGGGTTGAATCTTGAATGACATGCTAAAGCTTTAAAAATAATTGACTTTTCAGAATCTCGTAAAATCGAGAATAATTTGATATGAAGGCCTCCCATACAACCATTTCCAGTCGCCGTTACGACGCGGTGTCGATGTCGCAGTCGGATCGTATAATCCGCCGTATTACATTACGGCTAGCCGTTTTCAAAAACAGGGGCGTTTTGAAATGCGGCGGTTTAACGATTAGCCCGATTGAATGCGGCTGAATGAGAATCCGCCGGAATGTATTCGGCGTCATACGTTCTTCAACACGGCTAGCCGTAATGTAATACAGCGAGTCATTAGCCGCCGCTTTGACAGTTTTTAGTTCCCATTTTTAACACCCGTGGCGCTGCCTGACAAACGCTGGGGTGTCCATCAAATCTGGAGTTCGTCGGACTGTTTCTTTTCAAAAAACATTTCTTTCGCAACTTAACTAGACGGAGCCCCGCTTCGCGGAGCTCCTATTTCTGAGCGGTTTGCCCTTCGGGCATCTGAAGCTACCTAACGAACCTAACCTACCTACCTATTGATTTAGTGAGACGTCCGTGAAAACATTACACTTTGGGGAAAAAAGCGTAGGTAGGTAAGTAGGTTAGGTTCGTTAGGTAGCTTCAGATGCCCGAAGGGCAAACCGCCCAGAAATAGGAGCCCCGCTTGCGGGGCTCCGTCTATTTAAGTTGTGAAGGAAATGTTTTGGAAAAGAAACACATGTAGTGCGGTGGGACCATGTTAAAAATAAATTAAATTGCAAATATTGTCAAACTCCGGTTACGTAGGCGACCGAAAGAACTGGTCACTCTACAATCTAAAATAGTAGTACGATGCGGCTAAACGTTGGCCGCCTTATTGAAGAACGTATCGCAATGACAATCCGGCTAATCGTCGAACCGCCGCATTTCAAAACGCCTCTGTTTTTGATAACGGCTAGCCGTAATGTAATACGGCGGATTATACGATCTGACTACGACATCGACACCGTCTGTTTCGGTCACAATTCCAGTCGCAGAGTCGTCGCCGTGTCGACACAGTTACCAGAAATGGGGAAGGGTCGACACATGACACAAAGTGACATAAAGTGTGGTCGCCGTGTGCACACATTGTTTCGGGTTTGCGACTACTTTATGCCAAAATCATTCGTTCATTCGTTCATTTTGTTCCTGTCAAATGGAAACTGTCAGATGGAAAAATACTTAAATAAAAATAAGTGACATTAATACGCCATCTCTAAAACGGATTACACGACGTAATTATATATTGTTTGCATTTATATTACAATAGGACTTAAATTATTATGGGGAATTAAACGGCTCGAGTGATTTGATAAACTAAGTGTAATATAATCAACGCGCCACCACATTGTTTTAGTTTAGCCGGAAATGAAATTGTTTACTTCTCAGTGCCTGTGTTCATAACTATATTATTTGAAGCATTTTTAGTACTTCGATGCGTATACTATACTTAAATAACAGAAATAACGCTTTACATACTACGAAAATTGTTAATTATGATGTATAAATATGGTTTAAGGATGAGAAATATTGCAGTCACAAAGTAGTTGCAATGTTTCGACTTTGTGTCGACTCTGTGTTGACACATGACACGCGCTGTCAAAAGTAATAACAAAGTTACTGGTCTGTTACTGGATTTGCAAAATGGCTCCTTGTGTTGATTTGTTTTCAGATATTCTCAAAGTGTAAAAATGCCGTGGTCAGAGATGGGCATTAATCGATTAACTGTTTATTCGACTAATTAATGAAATAAAAAATGTTAATTCTCAAATTTTAATCGCGATTAGTTTAGCCGACCTAACATAGATTGAAATTGAATTAATCTGAATATTAATCGAATAAATTATCGATTAAATCTCGATTGAAAGTTGACAGGGGGCCATTTTTGTACGTAAAAATAATAGAAATGTCTTGCATGCAGATGGTAGCAAAACACTTTGTCATAAAAGTGGAGATGGGTGTCGATATATAGGTTTTAGGGAGTGCCGATTTCGAAAATAATGACCATTTTGGATTCCAAGATGGCGGCCATGCACTATGTCATAAAAGTCGTCATGGATGTCGTTTTATAGGTTTTAGGGGGCCCCGATTTAGAAAATGATGACCATTTTGAAATCCAAAATGGCGGCCATGCACTATGTTATAAAAGTCGTTATGGGTGTCGTTTTATAGGTTTTGGGGGGCGCAGATTTAGAAAATGATAACCATTTTGGATTCCAAAATGGCGGCCATGCACTATGTCATAAAAGTCGTCATGGGTGTCGTTTTATAGGTTTTAGGGGGCGCAGATTTCGAAAATGATGACCATTTTAGATTCCAAGATGGCGGCCATGCACTATGTCATAAAACACAGTGCAGTGTGATGCGCGCTTGGAATCGGACGCGCTTCACTGCATAATATCGAATAAAATATTTATTCGCGTTCGGCGTGACTTAGGTCGCTGCCCCGTACTTTTCGCGATGAGTTCACAACAACTCATAGCGAATGAATTACTGGCGTTTGTACAGAACGCCGTAGACACCATGGATGAAGTCAGCATCAGGCAAATCTGCAAATCAAGTTTCAGTGAAGACGACATTTGCAGTGGCAAGGCGCTGCTCTTCCAGACGCTCGGCAAAACTGACCAGATGCCATCCCGTCGGAGGGATGGCGGCGTGAAGAGTCTCCAGGACATAATAAAACTGTTCAAGGAGACCGATCCAGACGACGTGCCTGCCTTCGTTGCGAAGCGGCTAGACCGGTTACCGCCGGTTACCTTTGATCACGTCGACGTCACCAGGCTGCTGAAGGACATAACATTCCTGAAGACGAGTCTGGCAGAAGTACAGGCTAAGTTAGAGGTATCTAATAATACCATCAGTGAGCTACGTTCCGAATTGGCGTTATTACGTAGCGCACATTCGGAATGTAGGTCAGATACCTCTAACATAGCCGTGTGTCACGTTGCGCAGAATGTGTCCATCGGCGGTTTTGAACCCGCGAATTTGGATGCGTCGGCAATTGCTGAGCAGGCGACCGCCGACCCGCGCCCCGCCGCCCGCCCGTCTACGTCACCGGAGACGCGCACGTCACGCGAGAGTACGTTAATCCCGAAACGTTCCTACGCTAGTACTGCCGCTAAGCCGCCTGCTGTGTCCAAGCCTAAGCAGCGGCCGAAGAAAGGGGTGCAGAGCCTTCGTGATCCTGTTCACAAGGACCAATCACAGCCGACTCTAAGGGAGTCGCGATGTGACGAGGACGGTTTCAAGAAGGTGGAGAAGAGAAGAAAACCGGCTCGTCAGAATCAGTGTGGTACCGCACCGACTGGACCGAACCATTTGCTGCGTCCTGCAACACCGTCGACGCTGCTGTATGTGTCCCGTCTACATTACCTTACGAAGGTCGATGACATCGTAAAGTATGTGAAAACGAAGACCGGATTCATCCTGAGGGTCGCGAAGTTGGAATCTCGACACAATGCGAATTTTAATTCGTTTGTGGTGAGCGTTCCGACTGACCATCTAGCGACCTTCACCAAGGAGGAGTTTTGGCCGAAAGGTGTCAAGTTTCGGCGGTTCCGCGGCCGGCTCCCTGACACTGCGGGGTTGCGTAATGCATCGCAACCATAATGGATATGTAGTGTTTAGTTTTTTAAAATATATTTTTATATAATATGTATGCTAGTTTTAAGGTATTTATGTATGGGCCATTAGTTGCCTGAAATAAAGATTTTCATTTCATTTCATTTCAAAAGTCGTCATGGATGTCGTTTTATAGGTTTTAGGGGGCCCCGGTTTAGAAAATGATGACCATTTTGACATCCAAAATGGCGGCCATGCACTATGTCATAAACGTCGTCATGGGTGTCGTTTTATAGGTTTTGGGGGGCGCAGATTTAGAAAATGATGACCATTTTGGATTCCAAAATGGCGGCCATGCACTTTATCATTAAAGTCGTCATGGGTGTCGTTTTATATGTTTTAGGGGGCGCAGATTTCGAAAATGATGACCATTTTGAAATCCAAAATGGCGGCCATGCACTATGTCATAAACGTCGTCGTGGGTGTCGTTTTATAGGTTTTAGGGGGCGCAGATTTCGAAAATGATGACCATTTTGGATTCCAAGATGGCGGCCATGCACTATGTCATAAAAGTCGTCATGGGTGTCGTTTTATAGGTTTTAGGGGGCCCTGATTTCGAAAATGATGACCATTTTGGAATCCAAAATGGCGGCCATGCAGTATGTCATAAAAGTCGTCATGGCTGTCGTTTTATAGGTTTTAGGGAGCGCAGATTTCGAAAATAATAACTATTTTGGAATCCAAGATGGCCGCCATGCACTATGTTAAAAGTCGTCATGGATGTCGTTTTATTGGTCATGGTCATCAATTTCGAAATCTGCACGCCTGTTTATTTGAAACAGAGATAGATATATCGGTAGATGCATCCTAGTAAGTCAACAACATCTATATCTACTATCGAAATGTACTTTTGATAGTACTTATGTAGTAGTACGCAATGTAATCTGAAAGGAATCAAGTAATATATATTCCTGTACCTAATGAAGAATTGACATTGATTTCTATTACTAGTAATTGTAGTATTCGAAAAATTGATTCCTGATTCCTCAAATGGAATTGTACTTAGTAATTCGGTATTGTTAGATTACAAAGTAATCTAGGAATCGGTAATCAGATTACAAAGTAATTTCAAGTAATCGTGGAATCAGGAATCAATTACGAAATGCCCATCTCAGACTAAGTAGCACTGCATTCAATTGATCTGTTTGGCGAACCGCGAGTTCACAGTTCGGGGCGAACTACTATATGTATAGGTTTTTGGGTGTGCAGAATTCGAAAATGATGACCATTTTGGAAACCAAGATGTCTACCGTACACTTTGTCATAAAAGTCGTCATGGATCTCGATTTATAGGTATTAGGGAGTGGAGAATTCGAAAATTATGACCGTTTTAGAATCTAAGATGTCTGCCGTGCACGTTGGTCATGGTCATCATTTTCGAATTCTACTCTTCCTAACACCTATAAATCAACATCCATGACGGCTTATATGGCAAAGTGCACGGCAGACATGTTGAAATACAAAATGGTCATCATTTTCGAATTCTGCTTTCCCTAAAACCTATAAAACGATATCCATGACGACTTTTATGACAAAGTGCACGGCAGTTATCTTGGATTCCAAACTGGTCATCATTTTCGAAATCGGCACTTCCTAAAACCTATAAAACGACATTCATGACGACTTTTATGACAAAATACGTAGCCGCCATCTTGGATTATAAAATGATCATCGTTTTCGAATTCTGCACTCCCTAAAACCTATAAATCGACATCCGTGACGACGCAAGTTATCTTTATTTTCAGATCTAACAAATTGCTACAGAATACAAAGGACAAAAAAGAAGCCAGGAGGTAATGAAACAAGCAAAAATACAGCTGATTCCTCGACGCAATTGGGCGATTCTTAAATTGTGTCCAGATTTTTTTTGTCATAAAAGTTTTTATTTTTCACATATTACTCTCACAAGTTCCGTGACATTTCGACCTTGTAATTTTTTAAGCAAATGTTTTTGTTTATCTATGAGGATCTCACTAGAATAGTATAATCAAGGTATGTTTATATTTGATGATTGAAATAGTAACGCAAGAAAAAATTATATTTGTGTCTTATATTCCTGCCGAAGACTTTTATTTTACCTTTTCCTTCTACACAAGTTTGGCCAAGTAATAAGAATTTAGGGCTCTCAATTTTATTTTGACTTCTACAACAGTAAAGCTACGAGGCCATGTTTGGTATCGTTTTCGTATAAATTCGCAGTACCAAATTTAGTTAAGGTTGACACTATTCCGAATTCCGAAGTAAAAACATATAAACTTATTAAAATACTTTCTTTTAAACTCCTCTTCATGCTTAAACTGCTGAACAGTTTTAATTTAAATTTGGTACACATATATTTTGAGTCCCGAGACAGGACATAATAAGTTATCTCAAAAATCATCCTTTAAAGGTGTGAAATGAGGTGTAGGGGGGAATTCAAAATTGACTTCTTGAAGTTAATACCTACTGTTTAAGTTTAGGTTTGAAGTCATGTTTTTTTATCATTTTTAACTAAATCAAAGATGTAGACCATCCCAAATTTCATATAAATCGGTTCAGCGGTTATTGATTTCCCGTACAAATTTCCACGCCACTTTTCACACCTTCAAAAGATGATTTTGGTTATAAGATCTATCCTATGTCCTGTTCCGGGACGCAAACTATTTCTATACCAAATTTCAACGAAATCGGTTCAGCGGTTAAGCGTCAAGAGGAGTTTCAAAAAAACCGGCCAAGTGCGAGTCGGACTCGTGTATTAAGGGTTCCGTACATTAAGTCCGACTCGCGCTTGACTGCACATTTCTAATAGGTTTTCCTGTCATCTATAGGTAAAGAACTATTTTGTGTATTCAGACGGACATACAGACGCACGAGTGATCCTATAAGGGTTCCGTTTTTTCCTTTTGAGGTACGGAACCCTAAAAAATTTTATTTTTATTTTGTGGAATGGTGTCAATGTGATACCTTAAATGGATTCAGCACCCCAGATTTATACGAAAACGATACCAAACACGGCCTAGCACCAATCGAAAAACCGGAAAATGGGACCTTCAAAGCCCCCTCTCTCCCCCCCGCTCAAGGGCTACGGCCGGGGACTTTTGATATGTTCACCTCCTAACTTGTCAAACCGAGTTACGGAGTCAAAAATTGTGTTCCGAGCATTTCCCTCTACAACTTTTGGAGCATTCGTTGCCTGACCTAAGTAGCTTATTGCATTTCTTTAAAAATTTTTCTGTAAAAGGTTGACGTGTGTTGGGTGTTTATATGGTTTCGGTCGATTATTATCATTTGCATTGCCCATGATGACTTACTAGAATACGAGCACACGAGACACTATTAGTAGTTTGACAAACCTTGGTTTTCCAGAGGTATTTTATATTGACATTTGCTGTCACAAATTTGCTGTCAGATTTAGTCGCAAACCGCACGCAAAGTGCACACAAATGTGTCGACACCTTGTTACGGAAAAGTGTAGACACGGCGACGACACTTTGTTTCGAAACAATTCTAGACACATTGTGTGGACTCTGTTACGACACATCTGACATTTAGTTACCACTTTGTGATTCTGCGACTGGAATGGTTATATGGGCTATAGGTGAAAAGTGTGATCAGCATACGAGTACTTAGTATATCCACTTTTCTCATAAATTTATACTAAGCTACCATTTCACCCTTAAATTGTGATAAGTAGGTTTAGGTGCTATAGCCTAGTTATCTAATTCATATACATAGGTACATGTCTATAATTCGCTTTTGTATAACCTAGAAATAACACTTTATAATACGTCTCTAATAGAAAAACCGTAGGCTTTTAGCTCGTCCTAATAGGGGATATTACTGCAATGTTCTGCCGCCAGATTGCAGCACTACTGAGTCAGTAAATTCATAGACTAACTTATACATACTGTGCATTAAACTGTTTTTTGACAAGTTTTCACAGACAATAAAATATGACATTGATGCATCAAGGCGGTTTGTTAACAAGGGCCTACCGGTAAACGCGAAAATCGAAATTTAGTTATCTGCCTCTTTATCGCTCGAATATGCAAGAGTGATAGAGAGATTAGATAACGAAATTTCGATTTTCTTGTTTCGCGGTAGGCCATGTGTCAATGTGGTTTGTTTACTGTATGTGCCACAAAGGTGCCACCTACGCAGACCTTTGCCTAATATTCCCTATTAGTTGGTTGATTTTAGATGTAGTAGTACCTACCTAATAAAACATTTAATCTCTTTAACAAGTACCTACGTAATAAACACAAAAATAGAATGAATGAATACACAGGCGAACTAATTTATTTAAGGGATCCTTGATTTTAGAGTATTATAAAAACCTACGCGTCTATTCTATTATTCCTTTTATTGGGTTCCCGTGCTATTATTTGTTACTTGAGCTCTCATTGGTTGTGAAAAAACAGAACATATAATCGCGTTGGTTTTATTCCCATAGACTCTTATTATACCTACGGAAAAAGAGGTACCTAGACAATTTTATTTATTCATTCTTGGACTTTAATCTTAAATTAGACGGGTAATTTTACGCTTTGGAACGGCCGTATTGTATTTGTTTTATTAGGTATTTACCCCCTTGTATAAATATAAATATCGATTACATTACGCTAGAATTATACTTATTTATAGGTAGGGGTATATTAGGAGAGTAATGTGAAGATACAATATAATCTGAAATAAATGGTCGTATTTTAAAAAACATTTTTCTTCTAAGTAGGTATAGATGTATCCATATGGATGCTTATATACCATATGGCAGTAGAAATACTCGTAAAGATCCTAAATTGTCAGTAAATAGAGTTTAATATTTTTATTTATATGGAAGACTGCCAAAAAGAGGCTAAATTGGGAAATACCGAATGTAATTAAAATATTATCCACTTCAGATACAAGCCATGTAAAGTTATTTGTTAGAAGCAAAAGTAGCACAAAAAGATTACAAACAAAATGTTAATGTAAACAAACAAATTCAAAGATTCAACAAACTTCGGAATCTTTCGAGCGCATTTATGAATGTATTTAGAAAAATATTTACGCTACAATGGATATTTAAACAGTCTTGTTTACATTTTTTTATTTATATTTAGGGCAGTATGTTAATGTGATAAGCATGAATGAATCTGAAAAATATTACCAACGTAAAGTATGACGTATGTACAGTCACCATCAGATATATCGGAGCGGCCGAGGCGCTCACAAATATCTGAACACGCCTCTATTGTTAAGGCGCTAGAGTGCGTGTTCAGATATTTTTGAGCACCTCGGCTGCTCCGATATATCTGATGGCGACTGTACGACGGGCCACCCACGGTTTTCAAACACCTCTCTAGACGATGTTGACTACCTGCTTAAGGGTATTCATATTCAACCCTGAGAATTATATTATATGCTCGGAAATTCCTACTTTATCATCATTGTTTACGCATTGAGACTTTTTACACAACATTACTCATCTAATACGCAACCACCCGGGCACCCATTATAGTTGACAATATACACAATCAATACAATACAATACAAATCCTCTTTATTGCACAATCTCAATAATAAAACATTTACAGAGAGACATAGGTACATAATACATGAAGATAGAGATACACACGGTGAACGGGGAAGATATACACGGTGGCTAAAAAATAACTGTATTCCTGTTGCCAGAGAGGTTTTGGGATTATACTGAGCAACTTTTACTATGGGTCAACCCCGACATCGCGAAAAAAAATTTGGCTGTTTCATACATTTTGGCTGGTCTCTTTTCTATGGGAGGGTAAGTTTTTTTTCGCGATTTCGGGGTTGGTTCCATAGTAAAAGTTGCTCAGTAGAATCCCAAAACCTCCCTGGCAACGAGAATGCAGTTATTTTTTAGCCACACTGTATAGTTTGCAGTGTAATTTGAGAAGAAACAAGTTTTCCGAAATCGATTTTACTGTGTATTTTGTCATGGATGAAACGTTGTTTCCACTGCTCTAGCTGAGCGTATCCTTACAATCAGCTAAGACCCAACTGACATTGATGTATGGAGCATTGTTTTAAAGCCACTGCACAAATTAATTATACCACTGTGTCCGCTTCTGTTACTATAAAAACATTGCATCACTCCGTCCACTCCAATGTAAGAAAAGGAGTAGGTAGTATTTATAAACTATTAAGCATTAGAAGTACCTAAAGTAAATCTTTGTCTTTAGGGACGAACTAAACTAAGCTACCTACCTACTTTAATTTAAACAGTCTCTTGTAATTCTAAAAAACCGGTACGTGGACAAAGCCGCATAGGGTAATTCGCCGGTAACTGGCCACCCTAAACTAAAAATGAATTCTGTTCACCTATAAAAAGAATTGATTTTAGTATAAGGTTTCAATAACTGGCCAGCCTTCAATAACTAGCCACCTTATACTAAAATGAATTCTGTTTATAGGTGAATAGATTTCATTTTTAGTTTAGGGTGGCCAGTTCCTAACGGGTGGCCAGTTCCTAACAGGTGGCCAGTTTCTGGAGAATTACCCTATTTGCTAAATTAACTGGTCAAATGATGATGATGGGGTCCTCTGTTATCTTTCATTAGAGATGGTACGTGGAAAATTTCTGGAACTAGGCAAATGGCAATGAATTATAAGTTTGAAAATTTCCTCTGGCCACCTAATCCTGATTTGGCGAATGGATTGTCTAAATTAATCCGTACCTTCATAATGAGAGTAACGAATAAGAAATAATAACGGGGTTCTCTTCCGTGAATTGTATATTATACTAGCAACCCGCCCCGGCTTCGCACGGGTTAACACATTATACACAAACCTGCGTCAAGAATCCCTCTATCGATAGGTGAACCGCATGAAAATCCGTTCAGTAGTTTTTGAGTTTATCGCGAACATACAAACACACAAACAGACAGACGCGGCGAGGGACTTTGTTAATTTTTTGATGAACAGTGTGCATATAGTAACTGTGTGTGTAATGTCATGTTGGTTATATAGGCCCCCTTTGAGAGTGATCTCTCTATTAGCCCTGAGCCTACCGCGAACCACGTTCGACGTGTTGCCTCTCTGTCGCACTTGTAAATTCGTACGTAAATGTGACAGGGAGGCAACACGTCGATCGTATTTCGCGGTTGGCCCTCTGTCTATCTGTAGCTTCTTGATATTCATAAATTACTCTATGAACTTGTAAGTAACATAACGAAAACATTCTTCAATATATAAATGTTATCACAAAAATGGGTGCGTCATCGGAAACTTTCATGCATACAAATACGTACTTGTATTCAATACACTTTCTTTACTCGTAGGTAGTGAACTTTACTGAAAGTATTGAAGAAATTGAAGTGAATAAAAACTTTTTCTTCCATATTCTTGACGGAAAATATGGTTTGCGTTTACTTCAAGCTATTTTTCTTTAGAAGGGAAAACTGTGCATATGTATTATAGCTAGGTACTTTAACATTTATGAATCATGTGTCGGTAACCTTTTCATAATAAGACCTAATCCTCGGAAAGAAATGATAAGGAATCTTTAAATACCACAAATGTCTTCGTGTAATTTTTTGTGAGATTTGAAAGAACACCATGAAGTTTGCCGACCCCTGATCTAAGAATACTTACTGACTATAAGTCTAAAGTTAGCTCCTATGAATTGCATTTTTATACGTCATCTTATTTGTGAATTAGTTAATTAACAAAAATAAAAGTAATTAAATACAAAATAATTAAACTAAACATTCAAATTAAAACTAAAACTAAACTCTAACAACTATATACACATATTTACAAATAAAAAATGGGAGCTAGCTCGGCGCCGGATGGGATGGTAGGGTGCCCAGAAGGCTGGTGGCATTGCTGCGCTGAATGGCAATGGTAGGGTGCCCAAAAGGCTGGTGGCATTGCTGCGCTGAATGGCAATGGTAGGGTGCCCAGAAGGCTGGTGGCATTGCCGCGCTGAATGGCAATGCCAATTCGCTGGGCAAGGAAGTACCCAGCCCTCTGGTCACCCGTAGCATCTGTAAGACGCTTCGCCAGCTCCCAAAATATACAATTTCATATTTTACCGCACTTTGCGCTTACCGAGTTGTTGGCAAGTTTGCGGCCACCATGCACAAACTTACTATGCGAGTAGGAGGTGTCAGTTCACACAGGGGTCCTAGCCAAGATGACAATAGCTGATAGAAAACCAATCGAAATAGTCACGTGACTTTTAAGGTGGGGCAAGACAAATAGTACGAGGATTCCATACAGGTGTTTGTCTTGCCCCGGTGATAGTCTTACCCCACCTTACCTTACATTTTTCTATTCTTTTCGCGTTTGTCGATGCACGATTGTTATTTAGCTCCCCCTAGGCTTGGCCCCCTGAACTATTTATATAAAAGCCAATTTTGATAAAACTACAATGACCTTTACGGTTACCATCAGTTTGTCACTGACATAAACGCCGCCGAGAACGTAATTTACTTTCTATACATCTCGCTCGCACTCGCATATTAGTGCAAACGGGATGTATAGAAAGTAAATTACGTTCTCGACGGCGTTTATGTCAGTGACAAACTGATGGTAACCGTACTTGACCACAGAATAAATAATAGTACTAGGTACAGAAGACTCACTCTCTAACAAAGTGCGTCTGTTACGATCAGGACAGATATGTCCGCTAGGTGGCGACGGCGCCACGCGCGGCTTATGGCTAGCTACCAAAATTGATGTGGAATGGATGTACTCTTAGCTACCTGTAGATAAGCGACGAAATCGCGGAGTGAGCCACGCCTGCCTTGACAGACGGTTTGGTGCAACCCTAAATTAATAATTCAAGTATAAAAATGTGAAGCCGTGACCCTCCATCTTGAAATATCCATAACTCTGGTAAAATCCGAGTTCAACCTGTAAGATACATAATAGTCACTCATGCGTTTTAACAACGTCTAGAATAACTTCATGGGCTATTACACATTATAAATATCATCTGTGATCACAGGTGTGGAAAAATATAATTGGATGATCTTGCCTCGCATTTGTAGATAAAATGATGTAATCACAGTAAGCACAGGTCTCGCATTTTTAACCGACTTCAATTTCATAGAAGGAGGAGGTTCTGGCGGCCTAGCCAAGGTGACAATCGCTATCGCTTCGTCACGAAGCCTTCGCCATCGAATCGCTTTGTGTCTCTCTATCACTCTTCCATATTAGTGTGACGTGACAGTGACAGTTGCGTTTCGTTTGCTACGGAGCGTTAGCGATTGGCATCTTGTCTACGGGGCCTGTATTCGGTTGTGGCTATGTTTTTTAACCAACTTCAATTTCATAGAAGGAGGAGGTTCTGTATTCGGTTCTGGCTATCTTTTTTAACCACCTTCAATTTATAGAAGGAGGAGGTTCTTCTGTATTCGGTTGTGGCTATGTTTTTTAACCAACTTCAATTTCATAGAAGGAGGAGGTTCTGTATTCGGTTGTGGCTATGTTTTTTAACCAACTTCAATTTCATAGAAGGAGGAGGTTCTGTATTCGGTTGTGGCTATGTTTTTTTAACCACCTTCAATTTCATAGAAGGAGGAGGTTCTGTATTTTGTTGTGGCTATGTTTTTTAACTAACTTCAATTTCATAGAAGGAGGAGGTTCTGTATTCGGTTGTGGCTATGTTTTTAAACCAACTTCAATTTCATAGAAGGAGGAGGTTCTGTATTCGGTTGTGGCTATGTTTTTTAACAAACTTCAATTTCATAGAAGGAGGAGGTTCTGTATTCGGTTGTGGTTATGGTTTTTTAATCGACTTCAATTTCATAGAAGGAGGAGATTCTGTATTCGATTGTGGCTATGTTTTTTTTATGTATGTTCACCGGTTACTCCGAGACCCGTGGTCCGATTTGAGAAATTCTTTTTTTGTTCGAAAGGAACTACCTCCAAGGTGGTCCCACATTAATCTGGTGATGTTCTGATGATGGAATCCATGAGGAATTGAGGGAACTCCTCAATTTTTAAAGGCACATGTATGGTGATTTGGGTGCTTTTTTATCTATACATACTATACGCTACGGGAAGGGTTATGATTTTGATAGTCTATCTATTTAAAGTATGTATGTAATTAGGTACGAGTATGTTTGTGTCGTTTTGGCCACCCTAAGTTTCAAAACTGTTGAACTAACTTTAGTGAATGAGGTGTCCATATATATATATATAGTTTTTATAACGCGGGTGAAATAGGCTTTTGTAAACGACTTTAAAAAATGTTGATTTTTTAAACGTCAATAAACTCAAAAAGTCTTGTTAAAGCTATTCCAACGTTTTTTCTTGTAAAAAGATCGAATGGAACGAATGACAAAAGAATTAGGTACTCACACGGCAAACTAGCAATATGAATTATGTTAAAATAACACCGGGATTTTCATTACGGGATTTCATTTCATACGGTGAATTACCTACCTACTTATATCAAGCATTATATATATGGAGTTCTTAAAAATAAAATAAAGCTCTAAAGGTACCTATCTAATTTCCGCTTAGAGGCTTACCGCGCTTAAATTCAAGACTCGTGAGAGGATCTTTTATTTTATTAAAAATGTCACTTTGAAATTCTTTGGTAGTAGGCCACCAACAGACAGAAAGTCAGAGAATACAAAGATGGATGTATGAGACTGCTTGTCAACTATTTAAGGCTCGACAAAAAAAGTAACTGTATCAAAGTGTGTGTGGAACTATTGAAATACTTATTGTTAGTGTGTGTTTGATTTTGAAACTTTAATTTCTAATGCACAACCTCATACCTATACCCTCTCAACCCCGGAATGATTTTTTCGTGTTTTACACTTTACACATATGTACTTTCCGGTCATGGCGGCTCAGGGTTCTATTCTTGATAATGTGATTTAAGTTTTCATTCGAAAAGTGAGCAATTTTCGACGAGTGGCGAAAAAAAACGAACGAAAGCGAATGTCCTAAAAGTTTTTCAGGTATTAGGTATCTCTCGTTGTTCTACGCTCTATTGCTCATTGTTTAGGTCCTATCGGAAGACCTGTAACTGTCATTTAAAAATGGAATTAGAAATATGTAATGTAATAAACATATGACATGACTCAGAATATCGTGTTATTCTATAGAAAACAAGTTGAGCCAACTGGGATTCAAATAAATGTCACTGTCATTCAAAGTGACGGGTTGGAAGTCGTCATATTCTTTATTTCAATTATTTCTTACACGAGGGCCACTTTTTTACATGAGGCAGAGGCGGAAAAGATGGCGTGCAGGAATTCCCCGGGATAGCTTTGGTACGAAATCAGAACGTACGAGTTCCCGAAGGGAGGCGTTCTAATTTCTTGCTAATCCTACCAATGTGCAACGACTTTGCTTTGGCAATAACTCGTTTGATGCTGAACGAACTCTTTGCTCGACATGTTTCGCTCCACATCATAGCTCATTGCTCATACATAATTGCTCATGTTTGTGCCGAGTCTGCGTCGGTCCGCTAACACGTGCTCTCGTTGAAGCTCCAAATTATGGAGAGAAACATGTCGAGTAATCTTCGACTTAACACCACGTCAGTGATCCGTTTTAATATATGTATTTAATAATATTTTTGTGTGTTGAATTTGTCAAATGTCGGCGGCTCTAAAAATGTTATGTCATCGGCGTCGCCTAAGAGGCGTTCTGAGTACATAATTGTATTCTTTTGTTTTTTCTCGGAAAAGTTCGTATTTGTCACGCTACTTTAGTCAACCTCAGTACTTTTTGTACCGAGACTAATTGAAATAGCAAGACACGTTCGTACGTTTCCGTGAAAATACGAAGGAAAATAACTATACACTACTCGTATATCTGTACGAGTATAGCACTGTGAGTAATTGTATAGTATCAAAATTGCTAGTCACTGAGATTCTCTGAGCAGACAAAAAGTGCAGCCATGCTTGTCTGATCGTTCAGTGGCACGCTTCTCACCAACTTCATGAAACCGCGTATGCACACGTATATTCCTATATAGGTACGTGTGCATACGCGGTTTCATAGGCCTCCTGGTCTATTCAAACTTATAAAAGAGCGTTTCTATAAGTGGCAAAAAAGGTCACAATTTATAAAAATGGCAAAAAATAAAAGAAATGCTCAATATCCAAATGATGTCAATCGCGCGTGCATTTTGCTCGTACTTGTATGCGCGAGTGAAACGCACGGGTGACTGACATCATTTAGATAATCATTTTGATGTCACAATGTATGTTTGAATTGGCCTCTAGGCACGTGTGTGTGGTTGCGCTGCGATCCAAATACGCTGAACAAACAGTGTACATCCGACGGCTATTTCGATTGCATCCCCAGTGAGCAGCATAACTTAGAACATTGTGTTCTGCCAATGTCACAAAGCCATATATGATTTTTTTTGAAATTCATACCTAGCTTGAATATATGGCATTCTATGGTAACTTAATAAATCCTGATATTGTATCTTAAAATAATAGCCGTTTGCACAATGTTAGACTTTATTGTCGTTAAATGTGTACAAATTAATGTACTAGACAAATGTAGAAGAGCGGGGCTTCCTGTCACAGGTATTATACATACTTACTAGGAAGTCCCAACCATGAATGTGTTATGTTGTATACTATTTAACGAAATAAATGCTTTTTGACTTTGACTTTTTTTTACTTTTATTACCTATGCACCTGTCTTTGTATATGAAAAATATCTATGGTCACGGTATATTATCTGACTTTAATTCAGATGCAAACACTGAATTTCTGAAAAGCATTACCTCGTGTGTGTGTGCTTAATAGTGGAATAAAGGGCGGCACGCAGTTCCGAAGTGCTAAATAAGTGCACAGCGATATTTATTTCGTTCACACACCGGAGGGGCGTGCGAATCCGTATCAGTGTGATTACCACGTAAGCTAATTGAGTAACTTCATCATTCGTCCACATCTCTGAAACAAATACCTATCCATACTCGTCATACAAATAACTGCCTTTAAGTTACTTCATTTACAACACTTTTGCAGCTGTGTATACACTCTTGACTCAATAACTAACAATGTGTTATATTTAAAGGTATTTAAGGTAGTCTTTAAGTAAGTAGAATTCAGGATTATCAGCTTTGCATACCCTACCGGTACGATAAATGTTCCACTTTCAGAATGCGTAAAACATATACTTATCTTATCAATACCAATTTAAGTAATTATGTACGTAAGCTTTACGTAATATGTATAACCTAACGTACCTACAAAATGCTAGGTTATTTATAAAAATATATATCCCTATAGCCTCTTCTTGTGTCTCTGAGCAGATTTTCAAATCGCATTAGGTAAAAATATAGACGGAAAAATTCGCTTCCCCGAAAAACGGGGGAACGGACAATCATAACAACACCTAATTTTGTGTAACAAGCCGGGACATTGCGCTCGGAAAACAGGGCTTATGGATTGAACAATAATTTACCCAGGCCTAGTGATGTGCCCTTATTCCCCGCCAATGATTTCATAATAATGTCGTCCGTCTCTGGACTTGTAAAATTGTGATTGTAGGTATCTACCTATAGTCTGTATCTTTAGGTATTTAAATAAAAGTAAACAAACAATTTGTACATTTTCGGGTAGTTATAACATTTATTGGTTAACCAACCAATTAGATCAGTGATCAGTCACTGAACAACCTGAGTTTAACCTACATTATTTGATCATGTAATGTTTTTATCTACCCTCAACTGGCTTAAGGAACCATTTGAGGGTAGATTTTGTTTACTTTTATTTAAATACCTAAAGATACAGAGTATAACTTTATAAAATGGTTTTTTTTTCTATTTATTTAAAGTCTGACCAGGGATCACGCGCCATGGTGCCGAATTTCACTGGAACTATTTTTTTCATACATACTGAACTGTCGTATGTATGACATTTACATACACATGAAAGTAACAGCGCCCTCTTGACAATGATCATATATTACTGGTCAGGCTTTATATCACAAGCCATATTACGAAGAACTTAAAAGTAAGATGCGCCACAGAACTTATAAAAGTTTAAAGCGTGGTGCAAATACATCACTTCCCTCACACTGCATGTTTAAATTTGTTTAATGTTTAATTCGTTTTTGACATGATAACGTCTTACAAATCGATGAACATCGGTAGCATGCATGAAAAAGTGTCTCGTTGTGGACAGATCTCCATGGTAACGTTGTGGACAGATCTCCATGGTAACGTTACGGCCACTTATTCATCAATGTTTTCTTATGACGTTATCACGCAAAATTATCGTCCGTAAACCGACTTTACAGACAAGTGGATCTATTATTTTTCAATTCTCTTTCTAAAAATACACGGTGTAACATGAGGAAATCGAATAATTTTAACAGCGCATTCCTGATCATATTTAGTGACAAAAATGTCCTATAAACTTTTTTGAAATTCGCCTAGTTTCAGAGATAATATTAATTAAAAAAAAACAAGTTTTTATTGTTACATAGTGTAAAAGGCCTTTTTGATGGTGATGTTGCTGCTATGGGACATAGTCTAAATATCCTTATTGATATATGTCAAAAAGTGACAAGTAACACTTTGCAAAAAGTAGGTTTTACGAAAACAAAACGTAAAAATAAATTTTAAGTGACAAGTTTACCAATAAAATTTATTTTTAATGTACAAATACATTCAAAAAATTAAAAAAACAAAACAAAAAAAAAATTTTTTTTGGCGAAATTGGCCTACACTAATATTACATTTTTTCCTTCTTTGACCTCAGAAATGCGTGGTTAAAATTATTCGGTTTCCTCATGTTACACCGTGTATATTCTAGAGTTATTTTCGTTGACTTCAACAGTGTCTTTGTTTAGGCTCTCATTTTCAACAGGAAACAATGAATGTCAAACGAAACGTCAGGCTCACGTCAGTCATCGGTTGCCATTCGGGTGGAATGTTATTTTCGCATTGTGTTCTAAATTAAATAACAAAATGAAGAATTTCCCTGTGTTTGTGTTTCCCGTTTCTATAGAGTTTTATCTGAGTGCTCGTCATACACACAAACAGTTATTTTTCAGGAATGGCGATATTGTCAATGGCACGTCACTAGCCGCATGCTTATTGGAATTTTCCCGAGATATTGAACGAAGAGAATAATGCGGCCGGCTCCCTCGATGGCATCCGTTTTAATGATCTCTGGATGTTTCTCCCTTATAAGGATAATTTGTGAAATATGAATATGGAGCAACGGAGATGTGAGGTATTCCGAATCGGAATTTCTTAAGCGTTATTATTATAAGTATATATCGGGAAGAACAGAGGGGCTTACCCGCATTTTTTTCAGGTTAAGTAATTCTTTCTTAATAAAATTTGCGAAGGAAGGAGTCTTAAGTTACACCTTGTTAAATTTAATCACAAAGTGTAGCTTTTTAAGCTTTAATTAGTGGACGGGATCAAGAAACTTAATATTAACAATTTTCACTTTTTTTGAAAAATGTACCTAGTAGGTAAGGGTAAAAGTATATTTTTAGATACTTACTGTTTAAGATTGAAGTTTAGTAATATAGATAGTAATTAAAGAACGTGATCGTAAATGAGGACCTTTGTTTATGACTTCATCAGTGTTTGGTCGGTTTCATAGTCTAATAAAACATGGTCTTCCATTCCCAGAGTGACACGGGCCTACGTCACAACAACATGGCCGCTATATATAGCGCTATCGCATATTATCATATAGCGCTGTCGCATGATGACGTAGGCGCGTGTCAGTTAGGTGACCTAGAAAAGACGGGAATGGAGTACCAGGCGGAGTATATTATTATACCATGGTCGGTTTGTTAAAATTGTTAAAAAGCTTTAAAAATAATTAAATTTTTAGCGCAAATAAGTTTAGAGATACTAGTACCCGTAAATGTATGGCTAACGCTGTAAACATGGGTGTTATTTTTTAGTACTTCAGTAGAATACAAACTATGTAAGCGTCCAGTGCAAAGTACCCCTGGATGAATTATGGTCCCATTTTCCAGTGAACTGGTCTATATTTTAATAGCGCTCTAAAACTTACAGAGTGCCTAGGCTAGGGCACACTAAATGTAGTACATTGTAAGTAACAATTCGTTGTAAAAGCTTAATGGAAAAATATATTCAATTTTCTACGGCATAAACAAACCGCTAACACGAAATAAAGTTCATGTACAGCCACCTGCAATTTGTATGTCACACAACGAAGGCCGCAAAAATATCTGACACGATCTTATTTGTAGAGCTAGAAGAGCGTGTCACATATTTTTGCTGCCTTCGAAGAGTAACATATTATTGCAGGTGACCGTACCTACACGTTTATTGGTCAAATTTTTCAACCACAACTATAGGCCTGATTCGAACTTTAAGATACGTCAAAAATTTGCTAAAGGCGACATGGATCGGATATGTCAGTGTCAAAAGTGACGTTTCTTGAAACAAAAACGATTTATTGAAACGGGACTTAATCTTTATCTAAAACTTAAGTTAATAATATTAAAACAAATATTTTTTCCTAGTTGTGGATGTTTTCTACGTATTATATAAGTATTTATATTTAACTATATGTTATATACTTATATCGTGGTCTAGTAGGTACCCAGTACACAAGTTGTCTACTCAAAGGAGAGAGTAAGAAGAGGGTGACAAATGACATGTACTAATAAAGTACCGAAAAGACAAACCCCCTTATTCATTAAACACGATACAAACCTCAATTAGCTAATAATCGTTTTTCCTTATCCGTCATTTTGACTTATGTATTTGTAAGAAAGGGATAAAATTTAACTAAATCAGGCCCGTAAAGTTTTATGAATAAGGGGGAAAGGATATAAATTTAAATACCTACATACAAAATTATAGGATAAAGTTATATGTATGTAATGGGGAAATTACTACACCAAAAATGAGAAATTAGTGAAAAAATATGAAACAATTATACAATAGAAACAAGAAAATTAATCAGCAGTTAGATTACGTTCTTTAACCTCCCCTTAAACGCCTAAGAATAAAGCCACACGTTAGAAATGTTTAATTAAATAGGTGTCCGTAAAATCCGCATCCGCATAAAATCGATACGGAGCTTAATGCGGATGAGGATGTCGAACAAGTCGGTACAGGAACGTCTTAGCGGCGGCGTAAGTGCTAGGTAATTTCGTCATTACCTATAACGAAATCGTCTAGATCCAGAAAGTCGGCAAAGTTACGGTTTATTAAATATAACGCACCTATATTCATGCTCAAATACTAAACGTTTCGTTTTATTTAATAAAAAATACTAAAATGTAGTAGGTATTTGACGTTTCTAAGTACCTAATCTTGACATCCGCATCCGCATCCACGGATGTGAGCCTTTAAATATCCGCATCCGCATCCGCGGATGTCAAAAAATTTGCACCCGCAACATCCCTGCTATCGATGCGTATAATACTCGATTAACTGCTCTATTGAATACACACTTACAATGTTTGTAGGAGCTATAAAAGTGGCGGTAGGTTTTTGTCGACCGCTAATCGATTTTTAATGCCACTTTTACACTGCCGTATTCTTTACGATGGTGATGATTATGAAGAAGAGCGATTAAATCGAAGATTGATTCGTTCTTAATTAAGGCCAACTCCTTATTTTATACCACGTTGATGATAAACGAACATAGTTACTTATTGTGTTTACGATATCTATTTGTACAGCATTAAGCGGTATCCAGACGGGACTGATCAAATCGACCGAAATGAACTTGGCGTCAATCTCCAATTTAATCACCAATTTTAGATTTTTATGGTGATATTAGAGCCCTCTAAATTGAAAAAATGCCCCAGAACGAAAATACTGGCCTCACAAATTAATATTCTTGCGTCCGCTGCACCTCATTTATCGGTAATATCGGTCATTATCAGTGGTTGAATTCGGCGAGCCAAATTGGCGTTTGCATCCGCACGTCCTGATTCGATCGGGCAATTTAATCAGATTGGCGAAAAATTTCATGCTATAGTACTAAAAAAATAGGACCATCATAATACCTATTCGAAGAGTTAGTTGTGTTGGCAGTTTTAAGGCTACGTCACACAGGCGCGTTTTCCGGGCGGGGCGTGAGCAGGGCGCGCCGCTTTTACATATAAAACGCTCACGCCCCGCCCGGAAAACGGGCATCATGCATGACGGAACCTTTAAGGTGCAGCAGGTTCAGAGTTTTTGAAAAATTGTAGCGCTTTTTTATAGGTATCATAATACAGCCGTCCGTTCCCAACTCAAGTGGCTTCCTATTCGACGCCGCCGTGACTCTCATGTCCTCGCCCTTCTTTATGGCATTCTCTTTAACCCCGCTACACCACCTTATCTCAAAGAGCGTTTCAAGTATCTCTCTTCTGTCCGATGTTCTGTGACTCATATTGTTGCTCCTCCTTCATCTACTTCAAAATTTTATAACACCTCGTTTACCTTCCGGGCTGTTCGGTTGTGGAATGCTTTGCCAGTAGAATTAAGATTAGCTAAATCTCTCCCCATTTTCAAAAATCAGCTGAAAGTATACTTTTGATCTCTGCCTTAAGTTGCCATTTTATATATTGTATATATGTAAGTATAAATATATGTATATTGTATATTTATTTGTGTATTAGGTTTTGTTGTAAATACTAATATAAGTAGTATGTAATACGTGTGTTTGTGTTTAACAGTCTCCATATTTCGCTCCGTGCACTACCTGTTGACTTTTGTTTGAGTTCTACATTTCCTGCTACCCAAAGGTTGTCTGGAAGAGATCGCTTTTTAGCGATAAGACCGCCTGTTGTTACCGGGTTCTATTTTTCCGTTACAATTTCTTTGTAGTTTTACATGTATGTAAAATGTATAATTATTGGTGCAATAAAGAATATTTACTTACTTACTTACTTACAGTTGCCAAAAATATGAATAGCAATCTTGAGGCCATTCTGTAGTAACTTCATAAATTCTAAACCTGATTTCGTGACTTTCTCTCGATAGAAAAAAATTACGAACATAAAGGTTTAAAACGCACCTTAAAAATTTGTAACAAGTTTTGCACATAAGCTAAAAATATGAAATGCACAATTTTATTTTTGAAAAACTAAAAAAAACAATCTAAAACATGATATCCACGATGTCTGGCACGCACAGCCGTTTCGCTTACGCTTACGCTCAGTGAGAGTGAGAGAAGAACCTGGGTGCGTAGCCAACGTGCAATCGTTACCGCTCCGTAACGAACGAAACACAACTGTCACTGTCGCACTAGTGTGGAAAACTTATATGTGACGTCCCACGGTCAAATGTACCTTATGGCGGGTATGGAGTTATGCATACTCCAGTAATCAACAATAAATAAGCTATCGATAACACAAAAGATCAACCTTCTAGGTTGCGTAGTTACAGAGATATGATTTTTTGAAAATAATGTTGTGAAATTAGCAACTTTACGATAGAGAAGTTTTAAGTTTAGCCGCCTAAAAAACTATGTTCCTGAAGTAAGTTACATAGTTGACTACAAATAATAATACCTTATATATGTGAGATTAAAAAAATATTGCGACTTGTTCTGTAATGCAAATAGAAACTTTTGATATCGACTGATTTATGTGTATACTAGCCAATCTCTTGAAAATAAAGTTTTATTTCATTTTCACGATTGATTGCAATGAGCTCTCGAGATTTAAATTTTATCTATTAGAAAACGACACTGACAGACAGTTTAAGCAAAAAACAATACCGATTTAGAGGTGAAAATGTATTTTCTGACTTTTTCATATAAAATCACAAAATTGAATATTTTTACTTTTAATGTGACACACAATCAATTTTTCTGAGCACATATGAAAGAAATTCTGTCATTCAAATGAAATAAATCCTAAAACCCCAACTAAATACTATATTTAACCCCTTATGCCACTTTAAACTTACATAACAATAACAGTATTTGCTCCATACATTTACGAAAAGGTACCTTATGGAAATAAATCTAATAATACATCACTACAAAATATCAATCATATTACAGTTTATCTTTTATGAATAGAAAATATTAATTTACATTAAACTGCCCCAAATTTAATTAGTTCTTCGTCATAATAATCTTAAAAAAGACCAATAATTTGTATGTAATGAAAAGGTACCTTGTGATTAAGTTACATGATGAGGCATGATGATGATGGAACAGTTAGGATAAACTAATAATATTTTGGGGTTAAGATGGTATAAATCGTCTATTTCTTATCAATAATATATTTCGGTTGCTATTGAAGATAAGCGGCATTGAGGTTCAATGACCTCAGATATTCCATAAGGTAATGCGTCGGGTATTGGCATTTTTCAGCAAACCAATGGCTGATTTACTGCATGCGACCAAACCAAATGAAGATTATTCTAGTTAAGAAACACTTGACGAGAGTAACTTTGGTATAATAGCAGGCTACTTGGATTTGTGACGTCGGTCGATGTACGGTTATAATATTTGCGAGGCGCCCCAACCAGAACTGAAATTATCAAATTAGTTTTGCAGAATGCTAATACAGTTCTCTACCAAACTTCTTTTCCCGTATGTACTAGTTTTTTTGGGAATTTTCAATCTTTTTTCCATAAGGTACCTTTTCTACTAAACTCTGAGACGACATTACTAGGCTTATAACTAACTTATAACAAAAATAAAAACAGGTAAACAAACGTTACGCATTAAGGTTTCAGATCACACAATAAAAAAAAATGAGCATTTTTTCACCTCTTTACAAAACATTTCATATCTCCGAAACTAGAAACCCTCATAAGGTACCTTTTTCCGTGGAACGTCACATATAGAGAGATGACTACGATACGCCACAGAGCGTTAACGATTGGCACGTTGGCTACGCGCCCGAACCTACGGGGCCTCAAAGGATAAATGCAGATCCTTTAGCACAGTCACAGAATAAATAACAGTACTAGGTACAGAAGACTCACTCTCTAACAAAACGCGTCTGTTACGATCAGGACAGATATGGCCGCTAGGTGGCGACAGCGCCACGCGCGGCTTATGGCTAGCCACCAAAATTGCTGTGGAACGGATGTACTTTTAGCTACCTGTAGCAAAGCGAAGAAATCGCGGAGTGAGCCACGCCTGGCACAGTGCATAATCCGGAGCTTAGGGATTGAATCTAGGTTATTCTAGCTCACAGTGTACAAATACAAACGACACCGAGTACAGCGACCAATTTTTCAATATGAACCATTTATTATTATTATTATATGGCTTATATAATATACGGTGTCCCACTGCTGGGCAAAGGCCTCCCCCCTCGATTTCCATTCGTCTCGGTTTTGAGCAATCTCCGGCCAGTCGTTAAGATATGCGCCATTAACCATTACCCACCATTATGAACCATTTATTAAAACTTTAAAATTAACTAGGCAGCAGTTTCAAAGCCTATTATAAATTACCGAGTTTGGAATCGCTCTAAGGACCTTAATAGGACTTCTTTCGTTCTAAGCGGAACATAATTGGGTACAAAGGACTAAAAACTTACAGTTAATTTAGTTTTCAATCCTAGGTAAAGTGCAGCGGGCCAATTTCGACTGCGGGGTAATTTCATCTAATCGAAATATCTTCCATGTTTTACATTAATAACTAGAGTCACACACAACACATCTTTTTCGCTATCTGGACATATATGGCACTCTAGTTGCACTAAGGAGCAGCAGGACAATCACAGTCGAAATTGTATTGTATTTAAACCTTACCTAAACCTATTTTTAAGTTTCTAGTTAAGTAGGTACCTAAGACATGTTATTTGAAGTATTGTTATGTGTTTGTTCTAGCTAGGTAAACAAACTTTGAAAGCCAAATAGCTTTTTAAACTCACAACCACAAGTAGAACCCTTAATATCTAATACTTAAGAACTCCACTAACTCCAGAGCTGCGTTGGCTATGTTACTTTAACACCCTAAAGTCTAAAAGATAAAGTGGACTCTTGTCCACTGATTTCGAAGAATATTATACTTACACTTTTCTGAACTGGCTCAATTATATATCTTAACTCGCCCATCGCTGAGCAAGCGAGTCAATATTAATCGTATTAATGTTGGCGGTTTACATCAATAAAGTCACTTGTGCCTTTCTAAAATGGAGCCCTTGTGCGTAAAAAATTGTCATTTATGTGACGGTACCATAAAATGGGGTGAGTAGGGATTACGAGGGCAGTTGGGTTATGAACGGGGTGAGGAGGGATAACAGAGGGGTGAGTTGGTTTTTACAGGCTACTGCTACGTATAATATATATTCTAATAACAAATCAAGCTATTATAATGTTCATAATCCCAACGTGTCGATCCAACTATTTTCAAAACTCACCTTAGTAGGAAATCCCTCGTCACCCCAACTACGGGGTGAGCTGGGATTTCATACTCTTTCGTGTTTATCTCTAAAGTTATGAAATGAAACAACAAATTATCATTGATAAACTAAAATTCATACATCCGGAACACTTTTTTTGTATGTAAATCTATGTGCCACATATAAAAATAAAATTTATCAGGCGTGGCTCACTCCACGATTGCCTCGCTTTGCTACAGGGCCTACAGGTAGCTAAAAGTACATCCATTCCGCCCCAATTTTGGGGAAAGCCATAAGCCGCGCGTGGCGCTGTCGCCACCTAGCGGCCATATCTGTGCTGATCGTAACAGACGCGTTTTGTTAGAGAGTGAATCTTCTGTACCTAGTACTATTATTTATTCTGTGCTTTTATCCAGGTTTGAACTTCGATTACGTCTCTACTCACCCCATTTTACGGTACCAGTTTCTAACAGTTACATTAACGTAATTGCTAATTTATACCAGTATAATTTTTGCTGTATACCACAAAAGGCACGCAATCCATCTAATTTAAATTTAAATGCAGTCCCATATTTCCTGATTAAAACTTGTAGCATTCAGCGAGATCGGTTCAACTCATCACGTATGCTTTGAACAAGACAGATTAATTATTGCATTCTGTAATGCACTTGTTATCAACTGTCGGGAACAGATACAGAAAGGTAGGTACAGTACGTTTTGCGCTGCTTTATCTACGGAATGAAGGTAATTAAACTTAGTGTTTGTTTTTGACAGCTTGGATATATCATGACATTCAGGGGTCTCCAAACTTTTCTACCTGAGGACCATATTGCCCCTCAGAAACTTTCGCGCGGGCCACCGTCCGTTTTTGCGCCGGGGGAGGGTGTGTGGTTGCTGCTGTTAGGAATAGTTCCACTCTCAATGAATGCTGAACCCCTGGAGCCTGGCTCCCGCGGGCCGGACAGTGGGCACTCGCTTTGGGTGTCGGCGGGCCGGATTGGAACGCGTCGCCCGCGGGCCGGGGACCCGTTCTTTATGTATTCATATCCTCAGTAGTTAATTGCTAGTATGAAAACAAGGACCACTGTTCTGTGTTCCTCTTCACGAAATGGTAATATCACCGAGATTAAAGTAAAAGCGCGAGCTGCTACATATCCTCAGGAATCTTTTTTAGGCCGGAGCCCCACTGCTGCGCACGCTATGTACACGGCCCACGTTTTAATACAAACCGTGGGCAAGCCCACGAAATTTTGTATAGGAACGTGGGTCGTGTACATAGCGTGCGCAGCAGTGGGGCTCCGGCCTTACATGTTCGTGAAATTCAAACAAAAACATATTTTTCCATTGGTCTTCAAAAAATCGGAAAACATATACATAAAAAGAGCCTTGAGAATCGCGGAGTCCGCGGCAAGGGCTAAGCAGGCGAAGTATTCCGCGCTGGAATCCTCGTATGACTTTGTGCCGGTGGCTATCGAGACGGCAGGGCCTTGGGGGTCAGAGGGTCACACTTTCTTTCAAGAATAAGGGCGTCGTTTGCGCGAGAGGGGCTGCGATCCTCGCTCTGGGTCGTATCTGGTTCAGCAGGTTTCCATTGCAGTTCAGCGGGGAAACGCAGCGGGAATAATGGGGACCTTTGAGCCAGGTACGATTCAGGGTGGTTTATTTTAGATTTTTTAATAATATTTATTTTGACAAATTAATGTATTGTGCTGTATATATTTATTTAGTTTTAATATAAAAGTTAGTTTACCTATAGGTATTTGTGTTATTTAAGTTAATTCTATTAATTGTCAATAAAGCATTTACACTTAAGAATTGAGAACCTAGCTCTTATTGCCATTTACACAAACGCAATCAAAATCTTTATAGCGCGATTCAACTTTACGTTTGACTGTGATAAGTGCCATCTGCCGCATGATTGTCACATTACTTAAATTCCATTCAATTTTAATAGTTCCTTTCCTCATGTTTGACAAATAAATTACCTTTATCTTTATCTCTTTATCTTTGTTATGTGTTTGTGTAAACGTGTTGAAACAATAATACTCTTAGCGCCACTTCCACCATCCCACTAACCCGGGGTTAACCGGTTAAACCGTTAACCCAATTTCAAATAGTACTGGTAAACATGATAACCCCAGGTTTAACCGGTTAACCCCGGGTTAGTGGGATGGTGCAAGTGGCCCTTAATAATATCATATCATATCATATATTTATTGCATCCATGGTAAGTACACAGGTGTTACATAGGTAATACAAAGATGTTTCACATGGGCCCTGGTAGGGCACGGCAATATTCTTAAATCTAAGGATTGGGTTTGTATGTATGTAGGTACCATTAACAATATCTTATTTCATTTTAAATTAATAAATAGTTGTAAACATTATATAATTTTTACTAACGTCAATAGCAAATGATCAAATTATATGTCACTAAAAATAATAAAATTAAATATTCATGCTTAAAAAAATGTTAGGTGCTTACAGTTTATGTCAAAAATGTCAATTGGTATATAATGTTAATTTAAAACTAATTAAAACTAATAATCTGATCCTATCGGTTCCGTATCCGTACCCGTTAAGCAATATAGTGTTTATTACCGCTTTATCGAACTAATTTGTTCGAGCACGTACGAGTATATCGTTATCTCTCTCGTTCCGGTGTATGATCCCCAACTGTTTACATATTGCCACAATAGTACTTGACCAACTTAATCCCTGATCTTAGTAACGACCTACGTCATTATGGCAAAAGGTTTCAAAGCAACGCAAAGCTAACTTAGGTACAAAGCAAAACTAATGGCTTGGCACAGTTTGACGGGTTTGGTACAATATGGATCTGCGTCTGTTTCGTTTATCTATGTATAATTCTAACGAAAATTCTGCGAGTGCATGAAAACTGAGGAAAACGATCTTCGAAAACTTAACAAACAAAAACGTCACTTTTGACACTGACACATCTAATCCATATCGTTTCTAGATCTAAGTATTAATTGACGTATCTTAAAGTTCGGATCGGGCAGATAGGCAGCTATAAGTACCTATTCATATAATAGATGAAAATATTGCAACATTCATTACTACTTAAATACAGGATGTTTTTCCAGTTCATAGCCATTTTGTGTAGTATGCGACCAACTTCGCAGTCTCAAAGAAAATAGCTGTTCATACATTTCAGGTGATCAGATGTCGATGTTTCCAACAGCCATTTTTTGCGTTTCCGGGATTTGTGCTATAATTAAAGTTTTTCAGTATGATCTAATGAACCTCACACCTTTTACCAAAAAAGGGCTAATGGTGGAAAAACACCCTTCAGATAGGTACTAATTAAGATTCAACAATTTATTACGGTTCTGAACTGGTTTTGACACGACCTTTATGATGGTTTTGGCTATTGCCGCGCATCTTACGCTCGTACTCACTTAGCGATGTGCCGTTTTCGAAAATTTCCCGAGAACAGAGAAATCTATCGGAAACGTTCTCGGAAATTTCTCGGAAATTTCTCGGAAATGTTCTCTGAGAGTTTTACCCTTTCGTCGCAAAAGCGCTTCTTTCTTTTGTTTAATAGCTTAGTGTAGGAAATAAGACTAATACCATGGCAGTTTAAAAGCAAATATTGGGCACAATAAAATTCATAGCAATATAAAAATATGTAATACTAATTGATAAAAAAAAAACCAGGAGTAAAACAACACCAAAAAACAAGTTATTTGAGACAAAAGGTATAAATAGGTATATTAAGATTGTTCATAAATTATTTATGCTAATAAGTAATAAGAGAATGTTTTTGAGAAAGTAGAAAATTTTGCGGAAATTTCTTCGGAAAGGAATTCTCAGAAACGAGAACGTTCTCATCGGCACATCACTACTTTCACTTAATTTTTCATCAGCGCGAGTGATTTTCAAGGTCGTACAAAAACAAGATCAGAACCATATCAAGTAGCTAAATCTGAATCGGCGATGGCGGGAATAAAACGTAAACGTCCGTTTTATTTCTCGGAACAGTTTGGTACTAAAGCGATTTCTATTGAATTTCAATTTTATATTTCGCATAAAATACTCCATACGGTCGCCGTGATGTGCGAGGCGGTGGTGATATCTTATGTAAAGAACAAACTTTTTATGTTGGTGTAGGATTTTATTTTCTTTTTATTTTTTTCTTAATTTTTATAGAGGCTTTCGTACACTTGTGGTGACGATGTGGTGAAGGGATGAAAGGCAAATATAAATACCTACCAGCCTACCCATTTCGTCAAAAATTGTAATGAAACCCTTAGTGTGATGCAATAGGGACCAATAAATATTCCATCACTAATTAAAAAGAATAAATATTTATGTTTAAAAAAACATTTATGTTGACTTAAGTCCATAAAAAATAAATAAAGACACTTTAAATTGATCGACTGGTGGAGAATGCCATTGGCATTAAGTTCGTTATATATACGATTATACTTTTTATATTTTGTGCAATAAAGTTTGAATAAATACATATGGCATTCTTTGGCTTGAAAAAGTCTGTCGTTACGAATAAAAAGTTAAAACCAATTGGCATAAAACAATGTTGACAGAAAACCAAAGTACCTATATAAAAAAAGAATTTTATTCAGTTGTTAGTCAATTTCCTTTCTCTTCTCGAAGCTGCATTCGCAAAGTGGTTTCTATTGAATTGCTTTAAACTCGATACACCTGCATATATAAAGCACAGACATATAATACCCCTGTAAACCACTCTAATAAAACTTATACCATTATGTTTGTGGTCAATGCAACTTATTAAAGGTTTTTAGAACTATCCGTAGAAGTATTTATGAAATAAGGTCACACAAGTAGTTTTCATATACGTACGCTTGGATTGAAATAGCATCATGGCTACCATCATGCTGAGTCGGGACCATTTCTTGGCTTTTAAGTTATGTTACGTGTTGTTTTCTTCTTTGATTTTGCCTCGAATAAACGCTCGCTATTCTATTCTATTCTAAATATTCATACAAATAAGGTCTAGCCAACCTACAACTATCTACGACAAACTAACGTATAATACTCCAACGAAATCAAATTGTAAGAATCTCTTGTGGTTTAATTCTTTTTTAGTTGTTTTGTTCTGGTTACATGCTCCACTCAGGGCTCCATTTTGATGAGTATACTCATATTCCGTTTCCAAAAAAAACCTAATATTTCAGTAATTTAAAGAGAAGTAAATACCCATATAACCATTCCAGTCGCAGAATCACAAAGTGGTAACTAAATGTCAGATGTGTCGTAACAGAGTCCACACAATGTGTCTAGAATTGTTTCGAAACAAAGTGTCGTCGCCGTGTCTACACTTTTCCGTAACAAGGTGTCGACACATTTGTGTGCACTTTGCGTGCGGTTTGCGACTAAATCTGACAGCAAATTTGTGACAGCAAATGTCAATATAAAATACCTCTTGAAAACCAAGGTTTGTCAAACTACTATTAGTGTCTCGTGTGCTCGTAATTCTAGTAAGTCATCATGGGCAATGCAAATGATAATAATCGACCGAAACCATATAAACACCCAACACCCGTCAACCTTTTACAGAAAAGTTTTTAAAGAAATTCAATAAGCTACTTAGGTCAGGCAACGAATGCTCCAAAAGTTGTAGAGGGAAATGCTCGGAACACAATTTTTGACTCCGTAACTCGGTTTGACAAGTTAGGAGGTGAACATATCAAAAGTCCCCGGCCGTAGCCCTTGAGCGGGGGGGAGAGAGGGGGCTTTGAAGGTCCCATTTTCCCGTTTTTATTTGTTACAAGTTTATTCAGTCAATTTTTTCGATATGTTAAATAGTTTTTGAGATATCCGCTCTTGAAAGTTTATTTAGGGCTCTCAATTTTATCTTGATATATCTATATCAGTGAAGGTGCTAGGCCGTGTTTGGTATCGTTTTCGTATAAATCTGGGGTGCTGAATCCATTTAAGATATCACATTGACACCATTCCACAAAATAAAAATAAATCTTTTTAGGGTTTCGTACCTCAAAAGGAAAAAACGGAACCCTTATAGGATCACTCGTGCGTCTGTATGTATGTCCGTCTGAATACACAAAATAGTTCTTTACCTATAGATGACAGGAAAACCTATTAGAAATGTGCAGTCAAGCGCGAGTCGGACTTAATGTACGGAACCCTTAATACGCGAGTCCGACTCGCACTTGGCCGGTTTTTTTGAAACTCTTCTTGACGCTTAACCGCTGAACCGATTTCGTTGAAATTTGGTATAGAAATAGTTTGCGTCCCGGAACAGGACATAGGATAGATCTTATAACCAAAATCATCTTGAAAAGTGGCGTGGAAATTTGTACGGGAAATCAATAACCGCTGAACCGATTTATATGAAATTTGGGATGTTCTACATCTTTGATTTAGTTAAAAATGATGAAAAAACATGACTTCAAACCTAAACTTAAACAGTATTAACTTCAAGAAGTCAATTCTGAATTCCCCCCTACACCTCATTTCACACCTTTAAAGGATGATTTTTGAGATAACTTATTATATCCTGTCTCGGGACTCAAAATATATGTGTACCAAATTTAAATTAAAACTGTTCAGCAGTTTAAGCGTGAAGAGGAGTTTAAAAGAAAGTATTTTAATAAGTTTATATGTTTTTACTTCGGAATGGTGTCAATGTGATACCTTAACTAAATTTGGTACTGCGAATTAATACGAAAACGATACCAAACATGGCCTCGTAGCTTTACTGTTGTAGAAGTCAAAATAAAATTGAGAGCCCTAAATTCTTATTACTTGGCCAAACTTGTGTAGAAGGAAAAGGTAAAATAAAAGTCTTCGGCAGGAATATAAGACACAAATATATTTTTTTTTGCGTTACTATTTCATTCATCAAATATAAACATACCTTGATTATACTATTCTAGTGAGATCCTCATAGATAAACAAAAACATTTACTTAAAAAATTACAAGGTCGAAATGTCACGGAACTTGTGAGAGTAATATGTGAAAAATAAAAATTTTATGACAAAAAAAATCTGGACACAATTTAAGAATCACCCAATTGCGTCGAGGTATCATCTGTATTTTTGCTTGTTTCATTACCTCCTCGCTTCTTTTTTGTCCTTTGTATTCTGTAGCAATTTGTTAGATCTGAAAATAAAGATAACTTGCGTCGTCACGGATGTCGATTTATAGGTTTTAGGGAGTGCAGAATTCGAAAACGATGATCATTTTATAATCCAAGATGGCGGCTACGTATTTTGTCATAAAAGTGGAATCCAAAATAGTCATCATTTTCGAAATCTGCGCCCCCTAAAACCTATAAAACGATATCCATGACGACTTTTATGACATAGTGCATTGCCGCGATTTTGAAATTGAAAATGTTATCATTTTCGAAATCTGCGCCCCCTAAAACCTATAAAACGACATCCATGACGACTTTTATGACATAGTGCATGGCCGCCATCTTGGAATCCAAAATAGTCATCATTTTCGAAATCTGCGCCCCCTAAAACCTATAAAACGATATCCATGACGACTTTTATGACATAGTGCATGGCCGCCATCTTGGAATTCAAAATGGTCATCATTTTCGAAATCTGCGCCCCCTAAAACCTATAAAACGACACCCATGACGACTTTTATGACATAGTGCATGGCCGCCATTTTGGATTCCAAAATGGTCATCATTTTCGAAAGCGGGGCCCCCTAAAACCTATAAAACGACATACATGACGACTTTTATGACATAGTGCATGGCCGCCATCTTGGAATTCAAAATGGTCATCATTTTCGAAATCTGCGCCCCCTAAAACCTATAAAACGACACCCATGACGACTTTTATGACATAGTGCATGGCCGCCATTTTGGAATCCAAAATGGTTATCATTTTCTAAATCTGCGCCCCCCAAAACCTATAAAACGACACCCATGACGACTTTTATGACATAGTGCATGGCCGCCATTTTGGATTTCAAAATGGTCATCATTTTCTAAATCGGGGCCCCCTAAAACCTATAAAACGACATCCATGACGACTTTTATGACATAGTGCATGGCCGCCATCTTGGAATCCAAAATGTTCATCATTTTCGAAATCTGCGCCCCCTAAAACCTATAAAACGACACCCATGACGACTTTTATGGCATAGTGCATGGCCGCCATTTTGGATTCCAAAATGGTCATCATTTTCAAAATTGGGGCCCCCTAAAACGTATAAAACGACATCCATGACGACTTTTATGACACAGTGCATGGCCGCCATTTCGGATTCCAAAATGGTCATTATTTTCGAAATCGGCACTCCCTAAAACCCATCTCGACTTTTATGACAAAGTGTTTTGCTACCATCTGCATGCAAGACATTTCTATTATTTTTACGTACAAAAATAGCCCCCTGTCAACTTTCAATCGAGATTTAATCGATATTTTATTCGATTAATATTCAGATTAATTCAATTTCAATCTATGTTAGGTCGACTAAACTAATCGCGATTAAAATTTGAGAATTAACTTTTTTTATTCCATTAATTAGTCGAATAAACAGTTAATCGATTAATGCCCATCTCTGACCACGGCATTTTTACACTTTGAGAATATCTGAAAACAAATCAACACAAGGAGCCATTTTGCAAATCCAGTAACATACCAGTAACTTTGTTATTACTTTTGACAGCGCGTGTCATGTGTCAACACAGAGTCGACACAAAGTCGAAACATTGCAACTACTTTGTGACTGCAATATTTCTCAGCCTTAAACCATATTTATACATCATAATTAACAAGTTTCGTAGTATGTAAAGCGTTATTTCTGTTATTTAAGTATAGTATACGCATCGAAGTACTAAAAATGCTTCAAATAATATAGTTATGAACACAGGCACTGAGAAGTAAACAATTTCATTTCCGGCTAAACTAAAACAATGTGGTGGCGCGTTGATTATATTACACTCAGTTTATCAAATCACTCGAGCAGTTTAATTCCCCATAATAATTTAAGTCCTATTGTAATATAAATGCAAACAATATATAATTACGTCTTGTAATTCGTTTTAGAGATGGCGTATTAATGTCACTTATTTTTATTTAAGTATTTTTCCATCTGACAGTTTCCATTTGACAGGAACAAAATGAACGAATGAACGAATGATTTTGGCATAAAGTAGTCGCAAACCCGAAACAATGTGTGTACACGGCGACCACACTTTATGTCACTTTGTGTCATGTGTCGACCCTTCCCCATTTCTGGTAACTGTGTCGACACGGCGACGACTCTGCGACTGGAATTGTGACCGAAACAGACGGTGTCGACACAAGATGTGTCAACACCGCGTCGTAACGGCGACTGGAAATGGTTGTATGGGTAATGATTTTATGGCTAAAGTGATCTCTTTTATGCAACCTTAGGTACCGGAAATCAATACATTTATAAATGTAATGGATCATCCAACATGCGTCTTCTATATAAACATACATATGTCTATGATCTGCATGTAGCCCCACATGTCACAGCAATTTATCGCAGCTTTTACTTCTCTCTGCCCAGTGCAATCAAATCCAGCAATCGATTTTTCAGCCACTTTGCTCTAGCGACTCTGATGAAAATTCAAGAGCATCGGAAATATTGGTTTTCTTTAGAGTTTTTTATTGGCTTAAATTAAATAAGGACTTGGCTTTTAGCCGATTTGAGGCATTTAGACGATTTTACCAATATTTATCTTTAGCTCGAACACTTAAGCGTAAATCTTGGACTTAAAGTAACGTGTCGTACACAGCGTTTCTTGTTTGAATTTTAGCATAAATAAGTTCAGTTCTGTATACAACTAAGTAAGGTAAACGTACTGGTGCTCGACGCGGTCCCAGTACATGTGATCTTGAAACTTAAGTGATTGTCAATAGAGGTGACAGCAATGTGTCATCTATTGGGTATTAGCATGTCGAGCACTAGTACCACCACCTTACTGCATAGGCTTGCGGCACATGCAATTCAAGTCATTAATAAGTTTCATCTCCATTTTCATACTTCAAATACTTAAGTCCTTTCTTTGTTAAGTTCTGCAACGGTGTTATCTTAATTACCTTCAACGGTTCAGGCTGTAAAACAAGTTAATTCATGAATTAACAAAAAAGTCTACAGCTTTTAATGTTTTGTATTAAGTTTAAATACGTAGGTATCATTTAATTTTCCAAAAGGATACCTATGCAACGGATACTGTGGCTTCTTAAACGATCACGAAATTATAAATGCTAAATGAACGATATTTCGAAACCCTTCCCAAGCTGAATAACAAGCAGAGTAAAGGGGTGAAATACAGGATGGAATTAATATCACCATTCAAATTGGAATATAAATTTTTTGGCATAAAGGGAAACATGACTTTTAATTTTCATTATAGATATGGTGTGACATACCAGGGGCCCATTTCTTGAACGATATTAGACTAATATTATTAGTCCACGAACTGTCAAATCGTATGGGTTGACATGACAATACACCAATAATATTACACTAATATCGTTCGAGAAATGGGCCCCTGTTCTGTAGCTAATACTGTTATAATCGTACTTGGTCAATGTTATGTACACCGTAATTGTCGGATTATGTCAGGTGAAAGTACTTTATGATTAATAATGTAACAGATTTAACATTATGTACGATGAGTACGTATTTAAAATAAAATAAAAAGTACTGAAATAATGATGAAATAGAAACTCTGGTAGTTATCTAAGGTGGTGGTACTGGTGGTCGACGCGGTCCCAGTACCTACGTGTCATCTTGAAACTTAAGTCATTGTCAATAGAGGTGACAGCAGGGTGTCATCTATTGGGCATTAGCATGTCGAGCACTAGTACCACCTTACACGAGTTATCTATGTAAACCCCCATCGCTGACGTGTCGTTCACTAGATCGCAGCACTCAATTTTTTTGGCTGATTTATTATTTTAGGAGAAACCGTGAAAGGGCCGTGCATTTAAAATAGATCAAGTCAAAGAGAAGGTTTACGTAGTATTGTAGCAGAAGCTCAAAACAATAGCAGAGGTGATTTTTTCAATGGTGATTTATTTTTCTAAAGTCAAACTTTATTATTTTTATTTTATATATTCACTTAATTATATGGATGTTATTGTCATAATTTCTGAAGCCATAAGAAGCGGACTTGATAGGGTCGATATGTACAATAGTGTAAAGGTCCTGTTAAATAATAGGTTAAAAACAAACATTTTTTAAAGTAGATATGAACAAAATGTAGATGGCACCCTTTGTAATACCACGGGCACGGATCATCCGGTTTGAAAGTAAAATGAAGCGCCCTATAGATTAAGCGAAGCGTCACTGGAGCACGTCTAAACTAATTATTGTTTCGGCTTTCTCCAATATTTAGACGAGGGTTCGAATATGTGAGTTTGACGTTCGTGAACATTTGGCTCGAGATAATTGTGATGGATTCCTGTTTCCTTTTTCATTCGAGATATTTTATGATTACGGTAACGCAGTGTTTACCTAATGCCTAGTTGTTGCCTTACGGCTTCATAGGTATGGATGGTCAAGCAAATCTTGTCAGTAGAAAAAGGCGCGAAATTCAAATTGTCTATGAGACGATATCCCTTCGCGCCTTCATTTTTCAAATTTGCCGCCTTTTTCTACTGACGAGATCTGCTTGACCAACTTTAGTTACTAGTTAGATTTTTTTACAAATTTGTTGTTTAGTTTTCAACCAGCTATGTTAACTCATCTCAAGTGACCGGCTACTGGCCGGTGACACGAAAGGTCTATAAAAAACAATAAAGGGGCCCACTGATTAACAGTCCGTCGGACGGTATCGGCCTGTCAGTTAGAACAAAATTTTGACAGTTCCGAACAACTGACAGGCCGATAACGTCCGGCGGGCCCCTTAACAGTTGTCAATAGTTCAGTGTCATTCGAATCGCGAGAGAAATTATTACAAATAATATTGAGTTAAAAATAAAACTTATTAAGTGTTCTCTAGCGGTGGTGGCCCAGTGGATATGACGTCCGACTTTCAATCAGGAGGTCGTGGGTTCAAATCCTGGCTCGTACCAATGAGTTTTTCGGAACTTATGTACGAAATATCATTTGATATTTACTACTAGCTTTTCGGTGAAGGAAAACATCGTGAGGAAACCTGCATACATCTGCGAAGAAATTCAAAGGTGTATGTAAAGTCCTCAATCCGCATTGGGCTAGCGTGGGGACTATAGCCCAAGTCCTCACGCGCATGAGAGGAGGCTTGTGCCCAGCATTGGGACGATGTAAGTGATCTCTAATTTTTAATACAAAGAAAGACCCAGGAAGCAGCCACCAACAGCTGAGGCCTCTGCCAACACGGGGACCCGCACCGGTAAGCCAAGCTAGTTATTTGGGTTAGCATAGCGCACAACCAATACAGTCTACTGGCTTAACGCCACAATAGGGTATTATACTGTATTTAAAAAAAAAATTTTTACATCATGCATGAAATAAAGCACCAGATAATTATTAGAAAAACACAGATAGAAGTGATTTTTAAACACAAGTTCTATTTAATAAATCGGATAGAAATATAAAAAGTAGGTGAGTTGACCGTGACGTCACGATGTAATGTTTCATATAAATTCCATATTAGCAAATCGATTTGACAGTTCTAAAAAAGTAACTGATTTGACTAGTAGGAAAATACCTTATAGTTAGGGAGGCGAATAGGGGAATTTTCGGCAATACTCGAGCGTGGCAGTTTAAGATATGAGAGATACCTTAGACCTAATAGAATAACCTTGTAAAGTATTTAGCTCTATATGTAGTGACGCGCGCCTAGGATAGACGATCAGATTAGTAAAAAAAAATGGATAGTCTGAAATACTCGAGCGCCTCAGATTAAGATATTGGGGGTTGATTTTAGTGTTTAAAGACTAAATTTAACTAATCTGACGATAAGTCCTTGACGCCGCCGAGTTATAGGGTCGCGAACTTGTAAAAAAAAACGTTAATCCGGCATTCTCGAGCGCGATTTTTTTATTTTTTATTTTGAAGAATATAATCTAAAACTTACTAAAAATACAAAATCTGCTGGTTTCCGCATGACCGGAAGTGTGGAGGAGCCATTTCGTCTTCCTAAGAACGCGTTGCGGCATATAAGTCGCGAACGATACATTTTACAAAAAAAAAATTTAAATAAACAAAAAAGGTAATTTTATTTTACACAAAAAAGGTCTCTTTACATTTTTTTCCAAAGTTAAAACTTTTTGACTTGAAGCATCATAAAAACTCAAACTCCCGGTTTTTGGAGTATATCTCGAAAACTGAGGGTGTTAAAAAAAATTGATATGAAATAACGATGATTAAATTATGTGACTTTTATTATATCTCAAAATTTTTTTTTTTCTAAAGCTTCTCGACAATTTTCGTGGACTCGGAAAAAGTTACGCGTATCTGTATACAAAAGTATTATTAACATGTACAGTTACATGTATGTATATTATTCAATAGCCTGTTGATCCTCAAATTGTTTTTTGGACGAACCGTAAGTTCCCCGTTTTATCAAGGAGAAAGAAAGGAAAAAAAAGAAACCTTTTTCGGTCAGATTAAGAGAACCCACCAACATTTTTGTCAGCTTAAAAAAATATGCTTTCAGGATACCGAGATAAACCTCCCCTATGAAAATCTGACGCGCTCGAGTATTTCAAAAAAACTTTTTTTTTTTGCATTTTCAAAAATTCATCGTAACTTATCGTCACGCCGAAATCGTCAGTTTTTTTAAAGGAAGCTTCCTTGGGGCCTACTTAACACCCCTTCCAAAAATCTGACGCGCTCGAGTAAATTTTTTTTTTTTGCATTTTTGACTACTTTATATGCCTACCCCCACCACGCAAACCGGCAGATTAGTATACCGTTGTTATCAGAGGCACTCGGGGCATACGTAGTATGAATATCTGACGCGCTCGAGAATGCCCAAGTAACTGTTTTTTTTAACATTTTTGAAAAACCGTACACGCCAAACCCACCGCTAAAATGGTTTTTGCCATACGAGCTTTTCTTTTCGAAATTATTTTATCTTTCGATTTTGATAGGTCTCGACGGCGCCGTTGAATTACGCCATTTAGCTACCTCGCCTCCCTAACTATTATAAATAAAATAATAAAATAAAATTCTTTTATTTGCATAAAATATTGTCATATCATTAAAATTAAAAAAAATATCTTCCAATATAGACAAACATTTATGGTTGCGGTTATCACACAATTTTCAATACTTTATATTTTACAGCATGCCAGATGACATCGGAAATTTTCACAAAATTAGCAAAATTTTACTACCGTCGTTTACGACTTTACGAGCTATCATTGAATTAAATTCGAGCTTCCCTGCAGGAAACTGCAGTCGTGGTGCAATCATTTCTATCCCCTTTATTTTTAACATAGGTACTTTTTTTAAATTTTGCATCTGTCTGACAAACACGAATGTCGAAGTTACGGATAGGGATGATTATCAACGGCTTGTTAGTTTGACATACATTAATGAATAAGTAGGAAATAAATCTAAATATTATATTAAAATATTTTTTCTCAAACATGCAATGAAATATTGATGTTATGTTCCTTATAATAGGCTGCGAAGTATGACGTTTCAGGTGCGGCTAGGACAAAAGGTCGTTAATGGAATTTCATACACATCTTGCAGGCCTAGGCCGGCAAAGTCCTCTTTTTTAATTTTCATTTCACAGATATTTGTGACACAGCATCGTGGCATTCATCCATAAAATAAAACTAGAGGCAGTATTTGCTTTATGGTTCGTAATGACACTCTGCCACTACGCCTATAAAAAAAAAACAAAAAACAATGTTTGCTATAATTTGCAGTTTTATTTGTATAAAATCAACATGAACTTAATAAATAATACATTCTATAATTTTATAATTTATTATAAATTTAACTACACAAATAAAAACATTTAAAATATTTCATCTAAACGTTAGCGGTAAAAAGGTCTACTCAAACACGCGTAGTTATATTTTTTAAATTGTTATGGAGGTAAAGTTGAAAAATATTCATTCTGTTTTATTGGATTTATGGTGCGTTGTTGAATTTTTGACTTTAATATGAGTTCCGACAAAATAATGAAATTAATATTAATTGTAATCGTAGGTGTTGGAATTGGCAGCGTAAGCAGAATTGATTTTAATAACTTGCTGCCTCTGCCGCCAAGTCAAAGACGAAGTATGTATATGGTTGCTTATGGCAATATTATTATTTGAAAAACTAAGAAAAATGGCTTACAGTTTATTAGAAACAGTTTTGTGGCATATTTTAAATGAATGTAACTACAAATTCGTCAACACTGTGGATATTATATTTATTTACTCCATGCATAAAGCAACGATGTATGTGAAACATGATATCAACATGAAAGACTATGTAAACTTATGTGACGAAAACGACAGTCAGACGGATACAAGGCGAAAAAATCAAAGATACATGAAAATATACGGGTAGTAAAAATACACGACTCGTGTAAAACATACGCGTGATAATGATATAGGTACGTGTTGGTTATATTTTGGGTGTAGTTTACTTTTAGTTTTTTCTATAAATAAAACTTGGGTTTCGTGGATTTTTTATTTTATGTATTTCATTGCATGTTTGAGAAAAGCACTATACATACCTCGGCGGGAAATGGGGTTGCCCGCGCTCAGACCTATACGGCCTCGCTTCGCTCGGCCGTCTATACGTCTTCGGCCGGCAACCCCTTTCGTCCCGGCCTCTGTAGTAATGTACTATTATTTATGCTATCTTATGTAGAAATACTACTAGATATATAAATTACAAAATGAAATAGATGTCATATACATACTTACTAAAGAAAAAGTAACCAAGGCTCTAGCTACACCTTTTAGCTTTTGTTCTCAGATTTTTTCTTTCGTATATGATCTATTTACATTTTATAATTTATAAATAACGCAGTATTTTTCTTTTATGAAGTCAATTAATTGCAACTGCTGTAAAAATAAAAGGAGCATATACAGAATGGCAAATTTTTTTTTGATTTGGCTGTTTCATACATTATGGCTGGTCCATTTTCTGTGGGAGGGTAAATTTTTTAAACTTCCGTTAGGAAAGCGTGCCAACTGAGCATTTAATTATCTTGCTCAAGAGGAGGCCAAAGCAAAATTTTAGTTTTTATATCGATTTTCAACACGTTTTGATCACGGGCAAATGCCATGAAAAATTCACACGAAAACTAGACTAAATTTGCAACCAAAATCTTACAAGGTTAAAGTTGGCTTGGTAAAAAAAAAATCACGAAAACATGTCGTTGTATTTGTATATTCGTTTATTTTACCATACCAGTATATTTTTAGTATAAAATAGCTAGTGATATTGCTAAGGGATCTGATGAACAAAATTTTAGAGTGAATTTTTGGAGTAAATGAGATAAAATGAACGTCCTTCCGGTAAAAGTTGCAAGGGTCGCGCGGCGAGCCATATCTTTTGTCCCCTTCTAATTTCCTGGCTTTCCGTCCCCTCTTTAGTTAAGCCTAGAAAGTATGAGTGTATTTCAACTATGCCACTTAACTATGTAAATGGATTTCCACTAAGCACAATTGGGTCGGAATCGTAGTTACACCCAGTTTCCAACAATAGGCAAGCGTTGCAGGCGAGGCGGCTCACTGCAAGTGCATTCATTCTATAGGAATAGGAATTCTAATACAACTTTATGGTTGACTGAAAAATACTCCACGGTTGTTATACTTATAACTTATAAGCCATCTATTGCCATCTATTATAGCGATATTAAACACACAGGTATAGAATGTTTGGAGATGAATTTAAAACTTAAAATAACACTAACAGACTTATGTATATACACGACATATGTTGCGTTTTCGGCCGCTCTTTGAATGGCTTACTTAATTACTATACTTTTAATTCTGGGCCATTTTGTACAACAGAATAATATGAAATCCATGACGGATCTCGTATGTATTTACGTTACTATATGTGTAAGAAGTCGCCCAAAATCAAAATAGAGTGCAAAGCGATTGTCTTAGTTGCAGTGTCCCAAAATTTGCCAAAAGATAATTTTGTCTACTTCGATTCTTTGTTTGTCAGTGCCATCTATATTTTTCATAAACTGGACTTAACATCGCCTTGCATTAACATTGAAAAAAATATTAATTTGCTTTGAGGCTGCATATATGGCTCAGTTCCTAATGGATTTCCATTAAGCACAATTGGGTTGGAAACGTTGTGTTACACCAAGTTTCCTATTAAAAGAACCAGGGTCCTGGTCTCCAGCAGAATAAGTGGAGCTGATAGTAAACGCTAGTTTTGGGTAGAATCAATATATTTTCTATTAAAACATATTCAAAACATTGACATTACTTTAGACGTAATAATATATGTTTACACTATATTGTGCCAGTCCAGTACATATGCAACCTCCAATACGCCCTCTTAAACTATTACGGACATACATAATTTACTTTTGTACTCGTCTGTACTCGGTACATAAAATAAAATTTATATGCTAAACTATCGTGACTGACTTTACGCAAACATAGAAATCCGCCAACAAATTAAATCGCATTAAAAGAAAAAACTAGAAAATTATTCTATTACTTGACACAAAACATTTAAAAAACATATAACACATAATAATATCAAACACCTAACTACTCTAATCCGCCCTCTTAATAGGATAATTTGACAGGGATAAATCCTTCAAAAAACCTTTTAACTTCGGGCCAGAAACACTTTTAGTTAAAATGTCCGCTATCATTTTATCTGTTGACATATACCTTATTTCAACCTTATTAGCCAGTACACACTCACGGATAAAATGATACTTAATGTCAATGTGTTTTGTCCTATTATGCATCATTTTGTTGGCTGCAATTTTATGTGCCGACTGATTGTCGTTAAAAATGACTACAGGTTTACTCCCTCCAGTAGTCAAACTGTTCAGTAAACTACGCAAATATAATGCTTCCTTTGAAGCTTGGCTCAGCCCTACGTACTCTGCCTCTGTAGAGCTCAATGATACTGTCGCCTGTTTTTTGCTTTCCCAGGCAACAATATTGTAGCCTAACTTGAAAATTAACCCCGTGAAGGATTTGCGATCGAGCGCGCCACCCCAATCTGCGTCTACATAGCCACGTAAGTCCAAATCACCAGTCTTTCGAAATATGAGACACATGTTAGACGTACCTTTTAAATACCTTAAGGCCCGTTTCGCGCACTTAAAGTGTATTTCATCATAACATGAATTAAATTGAGAAAGTACACTTACGCCGTGTGCAATATCTGGTCGCGTATTACAGGCTAAATAATTTAGACATCCTATCAAATTTTGGTATGGTAGGTGGCATTGGGAATCAGTCGATCTCTCTAATTTCATTCCTACTTCCATTGGAGTAGTTACCGGCTTAGCTTCTGTCATGTTAAAGTCCCTCAAGCAGTCCAAAATAAACTGTTCCTGATCGAGATGGATAAGTCCCTTCTCTCGTCTCAGTCTCATGCCTAAAACATGTCTAGCCGCGCCTAAGTCCTTCACTTTAAACTTGTCAAGCAAACCTGATTTTAATCTTTGCTTTTCCTGTTCACAATCGCCAAATATAAAAAGATCATCAACATAGATCACGACAATTAACTTCTTGTTACCTTTAAGCTGTTTTTGATACAAACACGGTTCTATTTTTGATTGTACAAAGCCTAAATTTAACATTTCACTGTCTAACTCTTTGAACCAAGCATTAGACGCTTGTTTCAAACCATACAGAGATCGCTGCAGCTTACATACCTTGGTTTCTTGACCTTTGGCGACTGCTCCTTTCGGCTGAAGCATGTAAATATCCTCTTTTATCTTCCCGTATAAAAATGCAGTCGTGACATCCCATTGGTCAATAAACCAATCGTATTCAGCAGCTAGCGAGAACAATAATCGTAGAGTAGAGCTTCTAACTACCGGAGAGTAGGTCTCCGTATAATCTACACCACATACCTGTGTGAACCCTTTCGCTACGAGACTAGCCTTGTACTTCGTTACCTTGCCGTCGCTATCTTTTTTGATCTTGAACACCCATTTGCATTGGATTGGCTTCTTATCAGCTGGTAGATCCACTAACGTCCAGGTCTGGTTCTCCTTCAGTGACGTAAGTTCATCATCTATAGCTTTCTGCCATAATTCGCTGTCCGGTCTCGCCAATGCTTCCTCTATGGTGACAGGATCTCCATCAAGATTGCTCTCTTTGGCATACATAACATTGCAACCGTACCGATCAACTTGTCTGCGTTCTCTCTGAGGATACCTCCTTTCTGATAGGCCAGGTATTATCACTTCGCCATTAGTGACCACCTCATCAGGTACGTGCTCATGCTCAGGTACTTCAGGTTCAGGTCCTTCTATGTTCTCGTCTACAGCATCAAGAAACTCATTCTCGTGCACTTCCGATACTTCAGGAACACTCGTGGATCCATTTAATAAATAGGGCTGACTATCAGAGTCCGTATCCAGGTTAATGACAACTTCTGACGACTTCTTGACGTTCTATTTTTGAAGAAACACATTTTCTAAAAATTTGACGTCTCTCGCAGTTGTCACTTCACCCGTCTTTGGATTCATCAGACGATAACCTTTCTGATTGTCTGGATATCCTATGAAAATCATTGGTTCTGTCTTCATGTCCAATTTACGTCTCTTTTGTTTTGGTATAAGTCGATAAGCCAAACAACCAAATATTCTCAGATGACTGACATCCACATCCTTTCTAGTCCAAAGCTTTTCAGGCACTGCATTATTCAAAGCTTTCGTGGGGCTCCTGTTCTTCAAATAAACAACAGTATTTACAGCCTCCGCCCAATATTTTTTGCTCAAGTTCGATTCTGACAGTAGTGTTCTTGCTTTTTCGATGATCGTACGATTAGCTCTCTCAACAACAGAATTCTGCTCAGGCGTGTAGGGTACAGTCGTCTGGTGTTTTATTCCTGCAGACTTCAAAAAAGCATTAAATATTGCATTACAGTACTCTCCACCTCCATCCGATCTTAAGATTTTAATCGATTTACTCGTCTCATTCTCTACTTCCGCCTTATATTCACGGAACTTATCGAAAGTTTGACTTTTATTGTTCAAAAAATAAACATGAGTCTTTCGAGTATAATCGTCGATAAAAAGCAGAACATACCTCGAACCTCCGAACGACGGCTCTTCCATGGGTCCGCATAAATCAGTATGAACGATTTGCAGAACATCCGTGGCTCTCGTACCTTTGTTTTTAAAGGGACTCTTGCACGTCTTTCCTTCAATGCAGGGAATACATGGTTCGCACAAATCTGTGCTCTTAAATTGCATACCGGTCACGATGTTTTTCATTTTCAACATATAATTTCGGGATAAATGGGCCAAGCGCTTATGCCAAACGTTAGAAATGTTTTCATTTTGTTTTGACAGTGTCAAATACACGACGTTGTTTTTCTTTTCTGTCAACTCGTAAATGCCATCGACCTCTTTACAACTTGCAATAGTTCGGTTCTTCTTTTGAATTACGCAACCTTTTTCGTCGAATATAACTTTACATTTCTTCTTGGTTAAGTCGCTTACCGAAATTAAATTCATGGACAAATCGGGAACATGCATAACGTTTTCTAAATTTAATTTTTCGTTCTCGCTGACTTGGGGCTCAGCGTTCCCCCGTCCTTTTACTTGTAATTTCTCACCGTTTGCTACCGATATTTTCATGCTGCCTCTTTCAGGTTTATAAGACAACAACTTACTCTTGTCATGGGTAAGGTGGTTAGAGCATCCACTGTCAAGATACCACTTATCTTTGTCAATCGCCTCCTTAGTGTTCAGGCACACATTCGCGGTCTTGGTACGCTCCTTGCACTCGGACGCCTTATGTCCTTGTTCATGGCACTTGTAGCACTTATAAACAAACTTCTGCTTACGATCGTTAGGTTTAGGTGTAGATCTGGCATCGTTTCGTGCTTTACGTGTCACTAACGCTTGCTCGTAGTCTGTGTTCAACTTGCTTTGACGACCTCCTTCTTGCAACAATTTCGTCTTAATTTGCTCTAACGTGATTGGTTGGCCACTATTATCTACAGCCATTATGAGGGGGCTGTACTCCGCCGTCAAACCACCGAGCAAAATCGATATCAACCAATTTTCTTGGATTTTTGCGTCAATATCATCCAATTGCTGTGCAAGGTACGTCACTTTGGATATGTAGCTCTCCATAGAATTGAAATTCTCCAACTTACAGTTAAAGAGCTCTCGCTGTATGTGGATACGTCTGCCCCAACCTTTATCTTCATAGGCGTTCTTCAGGTTGTTCCAGGCTTCTTTGGCAGTCTTCGCATTGTAGACGTGGGTAAAGCACTCTGGCTCCAACAACAGGCAAATAGTTGTTCGTGCTTTCCGGTCTATGTCAGCATTTACTACATCTTTCGATATTACCTCCCACCAGTTTTTATTTTCAAGGTAATTACGTACCAGGAACTTCCAGTTAGGGTAGTCCGACGATCCCTTCAGTTTTTTTATACCACATATGCCGTTTTCTTTGTCTTCAGACATTATTTACATTTACGCAAGTTTCACTACTACTCAAATATTTCTACCACTCTTTTATAAACTAGCACTATCAGTGCGTGAGGCACATGACCTATTAGAAGAACCAGGGTCCTGGTCTCCAGCAGAATAAGTGGAGCTGATAGTAAACGCTAGTTTTGGGTAGAATCAATATATTTTCTATTAAAACATATTCAAAACATTGACATTTCTTTTAGACGTAATATGTTTACACTATATTGTGCCAGTCCAGTACATATGCAACCTCCAATATTTCCAACAAAAGATACACGTTTCAAGCGGCTCGATGCTGCACGTTTAACGACGCGATTCGGGAAATGAATTAGAGATTCACTAGATATGAAATTTGTTTAGTTTTTCATACAAAACTATACCAGCTGATGAAAATGCGCAGTAAAAGGGTTAAAGAGGTACTCCCCGTTGGATATATGGATATTACGTATCATTTTATGATTAATATGCACCTTATCTGCAGTACAGTTCCATTAAGTCTCGTAAAATAGGTACTGAAGTAGGACTGTATCACTTAGTAAAATTGAAAAATTAAAAAAAAATAATTAAATGAACTTATTTTCAAAATTGCTTTATTAGGGTTAGATATGAGGATATCACGTATCATTTGTGGTATATTGCACAAAAACAAATCAGCCATATCGTATCTGGAGGAGCCCAAACTTGGTATGTTTTGAAAATTATTTTTGTTTTAATTAAAAAAAAATGGCTGAAATTTAACGATGTGGTATATTTTTAGAATTGCCTTAAAAGACCTTTCATATGTTACCACACACGATAGGTTACTGAAAAAAAAAAACCCATACAAAAAAAACAATGACTCAGCACTTCCCTCCTAAGGAAATTTTTTTAGGAACTGCGGGTCAAAAATTTTGTTTTGACCTCTTTCTAGTATGCGTGTGCCAAACGGCTAGGCTGTACATCGTTTGCGGTTTTTTAAAGTGAACAGGTTAGACTAGAAGGAAAATTTTTGTTTTAAAATCAGAGTGTGATCCGTGAATTAGATTATTATAAGGCCGCAGACTGGACGCACGCGGCGCACGGCGTGGCTAGCGGGCGGCGCGGCGCGGTAAGTAAGGGTAACATTCCATTTCTAACCGCAGCTGCACTACTAGTACGAATACGAACGCGTCAGTGTTATTGTCAATTTCCATAGTAAAATAAATGGTAGTGCTGCTGTCGTTGGAAATGGACTGTCACCTTAAGCCGCCGCCTCTGTCGTACAAAACAGATTCCTTTATTCAAGCAAAGATTCAAGTCTACTTATACATTTTGAACGTTCCGGCGCTACTAGCGGTGGTTCGCGTGACATGTTCAACGTAGTAAAATAAGGGTTTAAAAACAACCAGTTTACAAAAATGTATTTGTCGCTTAGTATGTATCCTATCGATAAATTGATTTTACAAATGACCGGGCAAAGTCAATGTACGTACGTCAAAATTAACCTGTCATTTGTTACAGTTCGTTAAGTTCATTAAATTAACATTAGCTTTGGCGAATTTGTAGGCGTACGTGTACAGGTAAACAACCTTTTAACAGAAATAAACAGGTATAGGAAAAGTACATAATTGCGAGCAAACCTTACCTGTTTTTATATCACCCCAGACACCGATTCAATTAATCCAAATCACCTAACAGTCTTAAAATAACGGTAGTCATGACTGGCAAAGCAGTTTACTAATTCCCCTGAGAGCCATTCGGGATACAAACGGCTTGATTTCAAATTACGAACACATCACTCTGGCTACTAAACTTACAATATCTATGATCAGACCTCGAAAAATGGTATATATGTATTATGATAATGAAAACACTAAATCTAAATATAATTTTTGAGCATTTCTATTTAAAGTTGTAAGGTAAACGTACTGGTGCTCGACGCGGTCCCAGTACATGTCATCTTGAAACTTAACCCTTTATAAGGCATAAGGGTGTCAGGAATTATGCAAATATGAACCCTATCACTTTAAATTTAAGTTCAAAATTAGGTGGGAAATATATTCCCTCTTCCTTATAAAGGCTTAAGTCATTGTCAATAGAGGTGACAGCAAGGTGTCATCTAATGGGCATTAGCATGCCGAGCACTAGTACGTTTACCTTACCCCCAACTTGCATTTTAGATTTTGATTTTTTTATATTATTTCCACTCAGAATCACGAGCCCTTTCGATCCTAGTACAAGAAAAAAAGTGTCCCCAAAATTTAACACAAATACTTTTACAAAAATAAGGGAATCCTCTAACTAATTTGTGCAATTAAAAGATCAAATTTAATTTTTTTTTGTAACTGTGCACATTTATACAAGGTCGATGGACCTTAAGTTACTTAAGTTATCAAGATATAGTATTTACACAGTTAACTTGTATACAAACTTCGAAGCCTTGGAACTTCAAGTTGCAGGCCACAGACCGAACTTCGCGCATCAAACTTAAAACATTTGGTACATTCCTATTCAGTTGTATCCTTTGGGGACAACATTTACAGACACTTTAAAACCATCTCATGCTTTTGTGTACTCAAATGAATTAGTAGATTGTAAACCAAGGGATGAAAGGCACTCATTTCAGCCTCGGACTATTGGCGCTCGAACGCAGTGTAGTGAGAACGCTCGGCAGAAATGAGTGCCTTTCACCCAAGTTAAACACTCTACTTTTAATTTCGAATACCAGGAAAGTAAAATGCATGTGTTTTTTTAAAAACATGAGAAAGTAGACATTTTTATAGTAAATCTTGAGGGTACTTTCAATTAACAATTTAGGCAAAAGTATCGTTATTTATGGAATGGGAAGATAAATATCAGAATGGAAATTGTATAACAAATCCATTTAAACCAAAATTTTAATTGATTATCGTAAATAAATTAATATAGTCGTACTTGGAACGTAAAATGCTCTAGTGCAGAAACGTATAATTTTCTGCACACCTTTTAGAACAACAATGAGTTCTTTCAGAGCATGAGAAATGAAAAATTACTTGCATTTTTAGCTTGTGTTAAAGGGCCTTGGTCAAGTCAATGGAACCGTAATCAATGAAGCTCTGAATAGTCTGAATTGCTTCAGAAGTCGAGACTTGGGGCCCGATTCGGATTTTGAAAGAGACATCTATTAGACATCTTTTAGACATCACCAAGATACGATAACGATATGTTTAAGATCTAACCTGTCAAATTTGACATTTGCGCGATTCTGGAGATACTGTTGAACGATTTCCACAGGATATGACTTAGAGATCCAATTCACATCTAATAGATATCTTACTCTATCTAACGTAAAAGTGACATTGGTTGCCCGAATTGCGCTGCAAAAGAAAACTAGTTGATATCTAAACTATAACGTATCTAGAATGGATCTAGTACGTGTCGTCTCTTGTGAATATCTTGAAGTTCGAATACGGCAGTTGTTCGCACTCGAGGCAGGTTTAATTTGCAGAATATAACCTAACGCACTGTGGCTAATAAGGCGAAGTGGCTACAGCCACTAAGGTACGTGACATTTCCTTTCACTGCTTACTCCAATCAATAAGGATAACCTATAATTATGATTTATACATTTTCAATTGAAGGTTTAAGGTGACAGTCCATTTCCAACGACAGCAGTACCATTCATTTTACTATGGAAATTGACAATAACACCGACGCGTTCGTACTAGTAGTGCAGCTGGGGTCAGATATGGAATGTTACCCTTAATCGTTGAAGTAGTTCTTTTAGCTAATTTTGTTAGATAGATGAAAGTATAAAGTATTATAGTTAGTTGATTTTTTTATCCGTGGTTAAAAATCTGTAGATCCCTGAACAGTATCAAAATAAATGGAAAAAATTATGGAGTTTAATACTTTAAAACTCACTGATTTCAAAGATCTATCAAATGATGTGTTAGGTATACGAAGATATTTACCGTTTGTTAATCGGCTCCAAAATTTCAAAAGTTGTTCTCAATTTGGTTGTATGTTTTTTTAATATATGGAGTGCCTCTCTTCTATAATGTTTTCCGTTTTAACTTCTGAACTTATTAGTAGCGGCTCACAAAATACACATGTGTGCTCCAATTTTCATTCAAATATACCTTTTAGTTTTTAGGATGTGACATACGGACAGACGGACTGATGAAAGGACTGATAGACGGACATGATGAAACTATTAGGGTTCCGTTTTTGCAATTTTGGTCACGAAACCCTAAAAACAATGGACAAAACAAATAATTGAAGATTTTTATCTCAAACCCAGAAAGACACATACTCAATCGTACCTAAAGTGTCATTCTATGGAAGTATGTGTGTAAACAAACCGCCATATTGAAAGTGACTTTTGTTTACATAGTTAGCAAGTTCCATTGAATGACACTTTAACGCTTGTTATTCTCGTGACAATGATAACCCCTGACGCACTAGGTAAGTTTTTTTGGCTCTAATCTCCTTTCTGGCGAATGAAATGACTCTCGATAATAAGACGTTGTAGGTGACAGATCACTTCTGCGCATCGTACGAGACATTACTCTGCGATGTTCTCAGATATTTGATTTTTGCTAAGTAGCACCTACTAGATACTGTTGAATTTTCCAAGATGCAATGCAAATTGTCATTGTTACTGGCAATATGTGCGCTTGCTACTGTTCTGGCAAAAGACAAGGTCAGTTAAGTTGTTTTTTATTTAGTCAGTGTTTTACATGACGTCGTTTATTTCGGTGGTCATATAATTATGATACCTACTAGGTTTAAATTGTTGGATGTAAATACCCTAAATACTCTTTATCATTTTACTAAACTTAAGTTCTTCAACGGGCCATCCCACCCCTAAAGGGTCTTACTACACATGAGGTCTTTTATATTAGTCTCCTATACTAGACTATAAGTGACTTGTGATATGATATCTGCCTCGCCTATTTTACCAACTTAACCCTACTGAAAATTTGCCGTAGGTACTTTGTCACGCAGCAGAGGCTAGATGGCTTGTTGCTGATAAAATATTCATAATAAAGGCAGTTCATTGGTAATTGCAGAGACTCCTTGGAGCTGAATCTGACTCTGATGAGTCTGGAGAGCGGAACACACTTGATACAACTACTGTAAAACCAGAGTAAGACTAAGAGTTCGTTTGCGTTTCAAAAAATCTTTACACTTTTTCGTCGGACGTATATTTTAAGTTGACAATTTCCTTGCGATTCTCTGTAAAGGACACATCAGTGACAAATGACATGGTTTCTGAATTGACTACAGGCTGCTCCATGTTTGTAAATTTATGTAGAGTTATTTAAACTTTAAATTTTTTATATAATAAATCAAGTTTTATCAAGTAAATTTGGTCGCATTGCTCTACTATTTGCCTACTATACACAATCAAGACCTTTCAAAATATACTTATTTTTTCAGGAGCAAAATAATCGCTATAAAAAACGCGACGGACCTGGAGAGTCAGATCACTGGGGCCGGCGACAAATTGGTGATCATCTATTTCATGGTAACTTGGTGCCCGCACTGCCAAAAGATGAATCCCATTATCGAAGACATTGCAGCCAAGACAGACAACTTGGTCGTTCTGATGGTAAGGTGCTTTGATAAATGTGTATCCTGGTATTCTGATGAGTGTTAAATATGACTCACTCTAGAACAGCCCGGGTCCGGTCGGGTTACCTTGGTTACATCATGTGTGTCCTCTACTCCTAAGTAAAAAAACGTTACAGCTGGTAATTATTTAAGCAAACTGATGTACATAACAGTCATGCGATATATCGGAGAGGCCAAGGTACTCAAAAATATCTGAACACGCACTTTAATGTCTTGATAATAGAGGCTTTGTTCAGATATTTGTAAACACCTTGGTCGCTCCTATATATCTGATGGCGTCTGTAGCTAGTTGCATGCGTTGCTGAATTTCTGTCGCCCCACTCTCGCGGCAGATCGCATTTTCACAGTCAGTGTGTGAAATAATAATATAAAATGTTCTCTTTTTCCAGGTCGACAGAGATAACCTTGAAAACGATGATGATGTTTGGAAGTACGGGCTGAGTAACCTGCCTACTGTCCCAAGGTTCATTTTTATAAAGAATGGGAAGAAAATCGATGAAATACATGGCAGTGACTGTGATTTACGTGGTACTGTGTCTAAGTTCATGTCGCCCTCAAAAAGTAGCTCAGAATCATCAAATTCATCGAATTCATCAGAAGAATAACAGTAAAATGATTAACTGGTTTATCATGTATAGGTATACTCGCCCTATGATGGTAATTAGGTAAAACTAAAACAAGGTTTTAGGTAAAACTAAGACAATTTTTTTATATAGTTTTAATATATGTATTTTCAAGTTTTCTTATCTAATATATCTATTGAACAGCAGTTTGAATAATTAACTACCTAAAACTAAGAGCCGATACAGACGGACTGCAACCCGACTGCAATTTGTATGGGAACTGCACGCCGACTGCACGTCAACTGCAACGTCGAACAGTCAGTATTCCTTCCGGTAGAAAACGAGGAGCTAACCTCAGGATATTTTTTTTCGACAACAATGAAACCTCGTTAGATAGTGTGTTGAAATTGTAACATAATATGATTTGATACGGGGGCGTATTTTGAATAACAAAAGTAATATTTCTTGAACCAGAAACGAAACTTTTGATACGGACAGATCATATCCATAACAAATCCAGATCAATTCATAACCTATTATTACAATCAGAATACGCCTCATGGCACCTGGCAGCTATCAATCGGTGGAGGTCACAGTAACTGGCCAGTAAGTTGCGTTGCGAAGTAGATTTGTTTAACCTCGTAAGACCCACCAAAGAAAGTTCTATAAGTAAATTGGAACGAATTTCGTTTGTTTTAAAAAGCATTGAAAAAAAAGAAATACTACTTTATTTGGTTCATGAAAGGTTCAAATTAAATTGCACGAATATGTACATTGTAATATTTGTAATGTACATTTAGACTCAGGAGGTTAGAGTATCCTGTGCGGATTGGACTAACCGCCTCATTTTGTAATCAACTAAGGGACTCTCGTCTTGGTATTCATTTCCACTTTCAACGTAGCGACACCGACTAAATGAACTTCATTAATTTTCGAATCATTATACCGAGTTGTGTTGAATAAAAACAAATTACTTATGGAAACTTAACAATGGTACTATCAGGGGCCCATTTCTCGAACGATATTAGTCTAATAATATTAGTGTGTTGTCATGACAACCTATATAATTTGACAGTTCGTGGACTAATAATGTTAGTGTAATATCGTTCGAGAAATGGGCCCCTGAACGTGTATTAAGTATGCGTGCTAAGATGAATTGCCGAGTCAACAGCAACCAAGAGCAGCTGTTACCTACGTGTTTTTGGGCCCATGTTTTCAGAATATATCTCCGTTTATTTTATAAAAACGCTTTTTTTTCATAAAGTATTAAGGATGACTGGCGCTAGACTGGGCCTTGGCCGGGCCGGAGCATCCGGCGCGTCGTTTTCTATGGAAAGCACCACGTGATCACCGATCAGCCGTCGTAGAAAATGACATGTCGGACGCCCCGGCCCGGGCTCGGCCCGGTCTAGCGTGAGTCATCCTTTACTTAGTAAGTAGCTTTTACTTTCAGTAACTGTGATTTACGATCAAAATTTGAATTGTGAACACAACTTAACTTGCCTTAATTCTAAACTTTAAGGTGGTTCGACTAGGTTACTCAAAGCTTAACCCTCGCTAGATGGCGCCACTTTCGCGAAATTTTAGGTTTTATTTTTTTGTGGAATGGTCTTGGTATTTGTATACTTAAAAGTATGAATAGCGCACTCTTTAAGTAAATATTGAACTATTAAAATAAACATTGAACAATTCATTGCAAAAAACCACCCTTTAAAGTCGACGGAGTGTTGCTGTCACGCTTTTTCCTACTATTACTCACATATGCAAACAGTGTTTTCGTGATTCTTGTAGTAGACAATTTCACACAACGTAAGTATGCTGCAATAGCGTTGCGGTATTTACGCTTATCAATCAGATTTTTGGCACATTAGTATTGTTTGAAGCTGAACCATAAAATGTCATATCAATCAAATTGGATTGGAATTATGATTATGGCACAAAATCTGCAATATTCTTTATATTTTTTCGTTATTTTTATCCTCCTTCTTAATTTACATTGATCCCTTGTACGTGACAATGCAATGAAGCATGCTTCCATTAAAAACGGGGGTAAAAATGGAGGAAACTCTTAATGTTGATTTTTAAGATAATTATTGTGTAGATTGATGGTTTAAACAGCGTCCATATTAAGAGTGCGGCACTTTCGCAAATGACTATTAAGTCCAATGCGAGAGCGGCAGCCGCGATCGCATAGCTGGCAGGAGAATGCCGTGCCCGGTGACGAAGGTGGGAGAGCGGCGCGCTGATGTCTCAGTTCTCGCCTAGTGTGAAGAAGGCTAAACCACGCTTCATCGATTCCATCATCTTATTGATGTTACAGGCCAATGATGATGATTGTGTAGATTATCTATGTAGGTATATTACGTAAAAAGGAATGCCTACTCTTCGATGGGCAGATGACTTTAAAAGGATAGGCGGAGTGGACTGGCCCAAGAAAGCAAGAGACCGCGATACCTAGAAGGACTTGGAAAAGGCCTATGTCGGAGGACAAGCTGAAGTTGTCGATGGAAACTAGAAAATAGTAAATAGTAATATATATGATTGTGTAGTGATAAGGTATATTTTTAAGTAGATAGAGTATTAATGTTACAAAACTTCAGTATTAAAGACTACTTTTAATTTTATTTTATATAATACGTAAAAACAGTTCCGTTACTTAGACACTGACAGACACCGCACGTCTTAAATACGTTGAAAATTAAATGATTATTAAATAAACTTCAAATGTGACGTGATGCCGAAGGGAGGGATGTCATGTGACGAGAAAGGTATTACGAATGAATGTGGAGGGAAGTAACAGGAAATAAAAACCGTGGGAAAGGTGGATGTACTGTGTGAGAGATGATATGAAACGAACGCGAGTGATGAGATGATGGGCGATAGAGAGGTATGCAAGAAGAAGACATTCTGCGCCGACCCCAATAAGTAAATAAGATAAGGGCAAGTGAATGATAATTTACTAAAGATAACATTCCATTTCTGACCGCAGCTGCACTACTGCTCCGACACGTCGATGTTATTGTCAATTTCCATAGTAAAATGAATGACAATACAATGAATGACAGTAACGTTGCAACAGTAGTGCAGCTGTCGTTGGAAATGGACTGTCACCTTAAGCCTTATATCTCGCCTTGATCTCTTGTGTCATAAATTCATAATACAGTAAAATTATACATTTAGCGTTTGCGTCAAATCCGGTAGTTAATGATAATCCAGTGAAATTGTAGAATTTTGTAACGTGGCTCTTCTGCGTCAAATCCGGTAGTTCTGATTTTTTGCAGACTTATTTATGATGTTGGTCCAATGAATAATCCAAGTTGGTGACCTCGAGCGCCGAACGCAACTTTGTCAAAAATCGAAAAACCTGCGAAAATTTCGGTTTTAGTTTAGTTTTGGGCGATTCTAACCCTATAGGACTAGTTTTTGATAGTACCTTCCTTAGACGTTTTTAAAGAAGACTAAATTTGCTACAATACGAGATTATAACTGTCTTCGCTTTTTTCGCAGGTCTTTCGATTTTTGACAAAGTGGCGTTCGGCGCTCAAGGTCACAAACTTGGATTATTAATTGAGCCAACATCATAAATAAGTCTGCAAAAAATCAGAACTACCGGATTTGACGCAGAAGAGCCACGTTACAAAATTCTACAATTTCACTGGATTATCATTTATAACCACTAACGGTTAAACTAATGACTTGATCTCCACAACTTCCACTAGATATATGATAACTTGAGTACAACTTTATGACCTCGTGTTTCTGTATGTTGTTTCAAACTACATACAATCATAAGCCACATTTCATTAAGAGCGCCAACTAATACTAAAATAGCCTAGTTTTATCCTCTCATGTGCGTAGACAGATAGTAAAGAAAATTAAAATGCACGAGATAAATCTATTATTATGAAACTTCAACAGCAAAAATGCTTCCACTTTAACAAGTTCTTCTTTATAAACAAAGAAAAACGACTCCCTCGCGCACCGCTCTTTGACAAAGAGTTTTTAGCTTTCTAAGTTTGTTATTATTATAATAGGTACTTTCTGTTTTAAGAGCTGACAATGCAGTGAAGTATTGTATACCTACTTCCGCGGTGTCTTTCAAAGTTATTTAAATGCGCGGCGGCCTTATTTTGGAACTTGTTTTTGTATACAAATTGGTTACTGGGATGCTTGTTTTCAAGTTATGAGGCTTATTTAAGATATTTTCAAACTACCTATTCATATCATTAAGAGATTACCGGATTCAAAATTACATTTAATTTTGAATCCGGTAATCTAACGGTACCGCCCTATACAACGTATAGATATCTAAAATAACTGAAAACCTTTGGAATCCTTACTATTATTGCGTCCTCCATATTTGATCAGCTGCTCGACCGGCGGCGATCAGCGTGAAGCGATGATGAGGAGGCATTTTCTATGCAGGCGAGTGTTTTTTCTTATAAAAAAATATCGCCGGGTAATCTTTCTCTATCACGTACCTATTGTGTGACAGAGAGACGCTACAAGGATTGTCATCTTGGCTAGGCACCCAGATCAGTACTTAACATATTATTATGCGTCCTATAGTAGCGAGGCGGCAGCAGTCTCAGATGGCACGCATACCTATGGCTGCATAAAGTCGCTCACCTTACTTTATACTGAGATCTGAAGTTTTCCATGCATGAAACGGGCACTGAGTGCAAGAGCGTCATTCCAGACGCTGAAAGGTGACGAGTATTATGGTGGACAGTGTTGGCCGTAATGGTTAATTCTAATTAACAATTAATCAATTGCATTAACCATTAATTCCGCAATTAATCAATTGCATTACGCATCAATATAATTAAAATTAGTTAGAATTGAAGTTTGAGACGTTTAATTACATTGATTGTCAATCTGCATTAACGTTTAATGGAATTAAATAATTTATTTCATAAACTAATAATTAATGTTACTTTTGCTTGGAACTATTAAAATTATAAATAAAAATAACCATTAATACAAGCTTCAGTGAATTATCAGATCGTGATACATATTTTAACATGAGACTCTACACTATATGTTTCTATACACTCATTATAGGTGTATTCCTATTTGTCGCGGCCATATGTGAGTTGGAGACAAATGGGATTTATATGCAGAACCTATTCCATCTGTTCCAGGTGGTAACAAATGGGAAAACATCAGAAAATGATGTGTTCCCATTTGTCCCCACCTTATTGGTGTGGAGACAAATGGGATTTATATGCAGCGTCTATTCCATCTGTTCCAGGTGGGAAAAAATGGGAAAACATGGGAAAATGATGCGTTCACATTTGTCTCAACACCAATAAGGTGGGGACAAATGGGAATGTTTTATACGAATGAATATGAACGGCGGGGAACAAAAGGGATACACCCGATATTAGTGTTCCCATTTGTCTCCGCTCCAATGAGATGGGGAAAAATGAAAATATTTCTATGCAGCGTCTTTTCCCATGTTTCTATACACTCATTATAGGTGTATTCTTATTTGTCCCTGCCATATGTGAGTTGGAGACAAATGGGAAACGGGGACCAATGGGATTTATATGCAGAGCCTATTCCATCTGTTCCAGGTGGGAACAAATGGACATACATCAGAAAATTATGTATTCCCATTTGTCCCCCCCTTATTGGTGTGGAGACAAATGGGAAACGGGAACAAATGGGATTAATATGCAGCGTCTATTCCATCTGTTCTAGGTGGGAACAAATGGGAAAACATCGGAAAATGATGTGTTCCCATTTGTCTCCACACCAATAAGGTAGGGACAAATGGGAAATATTTATATGCAGTCTTTTCCTACATGTTCCCCGCGGGGACAAATGGGAATACACCCATTATTGGTTATAATGGGTGCATTATTGGTGTATTCCCACTTGTCCCCTATCCATGTGTCCTACGCCATACATGAGAAGGGACAAATGGGAATACATCATTTTCCCATTTGTTCCCGATTCGCGTGACCTACGCCATGCATGAAGCTGGGACAAATGGGAATGTTTTATTTTAATGAATATGAACGGCGGGGAACAAAAGGGATACACCCGATATTAGTGTTCCCATTTGTCTCCGCTCCAATGAGATGGGGAAAAATGGAAATATTTCTGTGCAGCTTCTTTTCCCATATGTTTCTTTATTTCATAAACTAATAATTAATGTTACTTTTGCTTGGAACTATTAAAATTATAAATAAAAATAACCATTAATACAAGCTTCAGTGAATTATCAGATCGTGATACATATTTTAACATGAGACTCTACACTATATGTTTCTATACACTCATTATAGGTGTATTCCTATTTGTCGCGGCCATATGTGAGTTGGAGACAAATGGGATTTATATGCAGAACCTATTCCATCTGTTCCAGGTGGTAACAAATGGGAAAACATCAGAAAATGATGTGTTCCCATTTGTCCCCGTTGTTTCTATACACTCATTATATGTGTATTCCTATTTGTCCCTGCCAACTGTGAGTTGGAGACAAATGGGAAACGGGGACAAATGGGATTTATATGCAGAGCCTATTCCATCTGTTCCAGGTGGGAACAAATGAGAAAACATCGCAAAATGAAGTGTTCCCATTTGTCCCCACCTTATTAGTGTGGAGACAAATGGGAAACGGGGACAAATGGGATTTATATGCAGCGTCTATTCCATCTGTTCCAGGTGGGAAAAAATGGGAAAACATGGGAAAATGATGTGTTCCCATTTGTCCCTTCTCATGTATGGCGTAGGACACGTGGATAGGGGACAAGTGGGAATACGCCAATAATGCACCCATTATAACCAATAATGAGTGTATTCCCATTTGTCCCCTCGGGGAACATATAGGAAAAGACTGCATATAAATATTTCCCGTTTGTCCCCACCTTATTGGTGTGGGGACAAATGGGAACACATCATTTTCCGATGTTTTCCCATTTGTTCCCACCTGGAACAGATGGAATAGACGCTGCATATAAATCCCATTTGTCCCCGTTTCCCATTTGTCTCTACACCAATAAGGTGGGGACAAATGGGAACACATCATTTTCTGATGTTTTCCCATTTGTTCCCAACTGGAACAGATGGAATAGGCTCTGCATATAAGTCCCATTTGTCCCCGTTTCCCATTTGTCTCCAACTCACAGTTGGCAGGGACAAATAGGAATACACCTATAATGAGTGTATAGAAACATATGGCAAAAGAAGCTGCACAGAAATATTTCCATTTTTCCCCATCTCATTGGAGCGGAGACAAATGGGAACACTAATATCGGGTGTATCCCTTTTGTTCCCCGCCGTTCATATTCATTCACATAAAACATTCCCATTTGTCCCAGCTTCATGCATGGCGTAGGTCACGCGAGTCGGGGACAAATGGGAATACACCAATAAGCACCCATTATTACCAATAATTACCAATAATGGGTGAATTCCCATTTGTCTTCGCGGGGAACATATGGGAAAACCCTGCATAAAAATACAGAGACAAAAATTACGATGTTTATTCTTGTTAATTGTTAATTATCAATCACATTTTTAATTTTCATTCAAAATTGATTTAATTTTTAATGGTTTGTAAAGCAATAACCATTAATTCTTTTTAATTGTTAGTGGTTCGAAATAAATTAATATTAATGCAAATTGATGATCAATGCAATTGATAATTAATTTCCCTTCAATGGTTAATGGTCAATGGCAATTAACCTTTTCAATGGTTAATTTTTAATGGTCAATTGCATTAACGTTCGGCCAACACTGATGGTGGACCAGTGTGGCTACCACCAGTTTGGCACTGACATCGCTATTGAAAACGTAACTTATTTTCTATGCATCTCGCTCGTACTCGCATATTAGTGCGAGCGAAATGTATAGAAAGTAAATTACGTAGACATGAGCGTATAATATGTCAGTAATGACATTGTCAGAGACTCATGGTACGGATAAAGGTAGTGTTATACTGGTCCATCCGGAGATTAAAACGGCAACGTTCAAGCAAGCAAACGGTACATACACTCGGCCAAGAGTTAAGCAGCTTACTCAGAGCATCGGATACGTGCAGAGGTCAACAAGAAACACACATTTTGCTAACCATAAGTAGTTTCACCTGCAGTGGTCAAACATCAAATACTGAAATATCTTTATCTTTTTATTTATCTGTGTGTTTTTATTTAATATTGTATTTGTATTTTTATTAATTCTAGGACAATGATTAGTTTTTTAGTTTGTACGTACCGCAACTGGTACCATTAATCTCAGCTGTCGTATCGACATTTTCGTGTTGTTCGAATTCCAATTTTTTGTCTAAGGCCGCCTGACAGCTAATTTAAATTAAAGATTTTGGTTTAAATAATACCTACCTAAATTCAAAACGAATAATGTAATAGTAGTAGAAGTTTCATTTCCAAAAACAGCAGGCTTGATATACCTAAAACGGAATAGGGCTTGTTTCTTTTATTCATTCAGTCACAATACTTTTGATCTACTCTACGCCGTCACCAATCAGTCGCAATACAGAGGCACAATGGTTCAATACAAACAGAACTCCGTCACTCCGTCAGCATCGAAACAAAGTGAGAAAGTTTTGCGGGTGCGACTAATATTTGCTCAGCGGGGAAATGTTGGCGTCCGTCCGCCATTTTGCAACAGGTAGCTGTATAGATGGACATTGTCGCGTTTATTACGTTTTGTATGGTATAGTTTATTTACCTACTAGGACAGTAGGGACTTATGAACGATTTCAAAGCTTTTTCAAAGTTATTCGTTTTTATTTGTGTTATTTTTGCAATGTATTGATTTTAAAATAAAATAGATGTTGTATTGAACTTCCCAATCGCTCTAATGTAGAGATTTTTTTTTAATTTCATTGCAAATATATTTATTTCATTGTCAGTTCATCCAAATTAAATTAAAAGCGATGTCTTCGTTTGAATCGATAACTTGCGTTATGCTCGTATATTATTGATAGAAATAAACAGTTGTTGATTTTAAAATACCCATGTCAAGGATCATTCTCAAAAAAGTATATATGCGGTCTAATTGCTGCGACCCATACAAAATGTATGAAAAGAGTCGTGGCAATTAGACGCAAACGCAAACATAAATTCTCAGAAAAATCCATCAAATGACTGTTATTAAACTTATTTTATACTTCACTTATACAGCAAGCAGGTATATATTGGTAATAACTATATATGTATTAAATATCTAATATAATAAAATTATACGCTAGCTACACAAATACAATATTTAATTTAAAATCATAGCCATAAAGTGGAAACATGTATGCATCTCGTAACTCTATATACCCGTGCTAATAGGTACAGAAAACCCGCCCATACCCTACATTGTAGGGTACCCCTACACATTGCGATCTCATTTAAAAACGTAGAAATTCAAATGTGTTTCCGCGTTTATTCAAATTTAAATTTCTATTATACCCGTGTAAACCGTCCATGCCATTCAGAACAACTGGAGAGTGTAAATGGCAATAAAAATAATAACGGTCTTGCATAATCCTGTGCTCAACTCGCTCTTTGACCGAGCAATCTCTTTATCCTATTTTATTACTAGTTTTTTAACCTCGAATCATAAAGTCTGAGCTACACAGTGTGTAAATCTCCGTTATAAATATAGCAGCAGCCATCTCTAGAGTCCCGGTAAATAGTGCCGAATTCAAAGGCAGGGTAGGCCTGGCTGTGACACTCGCGTCAAAAAATGTGGTCACTCCTACTTTAACTACTTGAAAATATGATCCAAAAGCTAATGGCTGTCATATTACAAACATTTGCAGAAACTGTACTGAAATCAATCAAACTGTTTTGAACAAAGTATGCACAAACAAACATCTCATCCTAAACCCATATGTAACTTTAATTAAATCGCCCTCCGTTCATCCGTGGGTGAATGTAAGATACATAGACAGACAGATAAGTACCTATAGCGAAATAATGTAAGGGTTCCGATTTTGGTATTTCAGGCAACCTTTAAAACTTGCAATAGCTACTTTACAATGAATAAAAAAAAAACTTTTTTTGAGCCTATGTTAAGATCGGCAATGGTACGGGCTATTAAAAACGAAGCCAAATTACTTTTCTGAAAAACATAGTATAGCATTGAACACCGGCGGCGTGTGAACTGTTTGCTGTTAATTCAGTAGACAACTGGAGCGGAGAATACCATAATCATCATTTGTAAAGTTTTAATTAGTGTCCGACCGAAGGTTCGGTTTCGGTTTCGGTTTCGGCCAGTTTCGGCCAAAAAATCATGATTCGGCTGTAGTTTCGGTTTCGGCCAAAAAACGGCCGAACCTTTCGGCCGGGCCGAAACTTACGAAATGGTACTTCGTGCTATGAAACTAAACTATGTGACAAAGACCAAAACTTGGGGAATAAGTAGGACAACAATATTAATATGTACCTACATATGATTCATGTATAGGTACAGAAATTAATTGGTTTATTATAAAATACAATTCCACTAATGAGGGCGCCACTAGACGGTCGACGCAGTCTTAAGAGGCTGTTAATACCTATAACGCGCACACTGTCTAATTCTAATTGTATCGGAGTAAATGAGATAGCACTGTCGTATGTTACTGGGCCTGGGCAAAGGAATAATAAGAAAACTCATCATCTTCCTCGCGTAATCCCGTAATTTTTGCCACCGCTCATGGGAGCCTGGGGTCCAATTGACAAGTAATCCCAAGAATTGGCGTAGGCACTAGTTTTTACGAAAGCGACTGCCATCAGACTGACCTTCGAACCCAGAGAGTAAACTAGGCCTTATCGGGACTAGTGCGGCTTCCTCACGATGTTTTTCCTTCACCGAAAAGCAAATAGTAAATATCAAATGATATTTCGTATATAAGTTCCGAAAAACTCATTGGTACGAGCCGGGGTTTGTACTTGCGACCTTCGGATTGAAAGTCGCACGATCTTACCGCTAGGCCACCAGCGCTCAAGGAAATATCTCGCTTTTTAATACAATGGACATTGGTTGGACACGGCTTTGACTTCGCATGAAAGTTCGCCTCACTGGGGCACTTCGGACGTTTAGGCCCAGGTGAAGATCGGTACCCGGCCTTGCGATATTGTCAACAAAAAATTAGCGCTCGCTGCGCTCGCGTTTTTGGTTGACCCTGTATCTACATGTTAGCTTGATTGACTGGTGAATGAATAGAGTTAGACCAAGAAAGTTCTACAATTATTTTGATAGCATACGCATACGCAGTGCAACTATAGATGGTCAAGCAAATCTTGTCAGTAGAAAAAGGCGCGAAATTCAAATTTTCTATGAGACGATATCCCTTCGCGCCTACATTTTTCAAATTTGCCGCCTTTTTCTACTGACAAGATCTGCTTGACCAACTATAGTGCAAATGTTATTTATACGTCATAATTTCACAGAAGTTTTGACGTTTAAAATAACACATGCACTGCGTGTGTTATCAAAATCGTTGCAGAATTATCTTGGTCTAACTCTAGTAATTTTCTTAAAAAACTGCTTAAGTAACATCAATTTCAAGGACATTGGGTGTTGACAGCCCCATAATATATGTGTAAAAGCGGTTTTATGACATTTTTTCAACGATTTTAACAAGTCTACAAAAGGTTCGGTTTCGGTTTCGGTTTCGGCCGAAACTAGAGCCAAAGCCGAACATTCGGTTTCGGTTTCGGTTTCGGCAAAAAAACATGTTTCGGTCGGACACTAGTTTTAATATTGTTATGATTATGATTATGAACTTGACACTACCCCAGGTGCATCTCGCTCGCAATTTTTGGTGCGACTACTACGTGGGACTAATGTGGATAGCGCGGACACTTCGCGCATACCAATCAGCACGAGCTATCGGATAATCTCAATATTAAAACATTAACAGATTTTAATGCCAAAATGCCTTGTACAATGTGGCCTTGCCTTAATACTTGACGGCGAATCACTCGAGTCTTTATTGTTAGTCTACGTCGCAGACTCAAATGTCGGCGTTTTATTTGATTAAAAGCTTTTATTGTCTGTTTAGTTTAATGCTTTTATTTATTGAATACCAAGGTTAAATGGAAAAACTTATCTGCGGCTTATTCGTCAAATTAAACAAAACTGACTGAGCTGAATCGACTTATCGACTTTTCGTTGCGTCTCTAATTGTTTTTGTCTTTCTATGTCTTTTATTTAATACTTTCCCGATTTCATTCTAAAGAAAGTCGGGGTACGCTTTGCTGATTAGGTAATCAAGAAATTATTTTTGGGAAGTTAAGTTTTTTTTTGGAGGCTTATTACAGTTTTTTTTTTAATAAAATGCCTTCTGTCCAGCTCTTGCTCTGGAATGACATCCGCTGTGCTGTGCTCTATCACACAAAGTGAGATGACTGTCACAGTGCCCATACCACTCTTTCCCAGTTTCTACTTCGCCAGTTGGGCTCTGCTCTAGATCTGGAATGACATCCGCTATGCAGTGCCCTACCACACAAAGCGAGATGACATTCACGTAGTTTAACAATCTCCTTATATCTACCCGATCTCCTTACTCCTTTTTATTAAACATAACACAATGCAAACCACTCTGAAGAAGTAGGTACTAGCGCCATCAACAAAAATAATCCGGTATTCTGTCGAGGTAAGCAATACACCATCACAGACAAGGCGCAAGCGTTTGACTTGGAGGAAACTTCGAAAGCTGTTTATTTAACAATTTTAACTTCCTTATTAAATCAAAAGGGAGTTTGAGGCAACCTTAAAACGATTACTGTTCGGCATCCTAAAGCCTCTACATAAACAAGGCCTTGGGCAACGATTACCTGTAAATTAGCTTAGGATCGTTCCGAAATATTTAAAACAATGTAACTTATAATGCGTTCTTATATTGACATTGGAAATGTCTTTTCGTTCGCTCCAGTATACGGTCCGATTTCACGAAAAAGTGCGATCCCCTTATATCTCGGAAAGTTGTGAAGATATGATATTAAAAAATAGGCTCAAAAGACGCATAATCACGAGAGCTGTAAGGTGCAAAAATAATTATTCGAAAAAGTCAAAAACAAAAAAGTTATGGTCGAAATAGTGAAAATAAAATTCAATTTTTTCCGAATTTTTGATTTTGGTGCTCGATAATTTGGAAACGAAGAATGATATCAAAAATTTGAGAAAAACGGCTCTGGACAATTTAGTCAGCTACAATTTGAGCCTAAAACAAAGACGATCGGGTTAAGGGTTTGCCCTGTAGCCTAACCTTAAAATAGACAGAAAGTCAGAACGACATTTTTCACAGGACATTTATGACTTCATGTTTCGCAGAGTTCGTTATCGGTGTTTGTTGTAAATTATCGGGATTATGACGGCAGAATACCACTTGCACTGCGTGGGCTTTCAAAATCGCTGCAGATTTTTCTTAGCGAGAGCGAGAGCGAGAGCGAGAGCGAGAGCGAGAGCGAGAGCGAGAGCGAGAGCGAGAGCGAGAGCGAGAGCGAGAGCGAGAGCGAGAGCGAGAGCGAGAGCGAGAGCGAGAGCGAGAGCGAGAGCGAGAGCGAGAGCGAGAGCGAGAGCGAGAGCGAGAGCGAGAGCGAGAGGGAGAGCGAGAGCGAGAGCGAGAGCGAGAGGGAGAGCGAGAGCGAGAGGGAGAGCGAGAGCGAGAGGGAGAGCGAGAGCGAGAGCGAGAGGGAGAGCGAGAGCGAGAGCGAGAGCGAGAGCGAGAGCGAGAGCGAGAGCGAGAGGGAGAGGGAGAGGGAGAGGGAGAGGGAGAGGGAGAGGGAGAGGGAGAGGGAGAGGGAGAGGGAGAGGGAGAGGGAGAGGGAGAGGGAGAGGGAGAGGGAGAGGGAGAGGGAGAGGGAGAGGGAGAGGGAGAGGGAGAGGGAGAGGGAGAGGGAGAGGGAGAGGGAGAGGGAGAGGGAGAGGGAGAGGGAGAGGGAGAGAGGGAGAGGGAGAGGGAGAGGGAGAGGGAGAGGGAGAGGGGAGAGGGAGAGGGAGAGGGAGAGGGAGAGGGAGAGGGGAGAGGGAGAGGGAGAGGGAGAGGGAGAGGGAGAGGGAGAGGGAGAGGGAGAGGGAGAGGGAGAGGGAGAGGGAGAGGGAGAGGGAGAGGGAGAGGGAGAGGGAGAGGGAGAGGGAGAGGGAGAGGGAGAGGGAGAGGGAGAGGGAGAGGGAGAGGGAGAGGGAGAGGGAGAGGGAGAGGGAGAGGGAGAGGGAGAGGGAGAGGGAGAGGGAGAGGGAGAGGGAGAGGGAGAGGGAGAGGGAGAGGGAGAGGGAGAGGGAGAGGGAGAGGGAGAGGGAGAGGGAGAGGGAGAGGGAGAGGGAGAGGGAGAGGGAGAGGGAGAGGGAGAGGGAGAGGGAGAGGGAGAGGGAGAGGGAGAGGGAGAGGGAGAGGGAGAGGGAGAGGGAGAGGGAGAGGGAGAGGGAGACAAAAAATTCGGGCAAGTGCGAGTCGGACTCGCGCACGAAGGGTTCCGTACCATATAAAAAAAAAACAAAAAAAAGAAAGCAAACTGACCACTCCCGACGTTGCTTAACTTTGGTCAAAAATCACGTTTGTTGTATGGGAGCCCCATTTAAATCTTTATTTTATTCTGTTTTTAGTATTTGTTGTTATAGCGGCAACAGAAATACATCATCTGTGAAAATTTCAACTGTCTAGCTATCACGGTTCGTGAGATACAGCCTGGTGACAGACGGACGGACGGACGGACGGACGGACGGACGGACGGACGGACGGACAGCGAAGTCTTAGTAATAGGGTCCCGTTTTACCCTTTGGGTACGGAACCCTAAAAAGAAAAAGTGCCAAGAAATGGTCTCACCTCAGCATGTTGCTGGCGGCTGCTAGCAGATAGCTGATGCTGAACCCTGGCAGTACCTAGTGGAGCTCGGGTTTAATACAACATAAACACACGCTGTTTTGGTCATCGGACTCGTCTCGATGAGCACTTAGGAGAGTAGTACCCAAGATAGAGCTGATGCTGAACCCTGGCTGTACCTAAAGGAACTCAGGTTTGTTGCAACATAGGCACACGCTGTTTTGGTCATCCGACTCGTCTTGATGAGCACTTAGGAGAGTAGTACCCAAGATAGAGCTGATGCTGAACCCTGGTTGTACCTAGCGGAACTCAGGTTTGGTGCAACATAGGCACACGCTGTTTTGGACACCCGATTCGTCATGATGAGCACATGGTAGAGCATTACCCAAGATAGCTGATGCTGAACCCTGGTAGTACCTATTGGAACTCAGGTTTGGTGCAACATAGACAAACGCTGTTATGGTCATCTCTCGTCGCGTCAAACTGCTGTCAAGAAAATTTCATATCTTGCAGCAAATAGGCCGTTGCCGATCACCACTTCTCGAGTTGACTACGGATTTGCCGTGTAATAATTTTCTTGTACTTTGAACATTAATATATCCTGCTTATTAATCGAAAAATGAAATATGTACCTATACTTATGCGCCACGGCGACAATTATTCAAACTTGGATACGCGTGTGGAAATTTTGCACTTTGTTTGTTCACATGCGTTATGTCCAGGATACTTGTGTTAGTCTAAGAATAAAATAATTATCATTCAACGTTGTAGTTTTATTTTGTAACTTTTTCCTTATCCAGACTTTCTCGTCGCTCAGCGACAATATTTTTTCGAATTCCGTAGATTCATTTCCAATGTGCTCGATAGTCGTGTGAGGCACGAAATCTGTGAATTTTTTTTAGGGTTCCGTACACAAAGGGTAAAACTGGGACCCTATTACTAAGACTCCGCTGTCCGTCTGTCTATCACCAGGCTGTAACTCATGAACCGTGATAGCTAGATAGTTGAAATTTTCACAGAAGATGTATTTCTGTTGCCGCTATAACAAAAAAATCTAAAAACATAATGGAACAGCAAACGTGATTTTTTGATAATAGTACGGAACCCTTCGTGCGCGAGGCCGACTCGCACTTGGCCGGTTTTGTTAAATAACAGCAGCACATTACTGTAGCAATTCGCTGTTTCAGTTAACATTCACCGCCTTCATAACGAGTGCACAGATTATGAAATAAATCCCGGAATACAATTCTCGCCAGGAAAAGCGAAATGTTAATACAATTTCAAATGCAGCTAGGTACTTCCACATAATGGTCACATTCCATTTCTGACTGCAGCTGCACTACTGGTACTGAACGCGTCGGTGTTATTGTCAATTTCCATAGTAAAATGAACAGTAGTGCAGCTGTCGTTGGAAATGGACTGTCACCTTAAAGAAGAAGAACATAACTGTAACATAAATGTTTCTCCCTGTGGTCGTTCTCTCCCGCCGTGGGTGGCAGAAGAGAATGACCAAGGCGTATTAGGAATTCTTTCTAAAAGTGAATTTGATATTTAAGTAGGCTATTTCGATTCAGTTATTGCTACAATTTTTTTACAGATCGGTCGGACCTTATATACTCGTATATATATCTTTGCAATAGGGTTAACGATAATTATCAGTTAAAAGTGTTGACAGTGGGTATTACACATTATGTATAATATTCAGCTTTAGTATACCTGTACCTATAGTTAAATAACATAGATGCTACTTAAAAAACGACTTTAAACTGCCTTCTCATAGTACCTAATTTAAGCCTGCAAAGCCAACGAGGTTATACAAATATGAAATTGTGTCAAGGAAAAAATGAAATCTCATCTCGTAGTGCGCGATGTTTACACCACATAAAGACTTGAAAATAACCCCACACCTACAAAAGAGTTTCTTTGATTACGCGCAGCTACGCAATATTCTCGTGCCTTTTTAGCGAAGGGTTAACCTTAATCTGTTTTAAGGAACATTTCCAGCCTCTTGTCTAAATAGGAATTTATTAAATAAAAAGGGAATGTGAGCAGTTTTTTACGAGTTTTTATTTAAACACATTACCTATATGTATTGCTTTATTAATATCAAAGCACCAGTCAAACAAAATGACAAATTATAAAATTTTGTTGGTCATAATCATAACCAGGCCATTTTGATTGAACACCCTGACATACCGGTCTTTTCAATTGGCCAATTACCTTCCTCAACAGTCGATCCCTTACATTGCGAACCATATAAGTTACCTAAATAATATATCATACATGCATAGTTCTATAATAATGGTCCTTATATTTATAATGGTCCGCATAATAAGACCCACCATCTTCCACCATCCACCTTTTTACAGATTTTAGCGAAATTCATTGCCGGCTGTATATAACGTATTAAAATTCAGTAAACAGGACGTTTTGATTGAATACCCTGGCATACCGATTTTTTAGATACATCTTGATCTATCAACAGCGTAAATTACCTGGCACAACAGGCAATCCCTTTCATTCCAAACCATAATTGTACGTTACCCTACAAAGTGAATTAAAAATTATGCTGGATCATTTCGTTGAATGGAAGGATTACCTGACAACAAAAAATACAATTATTAGTAGTGTATTCGGATTGAGGAAATCGAATAGGTACTAAATGTATTCTCAAAATAGAAATCGAAGATTTATAAGGAACCATTTCCTTATAATATCTTCTATTTATAAATAATATCTTTTTTCTGGAATTGGAAAGGGAAGTAAACAAATTAAGGGAGGGAATCCCTAGTTAATAGGCTTTACTCCAAAGCCACTTCACAGATTACCAAATACGATATTACATAGGTACACAAGAAATGATACAAATAGATTTCACATCATGTCAAATCTGACTTATCCTAACTATGAGGTTGCCAATGCTTTGAGCTTTCTGGTGGTTTGTTTAAATTGCTCAAAGTAATTTTTGCTTCGCGTTATTTTAAAGCTCATTTAGCTAAGTGTATGACATTAAAATTGGTCACCATCTGCATATTTTTAATCAACTGTCTAGTGGCTACTGATCGAGATTCCTCGGAATCGTATCATTCTCTGTAACGAGTTTTTGTTTTCTCAAACAACTTGTATGGCGAACTGTGCAAATTATATTTCGTTAGATACACTCTGTGCACTATATGTATATAGAAAATTCTTCGCAGAAGTATGAATAGATATTTTACCTCATGCGTACTAAGCTTCTGCAAGAACTTTTGGATCAAATCAAACAAGCAAATCATGCAGTTTATGCTATAACATTTTGAAGTAATTTGTTAGTAATAATCGTTCTTGATGACCTTAGTTAATCGCAAAAATTGCTCGATAAAAATCCTCATGCTTGTTTCTGCAAAGTTGTGACAAGTGCTAAAAAAGTGGCCGTTTTTTGCACCGTGTACAAGTTTCTATGAGTTGATGCAACAAGCTGTAGCATACGATAATGCTCGCGCTCTTTTCGCACCTTTACTTGCTCCAGCTAGTATAGCGTGTAGCGTGCGTAGCAGCTACGTGCGTCATATGCAAGCATCATAATAGCGCATGTAAACTGTGACCACGTCACAAACAAGATTACATTTACATACTCGATTTCAGACGGATCTCGCCCCCATAATCAAAGCGAAAACAGGAACTTATCTCGTTAAGACGGCCTGACCTGCGGCTTATTAGACCCCATTACCACCTCACTCGTCAGTTAGAAAAACCATACTACACGTATAATGGCAAGATATCAATTCTGGAATATAATTTTTTGGCGAATGATCACAATTTTTTTCTTTATTATTTTGTGTTCTTTAAATAATTACGTATTGGGTTTAGACTAGGATTGTATTGGTTCGAAACGTGATGCGTAAATAAATAATGAGTACAACTATGCTGGATGCGAAGTTTAATCCTGGCGCCCATGGTCTCTGGATCTTTCACCTTTCTAATAAATTTTAAGATAAAAAGAAGGGACTCTGAAGCCTATATTTGCGGCTTAATAATTTGATTAACATCAACACATCAGTACCTATGTTGAACTTTCCTAATGTCGGGCATTCTTTACAACCTCACACTTAATACGTGAGATACATCAGAGCACGATGGCGTGTTAGTGAAACCGCGTAGAATTTATTTGTCCATTACGTTTTCTGTCAGGAGCAATTTTTTTGATTGTGGTTCTTATTGCTTGCCGAGCGTATCGCCTCAGGCTAACCAGTATAATAATAAGCTTTGATTACGCAGCGTAAATAATAATTTTGGATAGCATTAAGCTCATATAATAAAAAAAGAAAAAATATTTTCGTGGGGCCATTGTAAAGCATTTAGGGTTTTTAGCGGCTTTTGTTGAATACGTATACACATCAAAGGCCTGTTCACTACTGATAATAATCTTTTAAAACTCAACTACGGATTCCTATGCCGACCTAAATGTGGTCACTACTCCAAAACTCGTTATCTCCACCCGTTGTCAGTTCTAAGGCAGCTATTACGTACTATTTCTTCAGTTAGCAACTTATCTCCTTTCAATACGAATGGCAACTCGAGGGCACATTTACACTGGTTCACGCGAGACGATGCGTTTGTAAGTGTTGGAGACAAAAGCCTTTTTTGTAACGCGTTGCACGCTCGTGTGCATTTTAAGAAAGAAAATCTACTTAGATAATACTTCCGTGTTCGTTGGTTTTTTGTTTAATTTAGGAACAGAAAGGTTTAGACGGACTCTTTTATTGGGAAATAGAGGGATGAGACAGTTGATCTGGAGCGTAAAGCTGAATCAGTCAATACGAGTACGAGAGTAAGGTTTTCGTTTAGGATTCCCGGGTAAAGAGATTGAAAAAACCGGCCAAGTGCGAGTCGGATTCTCGTTCCAATGGTTCCGTTTTTAACCATGTTTATTTAGACGTGAAACGTGGTTTTAAAATCCTTAGGGGTCGCATCAATAACCAGTTTGCGGTGTTGTATCGCAGGTACATCGAATCGAGAGCCACGGAAAAGTCCCCATAAAATTCAGTGTTAATAATAAAGAAGTGGTTATTTGTTCTAGCGCTAGTTCGTTTAATTTTAACTCCTAAGAATCAATTCGAAGCACTTGTATTATTAAAGATTCATTTGTTTAAGGCTTGTTGGCTTAAATGTAGGCTTTGTGGCATATTAAGCCATGACTTAAATTAATGAGAGTGAACTGACATTTGTAGAGTATACTATACAAGTGAAATATTTCATAAAATTACATCATTGTAGGAAGAGTCCGGGGGACTTAAACCATTTTATCTACTTATGGCTGTATCACCTTTGTTTACTAATAAATGACAATCAGTGAAAATTTAGTACCGTAAAATGGGATGAGTAGGGTTCGCGGGGAGAGTTGGGTTATGAATGGGGAGAGAAGGAATGAAAGGGGGGTAAGATGGGATTTTAAGGCTACTGCTACAAAAATAATGTATTCCAATTTAAAATGGAGCTATAGTAATACTCATAATAAAAAAAATCGATCCAACAATCTTCCAAAATCACCTTTGTATGAAAACCCATCTCACCCCAATTACGAGGGACTACGGGATGAGGTGGAAATTCCTGTTTATCGCCAAAGTTATGAAATGGAACTACCCAAAATAAAATAAAAACTAAAATACAAACGTCCGGGACACTTATTATAATATACCTACACCATTCAGTTTGCATATGTAAAAATAAAATGTTATCGAGGTTTGAATGTCAGTTTTACGCCTACTCACCCCATTTTACGGTACAATCTCTGTACAAATGGTAAGTACCCCGGACTAATATCAAAATTACTCAGCAGATTAGTTGAAGCAGTATTAAGAAAAATATTTCTAGTTCTAGAATTTTAATCACTTAAGATATTTGGAAGGCGTGTAAAATTACAGAAGCGTAAACCGGGTAATTCCACTGGGATGCTGGGACCCAGAGGCTTAGATACCATTACTAATATTGTTATTAGCCTAATACAAATGAACTTGTAGGCGGGATAGGACCGCCTGTCTTCTTATAAATAAATATAATTTCGTTCTGCACGCATCGGGCATAACGATAACTTTCATTTAGTATTTAGAGATATTAAGTTACCTAATAAGTTTATTGTCTTACGATATTAGAAACGAAGATAAACCAGTAATCCTATTATCTTATTATTTCGATCGAAACATTGATATACGATTGCCTTTTTAATTTTCTACGATGTGTCTCTGCGGCATATAAAAATATGTAACGGAATTAAAACAAAACATTTCACTTTACATTAACAGTATTATTTTACAGTAGGTATGTTATGTTTACTATTATAATATAGCGGGGGGCTATGATGGTTGCATTCCTGGCATGCTAGTGATAAAGCGACCGTCTCTATTGCCTACGTGCGTGATTGTCACCCGTTTAATCTGTCACCCGACGGCTAATTAGGTACCTATACCGGGTGTGGCCTGTAATACGAGCAAGAAATTAAACTGTAGGCTGTACTCCTCATACTGACCAACATTTGTTCAGCGACTTTTAAAAATAACTTGTTGTTTGATTTTTAATACACTTTAAAGCTTATTCTAAGACGCAATGTATTGCAAATTAATTATGTTTAAGGCATGATAAGCAACGTCAATCACAAATGATATGGCATGGCGATGGCGTCCATTGAAGATAATATTTATTTTGTATGAAAAATAGGAAGTCTAAATACATCATAATTTTTAAAAGTTGTTGAACAAAAGTATCACCGTTTGAGGAGTACAATCTATGTTTTAATTATTTGCTCGTGTTACAGGCCACACCCGGTATAACACATTAGTTAATTGACATTTGGCTCACAATTTTTTTTTAATGTAGGCGACTTTTGGTTAAAAGCGATATCAAATGCAGCTGCAATACTGTTGCAGCATCGTTGTTACCGCCGCTGTATCTGTCAGTTTCCTTGATAAAATGAGTGACGGTATGAACGATGTAATCGCGGAATAGAAGTAATGAGGCGGCGAACGTGACTCATGTTATCATAATATCAATCACCAAATCTAGACATTTAAATAAAAATATTAGCAACGTGTTCGGTATCTATCTATTTTATGGTAGATGAGTTAAACAACTCTTTAACTACCTATTGTATTAATTATAAATACTATTGTACAATTTTTGTTTAATTCAATGAAAACAGTATATGGTATTTTAGTTATTCTAACAAGGTAGCCATGTTTACAACTGAAATCATACCGCATAGCATGACTTGCTCCATAATTGAGGTCACGCTTGACACATGGATTCGCGCGCGACAACGCAAGTCATGCTCAGCGGTCAAATTCGAAATATGAAAACAGATCACTACAACTTCTCCGCCGTTAAAGCGCTAGAACTCTGATTGGTGTTTTAATTAATGCCCAATTTAAATTTTAAAAGCTTTCCCTAAAGCATTGAGAGGGAAATACGGGGCTGGTAAAAGTTAGAGCCTAAATCCTGCACTGAGCAACTAAAAAAAAATTGAATAAACGTAGGTACCTAGGTTTGAAAGTTTGATGTTAGGAATTATTTCACTCCATGTTAAAATGTGTGACTTATAATAGTGTATAGACCTAGGCGGAGATTTGACGCCTTCCTTAAGAACTGGCCGGAAGAAGAACAAAATTATGGAAAATCAGGGGAGAGGCCTTTATCCAGCAGTGGGATCATTGTTCGTAAATTTGAATATGTAATAACAATACTCTTATATTATAGTATTTGACATGATAAAACTCTTTACTTTTTTTCTAAGTTTTACCGGTCATGCTCTTATCGTACATAGTGTACGTTGTCAAGCATCGGTTTTATAGCTAGTTTGTTAGTGCACGACACCTTGCACCTTGCGCTGAAACTTGGCACAGTTGATTCTTAGCTGGTCATGAGCAGATACAGACCGGGAGACCTCGAGAGCCACGTCTCATTTAGTGGGGGGAGGGGGGAAGTTCGACGCCGCCGCGCTTCACTTGGAGCAACATTTCTCTAAAACTGTACCTATTAGGGCATGTGATATATCATTTTCGGATAAATTAAGGATGAGGAATTTTTTTTTGGAACCAAAACAATGCACTTTCTAACAAAAAAAAAAACATAAAGTAGAAAAGACAAAAAAACGTATCTTGGATTTTTTCATAATTACCAATTTTTTTTTTAAGGTGTAGTAGGTATCTGAAAACAAAAAATATAGTTGTAAAGCTACACTTATTACGTTTAAGAAAATATATAGTTTATTATACAAAACTGTTGTTACATGGGAGATAAAAATAATATTAAGCGTGGGCCAGAGTGATCTAAATACAAAATATTATTAATGTGGGAAAGATACTTATAATTTGTTCTACAATCGTTTATTTTTTTAGTTTTTCGTAAATAGCTCGTAAACGGTAGCCCACAGCAAAAAAATATCTTTTACGTAAATAATCTGTTTCAGATTTCTTATAAAATAAGTGCTACTTTTTTTCGCTAAGATCAATATTAAAAAAAATATTGAAGGGAGCCTGACCCACGCTTAATATTATTTTTTATCTCCCATTTATCAACAGTTTTGTATATTAAACTATATATTTTCTTAAACGTAATAAGTGTAGCTTTACGACTGTATTTTTTGTTTTCAGATTCCTGCTACACTTTTAAAAAAATTTGGTAATTATGAAAAAATCAAAAATACGTTTTTTAGTATTTTCTACTTTATGCTTTTTTTTTGTTAGAAAGTGCATTGTTTTTGTTCCAAAACTAGATTCCTCATCCTCAATTTATCCGAAAATGATATATTACATGCCCTAATAGGTATAGTTTTAGAGAAATGTTGCTCCAAGTGAAGCGCGGCAGCGTCGAACTTCCCCCCCCCCCCACTAAATGAGAGGTGGCTCTCGACGGCTCCCGGTCTGTATCTGCTCAAGACCAGCTACGAATCAACTGTGGCACGTTTCAGCGCATAGTCTCAAAGTGCAAGCTCCCCATACAACGGTGTGCAGTAACAAACCAGCTATTAATAGACAGTGACAATTCTGTTGGCAGCACTATTATCGTTTCACCATTATGGATAAGAGTAAAATTCAACAAAATTCTACTATATATAATACTAAACTTATCATCAATATCATTACAGCGACGCTCCGTGCAGAGAGTCCCACATAGTGCCGTATTCGAACTTCAAGATATTCACAAGAGACGACACGTACTAGATCCATTCTAGATACGTTATAGTTTAGATATCAACTAGTTCTCTTTTGCAGCGCAATTCGCGCAACCAATGTCACTTTTACGTTAGATAGAGTAAGATATCTATTAGATGTGAATTTGATCTCTAAGTCATATCCTGTGGAAATCGTTCAAGATTATCTCCAGCATCGCGCAAATGTCAAATTTGACAGGTTAGATCTTATACATATCGTTATCGTATCTTGGTGATGTCTAAAAGATATATAATAGATGTCTATTTCAAAATCCGAATCGGGCCCATAGTGGCAGAGAGATGGGACAGCACCGTAATCAGGCACTGGGCCTCTCAACACTTAAGTTTAGGTACTAATATAGTTATGTACGTTTTTTTAATTTGTTTTACTTAAAGTTAGACTTAATATCGCTGCAGACTTTTCTTGGTCTAACTCTACACTGGATTACTTTGTCTGAATTAATTGGTATTTAATTTCTTATTTAGCAATATTTTTTTAAATGAATATCTAACAGGGAGGTGTGTATTCACGATGTCCATGCTCACTGCCCTCCGCATAATGGTATTATGTTTTAAACAATGTGATTTCAACCTTATATGCAGACAACAAATCACATTCTAGACTGCTCTGAGCCTAATAAACATTAGACGCGGATGTTTGTACAGACGCATACGCATGAGTAAGATACGTTACATCACTTGTATCCAGCAGCGTCAATCACACGTCTTCCCGACAAATGATAACGCTTAGTAAAGCTTTAACGCGTTCATGTTCCCGTTGGTTTCACAATTGCAGGCAAGTCGAGTTCTTGAGAGAACCAGGAGGGGGGGGGGGGGCTGGCCAACATGACAATCGTACAAACGCCAAACGAATGAAAAAGAAAAATGTACCGGGAAAGAAAAGAAAGAAGAAAGAATGTACCGGGATGACAGATCGACATCGCTAACGTAAAGATAAATGATGTAAGCATTTTGCGTTCTGGACCATCCGCGATGTAGACTAAAAGTGATATATGCAAAATATTACACTAGTCATTTTGCGTTCTAGACCATCCGCGAATAACCCGAGCGAACAGACCGGTGTTCCGAAAGGTCGCAAGATGAAGGATGCTCTTACACTGGTTTGCTCAACGAAGCTTCAACTCTTCGTTCTGCACTCGTAACGCTACGTCGCTTTGCTCTCGTAACACCCTTGATCTAAACAAACGTGAAACCGAAGGATATTGGATGCAAGCCAATGATTCAATCAAAAGTGACGGTTGCGGTAAATTGAACTTAATCAGAACTGAATAGAATACACTTTAAATTCGGCATTGTAAGTATTTAAGACATTTTTCTTCTAATGATCACCAATTTCCTTGCGCCATTTAATGACTGAGTTTTCAGGAAACCATTTAGTCTAGATTAAGATTTGAAGGCTAGCTCCTCAGGCAAAGCATAACTGTGGATATTCTGGTATCAGCAGTTTGCAGCTAATGTGGATTCAAAGGTCAGATGGCAAACAAAATGCTCTGCTCCTCTAAGTTTAACACTTTGACCGCCATAACCGCCAACTGATGCGAGTGGCTACATCCCAATATTAATAATATCAACCTTCGTGCATTCCGGCATAGTTCAAGTTCAAAGGGTTAATATTCAACTGTGAAAGCTAAGCCCTATTTAGACGATGCGAGAACTCGCATACGAGTTATGATTCGGTCAAATTGTGTTTTTTGAAAAACTAATTATAGCCAGCCTTTTATGAATGTAGTATGATACCTTTGGGTATGGAGCTTTACGCATGCTAGCGTCCCCTTCCCTCCCCCTGCCGCAAGCCCCCCTTTTTGCATGAAATATGTCCCGGTTCACATTTTTTTTCATTTTTTGGGGAAAGTATACAATATAGGAAAAAAGTGTCAATGAAAGAAATAATCCCTATTAAATTCTAAACAAAAAAGGTTTTATTCATTTTTTTCATATAACGCACCATATTCATGTTATGGCTAGATGAACTTCGACAAAATTTAACCGTTGAAAAACTTGTTGAAGTTCAATATAAGTATAAGTAGGTATAAGTTGTACAAGTTCGTAATAGTACTGAAAGACCTTGCAAGCTTATTCTCCGTATAAGATTTCTTTCAGTACTATCACGTACTATGTTATATTGAACTTCAACAAGTTAATACATGCATATGGTGAGTCTTACCAAAAAGTTGCATATAATCTTTTTTGTTTAGAATTTATTAAGGATTATTTCTTACCTTGACACTTTATTCCTAATTCTAATACTTTTCTCAAAAATCAATAAAAACCGTCAACCGAGACATATGTATTTCATGCAAAAAGGGGGGGTTGCGGCAGGGGGAGGGAAGGGGACGCTAGCGTGGGTAAAGCACCATACCCAAAGGTATCATACTACATTCATAAAAGGCTGGCTATAATTTGTTTGTCTTCCCCATACATTAGAACACAACTTAACCGAATCATTTCATTACATTGCGGTTTTTGATCGGTCGGTTGAATTTGACGTAACCAACAGTCCGCAATGTAACTAAAATCGCATGCGAGTTCGCGCGCCGTCTTAATCAGCCCTTATATAGTGGTTAAAGAAGATCAATAATTAACTAATACTAGGTATAGGCATTGGGCATCCAGTCGAGAATAAATATTTATTCTCGACTGGATGCCCAATACTTCCTGTAAAACTTAGAAACATCTGTTTTTATTGTCTAACAAACATGTCAAAGTGACGAAATTAAATGATAAATATTCTAGATATGACAGGCGCATACTCGTATGAAAAACGCCAAGGTTTTGCCAACCAAGAATCTGAAATACAGATCAAATTCACAACCTAGCTGTTATTACACTCAGATTCTCCAGGCTAGTGTCATGAATGCTTGCGATTCTCTTGGACGCACTGCGGCGCTTGGCTCAGTAATTGCATCTGAAAAATCATTTAATCGTATTGTACACATGTACACATTGTTGTGTATAGAATTGAATATCTAAGTATAGTTACGTACGGCAGGACTGCCAAATGCCGAGTGTTACGACCAACCAGCATGTCGTGAGACAGTCTCGTGATTTCATTTCGCATTGCGTATATATTATGTCAAAATAAAAAAAATGTATTTTGCAAAGTAGGATAACATAACAATGGCTACAGATCATCAAACATTATAAATAAAGTGCTTTTAAGTTTCTAACCATATTTTTAACGCTTTTTAACATTCATGTATAGTTCTTTGTTGAAATAAGCATACGACGCTGTATACCTAATTTAAATAATTGCATATTACAATTAGCATTTATATATTTTTTCATATTTACATAGAATGAATATTTATAAATGGAACGCAAACTTACTTTACATAAACGTGCTCAACGGTCGGAACATTATTTAAAATTATGATTGAATTTATAACAAATGTGCCAACCACAAGACCGTTAAAGTAAACCCTTTAATCCAACGGGTCGAAAGCGAATTACTCACTGACTCAATCTACCCTCTTAGAGGTTTTTACATCTAGCTTTTCGCTGTACATCTTACTCGTATGCCACGAATGAGGAATAGAGGAAGCAAGATGGTATTAGAGCGTTTTCCAAAAAAAATCTACATTTCATTCATGTCTTCAAAATATTGACTTCTTGGGCTCATTTTACTCTGAATAATTTGTACATTCACGCCTCTTACATAAAAAAATGTGTCCCAAGATTTCCTTTCCAGATCGTCACATTTTTGTATGAAAAGTTTTTTTATTTGTATGAACGTGATGCACTGGAAAAATATTTTTTCATACAAATATTGGGACACATTTTTTCATGTATGAGGCGTGAATGTACAAATGATTCTGAGTAAAATGAGCCCAAGAAGTCAATATTTTGAAGACATGAATGAAATATATTTTTTTTTGGAAAGCGCTCATTAACGCTAACCGCTATTAACGCTATCTGAATATTATTATGTTCTTTAGCGATAAGACCGCCTATGAAAATTACTACAGTAAAAAAGAATTTAAAGGCCATAGTCGGTTTTCCATAGTAAGTTGGCCCTTAAATCAATTCGATTCGGGTTTTTTTTATGAGTACCTCTTATGGTGAAGGATATTTTTGCTGAGTACATCCTACTAGTGACAGTTTTTGACTTATGATTTTATTAATTTTTTCTTTAATGTATTGTTTTTCGGCATGTATTCAGGCGATTTGCTTAATTTTTTTAAATAGTGTTCTTTATTTAGGTATACACCGATACTCAAAAAACGAATACCAGTTGTCATATAAAAAAAAGAAAAATGAAGTAAAAAAAAAAAACCACTTTTTTAATGTCATTGTGAAATATTTAATGTCATAATTAAAGAAAAATAATAATAAAATCATAAGTCAAAAACTGTCACTAGTAGGATGTTGATACTCAGCAAAAATATCCTTCACCATAAGAGGTACTCACAAAAACAACCCGAATCAAATTGATTTAAGGGCCAACTTACTATGGAAAACCGACTATGGCCTTTATTGCGTGGTCTTTTATTTAGACGTGCATGAATTCTTTTAAGAATGAACAGTACCTACTTATATTTATTGTACTAAGTAGGTAACTAGGTACATAGAAATGTTCTGTCTTATTCTTTTATTTACGTCTACCTAGACGCGTAACATAAAAGGCGAGTCAATAAATTTTAATTTAAGGCCCATGTGTAAACTTTTTTCATTCTCTTTGAATTAATGTTTTAGGAGTCATGAAAAAGCGCGGTTGTTTGTTTATCAGCCTTTGATTGACCCAGCGTACGTACGATCTGCGGTAACTTTGTTACACATAATGCAGATCGCTAATCCTACCAAGCCGGCCGGCCAGACCAAGCGGACCGCTCAACGAACAGAAAACAACGCAAAGCAAAAACAACCCGACGCCTCCGCCAGCCAAATAAATAATAACCAAAATGTGACAGTGAACACTCCCTCTCAATTAGACGTGACGGAGCCCAACGATGACATTAATGATGTGTTAACCACTCAAGATTCTCAAGATCCCCAAGAAAAACCATGGACGCGTGTGCAATCAAAAAGGCGCCCTTTCAAAACAACCGTCATAAAGGGCACCGCCACAAACACTTCCTTGATCGGAGTTGAAATCTCAAAATACTTGCACGGATGCCACTTTAGCGTCGATTCAACACCTGACAGCATCATATGTCATCTCAAGGGCGTAAATAACAAACACCAATATAGTGTAGAAGAAATTAAATCGAGACACGATACCTACAAATCATATAAAATAGGCATTCCATCTTCTGCCTACGACGACTTCCTCGAGACAACTGCTTGGCCACTGAACACAACTATCTCGGAATGGAAACCCTTTCTACACCCAAGACAGAGAAGATCACCAACCAAACAGCTGCCTACCTCAACATGAACCACGGATACCGGCACCGACAGCACGAGCAATATCGGTTCTTCATCAAAACATAAACCGACTTAGCAACAAAACATATCAATTAGAAGCTGAACTCCAGCTGCGAGATAGGGTTGATGTACTCTGTTTAACCGAACTATGGCTTAAATCCAACGAACTGTCTTCAGTCAACGTAATGAACTACAGTCTCCGTGCCCACTACTGCAGACCGACAAGGATGGGAGGAGGAGCATGTATTTACGCCCGACGTGACATCTTAACAATTGAACGGAAGGAAGTATTGTCTTTGTGTGTGGAGATGGAATTCGAAGTGTGCGCTTTGGAATGTGTCGGTTTGGACCTTGTGATTGCATGTATCTACAGACAACCTCAGGGTAATGTCATCATTCATCATCATTTCAGCCTATATACGTCGTCCCACTGCTGGGCACAGGCCTCCTCTCATGCGCGAGAGGGCTTGGGCTATAGTCCCCACGCTAGCCCAATGCGGATTGGGGACTTCACATACACCTTTTGAATGTCTTCGCAGATGTATGCAGGTTTCCTCACGATGTTTTCCTTCACCGAAAAGCTAGTGATAAATATCAAATGATATTTCGTACATAAGTTCCGAAAAACTCATTGGTACGAGCCAGGATTTGAACCCGCGACCTCCGGATTGAAAGTCGGACGTCATATCCATTCGGCCACCACCGCTTCAGTTAAGGGTAATGTACTTTTATATTTTACCAAATTAAACGAATTACTTAATTTACCAATTTTTCAGAACTATAAAGTACTCATATTGGGAGATATGAACCTTGACTACTTTCATAAATGTAATAATATTAAAGAATTAAATATTATATTGAAACAATTTGGTTACAAACAAATAATAACATCTGCTACTAGAGTAACAAACCATTCCGAAACATGTATTGATCATGCATATACAAATTTACCTAAATCTGACATAATTAATATAACATGTAACAAATTACAATTATCGGACCATCACTATGTAAACATCATAATTAATATTTGTAATAATGTCGAACAAAATGATATTTTATTCAAACCAATGTATTTACAACTTTTGTCAGTATTTAGAACTGTATGACTGGGATAAGATTTTGTTGGTAAATATCTGTCCTAGTAAAAAACTTGAAAAAGTACTCAACGTCTTTAAACATTGTTTCGACATTAACTTTCCCCTTAAAAAACAACACATGAAAAAACATGTAAATGAATGGGCCAATGACCTTGTACGTGGCATTAAACGAGAAATCAAACAATTAAAACTTAAAATCTGTTCTAACCCTAACAATGATAGTTTATTAGATAACCTACAAAATCTTGAAAATACTTATGTTTACACTTTAAAACGGGTCCGCAAGGATTACCTTAATAATCAAATATCGAAAAGTAAACAAAATATGTGTAAGAGTGTGTGGAATGTCATTGCGTCTGAAACATGTCGAAATAAAAATAATAAAACCGGTCCTCTGGATGTACTGGTGAGCCGATCAGCTGGTACCTGCGAGACCGAGCGATCAGCTGACGCAGCTGCTCGACTCAACCGGTACTATATTCATGCGAGTAAGCTAAATAACAACCCGTGTACTCACGATGCGCTTGATTTCCTTAACAAGTACCTTCTCGCTCCAGTGGTGCCCGTGTTTACGTTCGACCTATTTACTATTAGTGATATCTTAACCGCTATTAAAAACATAAAAAGGAAGCCTTCTATGGACGTTAATGACATGTCAACACACGTTTTAGATTACTATCCCCCAACTGCTGTGTCTATCCTACTTAATTTATTTAATCAGTGCGTTAACAGTGGAGTATACCCAAACCCTCTGAAAATAGTAAAGGTGCAACCAATATATAAAGGAAAGGGTGACATGGACGTACTTAAATGCTATAGGCCTATTTCCATGATACCTATTGTTTCTAAAGTATTAGAGCGGCTAATGAGCATGCAGTTAATGAAATATTTTAATGAAAACAAACTTATTAACCCCCAACAGTATGCATACCAGCCAGCGCGGGGCACGGTGGATGCGGCGCGTGACCTGACGCAGCGAGTGCTGGGCCACCTGGAGGGCGGGCGACAGGTCGCAGCCACGTTCTGCGACCTGTCGCGCGCCTTCGAGACCGTGGACCACGCACTGCTGATTGCAAAGCTGTCACGGTATGGTGTAAATGGTAGTTTTTTAAAAACAATTAAATCCTTTTTGGCAAATCGTAAACAAAGTACCTTTGTAAATTCGTGTAAATCTAACCTAGAGGAAATAGGCTCAAGTGCCGTCCCACAGGGCTCATCGATGGGGAATACCCTGTTTTTGATTCTTGTGAATGATATCACCTCTGCCTCTGACGACTCGGAATACGTCATGTTCGCAGACGATACCTGCATTATAACATCAGCTGATAATTTCGCTGCCTTAAAAACTAAACTAGCTCGAACCTTACAAGATATTTCTAACTGGTTTTCTGTGAATGGCATGCTACTTAATATTGAGAAAACAAATGTAGTACACTTCCAACTTAGAAAAAATACAAACGATAAACTTGATATATTCATGAATGACATTCCTGTGCCGCAGGTTAACGAGGTCAAGTACTTAGGATTTATTATAGACTCAGGACTATCATGGTCAGCCCATATAGAAAATACTCGTAATAGGCTCTCCTCGGCGTGTTATGCGTTATCCAGATTGACCCATAGCCTCTCTGAGGAGAACCTAAAAAAAGCGTACTTTGGATATTTCCACTCCATACTAATATATGGAGTGGACCTATGGGGTACTGCTGCAGATCGCGATAAAATATTTAAGTTACAAAAACGTGCACTCCGCATAATGGCACAAAAACCTCAAGACCACCCGGCGAAGGAATTGTTCATTAAATTCGAAATATTAACGTTGCCTAGTGTATATATACTTGAAGCATGTGAATACACAAGACGGAATCTTGCCTGGCTGCCTACCAACGGGCAGATGACGGGCACTGTGACGCGCAGGCGTGACCAACTGCGGGTGCCCCCGCGCCGGCTCGCCAAGTCAAAAAAAACCCTGGACGTACTCGGGATAAAACTATATAACACATTGAATGATGATATAAAACAAACACCAACCGATAAGATGTTTGTTAGGAAACTAAAGGCTATATTAATACAATTAGCTTGTTATAAAATAGATGATTTTTTCTCCGACTACAAGTCATTGGCCCAATCATAAATTAGGAAATTAAAATGCAAAATGAAAACTGAAGTTATTTAATAACATGTTAAGTTAAAATTATGCTATGTAAATAAGTATAAGTTTAAATGTGTTTACAACCTTGTATAATATCATAATGTACCTACTATGACGTGTAAATAACTATTTACCAATAAATCATTATTCATTATTATTCATTATTCAATGCCCGATTCGAACTTCAAGATACATCAATTTAATAGATCTAGAAACGATATGGATTATATGTGTCAGTGACAAAAGTGCCGTTTTTGGTTGAAGAAACATCACATTTGACACTGACGTATCTAATCCATATCGTTTCTAGATCTATTAATTGACGTATCTTATAGTTCGAATTGGCCCGACAGACAAACCATAGGAGTTTGTTATTTGACTTATTTGAATTGCGTACCTTAAGAATGCATCGTCCATCCAGTGGCGCCCTCATTAGGGGGATTGTGTTTTCTAATAAACCAATCTCTTTCTGTATAATCCAGTATATTAATGTTGTATACGACTAGGTATACTGAGTCCTACTGATTCCCCAAATTTTGGTCTATGAGATAGTTTTATATAACTCATAGTCTAATAAAACATGGTCTTCTATTCCCAGAGTGACACAGGCCTACGTCACAATAACATGGCCGCTATATATAGCGCTATCGCATATTGTCATATAGCGCTGTCGCATGATGACGTAGGCTTGTGTCAGTTAGGTGACCTAGAAAAGACGGGAATGGAGTACCAGGCGTAGTATATTATTATACCATGATATAACTTACTTTTGACTTTATCACCTAACCTAAACGGAAAAAAGGCCAAGCCACCATTTGCACATTTGATTTACCTCCTCGTGCACCTTAATATGTTCATAAATATGTGTGTTAATGCTTTATTATGTACAGAAAACAGATTAAAATAAAATGTAAATTTACGAGTGCCTAGGCATTTATATTATGTATTAGTAACTTTATATCTCCAATATCTTGTCATAACAGTGTGATAGAGGCAACTTTATATAGGTAAGTACTTGTTGTATGCCGAGTGCCTCATCTGTAGCAAAGACATAATTATGTAACTTCGTATAAGACGAATAAAGTCTAAGGAAAAAACGTGCCTCGGAATTCAAGCAAAAGTCATTCTCGAATAGATGGCGCACACACCTTTAGCCTATCCTCGGCTAGATGGCGTGACGACACCGTTTCATATTTAACAATTTTAACACATAGATATCAGTGAATGAACAGGGATCAAAATGATATAAAAATAATAAAATAATTTATCCATATATATACATTTTTTGATAACTTTATACGTTTTCATTTTGAGTTTTAGTCGTGTGTCGATAGATGGCAGTAAATTTACAGTGACTACAAAATTTACAATGACAGGACCCCTCTATACTATCTATTCTTTTTGTCTGTAGTCTATTGATATACTATCGCAAGGCCCGATCTTCAGAAGCGGCGGTAATCGCACGTAATCCGCCCAAAATGTTTACATTCGCCGCTTTTTATCAGCTTAGTTGAGTAAGTATTGAGTAACAAAAAATATATAAACATCTTGCTTTGAGAAAATATATCATTTTCTTTAACAAGATAATCTCGCACGGGTGCTAAATATATGACAAAGTACATCGAAAAGCAAAGACCCTTATTATTTAGTAGCAATAACGTGAATCAAAATTACTTATACTATACTATTATATTATACTCGAATTTGACACATCCGGTGACAAAGCTAGACATATAGTTTGTCAAAGGACTGTCTCATTTCAATCATAGACAGAGAGAATCATACTATCTTTGTCTTACACTAGTACTAGCACCCAAAAGAAAAGGATGAGTATAGTTTTCCGGTTCTAACTGACTGACAAATTGGTTTGACCAACTATAACATCTTGATCCGAACCAAGGACTATACTAAAGTTTTGTTTCCAATTCCTTGACATGTCTTGTCAATTGTACTCGTATCATCACTACACCATAGATTAAGCACTTTACACCTTATACTTAAAACAAAGTCCCCTGCCGCATCTGTCTGTTTGTGTGTATGTATGTTCGCGATAAACTCAAAAACTACTGAACAGATTTTCATGCGGATTTCACCTATCAATAGAGTGATTCTTGAGGAAGGTTTAGGTGTCTAATTTGTTAAGGTTTTGTGTAATTGTTTGTGTGAGGAAAGCGATCCGATCAACATTAAGCAAAGGACCTTTAAAGCGAGCATGACATGCTCATGTACTCAAGTGAGAAACAATGTAATCTCATGTTACATGTTTAATTGTCAGAAACTTCGCAAGAGAAATACCTTTTTTTTCCGATATAATAAAGTTTTTTTTAATAATACAATGATGGTGGAAAACAGGAATACGGCCCGCCCGATGGTAAGCGGTAACCGTAGCCCATGGATGCCTGTGACGTCAGCAACAGTGATGTTTTACAATTGTCGCACCTGTCACCGATGTGAAATTGGGGCCAGGGTATTATCGATTCTGAAATGTACGCAAAATTATCAGTGTCAGGTGTCAATTGTCAGGGTGGTGAAATAGGTGCCTGCTGACAGACAAATGAACGTCTTAGCACGTATAACATCCGCTGGTAAAGATGGAGTTGGAGTCTTAAATAAATTTACTCTAAAAAGTTTAATAGACGTGTGTTTTATATTTATATATCATCGGTTATAATTTATTGCGGGATTATACACTATTCTGAGTTATGGTTTCAAAAATATAGGCATTTAAAACGAACTACAGTAGGTAGTCAATAACATACCTCTAGAAAACTAATTAGATCTATACTTACAGGTATACCCATTACCCAGTGCGTTTTTTGGAGAATGACTGAGTTGATAATAGTTTAGAAATTCATTTTGTGTCATTCATCATAGTGGATATGGCAACGAATAAAAACTATTAGTTATTTTTTTTGTTTTCCGCCGTAACTATCAACATAGTTTTTGTATGTACCGTAATTGGGATTATGTTTTTGAGTTACTTCAACGGAGTATACCGCAGTTGGTTTTATTTTTTTGCTTGTTATTGTTCTCTGTTAATTTTTTTGGGTAAAAATGATGAAGACAATATTGTACTAACGTAATAAAGCAATATAAGGGACCCTGAGGCGAAGTAATAGTTCCCAAATATATCCTCGATCTTCCGTCAAGACAATGAGGAGATAACATCTTTGCGATAATATTATATTACGAAGTTTGTGTCCTTACTTTGCAAGTGCGTAATTTCTTCTTATTTCATACCGCTTCCTTTCCTATCGTGCAAGGAAAAAAATTACCAACCAATTTTCAAAACTATAATGTCTGCAAGACAAGTCATAGTGCCCCTTTGACGTTGTCGTAAGTAGACTTTTTACTTACTTACTTACTGCTGTGGCGCAACGACCCGAAGTGGATCTTGGACTCCGACACCAAAGACCGCCATGCTACTCTGTCCAAAGCCGTTTCTGTCCAGTCGACGGCGCCGAGTTCGCTAAGGTCTTTCTGCCTTCGTCTCTCCAGCGGTACCTAGGGCGTCCAGACGGCCTTCGGCCACTTGGTACTCCAGAGTACGCCCGCCAGACTGCGCAATCTTCCCCCATCCGGACTACGTGCCCGAGCCCAAAGCGAGCCCGAGCGCTAAGTAGACACTGTTTGTTAATTTAATCACTATTTGAAGAAAAAAAATACAAGACAACATTATTTGAAGCCATCATTTTTAAAACTGAATTCGAAATACAAATCTCCAACCATAAACTAAAACCTTAACGTAACAGACACTAACTAACCGCCTTATTCATAAACGCGCTACAAACTAGTACAAAACTCAATTAGCTAATAATCGTTTGTTTTTTTCTTTCTTATGTATTTGTTAGACGAGGCGAAGAAGATCGGGAAGTCTTGGAGCGAAATGAAGCGAGAAGCTCAAGATCGATCTACATAGAGAGCCACTGTGGACGCCCTCTGCCCCATCTAGGGGACATAGGATCTTAAAAGTCATTTGTAAGAAAGGGATAAAACATAATTTAACTAAATCAGGCCCGTAAAGTTTTATGAATAAGGGGATAAGTATTTAACTGGAATGAACTGTCACCCGCGATATTTCCGGGCCGATACGACCTACAAACCTTCAAGAAAAGAGCGTACTCCCATCTCAAAGGGTGTAGGTGCCCATAAACGATGGTAATTGCTTACTACAGTGGAAACTGGATAAGTGGAACCTGGGTTAGTGGAAAACCTCTTTAAGTGGACCCAAGTTCTCGGTTCCAGTCCCTTGGCAACGAATTACCTCTATAAGTGGAATTATGGGACCTCTATAAGCGGAATCCATTTTTTCTAAAATTTCTTATTTTTACCTCTGTAACTGGAATCAGCCGTCTCCGAAACCTCTATGAGTGGGATAGCTCGGCGTTATAAAATTTGTATTTTTAATAAACCGTCACAAGGAGGGTAGTTTGTTTCGTTAACATTATGGTTCGTGTTTTAACTACGTATTTTGTATGAGATCACACATCGTTCAGTTTTGTTCTTTTAGCCGTGGTGCGGTGCCGTGCTGTTAGATAAGCAATGCCTAAGCGCAAAATCAAGTGTTTATCTCTTCGGGATAAATTAAAAATTATAACAGACTATGAAAGTGGGAAGTCGCGTGAAGATATCAGTGTCCTGTCTAGTGTGCCACAGTCTACGCTTTGTAGAATAATTAAAGATAAGGAGAAGATTCAATCTTAGTGTATTATTTAAGTATGGATCTTTTATTTGACCATACTATACGTGACCTCTATAAGCGACATTACTAGCATCCACAACCTCTGTTAGCGAGAGCCTCTGTAAGTGAGAAAACGTTTTATTTGAACCTGGTTAAGTGGAAAACTGGATAAATGGAAAACCTGGATAAGCGGTACTAAACAGCCGGTCCCTTGCGATTCCACTTATCCAGTTTCCACTGTATTAGGCGATTTGAATGAATGAATGAATTAAAATATTAATTTTCAGGCAACTATTGGCCTATAGATAAATACCTTAAAACTAGCATACATATTATTATAAAATATAAATTAAAACTAAAAACACACAATTATGGCTGTGATGTATAGGTAGTTTGCCACCCCGCAGTGTCAGGAAGCCGGCCGCGGAACCGCCGGAACTTGAAACTCTTCGGCAAAAACTCCTCCTTGGTGAAGGTCGCTAGATGTTCAGTCGGAACGCTCAAATTGTCCGCACGTTTTCCGTTAAACAAGAAAAAGTCGTTTTTCCCAAGCCGTGCGTAGTCGTCACTTATATTTCCCCGCCATGTTTTTTGCACATAACTAATAGATTATAGCACTCGTCTCTTACTAGCCTCATTACCGGGCTACTCTCGTACCTGCGGTAGGCTGATACCGGGAATCGGTCTTTAAGCGTCTCCTAAATATGTGGAGGTAGGTACCTATGAAAGCAGGGATTATTTCCATGAATAGCCTAGGCGGGGGCGGTTTCCTTGAAAATGGCGTAGTTTTCTTTCTATGTAGAAAACTACGCCATTTTGATGTCAATCGACACTAACTTACTGCATTTCTTCCTGGGGTGGCACAGCGAAAACTGCACTACCAACCCTAGAAAGAGCCCAGAGAGCCTTATTAAAGGTAGCTACTTCCCTGTCCTGCTAATGCTGAATGCTGTCCTGTATCATGCCATGTCATGATTGTCAAGTGCGACAATACACCTACAGACATCGACACCGGGGTACAAAGTATTTACCCGAGCCAGTTCCATGAAAGATTATAAATAGAAAAAGTTAGACTAACCTACAAGTTCTCATGGAACGGGTCCCTGATGTTGCAATTTAAATTAGCTGAGGAGATCTAGATAAGTATACCTATTGCATAAAATAAGATATTTAATTGGCCGGCCCTACCGCAATAATCGAAAATGGAATTTTCGTTATCTGACACATATGCACATCATGTATCAACAATAACTATCATATACGAGCGATCACAAAAACCGCGATTTAGCTATCGGCCTCTCGATAGCTAAATTGCGGTTTTGTGGTAGGCCCTCTGGGTATACTGAAAAGAAACATTCTGATTTTTTTACAAAAATAATATACGGCTTCCAAAAGATAAGTACCGAAGTTTCGGTTTCAGTTTTGGCCAAAGAACTGCCGAGCCTTTCGGCCGCACCAAAACTGTATTTTTTTCGGTAATGTCCGGGGTCCGGGTGTACTTTCGGTTTCGGGTTTGGCAGGATTCGGCATAAAAATCATGCTTCGGAAGAAGGTTCGGTTTCGGCCGAAACTAGAGGTTTTGTTTTAGACAAAAATCCGGTTTCATTCAGACACTATAAATAAGCGGCTTAAAGCCAGTGTTACAGGTAACCTTGCGTAACTTAGGTACCCGATGCCTCTCGAGATGGCCGATGACTCGTCATTCGTGAAAGGTACTGAACTGTGATCAATACCTGGCTAAAAAATACTGCATTCCTGTTGCCGGGGAGGTTTTGGGATTATACTGAGCAACTTTTACTATGGGACCAACCCCGAAATCGTGAAAAAAAAATTTGGCTCTTTCATATAGGTAATTTGGCTGGTCCATTTTCTATGGGAAGGTAAATTTTTTTTCGCGATTTCGGCGTTGGTCCCATAGTAAAAGTTGCTCAGTATAATCCCAAAACCTCCCTGGCAACAGGAATGCAGTTATTTTTAGCCACCCTGTATAATACATGAGCTAAGGCTACAAAATGACTATTCAATTTAGTTGGTGGTTTGTGTTAAGAGTGTTAAGACTATAAATACGAATGCAGTGAGAAGTGGGAGGAGAAATTTATAGACGTGCAAAATACAGAAGTTACAGCCAGCATTAAAATTGTAGATTTTACTATAGGTACAATGTAGCTCAATGATTTGACTTTGTCATGCCTTCGTGTGATAAAATCTTTATAGCAAAAATATGACATCATTTCGAACGGTGGCACCAATATTTCAGATCATAACTTTTCTTTTAAGACCTAACCTCGTTATCTAGACTTATACGAGTATGATGATGCGTATGTGTGCAAATGATTGACTGCCTTGGCTAGTATTTAGCTGATAAGGAATGTAATAAATGTAGATCCAACACATAACTGTGTAAATACCATTACATATAAATTAACTTAATACTTTTTTACTAGTATTTAATTACACAAACGGGTCTACCGCGATATAATTTCATTGTTTTTACCTTAAATTCCGACGTTTCAGCTGAGTTGCACCAGCTGTGGTCACGGAAAGACTGACGTCCCAGTAAATGTCAACGGAGATATATATAAAACACCACTAAACTACCCGAAATTAGTTTATGAAAATATAAACTTAATTAAAATTAATTAAATAAATAAATATGTGTAATTATATATGTGTGGGTAATTAAATATGTGTACAAAACGCGAGAGTTTAAAGTGTTATACTGTTTTACTAGGTTTGTAAAAAATGCTAAGTTCGGGGGAACTTATTGACATTCAAATATAAGTAACATATTATGATATTACAAATTGCTTATTGAACTTAAGCTCGGTAGTTTTCTTAAATAGGTACATAGAGCCTGCAACAATTTTGATAGCACCCGCAAGTGCAAATGTTAAACCTCAAACTTCTATTAAATTATGACGTACCTACCTATAAATAATACTTGCACTGCGTGAGCTATGTATCAAAATTGTTGCAGACTTTTCTTGGTCCAACTCTGTTTATTATTTACTACTTGAAGAATAATGCTCAAAATATTAAGGTCCCTGGATAAACAAGATATCATAAACGAGATGGGACCCTACAAAGCTTATGGACCTTGCCCTGACCCATGATTGCGTTATGTGAGACATTCTATAAGCATGCTCGTTTGCTCGTACGTCGGGTCAAATCGTTAATCAAATAAATTGCCCGATTTTTATGTAACTCAAACTGTAATTTTATCTGACTTACCGACTTAAGTGGTAAGTACCTAAAAATCTTGAATAAAAATACACGTAAAGATAGATAGATAGGTAGACCATTTATTTATTATTCGGGGCGAATTTTGTGTTGTTACTGTTGTTAGTTTAGGTAAGACATTTGTAATTTTGTAAGTAGATTGTAAGATTTTTAAATCGTATACCTATTTTTAATGATTAATGTTGAAATAAATCCTGGATTTATTCACGCATAAAGTGGGTAGGATTTTATTTGGTCGCCGTTAAATAGGTTTTTCCTCAAATAATAAGGGTCTTGCAAAATATTTTTTTGATGATATGGATATTTGCGGAAATATTCGCAACAAAAGTCCTAATTATGTTTTCCCTTCCCTCAAACTCTTGAACCGCAAAGGAAGGAAACTCCGAAAGTTCCGGCCCGGCCACGGCCCGGTCTAACGTGAGTCATCCTTAATCCTAAAAATGTAAAAACATCATAAAAAATAAGGCTTCATAATTACTTTCATAGAAAGTTACTTTGATCATAATCCGTTTGAGGCGGCTTTTAGTTTTCGCTCTAAATAATCCGTCTTAGGGATAGAGGTATATTTTTTAGGCAAGTAATTGATAACAAAACTGATCTTATGCATGATGCATCACACTTGTTACCAAATTAGATTTTTATCGTGACTTCAAATGACAATTTAAGTTTGGTATTCCAAGAAATCACTAGGTAATGTTCATCTACCTAAATACTCGTATGTTACGATGGCCGAAACGCGAGATGAGGAATCGTCGGGTATCATCTTTCCGTACAACTTCCTAAAATCAATTATGTTCAACGTTTACTTTAACTTTGATGAGTTCCGAGACTATTCACTTCACTTTTATAACCCAAACACTTTACGAAAGCACCGAGGAAGAAAAGAAAGGATAACTTTGATAACCAATTTCAAAAAGGAGTTTTTTTTTTCAATTTCTCGAAGGCGTCTGAACTGACTTAATATTTCTTTTTTGTGAGAACGGAAAAAATAGAAAAGCTTGTTTTCGTAATTTACTCATACATCTATATATTTAACTGTGTTCTCTTCTAATCTTCTCTTGCGCGATCGGAAGCTTTGACTGCTATTTGGGCGCGAATCAGTGTAACATAAAAACTATACAGTGTGTGTCTTTCATAACGACATTGGTTTTAAGTAACGATAGTTTAAAGTGCTGTTAACAGTTTTATCAAAAGAATATAACGATTACCTTTTATTATTAAGAGTAATTAATTTAAAAAAAATTCTCGAGCAGCAATGTAATGCAAACATTTATTTGACGTTTCAGAGAGGAAGAGCTAGTTTCGTTTCCATTTAAATTCGATCAAAACATTAAAGTAACTCGGAACTGTTGCCGACGTTAACTTATTTACTGAATTATCCACTAGAAAACACTGCAATTTAAAACATACGCGATTTTGACCACACTAGCACAACAAATTTACATCAACAAATCTTTCTGTGTCTTAGCCACCACATTTATGAATCGCAATATTCACTGAACTACTACACTGATATCAAAAATCACTGCACATACATTTATTATCACTTCTTAGAAATCACATTACCTAGTTCAAACATGCTTATTAAATTTATTAGGAATGTCTGTGTTGATCAACAAACTCGATGTTATCTTGACACTTCAACCCAATCAATGTGAAGTTGTCAATCGGTACTTAAACGAAACGATTATCTGATTCCGCCTTCTTAGTTAACACAAAGTTGAAAATGAAAAATGAAAAATGAAAAAATATTTATTCAGTTTAAGAATTACTTATACAGTTGTAAGTGTTGGCGCCTCTTTTTAAGTAACAAATACCTGTGTTAAGAGGCACCGCTCTTCCTTAGTCGGTAATTGAACAACAATATATGTATATTATTAAATTAACATAGAAATTAAATGAAATAAAATTTACGCACCGAGAATAACAAAAATAATTACTTATACTAAGTAAGTTTAATTTAACCTAATGAGAATATGGACTTGCAAGTCCTAATGAGTGTGCGGTGTGTGTGTGTGTGTGTGTGTGTGTGTGTGTGTGTGTGTGTGTGTGTGTGTGTGAATGTGTGTGTGTTTACAGTCCTAAAACACTTTGGATTAAGTTTTCTGTGTCATAATAACTCTTACATTTAAGCCAGTCTGTAATCATTTTTTTACATTCATAAAATGGTAAGTGATATATATTTAAGTGCTTATGTATGACATTGTATAGTTTGCCAGATTTATAGACAAATTGTCTACTAGCGTATGTGGTATTTATTGAAGTGGTTGGAATTATGTTACCGTTTCTCCTTGTATTTCGTATGGTAGGTGTAAATGGTTTAGATTTGTGTATTTTTAAAGTTGCAAATAATATGTACAGTTTTCTTACTGTTAATACATCAGAAAGCTTATATAGGTGTACGGTTGGAAATCTGAATGGTTTAAAATGCATAACTTTTAATAGTGATCTCTGGGCTCTTTCGAGCTCTAAAAATTTGGTTTTAGTGGCGCCTCCCCAGACCGGTATGCAGTAACTAATAATTGATTGAACTAGGGTTAAGTATATTTGTTTAAGAAGTTGTGAATTAGCGATATGTCTTAAATTTTTAAAGACCCATATAAGCTTCCTGACTCGGCTCATGAGCAGCTCTATTTGTAAGTGCCATGTTAGGCGTTGGTCAACGAGTATCCCTAAATACTTAACACTTTCAACTTTATTTATAATAGAGCAGGCACAGGTTTGTATATTGTTATTACATGTGTGGATTTTTATATTATAAATGGGGCCAGGTTGTGAGCTATTGTAGTTTGTGAAGCAAATATAGTTTGTTTTTGTTGTGTTTAATGTAAGGAGACGAGAGCGGAGCCAGCAGGCAACTTCTGATAAACCTAACTCTGCAGAGTGTTTCACGTCTTCCCAAGTATCTCCAGTGAAGACAATGGCAGTATCATCGGCATAGGTAAAAATGTGTCCTCTGTTTATGTGCATATTACAGAGCTGGTTTATATATATTAGAAATAGGGTTGGCCCAAGGACGCTCCCCTGTGGCACACCAAAAGATATATCTGATTCTTCGCTTATGTAGGTTCCTATTTTTACTTTTTGCGTACGGTTTTGCAGATAGTCTTTAAAAAGTTGTAGTGGGACGTCTCTAATACCTATATTTTCTAAAACTGACACCAAGGTAGGAATGGAAACACTATCAAATGCTTTTTTTAAATCTAAAAATACTGTTAAGCATTTTTTATTTTTATCTATTTTGTCTACAATCAGAGACGTGAGAGCTGTTACTGCATCTTCTGTAGATAGTCCTTTTCTGAAGCCATATTGATTGTCTGATAGTATCTTGAAGTTTGTGAGGTAGTTTAGAATGCGGTTATTAAGTAGTTTTTCTAATATTTTAGAGATAGCGGGTAAAACGGAAATTGGCCTGTAGTTGGATGTATCATCTCTATTTCCACTTTTGTACACTGGAGTGATTATTGCCTTTTTAAGTGCGTTTGGAAAGGTTCCGGTCTTAAAGCAGAGATTGATAAGGTGAGTTATAATAGGAACAACTATTGCACTGGCCATTTTCAAAAAAGTTGCAGAAATGTTGTCCCAACCCGGGGCACTATTTGATTTCAAACTTATTAAAGTCGTGTAAACTTCCCTGGAGTCAGTGTCTAATAATACAAAAGAAGATAGTAAGGGGTTTACCGGCTGATTAAAATTGTAAGAAATATTAGAATTGTTTGTAAAAAAGTTACCTACTTACATCAACCTTTGACTGCACTGGCTGGTACGACAGGATGCAGGTAGGTTGACGTAAATTTAGGTGACTTTTTTCATGAAATTGTCATGTCATAATTTTCTTGCCAAAATGCCACGACCATCGCCTCATACCTCGCAAGAATTAGCCGATATGATTCTAATGTATGGCGAAGCTATGCAAGATGCTAGACTAGCGTTAATCGAACTTTGACCAAGAAACACTTGCGAAGTTTCTCCTCAAGCAACTTTTGTGAGTGAGAAAGAGAGGAGAAACTTCGTAAAGTGTTTCGCGATAGCAGGGCGGTTAAGTCCTTTTCTTACGAACAAGGTCACTTGTCATGATTTTTTTAATAAAATTTATTACTGATACATTGCGTGCCCAATTAATTTGTATGAAATTTTTTATTTTTTATTTTTTAACTAAATATGCTAATTTCAGTTCATTAGGACTTATACTTTCAGCCCTTAAAATTAGTGTCGTTATGAAAGACACACACACTGTATACGATGAGCCCAAATAATTCGGGTTATTTTAGTTACCTACTACAACTATATATTTTTTTTAATAAGTAAAAGTTATGTAACGTTTATTTTATTGGATAAACGTAATGCTTTGGCCACACTCTCACCCGATGTTAAGTGCCGATGCTGCCTAGGATACATGCTTACCTAAAACATGTCTAAAAACATACTGAATTTAGACAAAATACGCCCAATTTGTGAGTATATTTTTTCGGCGGGCGTAGCGTCAGTCATGATGGTATTGGCTGTCAATAGCTGAGTTATTTGCGGGCTCCATTCCCGCAGGGTAAACAGACTGTGTCTAAGTTTTACTCTCATTGATTGAGCGATCGCGAACAATCGAGTTTGAGCAAACCAGTGTAACATCTTGGTTTCTCAAAAACTCTACTAGAAAACTTATTCGTCGTATGCCACTTATTGCCAATTGTCGATTATTATAACCTTTTGTATCGTAGCGCGACCTAAGGCGAGTGTTTATAGGTACAAAGAGGTCTTTAAATTTTCATGCATAGTAAAATTAATACGTACTACTTATACCAAAAAATACCATATTATACTAAAAAATATAATAGCGAAATTGGATCCATGTTGGTTTAACAATATTTACCCGTAATATTTAGTTAGTACAGTTGGTCGGTTTATTCGGGCCCACTGTGTATAAGTATGTAAAAGGAAAGTACTTATATACTGGTTAAGCGTTTAATAAAATTGGCAAGCGATAAGAATGATGCCATAAGAAATAAGTGTCGATTTAGTGAGTGAGCCCTGGTTACAGTGACAGCTGTACGGGGAACGATATATTACGTAGATAAAAGGCTTTAGGCGGAAATAAGGCCACAAAATTCTTTTAACAAAACTAGAGAAATATGGCATTATGGGAAAGGCTGACTGGCTCAAAAGCTATCTGTTTGAGCGAAAACAATACACAGAAATTACTAAAATAGACCAAAAAAAGAAAATTATCTACAAGTCTTTATCAAAAACAAGTAATTGTGGCGTCCCACAGGGAATCATACTCGCTCCTCTGTTATTTTTAGTATATATCAATGACCTGCCAAACATACTAAAACATACATGCATTTTGTTTGCTGATGATGCTAATTATAAAGTCTAGCAATAATCGTGACCTAGAAAACGAAATAATTAATGAACATCATCATACGACTAGATGGTTGGTAAATAATTGTCTGAAATTAAATTTGGCTAAGACTAAAATTATCAAGTTTAAAACTCGTAACTCTACTAATACTAACCTAAATGTTAATTGTAGCAATTTTAATGTAGAACTTGTTGATTCAACCACGTTTCGGGGTATTACTCTAGATGAACATTTAAATTGGAGAGCACACGTTGAAAATGTATCTTCCAGATTGGATAGATTGGTTTTTTCATTGCGGCGGCTTAGATCTATAGCATCAAAAGAAGCTGCAATGTCAGCCTACCATGGTTATGTCGCCTCAATTTTGCGTTATGGACTTATCATTTGGGGTAATAGTACTGATATCCAAAGAGCATTTGTGACCCAAAAAGCTTGCATCAGACCTGTAAGCGGAAGTGAATATCTCGCCCACTGTAAACCAATATTTCAAGAACTTAAAATTCTACCATCGCCTCGTCAGTACATTTTAGGAATTACTAAATTTGTCAAAAATTAGCCTCAGCTTTTTCCACTTCATGATGAAGTGGTAAATAAGCAAAGGCCCAGCAGGAAGCCACTTCAGCTATATCAACCTGCGCAGAAGCTGACAGTGTCCCAGTCAAGTGTCTGTAATATGGCTGTAAAAATATTTAATAGAGTGCCAGATGACCTCAAAACTCTACCGATATGTAAATTAAAAAAAAATGTTTCAGTGGTTACTTTGAAAATTTTTTTACTCTGTAGATTAATTTTTAAAATGATATTTATTATGAATTATTAATTAAATTTTGCTAATTTTGTACTGTCTGAGTTTTAATTTTAATTTTTAATTTTACTCCTCATGTACATAGTTATGTAAATATTTCTACGCCGATGCATGCCGGCAGAATATGCTGACCTGACGCCTTTACTAACCAACATTGTATGTACCATATTCTTGGAAATAAAATATTGATTGATTGATTGAAGGGAAAAGTTTATTGGGTGACAAAATAATAATGGATTCTTCTATTCCTCAGCAAACTCAGGCTACGATAATCATAGGTAATAAACAAGTAAAGTGGGTTCTTATCCATTTATGAGGTTACAGGTGGACATAGTTTAACAAAAAACAAATGAATATCCCTCCATCAGAAAAAAACATCCTTCGGGCTAATCTTTTATATTTTCCCTACCAACCTGTATAAACTGTAAGGATACACAATAGTGCATTACGATACAAGTGCGAAAAGTAGGAAATTCCCAACGAGTGGCGATAAATTAAAAGTTTTAGTTACTTCACTGGCAGTACGATTTTTCACTTTAAACTCAAGCGTTTTGTACAGATATTTAATTACACAAACGGATCCATGATGAGTCTTTCCGTGACCACAGCTGGTGCAACTCAGCTGAAACGTCGGAATTAAAGGTAAAAATAATGAAATTATATCGCGGTAGACCCGTTTGTGTAATTAAATATGAGTACGATTTTTGAAAATAAAATCAAATCTTTGGAACTTACACTTCATAGATCTTTGCTAAGAGTTAATTATTAAATAATTATTATACCGAGTTATGTAAGTTAAATATTTCATGTCCAATAATAAAGATTTATTCGAACATTTATCTCAATCCATCTGTGGGGTGCCATCTGGAGTTAGCAGACCGTTACTAATAGAAACAGAGCTTTATGAGAACGTCTCGATTTATTTACGTCATAGTTATACTGCGTCTGTTGTTAATATAACCGCAAATAGAATCGTATCGCAGTTCCAGTACCATGAAATAATTTTAAAAGAAAATTTTACTTAGCCGTCACTTGAGACAGTAGTGACGTCACGTCGATTAGCGCAATGTTTATAATAGAAAAAAAAACCGGACAAGTGGGAGTTCGACTCGCCCACCGAGGGTTCCGTACTTTCGGCAACATAAATACATAATCTGTGAAAACTTCAACTGTCTAGCTATCACGGTTCATGAGACAGACAGACGCGAGTCCGGTGACAGACAGACGGATAGCGGAGTCTTGGTTATAGGGTCCCGTTTTTACCCTTTGGGTACGGAACCCTAACAAAAAACAAAGTAATGATACATTGCATGATGAATTATTTTACAAGGAAAAATTGAGTCGTAATTTTTTGATAAAACATAATGCAATTTAATGTATTTGGGCTATAATAACTGCCCTTAGAATATGGATAATATAATATAATATAATACGAATAGGTCGTATCAAATATATTTACCTACACCTACACGCTGTATTATGTTATACAGCCCTTATTATTTGTATGAAACCTTTTACTTATTGAATTTTATTTTTAGCATCGGCATCGTGATATTCACAGCTGTTACCGCAGTGGGCAGGGTATTAACACACATGCACAATTCCAATTAACGCATGTCTCTACACATCCGACCCGTATGTACCTACGTATATGACAACTAGAGATGGGTAGTGAGTAAATACTCACGGGTAAATACCGAGTAAATACTCAGTATTTACTCAAAATACCCGTATTTACTCGTTTATACCCAAATTGGTGGGTATAAACTATTTAGAGTGCTGAAAGGGGCATATAAATTTGAAATATAGGTGTATTTTGTAAGCCGCTACTGGATTAAGTACTCAAAATTGTAAGAAATGTATTTTTAAGAGGGGCATTCCATACATGTAACTAATTGTCATAACAAAAAATTTCAGAAACTACCAACGTGTTGCACATCATTACATGCCTTACATGGATCTTTAAAAATAACTGGAATGTTTCTAAGAACATTTTTGGATAAATTGAATATTTTGGGAAAAAAACCGTTTCAAAAAGCCCAAAATAATGTTTATCTCTCTATAACTTTAGAACCAAAGTTCAGAAAAAATATGAAAATATATCGGGAGATTAGCCGTATAATAGAGTACAAAAAACAATATGTTGAACATCATCGGTTGAGCCATTTTTGAGTTTTCTTTAAAAACCCTTAATAAAAGGTCGTAAGTGCCGCGTAAACACGCACTTTTGCGCGACATGCAGTTATCTAGAACATCGATAGAATTTAAGTACCTTATTTTTAAAGTAAATACCTTCTTATTTAAAACAAAATTGTTAACTATGCATTATCATAATTTGCCTCTCACTAATAATTACCTTTTTTCCGAAATTAAGCGTCCTATATGCTTTTTATTTTATAGATATTGTTAATACACGTTAGCACTCTTCAATAAAAGACAATTTTGTTCTTAAATCTCACTTTTTGAATATTTTATAAGCAATCGTTTTTACCCACCTAAATGAGTAAATACGGGTATTTATCGGGTGCTTTGAGTAAATACCGAGTAAATACTCAGTATTTACTCACCCCTACCCATCTCTAATGACAACCCTTTATTTAACGAGAACCATAATAGGAGAGAATTGGTTGTCCGAACTTAGCCGACTAGATTGATAAGTAATTAACTGGGTGTGATTCTGTTTTGTTTAAAAGGATATAAAGGTTATATATAGGATTTTCCAGTGATCACTAGTTTTAACTAAATAATTGTTCAATCAATTATTTCAGTGAATACTAGTTTTTACTAGGCGATGCACGAAAAAACAAAAAAGCGTTTCAAAGAAACCAGTTGTTAACTAATACTAAAACTAGTTATAACTAGAGAAATCGCGTTTCAACTTAAAACGGGTTTTTACAGTGACAGATATACATAATGTCATCATCATCATCATCATCTCAGCCATAAAACGTCCACTGCTGAACATAGGCCTCCCCCTTGGACCTCCATTCGTACCGGTTGGAAGCGACCCGCATCCAGCGTCCTCCGGCGGCCTTAACAAGGTCCATCTTGTGGGTGGACGTCCTACGCTGCGCTTGCTAGTCGGTGGTCTCCACTCGAGCACTTTTCGGCCCCATCGGCCATCTTTTCTGCGTGCAATGTGGCCTGCCCATTGCCACTTCAGCTTGCTAATCCGGTGGGCTATGTCGCTGACTTTAGTTCGTCTATAGATCTCCTCATTTCTGATTCGATCACGCAGTAAACTCTGAGCATAGCCCATACATAATGTGAAAATTGATAATCTGCTAATAAAACTAAAATCATTATACAGTACCCGGCGATAAAGATTGCACATCGGTATTTAGAAAGGGAATATTGGAGACAACGAGCCTCTGCGAAGCCGAAATTCCGATGTGCAATCTTTATCGCCGGGTACTGTACCTCTTTGCTGCAGCAAACGTAGGTGCACCATCTAGACGTACAATAATGACGACTTACCTGTAAAAAAATGTATTGATTGAAAGTCGATATCAAAAGTTTATTCCGCAGACACACATTACCTACACATCTGAATAAGTAGGTACATCATATATCCCTAGCTTATAGTGCAACAACAATATTTTTGTAAAACACTGATTTAAACTTTCACGATTTTTACTCATTATTATTCACAACGAAGGGACTTAATCGCGTAAAATTAAGTTTTAAATGTGGTGTGGTCTCGGAGAAGACTGGCTAAAGTTGACATCAACATCTTATAGGCGCGCGAGTTTTTCGAACTACCCGCACATGGTCTTGTTTATTAACTACAACGTTAAAATATTTTAGTAAAATTCAATTCAACAGGGACCGAGATTTTCACAGTAAATTAATTTGTTGTGAGTCTCTTTTACGCTAGGTACTAGGAAATGACATATTCTACTTACAATACAAAAACATTCAAATATTGACATTATAAAAAGTTGATTTTTTATCTTACAACAAGAACCTTTGATTGTTTGCAGTGACTTAACTGCCTGATTCCAACTTTAAGATACTTACGTCAATTAATAGATCTAGAAACGATATGGATTAGATGTGTCAGTGTCAAAAGTGACGGTCTTTGTATGAAGAAACGTCACATTTGACACTGAAATATCTAATTCATATCGTTTCTAGATCTATTAACTGACGTATCTTAAAGTTCGAATCGGGCCGTATTTAACTAAGTCGAATCACGTGCCGTAAGATAGATCATATTTCTTAGAAATTATACATTACACGGAATGCTATCGCCAACCGCGCCATAAAACCACGGATTTAATAAACTTTAAGGCGAACCGATGAGGCGTTAGAAAAATAGAAAATAAAATATATGTTAGAAAATATACAATTCTTAGCTTCTATATACCTAAGAAGCAACCCAACCTTCTCCATAAAAGCACATAACCTTAGCAAAAATAATATCCGTTAGGAAATGGCATAGTTCCAGAACTAGAAGTTGGTTAAGTATAGGTCGAAATTTAGATACGTTGGGTATCTAAATCAGAAAACACTTTAGCTCAAGGATAAGCCAGTGTAACAAGATCCCATCAACGTGCACACTAGCGCCACTGCTAAATAATCGTGATTATTTAAATTTAACGATAGGTATTTAAAAAAAGGGACCGCTACGTACTGTATTTTGTATTTAAATACCTTTTGAATACAGCCTGTAAGTAATAAAGCCTGTAAAAATTATGTTTAATCAGAGGTCAGTGCTACCAACATTGCTCGAGGTACTCGTTGTGAATAAACAACAGTCTTGTATAAGTAGGTAGTAATGGCCTAAGTTGGCAAAACATTTGTACTAATATTTCTATTGTTGATCAAGCGAATCGCTTCACGCGAGCCAGTGTAGTGAGATCGTTAATTATGTATATTCATTACGGATCTATGGGTCACACTAGGGTGGTCTTCAATTATAGTAAAAACCATTTTGTATCCGCAATAAGGTCGTCAGTGAAACAGGTGTGTTTAATTTCATTCATTTTCTTCTTCAAAGGTAGTAACTTTTATTTGTTTACAAATGTGACATTTTAGTCTAAAATATGGCAACTTTGGTTGCTAACAAGACAGATTTCTACTTGAATATTTATAGCACCTTATTAATAATCAACAAAGAAAAGGATGATGTTCCGCTCCTATACAAGTTTGGCCCAACACTCGCTAAACATGGGTGGTATATTATCAGGCTCTAAACATGAAATGGAAGTCCCAATAGTTATTAGAAATTCACGGACACTTCAAAGAACATTATAAAAGCGGAATTTCTCTACGATTTTGAGGTTATGAATTCTGCCGTAATAGATATGATCGTACGGATATGTTAAACATTATTATGTCTTATTACAAGGAAATAAGGTGCCGTAAATATTATAAACATATCCATGATATTGGGCGTTTAAAGGCTGTCAAGGAACAAAAATCGAAACAGTTGGAATTAGGTTAATAGATTTTTTTTAAACCTATGATAATACATTTAATACGACTTCCATAAATTAATAAGACATAACATGCGAACCGGAATAGAGTATAACAGCTAGAGCTGTTTTTTGGTAAAAATTGTTATAGCATCAAATGTAAAACCAATCACTTAAGTACCTAAACATATTAACTTCAGTTCCAAAGAGAGAAGGGAATATACCTAGTAACAATCACAGGATTGTTATAATACATTCGATAACTCATTCCAAAAAAGAAAGTGTCAAAAATAAATGTTTGCCTAAAAGGCAGTTAATAATAAACTTAATTTATTTCAAAGAAATTAGGATTCTTAAGTTGTAGGTTTATCATAATAGGTCATTTATAAAATAAAGTTAGATATAGATTTTTCTCTATACTTTATATTTAGTTTAAGTATATTTAAATGTTAATGTATTTTTAAGTCTGTAAGTACAGTTTAAATATTTTTGTTTTAGTTTAGTTACTTTAAAACCTATTTTTGTGTTATTCATGCCCTGATATCAACTAAGGTTTTATTAAAAAAGCTAATAATCAATTAAAAAAAGAGAAACACGACTTCAATAATATGAATATAATATGAAAACGCAATCCATAGCGACTCTATTCGTTCCATATTCGTTCGCTATTCACTTTTGACGTAAGTCATTTGGGCATGTTACAATTAAAGTCATAGGGAAAAAAGTTTTTACTGTATCGCAGTTCTTTTTGCAATTTTGATACTTAGTGCTTAAAACAGTATGTCGTTAGTGGTATGAATGTTTTTCTTTGAAGAACATTATAAGTGAGCGTTATTAGCATCAACAGGAACATCGTAGAATAGTTATTTGTACAACAAGAGATCAAAGTTTGATATTTCTTCGAGTGCTTATTTTGAGTCCCGTGCAAGCGAAAGATTCTATAATAGATTCACGAGCGTAGCGAGTGAATCTAATTTAGAATCTTGAGCGTAGTAAGGGATTCAAAAGCGCACGAGATGTAAATAACTTTGATCTCGTGTAGTACACAAAATTTTTCACCCTAAGCAGTGAGAACATACCTAGAGGGACAGAGATAATAGAACCCAAGTATATCGAACTTGTATTAGACCCCGCATGTTGAAATGACATTTGACTATAAAGGTCACTTGAATGCGATTTTGCTCACTGAGTGAGACAAAACGACTCAGTGAGCAAAATCGCATTTTGCTCACTGTTTTTAAGAAGCAAAGTACCCTTGTTGGAGCTGCTGAGGTGAAAATGTATTTTATTTGCCATACTTTTTTGTTTAGCTCTAGACGTCCATTTATAAACTGTCATTGATTCTATGTAATGGCGTGGGGTGTGTTGATTTGGTTTAATTACTCTTTTACTTATTTTCGTTACTAAGAAGTGTCCGTTGGAATCTAATATATGTATGAGATCGCAAGAAATAAGATTAAATTTATGGTATATATAGGATGCTTATCGAATCGTAGGCCAAATTCGGCATGATCCTTTGATTGAAAACGACACAAATATTGCCTTGAAGCACTAAACCAAGACGACTAAACATGACACATACAGTGAGTCTGTCTGGAATGCAATACATTATCCATTATACCGGGTGTTTCCTGTAACACGAGCAAAGAATTAAAACATAGATTGTACTCCTCAAACGGTGACACTCTTGTTCAACAAATTTTAAAAATTATGAAGTATTTAGAGTCCCTATTTTTCATACAAAATACATATTATTTTCAATGGACGCCATCGCCACGCCATATCATTGTGATTGACATTGCTTGTCACGCCTAAAACATAACAAAATTCGCAATACATTGCGTCCTAGAATAAATTTTAAAGTGTATTAAAAATCAAACCACAAGTTATTTTTAAAAGTCGCTGAACAAATGTTGGTCAGTATGAGGAGTACAGTCTACAGTTTAATTTTTTGCTCATGTTACAGGCCACACCCGGTATAAAGGCAAATTTAAAAAAATATATATTAGAAGTTGTACCTACTGCTGAATTAAAAACAATACAAAAAACACATACCTACAAATGTTTATTTCTTAGAATATGGTACAAAAATGGTCAAATTACAATAAGTGCGTCATATTCTGTCTCTATCGGCGTAAAAATATTAGAATTAAGTTGCTCTACCTACTTGATTATTGCTAACATGCATATATTTATCGCACAGCTCCGGAGGTTCTTCGTTTAAATAATACGAAACTGGGTATTCTCACATTACTCGCAGTAGTAATAATGCAGGTGGCTGCGTACGTGCGTGAACACTTTACGTCCTACAAAACGAATGCAATGGTACACGAGTACAATACGCGAAACGTTAACAAGCTTGTAGGAATTAGCCGCACACTTGTGAAGTCGTCCAAGTTAACTCACGTTACGGTCTATAACAAGTTACCAACTGCCGTATTCGAACATCAAGATATTCACAAGAGACGACACGTACTAGATCCATTCTAGATACGTTATAGTTTGATATCAACTAGTTCTCTTTTGCAGCGCAATTCGGGCAACCAATGTCACTTTTACGTTAGATAGAGTAAGATATCTATTAGATGTGATATGTGAATTGGATCTCTAAGTCATATCCTGTGGAAATCGTTCAACAGTATCTCCAGAATCGCGCAAATGTCAAATTTGACAGGTTAGATCTTAAACATATCGTTATCGTATCTTGGTGATGTCTAAAAGATGTCTAATAGATGTCTATTTCAAAATCCGAATCGGGCCCCAAGCATTGTAACTGAGGCCACAAGTCTGCATAGGTTTAAGTGCCATCTAAAACACTGGCTTATTAAGCGCTCGTTCTATAACTGCGATGAATTCTTAATGTATAAAGCTACCGACCGACCGACCGAGTTTTGACGACCGGTCTGGCCTAGTGGGTAGTGACCCTGCCTGTGAAGCCGATGGTCCCGGGTTCGAATCCTGGTAAGGGCATTTATTTGTATGATGATACAGATAGTTGTTCCGGAGTCATGGTTGTTTTCTATGTATTTAAGTATTTATATATTATATATATCGTTGTCTGAGTACCCACAACACAAGCTTTCTTGAGCTTACCGTGGGGCTTAGTCAATTTGTGTAAAAATGTCCTATAATATTTATATTTATTATTATTATAAAGGCAGTTAATCCATATATGTACATCCATTTAGGTGTAATTATTTATTACATCTGTACAGATTTCTATATTACTATTATTACTTATGTCATGTGTTATAATTTATTTGGATGAATTCATGAAGTGACTAATTACGGTTGTATAATTTTTTTTTTTACTAATGATTGATTTTTATCATATTGTGATCTAATTTTAACTCAATCATTTTACAATATTGTAATCTGTTGCCAATCATTATTATTATCATTTTTGACATGGAAACCAGTTTTATAAAATAAATGACTATGACTATGACTATAAATTCGCGTAATATTTTATTGCAGGTACACTTCGAAAGATTGTCTCTAATTGAGCAGCTTGTGACTTTCAGGAATAAATTTAAATAATTCGAATTTCTTTGATGAAGGGTAATCTGGTATTCACCGGATTAAATTCGTCCGAAGCGACCCCATTACACATTTGACTGAAAATGAGAGCACTTGGTTTAAGATGGTCATATAGGTAGTTAATTGTCTCTGTCACCGCTAAGCGGATTGCGATTATCGAATACAAATAATAATGCGACACCGCTTAGACTTACCCAGCCCCCAGCCACGCAAGTTTGTAAAGAAGTAAACAAATCTGCTAATTATTACCAATAGCATACAGCATACCTTACCAACAGCGGCAAGCATGAGTGGCCTCATCGAACTAGGGTTGGCATTTTGGTAAATAAAAAAATACAATTTGTCCAATAAATATAAACTAAAACGGCTTTCACTGATGGCTACTTAAATGTACGGCTTTTCTACCATTAATATAATGCCCTTAAATCTAAATAAACATTAAAAAGTTCATGGCTACACGGAGATCGGTAAATGTCGAAATATGCAAGTGTGAACGCTTGAGCTCGCCGTAACTAGGTAATCTGGTTAATAAGCAACTCAAATAGGTACCAAAGCTCTAGGTTATCTTAGCGCACACGACACGAGACCGGGTGTGAATGCAATGTATATTATTATCAGCTGACACGGCACGTTGCAGTAAAACAATTCACAAATATTTTGCCTTGGCATGGGCACTTATCCAATACAACTTTACCTTTAAGCTGTAACAACAAAGTCAAAGCGGGGGAAAACTTAATATTGGTTTAAGTTTTAGCTCAGTACCCACTTAAACGTTGTAAATAACATCCCAGTTGACACGGCGCGGCGAAGAGCCGATATTTTTTCTACAAAAAGCTCTATGGATATTACCCATTTATGTATCCAACTAAGTTTTTACTTGGCGTTCTAGGTCTTAACTCATTGGAGGTTCGTAGAGGATGCGAGCGGTTGGTAACAGTGTGTAAGGTGCTTAGTAACAAAACTAACAGCATGGAGCTACACAATGTTCTCAACTGCATAGTTGTGCCTCCGAATAACTCTCGCCGGCGACCATACCTACAGCTGTGGGACGGTACAGGACCGCGCGCGACCGCTGCGCGTCGCAACTTGCCGCTGTGCGACATGATCAACTCACTCAACGGGCTCCTGCGCACGAATCCACAAGTGGATATTTTCATGGATAAGTGGCCTAAACTAATGTCCAGGTGCCTCGCTTATAGTGAGAGTGAATGAACGTGTGATATGTGATATAATAGGTGATGAATGGAAAACTTGTAATGTGAGATTTTATTGTTATAATTGTATAATTTTTAATGATGTTATGATGTGGTTAATTTTTTAAAATTCTATTGATATAATTGTATAAGTATGTAGTAGCAAGTGTAATTGGTATAAGTACTGTAACCGTTCTTGTGATATTAATAATAAATAATAAATAAATAAATGAATCGCTGCTGTATTCGCGGCTCGCGTGAATAACTGCCGTGTTAATCACAACTTTTTATCATATTGTTTGTTATTATTCTCTGTCTTTGTTTGAAATTTATTCTTATATCTTGAGAATTTGATATTAGTGTTAAATCTTTAATAATAAATACCAAGGCACTACACTCATTATCATACATCGGGGTTTATGGTGCAGGAATGGTTTACACTAGCCAAAAAATAGGTAAACACTGTAAAAACTGATATTTTTTTACATTTCGTAGCACATTTGGACCTTACTACCTATTTTTAATTCATAGTCTGGTAATTATTTTACAATAAACAAAGTTATAAATACACGAAATCATTCCCGCATCAAAAACCTCGATGTATGCTCATTATTCGCTTACTTACTTAGAAGGGGCAGTTTAGCCGTAAATCAAGACCATTCACAATACTATTATGTGATTTTTCACCATCAATCATGATATATAGATATATGTAGATCTACCATACGTGTATTAAACGAGGCATCGCGGAAGGTTGTATGATAGATGGGCGGCCGCGAAAGTACCGACAGGTCAGTGAATAGTCAAGTCATTGTTATGTGTCACTGCTGTGTATTCCCTTTGTGTTGCATAAGCGCCGCCGAATAGGGCCCTCGAATAAACCAGTGTAGGTGTAAAACAATATAACCGTAATGGGCAGATACTCGAATATTGGTAGAAATATTCAGCTATCATAGTGACTTATTAATTTACTAGCATTTAAATATTGATATAGGTACATACTCACAGATTTGTTAAGGTCCAATAAGTCAATTCCAAAAATGTTTTCATGTCGTTGTGATAGAGCCTCGACAATACTACGGTATTTTAAACAAGATCATGGTACCTGTATTAGTATAGCATTTGTCCTCCCATTTTGTATCAAAATGTTTGCCAGAAAATCTTAATTTTTTTAATGAAATTTAAGATCCGGGTGCAACATTTTTTACATTTAGGTACCAGTGCCACAATGAATACAACAACGAATTCATATTACACATGATTCATGAATTCAATAGGAAGTCGATATTTGACAAGCCACTGTGATTCTCTAATATTATATTCCAATTTCTGATAACGGTTAAAAAGCTGATAATATCATAAATCATAAGCAATGATCGGACACCGGTAGCATTTTTCCGACGAAAGTATTACATGGATATGATTTTATTTAATTTTGTACAGAATTTATATACCTATTAATTTTTTTATCGAGTTTTATTATAGTCGCACCAAACAAAGTCTGCAGCGGATTGGATAGCCCACGCAGTGTAAGTGTTATGTATACGTCATAATTTCATAGAAGTTTGACGTTTAAAATGACAATAGGCCTGTTGCAAGTAACAAAGAATCACTGAAATAATGGTTTCAAAGAAACATATATGTTAATATGATTCTAAAAAATGGCCCAATCTCAGTATAAACTGAAGGATTATTAATATATTCAATAAAATAAAACTGCAAAATTCTCCAAGCGGCCATTATTACTGAAACGCCAATCAGAAGCGTTCTAAACAGTGACGTCATCAATCCATAACATATTTCTTAGAGCAACATAGACAACCTCATTCAACCTCATCCATACGTTCTCACCAAAGAGTTCGAAGGTGCAAAAAAAATGTTATTTCGCCACTAAACATTTATTACGTCCAAAAAATATTATTACACGATATAAAGGAGATATCTATTTGTTCTTATCAAAATAAAATGCTAAATAATACGATATTTCACCAACAAACTTTTTTAATTATTTGGCTGAATGGAACTATCATTGCCATGTTGGCTGTCGTAACTAGAAAAAATGAAAAATTAAAAAGTAAAACCGGCGCTCGGTGATTTTCACTCAAAATTTACATGTATCTAAATAAGTCATCTTAAACTGCAACCGTGTGAGAGTTTTTGTGTAAAATGAGTTATTGTGATAAATTTTTGTAATGTATTTATCATCCCTAATCGTAATATATGGTGCTGAATTAACAATATCACTCGGATTCAAGGGAAATTCGTAACTGTAAGTATGTAAACAATGTCTACCACCAACTAAATGGTGACGTCACAAATGTCGTGCGAGACGTTTTCGCGCGAGTTTTAAACTAGCTATAATAAAATGCAATTATTTATGTTAAATCTTATGAGTATAGCTGAAATATTGTGTTTTTCGGAACCAATACAAGTGTACCGACAATAATAAAAGGGATTTCAAAATTTGTCATCAGGCCTATTACACTGCGTGGGCTATCAAAATCGCTGCAGACTTTTTACGGTCTGACTATATCGAGGTTTTAACATTTCTATTATGATTAGATTATGAAGTAGGTACAGGCCACTTATAAATTATCTATCGAACGAATGTGTCAACGTCAACTATTGTCTTGCACTTGTCTCATTGACGTTCCTATAATTATTTTATCTATCAATTAATATCATATCATCAACATGTGGTTTTATTTTGAACAACATAGGCTTATCCATATTAGTCATTACGTTGGACCTCAAAATGACATAAAATGCTACCGGTCATCATCATATCATTAATCATAAGACACCCTCAACTCGCCTGTATTGTGCAATAGGAACGTCACCCGGTTGTCCCATAAGTCACTTACAGAGGTTTCCCTGCGACGGCACAAAACTTGGATTGTGAACGTATGGTGAAAACATTTTTTCTTGACAGCTGTCTTGATGTTATTGAAAAGTTTTATGGCCTATTCGAAGATTGACTATTGTTACGGTGTGGGGTGTGGGGATGATTTTTTTAGTTGACAATCACATAGGGAATATTTCATTCTAGTATAATCTACATATTTTCCTAAATTACTGACCAACGTAGGTCGTTCGGCGTGAGTGTAAACACTAGTCAAGTTCTACAACTCGATTTTCACTGTACAGACATGTTTAGTGATGTATATGAACCGGGAATATTGCGCGTGCTGGGAAATTTATCGACGACGGCTGGCCGTGCGAATTGCCAGCAATATTGACTACAGTGGGAATGTCAGCCATTGATAAAAATAAATTTGATGAGGGCTGCGAGGGGCATACAATGATAGTAAATGCTCTCAGGAAATTATAGTTACATCGATGGCTAGCCAGAATATAATCATGTTTTTTTACATGGGAGGTAGTTTGAAATAAATTGCATTTATTGTGTTTGGAGGGTAAGGTGCCCTCTATGTCAAGGGAATTGAAGTGTCGTGTTAACTTCCTTGTTAAAATGGTAGCCTGCCATGTCTGCTGACTGCGCTTCATTAGTGACAAGCGTGCATAATTCCGATAATTTGCGGATCGTTCTAGTAAAATAGCTGAAAACAGTATTTGTTGTAAAGGAAACGGTTCATCACTATTTGCCTTACAGGACAAAATGAGCTGATAAACCCATAAATTGATGCTATAAATTCGGGTGAAGTTAAATGGAGTGCGCAGGGTCACTGAAGTTATTATTGGTCGGGTTAGCGTCGGCGTTACATCGTCAATCTCAAAATTGGATGAAGCACAAGTTGGACTAGTTGGTGAAGAAATTTACTCTAAGGTTCAACGGTTATCGGTCCTTGTTTTAAAGCCACAAATGCAAGAATACAATGGAAACAACAACAAACATTATTTAAAAGACAGTTGTAATTAATACATAAGAATAATAATATACAATTCTCAATTATATACTCGTATTAGCGTAAATCTGTTTTAAATATTCGTGTTTCCAATAGCACTACATACTTTTACTTAGGTACTAAGGGCATAAAAATCTTATGCTTATTTTGTAACGTTCCTTTCCAAATCCCTGTGTACGCACACCATCGTTGTTGGCAACATTGTTTGGAAATCGGAAAGAATAATATTTGGCCATTTTGTTCCAAATATTTGCATTTAGTACCGTGTGAAGCCTGACAAATCTATGTGCTAAGCTTACCTGCAAACATTCTCGGTGTCGCGCCAAGCGCGATGTAAGTTGGTAAGTGGTATCAACCAGGACTACTTTGTCATGTGGCAACACTGCCACATGACAGCTGACAGTTCCGATGGCGGGAAAAAGCACGATGGCGCCATTAGAGAAGAAATGAAGGTACGTGCAGGAAGCGTAGGACGGCGCTGGGTGTACTGAGTCGGTGCATGGTGCGCCTCCACGCGGTAACGGGAGCCTGCCCCGGTGAGTGTTTACACACATATTTATGCTTGTATAATCGACATCCTAGCTACATGGGAGTGGAACAAGGGGTTAACCAACGGTCCTTGGTTAACGTAGTTTCACTAAGACATAGTCCAATCTCGATATTGGACTGGGAAGCCCGGGCGGGGCTTTCCGGAGTGTGTATCGGAAGCACACAGGCAATAACGCATGTAGTACGGTCGGTTATGAGTTGGAGTATAAGGGCCGGATCTAGGGGGCAGGCATATGGAGGATCCCGAGGGGGCACCGCCCCCTCGTCCAGGTGGTGTGTAGGACACCAGGGTACTAGATGGTAGTACCTAGTCTGGAGGCGAACCGATCGTACAGGACGGGAGAGTCACTCTGGATAAGGCCAGTAGACTGCACTCTCATATTGATACGAAACATGCGATGCCAACTCGGAAGTAAATGTACTTGTACATGTAACAGTGTGGTCGTTGGTGACCCCTTCTCCTACTCTCGTGTAGCCTGGTGTTATGTGTACTCATCATATGATATTTTGTCGCCCAAGCGAATCTATACCCGATTGGATTCAGGCAAGTGTATTATACTTAGATGGGTATAGATGGCACGACACTCGGGTAGCAAATTCAATTCAAATATTATTCAAATCCAATTTTTGGCTCCGGTCGTGCGCTACGCGCAGCATGGGAAGATAGCTTTATTTCCACATGGTATCGCTCTCAGTACGGATCAAACGAAGGCCAACGATAGAGAACCATAAGAGCTACCGATTTGGTTTGGAAGATATCAAATATTTGATCGATTTCGTATTCTTGCTGAACCGTGGTTGGGTTATTCCCACTAGTTACCACCAAGTTCTTACCAGTGGTAACTACTGGGAATTTTTTTCCCACCTTTTACCAGTGGTAACTACTGGGAATAAAAATTCCCAGTAGTTACCACCAAGCCGCGTTGGTTTTTTTTGGTTTTTGGTTTTTGGTTTTGTTGGATTTTTTTTTCCCAGTAGTTACCACCAAAATATTGTTAGAATTCAATACTAATAAAAACAGTATAAATAGTATAGTATAAATGTAGCGTGCTGTAATAAATAATTATGTGTCAGTTAAGAGCGCTCTTACAAGAAAAGTCGAAATAATGCAAAATTGATGATACTAGTCGACGAAATTCAGGACTTTGCGCTCATTATTAGAAACAATGAGTACTTGTTCCAGTAAAAGCGTCTTCTTATCTTTATAAATATCGTTGTAAATATTAGAAAAAGGACTTATTAAATTAGTAATGATTTTTTTTCTGATGGTCGTTTCCGAAAAACCCCGTGAAGCACTGAATGGCGAGCTCTTATTTGGAAATGTTGAGAATTTTACTCTGCTAAACCTGGCTATTTTGTATTACTAATACCCTGTACTTTAGGCATATCAAACTATATTTTTCCTACATACCTTTGAGAAAGAGAAAATCAAAGTAAAACGAACTCGATTTTCTCTCCGAAACAAGTGTCAATTCCTACGAAAATCTACTTAATATCGAAGTCATTTTCATACTCAAGCAATCTGCAACGTTTGCTTATACTGTTGGTATACATTAGTGTTTATGAAATTCTACTATAATTTTTTGTCAATTTTTTGAAAACTACTCTATATTACCGATGACGCGCGCTGCGCCAGCTCAGTGCCGCGGCAGAGCTTGTAGAGGCAGGACATGTGTCGGTCGGCTCCGCACATTTTCAACGGCGACGACGAGGTTTTTTATCATTGTGTGCGGCGGGCGCCGTGTAAAACGCTATACTGTGTGCGTGTAAACCGCAACGAGAGACTTTGATCCTAGCACTGTTTTTATAGTATTATAATTTATAATGGTACAGTTTAATAAACTACCGGACAGGATTAAAAATATTTGAAACGACCTGACATTCTATATGTATTTATTTGACTCAAGATAGTACTCAGGGTCTGATGATGGAGCCGGAAGGTGGTCACCGGTACCAATCAACCATGCAACTAAACCACTTCGTGTTTAGGCTCGTTTTATTCATCTCAACAAGATCTTTGACACAAGATAGTACTCAGGGTCTGATGATGGAGCCGGAAGGTGGTCACCGGTACCAAAATCAACCATGCAACTAAACCACTTCGTGTTTGGGCTCGTTTGATTCGGCTCAACAAGATCTTTGACTTAAGATAGTACTCAGGGTCTGATGATGGAGCCGGAAGGTGGTCACCAGTACCAATCAACAATGCAACTAAACCACTTCGTGTTTAGGCTCGTTTTATTCGTCTCAACAAGATCTTTGACTTAAGATAGTACTCAGGGTCTGATGATGGAGCCGGAAGGTGGTCACCGGTACCAATCAACCATGCAACTAAACCACTTCGTGTTTAGGCTCGTTTGATTCGTCTCAACAAGACCTTGGACACAAGATAGTACTCAGGATCTGATGATGGAGCTGGAAGGTGGCCACGGGTACCAGTCTACCATGTAACTAAACAACTTCGTGTTTGGGCTCGTTTGATTCGTCTCAACAAGATCTTTGACACAAGACAGTACTCAGGGTCTGATGATGGAGCTGGAAGGAACCATTACCAATCAACCATGCAACTAAACCACATCGTGTTTAGGATCGTTTGATTCGTCTCAACAAGATCTTTGACACTAGGTGATACTCAGAGTCTGATGATGGAGCTGGAAGGTGGTCACCGGTACCAATCAACCATGCAACTAAACCAATTCGTGTTTGGCTTCGTTCGATTCGTCGCAACAAGATCTTTGACACAAGTTAGTACTCAGGGTCTGATGATGGAGCTGGACTGTGGCCACGGGTACCAGTCTACCATGTAACTGAACCACTTCGTGTTTGGGCTCGTTTGATTTGTCGCAACAAGATCTTTGACACAAGGTAGTACTGAGGGTCTGATGATGGATCCGGAAGGTGGTCACCGGTACCAATCAACCATGCAACTAAACCACTTCGTGTTTGGCTTCGTTCGATTCGTCGCAACAAGATCTTTGACACAAGTTAGTACTCAGGGTCTGATGATGGAGCTGGACTGTGGCCACGGGTACCAGTCTACCATGTAACTGAACCACTTCGTGTTTGGGCTCGTTTGATTCGTCGCAATAAGATGTTTGACACAAGATACTACTCAGGGTCTGATGATGGAGCTGATGATGATAGACAGGTACCCGTCGCCACCTTCGCGCTCCATCATCAGACCCTGAGTACTACCTTGTGTCAAAGATCTTGTTGAAACGAATAAAACGAGCCTAAACACGAAGTGGTTTAGTTGCATGGTTGATTGGTACCGGTGACCACCTTCCAGCTCCATCATCAGACTCTGAGTATCACCTAGTGTCAAAGATCTTGTTAAGACGAATCAAACGATCCTAAACACGATGTGGTTTAGTTGCATGGTTGATTGGTAATGGTACCTTCCAGCTCCATCATCAGACCCTGAGTACTGTCTTGTGTCAAAGATCTTGTAGAGACGAATCAAACGAGCCCAAACACGAAGTTGTTTAGTTACATGATAGACTGGTACCCGTGGCCACCTTCCAGCTCCATCATCAGACCCTGTGTATCTTCAGTGTCAAAGATCTTGTTGAGACGAATCAAACGAGCCTAATCATGTTACTACATGGTTGATTGGTATCCGTGACCACCTTAATCATCATCAGATCCTCAGTACCAGTTCGTTTTTAAACCCTCGTTGATACAAACTTTACAACCTATAGGTACCAAATGCAATGACGAAATATGTAAATAAGCGAGTAGGTACCTATAATTTCTTTCGAGTAATATACCTTCATAAGTACGAGTATGGGGCTATTCATAAATTACGTCGTTTCAAATGGGAAGAGTGGGGGGGGGGGGGTCTGGACATCGGATGATGGTAACATGACGTAGGAGGAAACAGATTCATCCGAAGCTTGATTTTTGGATGATTTGAGGGGCGGGGGGGGGGTCAAAAATCGTCAAAAATAGATGACGTAATTTATGAACAGCCCCTATGTACATTTGCACTGCATTTAGTATTTTCGTACTATACCAAATAACAGTTTTAGAACTTTAAAAGTTAAGTACAGTTAGTGTTGTTATGGTTGATTTCAATATGCTTCGCGAAGGATCAAGAATGTTTAATCCATCATTGTAGTGCGAGTGTGGTAGAAGGGATCGGCATACTGAGCTCGCACGGCCTGCCGCAGCGCGTAAAATACCTAAACTCGCTCAACGCCGAAATGTAATAGTGCTCTTAATGATTCAGTAAACTGCTTTAAAAGTGATCAAAAATATTAAAACAGTTTTATTGGTATAAGTGCAAAAACTAAAGTAGAAGAGTCTCAATCTAGTTTTTAAGTAGAAATTAACTTATTATCCGGATTACATTTATCTTATTAACTGTAAATTGAATTACATATTTATACAAACGAACAAACAATTCAGTCAAAAACAGACAGAACTGATTTCGTTTTATTATTTACAGTTACTTCATTTCGTTCTATTATAACACGACGCAGAGCTGGAATATGTAGGTATTCATAATTCGTAGTTAGGCTAAATAAGTAAAGGGCATGGTTGTTATTAAAACCGCTTAGGGCGCGCTTCGGATGGGCTGACTGCTCGGACTACCAATTTTCTCTGAACATTTATGGGGTTCAAATAGATAGGTAGTTTTTAAGGTTCTCTAACGTTGGCCTTCATTTGATCCGTATTGAACGTGACATCCTGTAAGTATAAACGTATGATGCACTGTATATACAGGGGTACTCATGACTATACGCGTCGTACGGCGTAATCCAAAAATCTTACACATTTTTGTTTATACAGTAGGTACATTACTTCAAATAACAAGTTATATTTTCCATTTTCCATTTAATTTTGTGCATGTAAAAGAAAAAGCCCTGTGATCCAGATACCGTTCATTTATCAAAATTAAATTGAACAACAATATTCCGTTTGTGTCAAAAGACTAAATTTGCTTTGGACCATTATAACTATCCGAGGTAGATATTAGTTTTGAACTGATACTTACCAGCACTTAAATGGAGAGAGCCAAAGCGATTCTAGATTAGGTAGACTAGGTATAGCAACCAACAGCAAGTCTTAAGGTGACATTCGGATGTCAACTACATTACTGTTGCAACATTACTGCTGCGGCATCTGTCAATTTCCCTTATAAAATGAGTGACGTTCGCTCTCTCATTACTATCGCGATTATAATGAAATTAAATGAAATGAAAATCTTTATTTTCAGGCAACTATTAGCCCATAGATTACCTTCAAACTGGCATTCATGTTATACAATATATATTAAAAACTAAAACACACACTATAGCTGCGATGCACTTCGCAACCCCGCTGTGTCAGGGAGCCGGCAGCGGAACCGCCGAAACTTGACACCCTTCGGCCAATACTAGTCCTTGGTGACGTTCAATCCCTCACCCATCTTATCAAGGAAATTAACCGCAGATATAGCGCCAGTTGCCATCCAAAAGTCAGCTTTACCCGGAATCCACACACATTGTTAAGAACAGTGAGTGTTAGATCAAGCAGCGAATATGATAGCACAGAGCGTGGAAGTGTTATCACAAATGTCCGTGAAATTATGACGTCTAAATAACACTTCCACAGTCTATGCTATCAAATGCGCTGCAGAGTTATCTAGGTCTAACTCTAGCATTATTTTGATACCACGACGGTAGCAGGCTAGTAAGTAGTAATGTAGCCATGGCATATCAGTAAGCGGCCGTTATCAACTAAGCTAAACTTAATTAAAACTCCATTGATTATGCTGACACTCAAGAGCAAGAAAAAAATCTTTCATAGTTGCCCCCTGATACCATTTTATCTACCGGGCTGTGAAAAGAAGAATATACTTAATATAATAATACTTATACCTATATAAGTATAATTAAGCGCGTTCACTTCAACGCTATCAATCAAGGCTGGCTTGCGAGACTTTGAAAACTTTCGCCAATGAATTTTAAAGCCTTTGCTTTGCATAATTGTCTCGCGCATTGCCTTTGAAGGGTATAGTTACCGGGTTGCGTCAAAAGTTCGGATCTACGAATATTTATGGACTGAGCCAACATTTACTCATTAAAAAGTAACAATTTGAAAAACTGTAATTAGACTACGAAGTTTGGCCAGTATATATTGGGTGGTCGGTTAAAAATATATACTTGGTATATATCGTCCGGGCGATGAAAACTAGTAGACAGACAATTAGACACCACGTTCATCGACAATATATCAGAAGTATTTGACGACCGGTCTGGCCCAGTGGGTAGTGCAGGGTCCTATGAAGCCGATGGTCCCGGGTTCGAATCCTGGTAAGGGCATTTATTTGTATGATGATACAGATATTTGTTCCTGAGTCATGGTTGTTTTCTATGTTTTTAAGTATTTATATATTATATATATCGTTGTCTGAGTACCCACAACACAAGCCTGCTTGAGCTTACCGTGGGGCTTAGTCAATTTGTGTAAGAAATGTCCTATAATATTTATATTTATTTATTTATTTATAGACGCAATGTTTAAACACTTAGGTACATACAAAGTGCTAAAATAATAAACTTTCATTTGGTTTGCCGGCATTGTCATATTCGGTGCTAAATAAAGCCCATTTAAAGCGTTGCTACATAAAGCCAATGAAACAGAAGTCTTTTCAGATGTTTCTACAGCGTAGGATTGTTCAAACAATAGAGATTATAGCCACTAGGTACTAAGTGACAAACATTATTTAAAAACGTTAAACCAGTCCGGGAAACGAGCGTCTTTCCTAAATAAAATACAATAGTTAACGACTTGGGATTTGGGGGTTTTGGTCACTAATGCATTTATCATAAAGTTTATACGAAGTAGAAAGTTTGAACATGCCGACTAGGCCAAGGGCCGAAAATTAGTTATGTATCCAAGCCCATTTATTAAACGATGTTCACAGACTTTCCTGGAGGGCGATTTTTGAATTTCGATCGCTAGATTTCGGCACTCGAAAATCGGTGGGAAACGGCGAAATGCCAATTTTTGAAATACGAGCGATATAAATTTGGAATCGAGTGGTATTGACTACTCGTTTTCAATTCTAATATGTAGTAGAATTTAAATGCCTAGTAGTGGAGATATTATTGAACGAAATACACGAAATCGAGCGGGTGAAATTAGAAAACCGGGCAAGTGCGAGTCGGACTCGCGCACGAAGGGTTCCGTACCATAATGCAAAAAAAAAAGCAAAAAAAAAACGGTCACCCATCCAAATACTGATGTTCACACTCCCGACGTTGCTTAACTTTGGTCAAAAATCACGTTTGTTGTATGGGAGCCCCATTTAAATCTTTATTTTATTCTGTTTTTAGTATTTGTTGTTATAGCGGCAACAGAAATACATCATCTGTGAAAATTTCAACTGTCTAGCTATCACGGTTCGTGAGATACAGCCTGGTGACAGACGGACGGACGGACAGCGAAGTCTTAGTAATAGGGTCCCGTTTTACCCTTTGGGTACGGAACCCTAAAAATCGGCCCCCTGTGACGCATAACACTAACTCATGCTAAAATAGCATTTTGTTTCTTCGCAGTCTGCGCGAGCTGTTAAAATGTTTAAAATGAGAAGAAATTTTAAATTTACTATTTTATTTCATTCTATTCAATTCTACTCAACATTTTAACACTGAATTAGGTACCTCTGTTAGTGAGAAACAAACTATGCAGATTCCCTTAATATTCCAGTTAACTAGATTTAACTGTATATTTCTTCGAAACCAGCAACAAGTTAGCTAAGAGAGTTGCCAGAATAAAGCGGCTCTTGGCAAAATACATTGTTCGAAGAAATGATGGCCGCTGGGGCAGACAAATTCTTGAGTGAAAGGATTTTGTACTACTTGGCAACAGGTGTTGCGAACTGTTGGTGTGTAAAAACCTTAAAGAATTGTTTATTTTGAAGTGTACCTACATAAATCCGATTTGAGCAGATTTATGCAGGTACACTTCAAAATAAACAATTAGCAATTAAAACAAAGAGCAGACGTAAAACTTTTACATAATCATTCAAAAGCTTAAATTTAAATCTTTAACGGTCTATCTGTCGTAGTCAGATCGTATAATCCGCCGTATTACATTACGGCTAGCCGTTATCAAAAACAGGGGCGTTTTGAAATGCGGCGGTTCGACGATTAGCCGGATTGTCATTGCGATACGTTCTTCAATAAGGCGGCCAACGTTTAGCCGCATCGTACTACTATTTTAGATTGTAGAGTGACCAGTTCTTTCGGTCGCCTACGTAACCGGAGTTTGACAATGTTTGCAATTTAATTTATTTTTACCATGGTCCCACCGCACTACATGTGTTTATTTTCCAAAACATTTCCTTCGCAACTTAAATAGACGGAGCCCCGCAAGCGGGGCTCCTATTTCTGGGCGGTTTGCCCTTCGGGCATCTGAAGCTACCTAACGAACCTAACCTACTTACCTACCTACGCTTTTTTCCCCAAAGTGTAATGTTTTCACGGACGTCTCACTAAATCAATAGGTAGGTAGGTTAGGTTCGTTAGGTAGCTTCAGATGCCCGAAGGGCAAACCGCTCAGAAATAGGAGCCCTGCGAAGCGGGGCTCCGTCTAGTTAAGTTGCGAAAGAAATGTTTTTTGAAAAGAAACAGTCCGACGAACTCCAGATTTGATGGACACCCCAGCGTTTGTCAGGCAGCGCCACGGGTGTTAAAAATGGGAACTAAAAACTGTCAAAGCGGCGGCTAATGACTCGCTGTATTACATTACGGCTAGCCGTGTTGAAGAACGTATGGCGCCGAATACATTCCGGCGGATTCTCATTCAGCCGCATTCAATCCGGCTAATCGTTAAACCGCCGCATTTCAAAACGCCCCTGTTTTTGAAAACGGCTAGCCGTAATGTAATACGGCGGATTATACGATCCGACTGCGACATATCCATGTACATGAGGATTTATATAGTTTACGAAAACGATTAGATTTAAGTACATAGTTAATTTATTCTCTTTTTTACCTACATAAATATTAAATGCACAATTTTAACAAATGAATCACTTATCCAAGTGAAATCTGGTGCATGCAGGTTTATAATAAGCGAAATATAATCATGATGACATTGATGACTAACTAATTTTCTTGAAATTTTATTACGATTTAACCTCGTATTAGTTACTAGATTATTGTTTTAAAAATTGACCCTTAAAATATTTGTCAAACAGAAAATTATTTACATTTTCAAAACCCAGAGAATGATTTTTTGGACACACGACCAACATAGACATTTTAGTGAAATTACGCTTATATTGTAAACATTTTACAGAATAGGGAACTATCTATCTACCAAATTTTATCAAAATCTGACGAAAAAAGAATATCGACAAAAAAAAATTTGCTCCGTAAACAAAGTTTTTTACGGAACACTAAAAATGGCCCCACAACAAAAAAAAACTGAATATTATAAATGCTAAAATGAACTGAATGTTTTTGCTGATCAATTAGTGTACACCGGGCCACTATGTTGAGTGAGAAGAAAAAATATAAGGGTAAAAGCAGCTTGTAGACAATGACCAAGTTGGATCGATGTAATTGGTATCTGGAAAGTTGCTCGTTAGTTGAAGATGTCGAGTCTTATTGATTATTGGAGCTTCGATATAAACAGTCACTGACATTAATGAAGGCTTGATGAGAAACGTTGGTGACCTTATCAAGAAAATTAGATATTTATTTAAATAAAGATCGTACATTCGTACGTAATTGAAAGATATTTGACCCGCGTGCGCTGAATCAATTTCGTCTGTCGGGCAACTTCAGGTTTTTGTATAATTGCCTTACACTGTTTAGCTGCCAAACTTGTCATTGATTGATCTATTATTGTTGACATTTTTAGTTGGCGGTAATGTTTAGATCCAGTAGCCGCACTTTCTTACGTTAGGTAAACCAACGCCATTATGAAATGATTATCTGAAGTATTGATGGGTAAAAGCAAGTTTAAATGAAAAATAAATATTTATGATAATATGTTCGGAACTTTTTAAAGTTCATACCTGCCATACTTTAGGTAGGTATGCAGTTTTATAGACTCCTGTTATTTATAAGTCCTAAATTTAGGTTCTTAATTGTATAATCATAAACAGAGATAAAACAAAGACATTGTGGTAAGTGATAAGTAAATTTCAAAGACCTATAAAACAAAAGTTTCTTAGAGTTTCCTCAAAAGAAATTTAGGGATATTTTGAGTAACGACTTACAAAACTTGACTCTCAATTTAATCTATAGTTCAGTTAGAACAAAATAAAAAATTCAGCGGAGACACACAGATGCGATAAACGCTAAATTACGGAATGAGTAAATTTCAAAAGGCCCCGAAACTTAAGTTATTTCGAAGTAGCCTCAAGAGGAATTTGAGGAAAGTTGAGGAAACGCTTAAATAACTTTGATAGGGCCGTCAGCGGACCATTGTCCGTGTTCATTAAATCTTTGATAAGCGACATGTAATCGCGTTGCCGTAAACTTGAGCTTAAATATGACGTTAACTGTTGGCGGGGAAATAATGTAATTATATTTTTAAGGGACGAATGGGTGGCGGATATTGTTCTTGTAGCCACATTGAGTTACTTGACTATGTCATTAATCATAAACTTTATAAAGATTTTTTACGTTTTTGCGAGTCAACATAGGTAGCTTATTAATTACTGTCATATTTATCTTATAATTTGAGTACCTATAGCTTTTTTATTACTTACTTAATTTTACAGCGCATTGGCGCATTTGGCGCCCGTTAGCTGTAATGTAATATCAAATAATGTCCTTTACATGGGGCAGAGGGCGTCCACAGTGCGCCGCCATCTGGCTCGGTCTTGAGATTCATGCTTGAATTCGCTACAAGTCTTCCCAATAGCCTTCGCCTCTGAAATAATAGTCCGTCGCCAGGAGTGGTATCCTTTTTCTGATAATTTTAAGATTTTTAAGATTGGATTTCTTCAAAGATTTTTTTTCATTTCATTTTATTTCCTAAATTACACCACCAGTTACGTCATAAATGACTGACAATAAATAAAAGTATTATTATTATGGATAAATACTAGCTTAATTTGTTTACGTGACATATAATTATTATTACGAAACAATGATACATTTCCTTAATAAAACTAAACAGCGGCGAAAATATAGCGCCATCAAGTCACGGAACAACGCCATATTGGCCGTATACGGCTAAGTAATTGAAGTTAACGATGACAAAAACGTCTTGCCTCATCACTCGGACCGTATTTTGCATGTTTTATAAGTCGTAAAACGCCCATAATGGGTTTAGTTGAGGTTTATGAACCTCACTTTGCCGCTTTCATACGTAATGATGACGTTATAAACTGACGATTATGATTAGTTGAAGTTTTAATTGGAAATCTGACCTATTGTCCGGGACATTGGCGTACATAGTGCCGACAATGACGTACGTGACATTGCGAATGAAATAATTTAGCAACCATAAATGTAAACTGTAAATATGTACATGCCTGTGATGTTAGTTGTAGGGCTACTTTATGTCTATTGTACATAGAGTTACACCAAGAAAAGTCTGCAGCGATTTTGATAGCCCACGCAGTGCAAGTGTTGTTTATACGTCATAATTTCATAGAAGTTTTACGTTTAAAATGACACTTACACTGCGAGGGCTATCAAAATCGCTGCAGACTTTTCACGGTCTGACTCTATATCGTTCTTCCTCAAGACCTTTATAAAGAGCCCTAATTCGATGCCGTTGCGTTAGATATCCGTCGAAAAGTTCCTTCTGTCGCTTCCCGAATGCGTTATCATATCAGCTCCATGTTAACATTATTGCATTGTGATTTAATTGTTAAGCTGTATACAATGCAGGGTGCCTCGTCAATCCAATTTTACGTTTCGAAGTAATAAATACTAACAAGGCAACAATTTTCAATACCATACACAGTGTAATAAGTAATATTAAACAACGCTGAGTACAAAAACCGTGAGGCATGAAGGGTACGCACGTACGCCGTGTTGTATTAAGATTGGCAGTTTGTTATCAAATTTAAGCTCAATCAGACGAACGAGAAAAGGTTTAAATTTTACTTTATAAAAATAGATAAAAACACAAAGACATAAACAAATAACATATGTACGTATTAAGTACCGTGTTGTCATTGTCTCCGAAGCGTTGAGCAGATTGTTAAAACGGTCCGCGCAGCGTCCAGTTGCTAGCTAGTTAAATACATGTTTAATGTAGTATGTAAACTGCGACCTAGTTTTATTCAACATAGGAAAAGGTTCCAGAATAGAGATGGGTCGCGGGTATTTACCCAATTTACCCACCCAGGTAAATACCCGGTAAATACCCATCTACCCGGTATTTACCCGTATCTACCCAAATGGACGGGTAGATTCATTTCTTGTTGCACATGTCGATTTGTGTTAAAGTGGAGATATAAACCGAGTTAATGGCTGTAATTATTGTGTGTCATTTAAAATGAAATGGTTTAGTTGCAGTTGTAACTAAGGAATTTTTAGTACAATTTTGATAAATATTAAAAAAAGGCCGTCATAAGAGTATTTTTTTAGACTTGAGTAAATTATCGTACTTATACGTTGATAATACATATTCCAACTTAGGTCGGCGGGGGGTGTGGTTGGGGGGAGGGGGGCAAAAGTGAACTTTTTCATATTTCTTGGAATCTGTCATTCATATCGAAAAGTATTGTATGTACAAACTAAAGTAGACATAATTTTCTACAAAAAAGGTTATATACATTTTTGTCCTAAAACTAACTGTGTTTGACTTATAAGCTTCACAAGTTGGGATATTGCACAATTTTTTTTTATTATCATTCATAAGTATTCTTTATTTTAATCTTTCTAATGTATATTAAAAGCGTTTTAAAACATTTCCGGAAGCCAGGGAATGATTTTACACGATTTTCATAATTGGACTGATATGTTAAAATCGAACTTCACCTCATAGCAACCTTTTCGTAATTAGTTTGAACATACATTTTATGTAACATTATAAGAAAATACTTAAATTAATCTTATTTATACTCACATACCATAAAACACATCAAATTTAGAAGAAAAACGAAAATACCCGCGTAGGTATATACCCGCGGGTAGGTATATATCGGGTAAATACCCGCTCTCGGGTATTTACCCGGGTAGTTACCCATCTCTATTCCAGAAACAACAACGAATCAGGGCGTCTGGTAGAATTAGCTACAGAATCTCTGAATCTAAATAACAAGAAGGTACAAGTATACCCTGACTTAATTTATAGTCCAGAAGACTCATCACGTTTTTAGATTTAGGTCGTAAACTTGCAACCACATTTGAAACTAAATAGTATCATTTGAAATAGCAAGCAATGTACATTTTTGCTCTTGCTTGTGAAAAAGTCTTAGAGAATGCAAATGTGAGTTTTATTTTTCTGATGACACATTGCTGCACTTTTTATTTACTTGTCTTTAAAAACATGCAAAGTGTTTTTCAATCACTTGGCTAGTGTCTGATCAAACTGTTACATAAAAACTTATACAGTATTTTAAAGCTATCATGCTAGTCTGATGATGGAGCACGAAGACCCACTTCTTAGATACATGGCACACCAATAATAAGCGGGCATCTCGCTCGTTTCTTCCCAGAACGTGCAGAATGTGGAATGACTTGCCTCCTGAGGTATTTCCATTGCAGTACGACATGGCTTGCCTTTTTTCTAATCGCCCATAAAAAAATAATCCTAAAAACCTGTTTAATTCGACGTCATCTTGTCAACCCTCGTGCCCTAAATGCACTCCATTATAGAAGCGGAAAAAGCTAACTGATAGGAATTAACATTTTCGCACCCTTTCATCCTAACCCAAATAATTAAAGCGGAAATGAGAGAGCGGAGTCTTTACTTTCAGGAAACGTCGACATTTTGTAGAAAAAGCTAAGTATCAAATCCCCTCAGAGGTTTTGATGTAATTTTTTACATGTTTCGTTGAAATAATGTGAAAACGTAGGTCATAAGGTACCTACATTAATAAACCACAAATAGCTTCGAATGATTTCAATTACTATTTTATATGATTATTTTACCCGGAACAATATTGAAGTCGGTATTTCTTTTCATATAATTATGTATTTACCAAGGACTCAACAATAGGTACTATGAAAATATTGTTATTTTATAAAAATAGGAAAGACCAGCAGAAAAGGTTTAGTGGAAAGCCAATTCGTAAAAATGTCCCACGTATATTTTTTGGAACACACTAGCGCATTGTGTATACATTTAGCTCTATGAATTTTTCCGGCGAATAACGTATTTTTCACTTTGAAGGCTTTTAGAGCTGCCGTAAAAACTAAGGCAATTTAAAACCTTTTGATACCTACTTGTGAAGTTCATTTAATTTGCATACGATTAGGCAGATAAAACTGATAAAACCTGTCTAGCTTTATTCTTATGTTGTTAAAAATTCATAAAACGAAAAAGTGAATGAGTATGTTACGTAGACTTTGAGAATATTATATTGCTATTGAAATATTCACTTGAAAGTCAGATCGCCTCATTTCATTAATTTATAGTTAAGTATTTAAGCGTGAATGTTTTGATTTTAGATTTCACATTTACAGGTCAATTCGAACGTACCTACACTGACATCAGAATGACATTAGAATCATGTTATAAATAAATAATAAATAAATAAAGTTAGTTAGTTAGGTATTTATGGCACCGTAAAAAGATTGTTTAAGTTAAAACGCGTTTTATCTATCTTAAAACTAGTTTTGCTAAATTCTTTGATTAAAATTAATGGGTAATATACAAAAACAAGTAGGTATAATGCCAGGTTTAGGTAATATGTAAAATATGTACCTAGTTTTGTTTGGTTACTTAGTAGTAGCTAAAGAAATTTGGCGTGCTTTATGCATATTGTGAGTCATCTGTGATGTTGCTTTCAAGGTACATTTGAAAGTGTTTGAATAAGGATAAAGGATGTTTTCTTTATTTAGTAACTAGCGACCCGCCCCGGCTTCGCACGGGTTAACAAATTATACACCTAAATGTGCTTAAACCTTCCTCAAGAATCACTCTATCGATAGGTGAAAACCATATGCAAATCCGTTCAGTAGTTTTTGAGTTTATCGCGAACATACAAACACACAAACAGACAGACGCGGTGTAGTGATTAAAACCAGATCATTCAACTCTACACTATTAAAGCTAATCTAACGTCTAGGTATGATTTTTTAATTAAATGAGGACATAGGTCAATATGGTTCCTTGGGGCTAAAATTTAAAGTCGAGGATAGAGCGTCCATATTTTATTACTCGGGCTTTTAAAATAACCATTCTACGGGCAATCAAATTTTATATTTTCGTTACAGACATTAAACTTTTATTATGGGAGTTATGGAAAAATAATAGAAAGAGGAGTAACCTTGACCCGGACTGTTGTGAATGACAATGAATTTCCTACTAAAATCATTTATTAAATTATATAAAAGTTAACTTTTAAGTAGTTTAGTTAAAGTAAACAGAAAATATGCATCCTCGTAAGGCGCATTAATAATGTTCCGGGGAACGGGCTAAGATTGCTGAGATGGGCCAAAAATATAAAGTTGATAGTAAGTTATGCAGGTAGATAAAAAAAAAATTAAAAAAAAGAAAATGAATTATTCAGTAACTTAATAGCTTAACAATGTGCAGGTTGGTGTCTCTTTTTAAGTATACAAGATACCTGTGTCAAGAGACACCGCTCTTCCTTACTGGTTTGCTAAGTAACAAAACAAAACAATCAGTTAAAAGAAACAAAAATATAACTAAAATTAAAATATGCAAATTAAAATTAAAATTAACAATACATAAGTTAACCTAACAGGAACCATAAATTTAGTATATTATGAGTAACAGAAAAGTACTAAATATCTAACTATAGGCCAAAAGAAAGATTAAAGTGCATGTTCAGATATTATTGAGCGACCTGATAAAAATAAGGAAATGTACAGTCAGCAGTCAGCCAAATATCGTAATATAATTTTGTTGCCATAGAAATAAGAATGTGGTCCGATATAGTGGCGAAATATTGAGAGACAAAAGCGGCTAAATTCAGTGGTGGCTCGGACACTTAGAGAGAATGGGAGAGGATCGTACCGTGAAGAGAGCGCAGGTACCTGGGACTTACTAGTACTTGGGACAACAAAATGGGAGACGCCCGAGTGGACGTCCTAGGTACCGCTGAAACGACGTAGTTGCGCAAGACCTGCTCAACCTCGGCCATGGCGACTGGCGAGAGCTATCGCAAGACCGAGAGGACTAGACTACCTATGTTTGTATGAAAAGGCGATTTAAGGGCGGTGGTCGTCCATATTCGTCTTAAGGCGAAAATTAATCTAATGAACGTTTTTGCAACTAGGCTTATAAGAACAAATAATAATTTTATAAATACATATATAACAAGTTTTAAATAAATACGTGTAGATGAAAAAATACAATCTTGCCTTTTATCAAATCACATCATTTTTTGACAAATTTGCGAATTGAGTTATCCAAATAACGGCTACAAATAAGAAATCCCTATCACAGTTTTAAACCATGGCAGGGTTGAATACATAATAATGTCGGTATTTAACTAAACATAAGACGAACTCTTTCTTTCACTTACGCGAGCGGAGCTGCGGACCCGTCTAGTTAATACTGTTCATCACAAAGCACACTCATCATCTTCCTCGCGTTGTCCCGAAATTTTGCCACGGCTCATGGGAACCTGCGGTCCGCTTGGCAACTAATCCCAAGAATTGGCGTAGGCACTAGTTTTTACGAAAGTGACTGCCATCTGACCTTTTCATCATCATCATGTTTCATCACAAAGCACAATCGGTAGGATCACAAAAAAAGCTGTGGCTTTCGGAAGGTCCTGTTCCTACATAAATGTGTGTATGTATGTCGTGCTATGAAATTACAGTTTCATGGGTTTTACCTGAACCTATCTTATTATTTAAAAGTCATGATCTTAATTGCATCGAAGTATCGCGATACCTTACTAGGTTAATCCCAGGTTTAAACCTTAAAGTAGTTACTTACTCGTATTCTCAAAAATACGCCTTCAACTAAATACAATTTAAGGGAAAAAACTTAAAATGAAGTCAGTGTAAACAACTCTTGCTACCAATTTTCCGCATAATAATAAATTAGTCACTGTATTTCCTTTTAGCGACCTTTTAGACCATTAAAGTGACTAAATGACACTTTAGTTGACAATACAGCGACAATGGCTTGATATCGATGGTGCAACTCCGCAGGGAAGGAAAAAGATCATTAATCAAAATGTTGATGTCATAGCGAAGTCAAGACTGATGGTCCGAGCTTTGCGTGGTGTCGGGGGCATTGGTTAGGATGTTATTGATTGAGCGGTTGACCTAGGACCTAGAACAGTGATAATTAATGGTATCACCAATAACTGACAGAAAATTTAAAAGAGCACTTTTTCAATGGCTGCTGTCTTCGACATTTTATTCTATTAATGAATACCTTGTTAATCAACAATCTAGTTAAATTATGTTAATTGGAGTGGTTTTGTTTGAGATACATACATGATATATTATTATTTCATATTTGACAGTATTGACATTATTTTTATTTCTATTGTTGTTCATATTTAATTTGTAGAAAACTAGTTTAAGTAGGTTAAGTTAGGTATATATTACACTAAAATTTGCATGCTGCATAGTCAGTTAAGAAAGATGAGACTTGAAAATGTATAATTTTACAGAAACAACTTGTATATAACCTTTCTTATCGCAAATAAATGATTATGATTATGAAATCATTGATCGTTATTTCATGTAAAGATGTGAGGAAAAGTCAGACCGCTCGATCGCAAAGCCGTTTTGTAGGGTATATTCTTCACAGTAAATTTGATTGCGTTCAATCAAAGGCAAATCCTAAATTTACAGCTACGAAACGGCTGCTAAAATCAACATTGTGGATGGTTAAGATATTTTACGACTTCTGGAAAGCATTAACCTACCTACATAAGTAACTTTAACTACGTCAGTCTTTAGGTAATATTTTAAAGGTATGTACCGTCATTACACCTTCTTGTTTTTTGATAGCAAAACACTTTTTTTATTACAATAGTTCGGCTTTATATTACCACTAATGACCCCCTCCGCCGATAATAATTATCGGAAACTCATTCCACTGTTTACCATTTATTATATTTTAGAAAAAAAAAACGAACAGGTTTTTCAATGGCTGTTTTTCAAAAGGGGACAGCAGAAGCATAGATACCAACATAATTCACACATTCCATCAGTTTCTCTATCCCGGATAGATTCGAGATTCTAAAAGGAATATCAAAGTGATGAAATGTGTCAATGTGTTTGTACGCTTCTGCTGTCCCCTTTTTCTTGACCAAACCTTAAACCAAATAGATATATCAATAAAACTACCGAGTAATCGAGTAAGGCCAAGAAGACTACCGAGTGGACACCAAACATAGTGCGGCGTCACGGCAGACCTCGAAGGAGATGGTGGCGGCACGATCTTGACGTCTTTCGGAAGGATTGGCCTAATATTGCCATAGAAAGAGACGCGTGGAAGAAAGTGAGGGAGGCCTTTGCCCAGCAGTGGGACACAACAGGCTGATAAAAAAAATATCCTCAAAAATGCATCCTGATGCATCTCCTCCTCCATCTATCTATTTGGTTTATAAAAGGTTCTAATTAAATTGAAACGGTGTAAGTACATTTTAATTGACATTGGGACACGAGGATAAGCATAGGGAATGCAAACCGGTTTTTATTTGTATGAAATTTCAGTTAATAACCGGTTATTAACCGGTTTTCCCATACAATTAAAAACTGGTTTGCATTCCCTAGATAAGCAGAATAGATAGAATTTACAACTTTGTATTTATCTAGATAACGTGTTCGACTTCAGGAGACAGATTTTTATTATTTCAGATTCATATTTATTTCTAAAACAAGAAATCGGAATTGAAAATACACAGTTGACATAAGTGACTGAAATTATTAGAACCGAATAACGTCGGTATTTAAACGTATGCAAAATACAAGAATATTCGAAGATTTTATACGCAAGCAATTCCTTATGAATATTATATCTTTAGTGAGAAACCTGTAGCACAAAATATGAATCCATTTTTATCAAGCCGTGAATTTCTTTATGTATTTTTTTCTTGCTTTTTCCGTCTTTTTAAGTACTGCCCATCGGCACACAACGCAAAACACGAAAAAAGCAAGAAAAAAAATACATAAACAAATGAATATGCTTCATCTATAGAAATACCTCTCACAAATTATCACAGTATATTTTGAAGAACAACTCTTTCTTCTTTTTATTTGGATACAGAAGTTTTTATTTTGCAAAGGTATGATAATAAACTGTTACTCGTAAATACCTGTTTTTTGAGTTTTGTATGCGACACCTGTGTTGGCATTAAAAAGCTCAACGAAACTCGTTGCAGACTGAATGAAATTCGATTCGTTTCAGTTTCACTCAAATTGACGCTCAAACATGAAGCCTGGGTCGTGGCCCATCGTGATGTTTGCTCTGGTTCGACACTGATTCACTGAATTTCTTTTCACAGACTTTTTATATTATAAACGAACGTACCGTATTCCGAGTATTTGCGCAGCGCTAGGTGTATTACCTATGTATTTTTAACGACAGTTAGTAGTAGCAGTAGATACAATACTTGCGACGAATAAAATGGGTTGCTTTTCATAACGTCAATTGTTATTAAGGATTCAATTCAATTTTCTTCGTGGGAGATAGAAAAATTGGCTTTTATTTTACATATTATTACTTTAGCAAATGAAATACGTTATGGCTGAATACGCAGACGCATGTGCCGTATGATTTCTTGCGTCTTTATAAACAACACCGAACTATATGTTTGTATTTACGCGTGTTACACTGCGTTTAGAATACGCTCGAATCTGACGCTGGTAGCGGCGAGCGTAAACAAAAGTACCACTTTCATTAATGAAGGCCACAAAATGTTTCAAGCTCGCCAAGCCAATTGATTTGTTTTTCGCGGCCGAGGCATAATTGCGAGCAGTCAACTCCCGATCAACAACAATGAATTATCATTAATGTAATTCTTAATGCTACGCGCCATGCTTGCATGACGCGACGATTGTTCTAAAAGAGTCCGTTTTAAATCCATACTTATAATATAAAGGCGAAAGTATGTCTGTCCGTCTATCTGTCTGTCTGTTACCTCTTCACGGTTAAGCCGCTGAACCGATTTAGTTGAAATTTGGTAAAAAGATAGTTTGAGTCCCGGGGAAGGACATAGGATAGTTTTTATGTCGAAAATCATCCCTGAAGAGAGTGCAAAGGGGGGTGGAATCGAAAGAGTTTATGAATTACTAATTCCATGCAGACGAAGTCGCGGGCAAAAGCTAGTATAACATATTTAAACGAAAAATACCAACAAATAATTAATTTATTATGTATTCAGTCGTAACTATAAATGTATTGAACATTTGATAGCAACAGCAATTTGTGCGAGCGAACAATCGTTTAATCCTTAATATCCGAGCTTTGTTCCAATTCTCATGAGCCTTACAACCTTTGATCGTTCGAAACTTGTCCGACGTAAAAGGCTTTGCAAATATTGCCAGCAATATTCATCAAAAATTAATGTCTCGGGGGAAATTAATATGGAAATTTCGCAAAATCAATCGCGCGTACGGCGCGGGCCGGAGTGACAAGTTGAAATCCGCAATCGCGTTAAGATTATTACATTAAGTGATGAGACTTCACGCTTGGTGTGAATGTGAGATTTTTGAGGATATTTTTGTTTGCGCGCTCGTACCCAAAGGGTAAAAAAACGGAACCCTATTACTAAGACTCCACTGTCCACCTGTCCGTCTGTCTGTCACCAGGCTGTATCTCATGAACCGCGAATTTCCGCTATAACAACAAATACTAAAAAGTAGGTACGGAACCCTCGGTGGGCGAGTTCGACTCTCACTTGTCCGGTTTTTTTTAAATAAATTTACTTAGATTGAATGACTTACTGGGTACCACAGATCATATCTGGGTACGAAGAAATCTGAAAAAAATCTGGGTAGTGGAAAAAAATGATTAATGAATGTATATTGCGGTAGATAAAACAGAACAGAGGATATAATATTACAAAACAACTGAATAAAATATTAATTTCAATTCACCCAGAGGCAATTGAAATTTGATATTAAAATAAATATAAATATAAGCATATTAAGTAAATAAACAACGGTGTCAACAATATCTAAGGAAGAGATCATAACTGGTATTACCTTGCGATTTTAAGGATTAACACAATTGTATAAAAAACCAAACGAAGTCAATTTCCGGCGTTTCCGCGGTTGATTTATTGACACAAAGGCCGAAATTATTCTTTTGTAGGTATGTTTTAATTAGGGACGTTAGATGGTGTAGCGTAGCGGATTGGGTCATCTGTCTATTATTTAATTCTTACTTTTTGTCTTATATGTCGCGAATACGCGACAGCGCATTAAAGACCTTATAACATTACTACTTAATAATTCATCATATTGACATTAATAATTTTTAATTGTAATTTTTATCATCCGATAATTATGACTGTATATCTTAAATTGTAATGTTTGCATGATTGCTTGCCGCTTACCTTGTATTGCATGCCTATCATAGAGTAGAACATAAGGACAACTTTTATTTTAAGACCTACGATTGTATCAATCAAACTCTATGTTCTCGCAATAAACATATTTCATATTTCATATAAGCTAATAGATATCCCGTCTAAGCCATTTTGTTGAAACACGAAATATCTTATTGAAGGACGTCAGGTTAGAATTGCCATCTGCAGGTCGATTCTCTTGAATCTGTAGGTATAACTTTGAAAGCAGCTCTTGAGCTACTTTTAAGATAACCACTCAGCAGATAGAGAAATTGAGTGTGACCTCATTCAAAATTCTTATTATCTCATTCATTACTTACTAAAACAAAATAACGAAATGTCAATCAATATATATGTATTAAACGAAGAAATAACAAAAGTGGATCATAGGACAATTGTCTTTTATCCAGTCGTCTATCCAATTCGCCGGCCGCATAATTCTGTGGATCCGTTGGCCAATCAGCCGACCAGGAGGACCAGGACGTATATTCAGATTTTAAGAATATGATGCCAACATGGTAATATTACTAGTTATATGGATGGCAGTACCATCTCTCTCGTTATCCGGACATCACCTGAGTTGATCCGGATAGGAGGTGCGAGCACATACTATTCTTTTAGAGTTTCGATCCTGGCGTCATAATTCGCCGTCAGAACTTAGTTAGAGTTAGACCAAGAAAAGTCTGCAGCGATTTTGATAGTCCACGCAGTGCAAGTGTTATTTTAAACGTCAAACATCTATGAAATTATGACGTATGAATAACTTGCACTGCGTGGGCTATCAAAATGGCTGCAGACTTTTCTTGGTCTAACTGAAAATACAGTGGAGGCAGCTGTCATCCCATGGAAAACTCAAACCTTGATACAAGCTAAACGAAAGGATAACTTTGATAGACGGCTTCGTGCAACGCCCTTACTCTATCTTACATGTCACGTCGCGGCTGACTATCGATGAATGAAACGGACTTTAGTATTCCAGGCGTTAGCTAGAGCTGAATCTGATCTACCTGAGTATGAGTATTATGTAGGCTGAAGATGCTTAGGCAATAAAAGATTTATTGTAGATTCCGGAACCGGGGTCGTACATGAGACGTGTGAAAGTTTTGGGGAAGTTTGATCTAATTACATATAGATGGTATAGATGGTCAAGCAAATCTTGTCAGTAGAAAAAGGCGCGAAATTCTAATTTTCTATGAGACGATATCCCTTCGCGCCTAGTTTTTTCAAACTTGCCGCCTTTTTCTACTGACAAGATCTGCTTGACCAACTATATACACGATGATTTTTTATCGGTGATCAGGAACATTTTTTTCTAACTCAGTAATTGATGTAGATCACGTTGAAGTCGTAATTACATGGAAACAAACTTGTTTTTTTTTATCATAATTTTAATTTTGAGATCAATTTTATCCTAAAATCCTTGTCACTCTACTAATCGGTATTTATGAGTTATAGCCTCTTTACAAACTTAATGGCAATTGATAATTTATGAGTAATAACTTGTCATTGTGATTGTCATATATGCATAAACCAAGTCATTGATCCGTCAAATTTCCCGCCATATCGATGGCACTTAACGTATCGTAGTTACTTCATGTAGGGTAACCATGTATTTAGTGGTTATTAGTTTTAATAATGTTTTAACTTTTAATTAATTAAACAATGAGGTAATTGCGTGAGACCTAGCCTAAGCCTAGTTTAATTTTGGCTAGATATTAATATTTTTCTACTCCTGATCACCGATTAAATATCATCGTGTATTAAATGTTGTCTTGAAGTATTCGTCTGTCTATTCCGATATTAGTTTGTAAGGTTCTAAAGCTTTCAAAATTTATTTATTTATTTTATAAGTATCCAAAAAAGGTACTTACTTATAATTTTAATTAACATTGATGTCAGCAAGTGACCCGACCACAATATGTATTTATTTACTTGAAATAAAAATGGAATTAATGTTGAATGATTGATATTTAAGTATGTTTCAAATATAATAATGCTTTCTGGGTATCCAAAAACTGTCATTAAATGGTAATTAATTAAACATCCAAGTTCACTTTCCAAAGTAACTTAGGTATTGACTTCAAACTATAGGTAATTAAAAGAAAGTGGAAACTAAGTTCGAACATTGAAAAGAACCTCTGTTTGTAATTAACTCTAGAAATAACTAAGTTTTACTTTTAGATCGCGACGGATTGTTAGTAATCCGTCGCGATCTAAAATTAAAACTTTTAAAAAAGTGTTTCTAAGTAACTCGCAAAGGGTTGTCGCCAAAGTTTGTGCCAAGATTTTTCTTTGGAAGTTCTTCTTTGTACACTTTACTTTTTTCATTATTATAAAACTTAATAGTATTTCTACAACGGCATTCGAAATACACCTTTTTAAATTGGTGTAAGCAATTTTCGATGTGTTTGATGAAAAAACCACCTCTGAAACCACGCAGTAAAGGCGAGGCTTCCAGCACATTAGCTGAGACTGTGCCACGTAACTCATGTAGATGTAATTTGAGCTTATGTATACATATATTGTCTAGGTTAATTATAGCTTTGTTGTGGCAATAAATTATTTAACTATCTAATAAAAAATGAGATCAATTTGACAATAGTACCTACGGATAGGAGGTCGCTATCGGCGTCTTGACGACGTGATACTGACACACTGTGTAAAGACACTGTGCAAATTACTTACACTTAGGTACACCGTCCTAATGAAAGCCTTTCTGGCTTGAAACCCTCGCAAGGATCAAGATTCCACTTTTCGAACCACTCCCTACGCTTGCGATTTATTTTTGTATCAATATTAGCACGAGAAGTTAAACAAAAACTTTGTCCCCTTGTAAAAGAACTAACTATGTCTTACTACCTACCACACGTAGCCCCAAGATTGGACAGCTTTATATTATTCTCTAGGTACCTTCACTTGTTGAGTTTCCTTTATCAAATCCAATTCAGCTTACCTGTAATAGAAAAAATAAATAAGTAATACGAAGATAACGAGTGATGAATACTATCACGAAAACATAAATCTGTCATAAACAATAATGCGACTACGAGTAGGTAGGTACGTCCAAAGCAAAAGTTTATTTCATATTATGATATTTAATTTGACATTGATTGTTATAAGTTTGTAACTAAAGTCCAAGTGCTGTTAGCGTGTTTCAAAGGACCCTTATTTTCAGGTGTGGTACTTGAATTATTGCGATCTCTGATAAAAAAAATGGAGGCAAAAGCGTTCCTAAGTCTAGATGAAGATTCTTTATTTAAATCACTCTAAATAAATAATTCCTGCCTACTAATTAGGTACCTATTTATCTACTTAGGTCTCCTTTGCAGAAGAATAATTTCGTAAAATGTAGACTTTTTTGTCCGGTCCATCCACATTCAAAACCGGATAAAAATTAACTATTAAATTTAATAATAAATAAAATCCCCCCTCCGCTTTATGACAACAAAATCCATTTCATGACAAAAATGCCTTACATCATTTTTGAAAATAGCTGATACTCTTCAAACTGCTGGATCGATTTCTATGAAACACTTAAACACCATCGCAGGAAAACTCGCTTTCACGTAAAAAAACCGCATCGAAATCGGCCCTTCCGATGCCACAGACAGACAGACAGACATTGTCGTCAAACATTATAACATCCCTAAAATGCCATAAAGCGTCCATTCGATATTGCAGGTCGCTGTACCTACCTGTATAATAATTTCAATAACGCTTGTGCTATGGCTAACATAACAAAACTTATAAGATGATACAATAGAACGATTATAAACCTCTGTGAACTTGGCACCCGACCTTGACCAATTTTTTATTTATATTTTTTTTCTTATAGTATTTTGTTTGTAGTTAATTGTAGTTAAAAGGATTTTATTTGTAGTTGCCCCAAAAAAATGTTATGGGGGTGAAAAAAATCCCAGCACCCCACTTTTGAAATCTTATACTTTTATTGTTGATACTGGCTTAGAATCGTTTGTAGTTGATTGTAGTTCCTTTATTTTCATTTGTAGTAGCCAAAAAACCCCAAAAAATAAAAAAAAATAAAAACGCCTTAAGAGCCCGTTGATGTCTTTTCCCGATAAAGAGCTTTTTCATGAAATTAAAGACGAGAGCGCGTTCATGTCAAGTAACGACCAAGCCGTAGTACTACTGTTTGACCAAGATGTTGGCTTTATACAGTTAGAGCTTATAAAGTTAGGACTTACAGAGTAAAAGCTTTGGTACTTACTACGGGATCTGATAACTTTTTAGTATAAAAGATTTACGCGCCTAGTCTTGGCAACATTTTACTTTTATGATCGATTCTGGTACAGAATCGTTTGTAGTTGATTGTAGTTCTTTCCTTTTCATTAATAAAAGCCTTACAACGGAAGAAAAATTTATTTCACTACGAGAGCGCGTTGATGCCTTTTACAAGGAATGGACTAAATGAAATAAAAACTTAATCAATCCTTCACTTACATGATTGATAATTGCTCAGAATCGTTTGTAGTTATTTGTAGTTCTTTTCATTTCTTTCGTAGTTGCTAAATACCCCCAAAAAAAATTGATTTGATTTCAGTACGAGAGCTTTTTCCATGACAATACAATAAAAAGTGAATATTTTGGAAAATTCGACACTTTAATGATTGATTCTTGTTCAGAATCGTTTGTAGTTATTTGTAGTTCTTTTCTTTTCATTTGTAGTTGCCAAATTACCCCAAAAAATTTGATTTGATTTCACCACGAAAGCTTTTTCCATGACAATTCAATAATAAGTGATAATTTTGGAAAATTCGACACTTTAATGATTGATTCTTGTTCAGAATCGTTTGTAGTTATTTGTAGTTCTTTTCATTTCTTTCGTAGTTGCCAAATTACCCCAAAAAATTTGATTTGATTTCACTACGAAAGCTTTTTCCATGAAAATTCAATAATAAGTGATAAATTTGGAAAATTCGACACTTTAATGATTGATTATTGTTCAGAATCGTTTGTAGTTATTTGTAGTTCTTTTCATTTCTTTCGTAGCTACCAAATAACCCCAAAAAAAATGATTTGATTTCACTACGAGAGCTTTTTCCATGACAATTCAATAATAAGTGAAAATTTTGGAAAATTCGACTTTTAAATGATTGATTCTTGTTCAGAATCGTTTGTAGTTATTTGTAGTTCTTTTCATTTCGTTTGTAGTTGCCAAATTACCCCAAAATAATAAAGGATATTTAAGTGCCAAAGCTCTCTCATAAAAAAAAATTGAAAAACTTGGAAAATTCGACATTTTCATAATTGAGTCTGGTACAGAATCGTTTGTGTTTGATTGTAGTTCTTTACTTTTTCTCAATACAAGCCTAATAACGAGAGAAAAAATAATTTCATTACGAGAGCGCGTTGATGTCTTTTACAAGGAATGGACTTAGAGAAAAAAAAACTTGATCAATCCTACACTTCCTTGATTGATTCTTGTTCAGAATCGTTTGTAGTTATTTGTAGTTCTTTTCATTTCTTTCGTAGTTGCGTGATAACCCCAAAAAAAAATATTTGATTTCACTATGAGAGCTTTTTCCATGACAATTGAATAAAACGAGAAAGTTTTGGAAAATTCGACACTTTAATGATTGATTCTTGTTCAGAATCATTTGTAGTTATTTGTATTTCTTTTCATTTCTTTCGTAACTGCCAAATTACCCCAAAAAAATTGATTTGATTTCACTACGAAAGCTTTTTCCATGACAATTCAATAATAAGTGATAAATTTGGAAAATTCAACACTTTAATGATTGATTATTGTTCAGAATCGTTTGTAGTTATTTGTAGTTCTTTTCATTTCTTTCGTAGCTACCAAATAACCCCAAAAAAATTGATTTGATTTCACTACGAGAGCTTTTTCCATGACAATTCAATAATAAGTGAAAATTTTGGAAAATTCGACTTTTAAATGATTGATTCTTGTTCAGAATCGTTTGTAGTTATTTGTAGTTCTTTTCATTTCTTTCGTAGTTGCCAAATGACCCCAAAAAAAAATATTTGATTTCACTATGAGAGCTTTTTCCATGACAATTGAATAAAACGAGAAAGTTTTGGAAAATTCGACACTTTAATGATTGATTCTTGTTCAGAATCATTTGTAGTTATTTGTATTTCTTTTCATTTCTTTCGTAACTGCCAAATTACCCCAAAAAAATTGATTTGATTTCACTACGAAAGCTTTTTCCATGACAATTCAATAATAAGTGATAAATTTGGAAAATTCAACACTTTAATGATTGATTATTGTTCAGAATCGTTTGTAGTTATTTGTAGTTCTTTTCATTTCTTTCGTAGCTACCAAATAACCCCAAAAAAATTGATTTGATTTCACCACGAAAGCTTTTTCCATGACAATACAATAATAAGTGAAAATTTTGGGAAATTCGACAATGTCATGATTGATTCTTGTTCAGAATCGTTTGTAGTTATTTGTAGTTCTTTTGTTTTCGTTTGTAGTTTCCAGATAACCCCAAAAAATTGATTTGATTTCACTACGAGAGCTTTTTCCATGATAATTCAATAATAAGTGAAAATTTTGGTAAATTCGACACTTTAATGATTGATTCTTGTTCAGAATCGTTTGTAGTTATTTGTAGTTCTTTTCATTTCTTTCGTAGTTGCCAAATAACCCCAAAAAATTTGATTTCATTTCACTACGAGAACTTTTTCCATGACATTTCAATAATAAGTGAATATTTTTGAAAATTCGACACTTTATTGATTGATTCTTGTTCAGAATCGTTTGTAGTTATTTGTAGTTCTTTTCTTTTCGTTTGTAATTGCCAAACTACCCCAAAATAATAAATAATATTTAAGTGCCAAAGCTCTCTCATAAAAAAAAAATTTGAAAATCTTGGAAAATTCGACATTTTCATAATTGAGTCTGGTACAGAATCGTTTGTATTTGATTGTAGTTCTTTACTTTTTCTCAATACAAGCCTAATAACGAGAGAAAAAATAATTTCATTACGAGAGCGCGTTGATGTCTTTTACAAGGAATGGACTTAGAGAACAAAAAACTTGATCAATCCTACACTTCCTTGATTGATTCTTGTTCAGAATCGTTTGTAGTTATTTGTAGTTCTTTTCATTTCTTTCGTAGTTGCGTGATAACCCAAAAAAAAATTATTTGATTTCACTATGAGAGCTTTTTCCATGACAATTGAATAAAACGAGAAAATTTTGGAAAATTCGACACTTTAATGATTGATTCTTGTTCAGAATCGTTTGTAGTTATTTGTAGTTCTTTTCATTTCTTTCGTAGTTGCCAAATTACCCCAAAAAAATTGATTTGATTTCAATACGAAAGCTTTTTCCATGACAATTCAATAATAAGTGAAAATTTTGGAAAATTCGACTTTTAAATGATTGATTCTTGTTCAGAATCGTTTGTAGTTATTTGTAGTTCTTTTCATTTCTTTCGTAGTTGCCAAATGACCCCAAAAAAATTGATTTGATTTCACTACGAAAGCTTTTTCCATGACAACCACAAAATAAATAATAGTATTAGATACAGAAGATTCACTCACTAACGAAACGCGTTTATTACGACAGATATGACCGCCAGATGGCGCAAGCGCGAGCAGGCGTCCGTTCTATAGCGGTACGCGGCAACTACTACTGCTTGACACCAAAATTGGTGGAGGCAGCATGTACTTGTAGCGACGCTATCGCGGAGTGAGCCACGCCTGGCAAAACTTACCAGTTTGACGGTTCTCAAAAAGGTGTATTTCTAATTGAATCTAAACGGCAAAAGCGTCTTGTTGTTAGTTGAAAACGTCATTTATTGTACCAAATAAGAGAAGAAAGAAAATCGGGTCTGGCGTAATGCTATTATTGATGCAAAGTCGCGTTGATGATACTCTCCATGTTTCCATTGTATTCAATGAATGTTCCGTCAACAAAATAGAAATATTATTATGAAATTTAAAGCTCCATGACCTATTTTTATTAATTATAAGAACATTGGAAATTAAAATAGTAGATTGTACAACAAGGGCATAAAGTGACCTATTTTTACCCGAGGTAATTTTTTGGTCTGAGCGAAGCGAAGACCAAAATAGTAGACGAGGGTAAAAATGGACATTTATGCCCTTGTTGTACACTCTGCTTTTCACTTCGATTGCGAGGAAAATATACAAAAAATCAAATATTTTAGGTTATTTTAACGTATTTATTCAAGACTAAAGAAAATTGTTCTTGGGCCGGTCGGAGGCGCGGGGCACGCCGATCGGGAGAGCGCCGGTCGGGGGCGCGCCGGCAGGGCTAGCAGTTTGTATGGCAGAATTTGGACTTTATTGCTAAGTCAATAAGGGTCGTAATAGATGATTTTACTTTATGCTCTAGAGCATAAAATGCGATTTTATGTCGTCTACGCACGACATAAAGGTGCACTTTTTGAGCATGAGAAGTGAAAATAATGTTTTTGTATCAAAAATGAAATCATTGTTTAAAGAATATTACTTAAGCCTTGTCAAAAAGATAATAAAATGAATGAAAAAGTTTGATAAATTGCGCCCGACGAGTTAGTAAATTATTTTTGTTGTGCTTGTTTATCAAATTGCCATTGGTACGTTTTTGTGTAATTACCGCCAGTTATTTTATTTATTTTTATGTTACAAGCACGAAACATTTGGTATCTGAAATCTGAATTTCCATTAATTCAAATTAGTTAAAATTTTGACTAATTACTGAAAGTCATAATTCTACTAGATTGATCCGATTTGCCGTCAAAGTATCTACATACATATTAGTAATATGTATGTAGTAATTACCTTTATAAAATTAGGTGAATACGTTACGATTGCTACTTTTGATCTCAAGAGAGCCGACACACTCAAATTCTTTGATAAGTACGAATGTTTGCAATGAACTCGCTCGTACCCCACCAACACCTAAAATGTTTATACAATCTATAAGTACAAAAACCTGTCATCAAAGGAATCAAAGCAAAACCGCTTACAGTCCTCCAAACGAGCGAAGCAATCGCCTTACCCATTGTTATGCCCGTGATTTTTCCACAGCGTCTGACTCCAAATTTTGTTATTGTCTCGTGAAATATCAGAGTATTCAGTTGGCTGGATCCATAAAAGTTTTTGTGAGCGCCGTTAGGTGGTTGATTGATTTGCACGTGATATGAATGCCGATGGAGGGGATGGCCACTTTATTGGGATTGAGTGCCTTTACGAGAATTTTATGCGATCGTAGCAGTGAATTTTTCACTCACCTTCAATAAAATAAGGGTCTCTATTGTTTCCCATAAAGTGTTAAGTCATAATGTATTGTTTGTACGCATTTTCGTTAGTCATAATTTGGTTTTTCTCAGAAACGCGTAATTTTTCAGGATTGCCATAAAACAAACCTAACTTACCTAGCCTATCTATAGGATAACCTTAGAAAATTCCTGAAAAGTTAACGGTTTCAGAATCCGAAGCGTCCGATAAAATATACGTTGGTTTGCCATACATGAGTAGGTATGTAACGCACTCATACTTATATTGTAATTGATGGGATAAAATGAAAAACTAAAAAGGGGAAAAATGTTGGGTTCATTTTCAATATAAAGGTATTGTGACAAATTGTGTTTCAGCATATTCAATATGTATTCGTTTTTGTATAGTGAAGTGACTATTATTCACGAAATTGCAGCTGAACCTATTCAATTTATTTTTAACAACACAATTTATTTTCTTTGTTGTAGATGATGTACTCGTATAAAAATACGTACCTAATATCTTTACCTGAAGTATGTACGTCCGACACGTCATCTTCTATGACGGCTGATCGGTGATCACGAGATGTGTTCTATAGAAATCGAAGCGCCAGTAGCTTCGGCCCGGCCCCGGTCCGGTCTAAGGGGACAGGCCTATTCGGATTTCGAGATAATCACAAGATCTTGAGACGATTTAGAGATCAACTAGATCTACATTAGATATCGACTAGATGTGACTTGGATATCTAAGTCATAACTTGTCGAAATCGTTCAAGAGGACCTCCAGAATCGCGGAAACGTTAAATTTGACATATCTATCTTACAAATATCTTTAAATTATCCATATCGTAACTTGTTGAAGTCTAGTAGAAATCTAATTAATTTTCCGAATCGAGCCGTGAGTCATTTATCTGTATTATCTAAATTATATTAATATTATATAGGCAATTATAATAATTTTAAGTTAGTTTTATTTCACAATCCCTGAAACTGTTTATATACCTACTTACTTGGGTGGCGCGATGACCCAAAATGAGTCTTGGCCTCCAACACAAGAGCACACCACTTTGCTCGGAAACTGTTTATATAGGTAGAGTTAGACCAAGAAAAGTCTGCAGCGATTTTGATAGCCCACGCAGTGCAAGTGTTATTTTAAACGTCAAACTTCTATGAAATGATGACGTATAAATAACAGTTGCACTGCGTGGGCTATCAAAATCGCTGCAGACTTCTCTTGATCTGACTCTATAAAGAAATTACAGCCGGGTAAACGTACTGGTGCTCGACGGGGTCCCAGTACATGTCACCTTGAAACTTAAGTCATTGTCAATAGAGGTGACAGCAAGGTGTCATCTATTGGGCATTAGCATGTCGAGCACTAGTAGGTACGTTTACCTTAACATGTTACACATTTGGCTAAAAGGAAAATAAGGGATACCTACTTCACCTGTTAGTATATCTCTGATCACAAATATCATTGTTCATAGAGGTATTCAATATCAAACGTGATAGTTCATATACGAATTAGATGAGATATCAAAAGCATTCCGATTAGAATAAGAGACGTAACGGGCTTAGCCTACATTCTATTTGTCGCGATCTAATTCAAATCGTATGCCAATTGGAGATAATTATTAATGTACGCGCACCTTTCTTGTTTCATGTCAACTCAGGGGTCTAGCCAAGATGACAATCTTTGATAGAAAACTCCAACTGTATCTTAAATATTGTATGAACATAGGTATACTGTGACTTTTCTTACATTTTTAGTGTACCGCACAAAACTTTGTTCGCGGTACACTTATGGGATCACTTCGGTCTTGCAAATCAGTTAATTTTTCTTTTCGATTGGCGTTTGTTAGGCCCCCAGGTACGCAAGAACTAACATAAAATTTAATACCGTTCCGTCAAATTCCCATTAACGAATGGCTATGTCAGAGGCCCTACCGCGAACCACGTTCGACGTGTTGCCTCCCTGTCACACTTACGTACGAATCTACAAGTGCGACAGAGAGTTCGCGGTAGGCCCTCAGAATTATTATGCCTGTTCGATGTACTCCTCAATTTAAGCTCTTGTGGTGAATAATGAAGAACTCCAGGATAGTACTATCTTCTTTAATTAACTTAATAACTAGCTACAGGTATAACGTTAGGTTTTTTTGGGAATCTATATAAACTATGTGTAGCCGCTTCGGCTGTAAGGTGCAGTCTAATGTAGGTACGCGGAACGGGGAGCCGTGACGTATGTCTGTGACGTCATGTGTCGTCAACCGGTCTTCGTACGAGTACTTATGTTGCGCCAACATCCTCCCGCCTCTTAAAGCCTTGGCTTTAAGCCTTATCTTCGTCCAGGAAGGGGCATATCCTGTTGATGGCTCGTCGAATCGTGCCCTTTGTTGTGAGTATATCTGCGACTCGACTCGCTCCATCGCTTCCCGGATACACTGTCTGAATTCGTCCCAACGGCCATTTCAGTGATGTCGCCTCGTCTTTAATCAGGACCATTTGACCGGGCTTGATGTCGGGGCGTCGCTGCTGCCATCGGGTACGCTGCTGCAATTCGCAGATATATTCTTGACTCCATCTCGACCAAAAGTGCTGCCTTGCCTGCTCAATCCTTGCGTATCTATGAAGCCGATTAGGATTGACATCTTGCAAATCAGGTGCCGGTAGCGATACAAGGGGTCTTCCAACGAGAAAATGCCCTGGGGTGAGAGGTGCTAAATCGATTGGAGAGGATGACATGGGATAGAGGGGCCTGGAATTCAGGACGGCCTCAATTTGTGCGAACAACGATGTCAATTCTTCGAAAATTAAGTGAGTATTGCCTACCACCCTTTTTATATGAAATTTCGCAGACCGGACAGCTGCTTCGTAAAGGCCTCCAAAATTTGGAGCGTACGCAGGTGAAAAATGAAAGACTATCTTATCGTCTACAAATGCATCTGACACAGAACTGGAGGCAGCATTGAGAAACTCGCCTATCTCGCGACTGGCGCCTACGAAATTTCTCCCATTGTCACAAAATATCTCTCGAGTAGGGTTTCTGCACGAGAATTCTCGAGGCGAGAAATCTCGAGAAATTTGTCTTTCGGCGAGGCGGGAAAAAAAGACTTAATGCCTCGAGAACTCGAGAAATAAATCTCTTGTCATAAGTAAAAAGAAAACACGCGTATAACACCTGATGGGCCTATAGTGTATTTCTTTGGGTAGTTAAATAAATGTAAACAATGTTTTTTTTTTTACATTTTCCGGTACTTCAAACATTTATTAGTTAACTAAATAAAAAACTGCCTTGATCCGTCGCCTATCGTTCTGGCTTCAGCAGATTCTGATGTTTTGAAACTTTTGAACTACTATTATGTGTAAATAATTCGTCTCGTTTTAGGTTCATAACTATACTTCGTTTTTTTAACATTAGAAAAAAGGTAACAATCTTAAAGTGTATTTTTATTGAAAAACGCTATTAAAAAAATCGTTATTGTAAAGTATCGTATATGATTAAACATCGGTATCAACGTTCAAATTTCGTGGCAATGTACGGTTGGCAGAAAAATAAATACAAACAAATCACTTAGTATTTTTAACCTTTATTTTGTATATGTAAATAAAAAAGCCCCTAAATAGTACATTTCCTAATTAGGGTGGTAAAACAAAGAAAGGCCGCGCAATCGCAATTGTTGCGGCCCAAGCTGCAAGCGAGGGACGTAATTATGCGATCGAGGGCTTTCTTTATTACCTCCCGTGTTGGAAAAATATGTGCACATTTGGCCAGAAAGCGGCTCTATCCGTACGCGTAGCGTGCGGAAAAAGCCACTTTATGTCCAGGTGTGGCATACAATATTTTACGAGTTAGAATAGATCACTAAAATTTGTTCCATAGATTTTGCTGTCAATCTTTGACGTCTGTAAGAATATATCCATTTTAAATGACTAAAAGATCTTTCCACGCTGACTGAGGTAATAGGAAGGTATGTCAAGCATTGAAAATTTTGCACACAGTTTTTATTTACACTTTCTGGTATTTCAGCCTCGTTGTTTTTAGATAGTTGGTTAATTATTTGTACAGTCTTATAACCAGGATTTTTCTTTAATACACTTTTTAATTTAAAATAAACTTTTCTGGCATTTTGATGTAACCTTAACGTTGATTTTTTTTTTTGCAAACCATGAACAATGTTTAATGATTCTGCTAGACTCAGTTTTGGATCCTCCAATAATTTTATTGACTTAGCAATTATACTAAAGTGTGTATCGACGAATAGTAACTCAGTTTTTAAATTCCGGTTACGGAAAATTTTTTTTGCTTTAGAAATTGCACTCGCTTCACGCGGATTTAAGGCATCGATGACAGATTTGATTTTATCATAATGCATGTGATAATATGAGGCAGCATTTAACCATGTTCCCCATCTTGTTATCACGGGTCGGGGTGGTAGAGGAATATTTACACACATTTGATGAAATAATTTTGTCCTTGAAGGAGCGTTACGAAATATTTTTTTGATACAGTCAATCAAACTGTTTATGGTCGGGTAAAGACTTCTAATTATCTCTGCGACTCGATTACATCCATGTGCTATGCATGTTACATGAGTCATATTTTTATATTTCTGAACAAGGTTTTTAGCTGCTTTTACCATGTAGGAACCGGCATCCGTTATAAAAAATAATAATTTATCCATGTTTTTTTTGTATTCATCGCCCCAAAGATCTTCAAGGGTTTCCTCAACGAGTTTGGTTATTGTCGAATGGTTAGTCGCCTCCAATACCTTAGAAGCAAATAAATGTGGCTGGGTACTAGTTCCATCTAGAGCTCCGATCAAAATATTTGCCACTTTTTTTCCCACGGAATCTGATGTTTCATCAACACTGAGGTAAATCATTTTATTTTGTAATTTCTCTTTCAATTCATTTTTTTTCTTTTCATACAATTCAGGTAAGCATTTTACTCGTATTTTTGTTTCACTCGGCACAGTAATATCGTTTCCATATTTATGATTTAAAAGGTTTTCTACAAAATTTCTAAATTTAGGATTGTCTAATTTTGACCACGGTATATTCGAACAAATCATAAACTCTGTTAAATCTTTATTAAATTTTTCTTGTGCATTATTTTTATGAATTTTGTTGTGTAAATCTGTTTTTAAATGGCGGTCGATACTAGATTTAGAGGGAAATAATTTCGAATTACACAATTTGCAATATACGATATCGTCTTTAATTTCGAAATCATCATTATCTCGTATTATATCCTGTAAATGGCAGCGTGAATCAGATAATTTATCTTGATGAGATTTTGATTTCAAATGTTTCTCTATATTGTACCTTTTCTTTTTTATATTCATTTCGCAAATAGTACAGCAAGCACCTTCGTTAGTGAATATAAAATCAGTATACTGCGTCAAATCCATTTTCTCAAGTCTGATAGGGAGTTGGGTAAAGATTTATCAATGCTAAATTGTAGTTGTAAGTGTTTTTAAGAACTATTATCGTTGAAGATTTTACCACATATTATTTTGCATGACAATTAAATTGACATTTGTTGCCTATTTGGCATTTAGAATTTTTTTTACAAATGGATAATGAAATGAGTATTGAGGTTCTATGACGTATTAAGAATATAAACCTCTTTAAATATATGTACAGTTTACCAAAGTACGATTAAGAATAAAAATAAATTAAATGTTATTTATTACTAATAAATAAAACAATGATACCTATGTATTTCTTTTTTTGCGACCCTTACCAAGTGCCACAAAATTTGAACGTTGATACCGATGTTTATATATGATTTATAATTGTTACATATTTGCCGGGACTTATTTTTCATAAGTTTTTCAATAAAAAGAGACGACAAGATCGCTTATCTTCTTTATAATGCTAAAAAAACGAATTATGGGGCCATTTAATAACAAATGTTACAAAACTAGATTAATTTTGATAAATCTAACCATCTCGATATATGTATTATCCTATTAGCAAAATAGCACAATTTTGCCAGGTTCATTGTTACGTTGAGTAAGTATTAATATTACGTAGTAAAACTTCTGTAAGTTTTTCACATCGAGTTAAATTAATTGCCTAATAAAATACTATATTTTGGTTTGTATACATTTTGTTAAATAAAAATAACTAATGAAATACACTATAACATATCACATCGCGGCGCCGGCGCGCACGCCTGCATCTATAGTTTTTCTTGTTTGTTGTTGAATTTTTGATCATTTGTAGTAACAATAAAATTACCATTTGTTTGATTTTTGATCTAACCTACGACTCCTATGAGTCTAACTTGCAATAAAGCAAAAAAAAAAAAACAAAAATCAATTTTTTATCAAGCAGATACGTCTGCGAGCGATATTCCAAATTTTGTATTAAAGGAAAAAATGGAAAAATTTACGCTTCCGGCAGGACTTGAACCCGCATCCTCCACAATCCGTGTGTTGCTCTTAACCAATTGAGCTACGGAAGCCTACCAGGACATCGCAAATCTTTCCATTCCATTCTTTATGTAAACACGCCTTTGGGGTGGCGTATAGCGACATCTACCGAAAGACAATTACATCTTTTTAACGGCACCGGAGTCTCAAGTTGCATTGAGAATTCACCAGTAACAATGTGCTAACCCATACTAAATCAATTTTTTATCAAGCAGATACGTCTGCGAGCGATATTCCAAATTTTGTATTAAAGGAAAAAATGGAAAAATTTACGCTTCCGGCAGGACTTGAACCCGCATCCTCCACAATCCGTGTGTTGCTCTTAACCAATTGAGCTACGGAAGCCTACCAGGACATCGCAAATCTTTCCATTCCATTCTTTATGTAAACACGCCTTTGGGGTGGCGTATAGCGACATCTACCGAAAGACAATTACATCTTTTTAACGGCACCGGAGTCTCAAGTTGCATTGAGAATTCACCAGTAACAATGTGCTAACCCATACTAAATCAATTTTTTATCAAGCAGATACGTCTGCGAGCGATATTCCAAATTTTGTATTAAAGGAAAAAATGGAAAAATTTACGCTTCCGGCAGGACTTGAACCCGCATCCTCCACAATCCGTGTGTTGCTCTTAACCAATTGAGCTACGGAAGCCTACCAGGACATCGCAAATCTTTCCATTCCATTCTTTATGTAAACACGCCTTTGGGGTGGCGTATAGCGACATCTACCGAAAGACAATTACATCTTTTTAACGGCACCGGAGTCTCAAGTTGCATTGAGAATTCACCAGTAACAATGTGCTAACCCATACTAAATCAATTTTTTATCAAGCAGATACGTCTGCGAGCGATATTCCAAATTTTGTATTAAAGGAAAAAATGGAAAAATTTACGCTTCCGGCAGGACTTGAACCCGCATCCTCCACAATCCGTGTGTTGCTCTTAACCAATTGAGCTACGGAAGCCTACCAGGACATCGCAAATGCATTGCCGGAAGCGTAAATTTTTCCATTTTTTCCTTTAATACAAAATTTGGAATATCGCTCGCAGACGTATCTGCTTGATAAAAAAATTGATTTAGTATGGGTTAGCACATTGTTACTGGTGAATTCTCAATGCAACTTGAGACTCCGGTGCCGTTAAAAAGATGTAATTGTCTTTCGGTAGATGTCGCTATACGCCACCCCAAAGGCGTGTTTACATAAAGAATGGAATGGAAAGATTTTCGATGTCCTGGTAGGCTTCCGTAGCTCAATTGGTTAAGAGCAACACACGGATTGTGGAGGATGCGGGTTCAAGTCCTGCCGGAAGCGTAAATTTTTCCATTTTTTCCTTTAATACAAAATTTGGAATATCGCTCGCAGACGTATCTGCTTGATAAAAAATTGATTTAGTATGGGTTAGCACATTGTTACTGGTGAATTCTCAATGCAACTTGAGACTCCGGTGCCGTTAAAAAGATGTAATTGTCTTTCGGTAGATGTCGCTATACGCCACCCCAAAGGCGTGTTTACATAAAGAATGGAATGGAAAGATTTGCGATGTCCTGGTAGGCTTCCGTAGCTCAATTGGTTAAGAGCAACACACGGATTGTGGAGGATGCGGGTTCAAGTCCTGCCGGAAGCGTAAATTTTTCCATTTTTCCTTTAATACAAAATTTGGAATATCGCTCGCAGACGTATCTGCTTGATAAAAAATTGATTTAGTATGGGTTAGCACATTGTTACTGGTGAATTCTCAATGCAACTTGAGACTCCGGTGCCGTTAAAAAGATGTAATTGTCTTTCGGTAGATGTCGCTATACGCCACCCCAAAGGCGTGTTTACATAAAGAATGGAATGGAAAGATTTGCGATGTCCTGGTAGGCTTCCGTAGCTCAATTGGTTAAGAGCAACACACGGATTGTGGAGGATGCGGGTTCAAGTCCTGCCGGAAGCGTAAATTTTTCCATTTTTTCCTTTAATACAAAATTTGAAATTTAAAAAAAAAACAGTTTTTTAAAACTTTCAAAATTTCTCGAGGTACTCGAGAAACTCGAGAAATCGTGGTCGAGAATTCCCGTGCCTCGAGAAATAAAAAAAGTCGAGAAACCAGAAACCCTACTCTCGAGGCATTCCTCGCCGAGATATGAAGCGACGCAATGCTAAAATAAAATCTTCTGTGCTCAGAGAACTTACAAGTTCCAAATGAACTGCCTTTATCTTAAAATCTATAAAAACACATAGGTAACTCTTATGGAGTTTTGCACCACGACCTTTCCTGTCACTCACAAAAAATGGACCAGCAAAATCAGTACCTACCACCTCAAATGCATATCCAGGTGTTACTCGCTGAGCTGGCAAGTTTCCCATGATTTGCTGAGCTACTTCTCATTTCATTCTTTTGCAACGAGTGCAATTGTTGTAAGTACGTCTAGCAAGTACTCTGCCATTTAAAGGCCAATAGTGTTCGCGAATGACTGACAGAAGGACTTGTGGCGGTGCGTGTAACAGTTTAAAGTGGAAATATCTAAATAACAATTTAGTGAAGTGATGTTTTGCATCTAAGAGCATAGGGTGTTTTTTGTCGAAATCATAATTAGAGTTATCTAATCTCCCTCCTACTCGAATCAATCCTGAGTCATCGACAAAAGGAGTTAATTTACCTGATCCAATAATAGACTTTGGATAACTATCATAATTAGGAAAGCTTTCTTTTTGTGACAAATAAGCTAACTTGGACTCGGCTTGTTCGAGCTCGTCCACAGTTAATGAACTGTTAGCTTCACAATTTTGTTTACGCAGCAAGCTATTGATGAATCGACACATATACGCGAATATCCTTCGAAGTTTAAGAAATCTGGAATAATTTGACATGTCGATTATCGGTACTGTCGGTTTTTCAACTCTTGCTGCATATACACGTAACTCAGGTAAACTCTTTTCTGTCGCTTCAGTTTGCTTTGGCCACTGATCAATTGTATCCTGCAGGAATGCAGGTCCCTCCCACCACAGTGACAACGACTGGAGCTCGTCCGGAAACACGCCTCGTGAGGCAAGGTCACTCGGGTTTTGTGCGGAAGGGACATACATCCATGTAGCATTCGAACACTTATCGTTTATTTCAGCGACTCGATGCGACACAAAAGTACATAACTTGTTTGTAGGAATGCGCAACCAACCCAAGACAATTTTACTGTCTGACCAAAAATATCTTTTTGCGATATTACAGCGTAAAGCTTGCACAACCTTTTCACATAGACGCGAAACTAGTAAGGATGCACAAAGCTCTAATCTTGGGATAGTCGTCGCCTTCAAAGGCGTGACTTTTGTTTTAGCGCACAAAAGTCGAACCGTACAATTTCCTAACTCATCTACTGATCTTAAATAAATACATCCTGCATATGCCTTTAAAGAGGCATCCGAAAATGCATGGATTTGAATTTCAATCACATTTCTACAGCTGGCGTGGCGTGGAATGCTTATTTCCTTTAAATAATGAATATTGTTGACAAATCTGGTCCAGATACAGTTCGGCGCCTGAGGTATTTCTTGATCCCAGTCCAATTTCTGTGACCATAATGATTGTAGAAACATTTTGCATAGAATAACGCATACACTCAACAGCCCTAAGGGATCAAATATACTGGAAGCTATAGATAGGACGGCCCTTTTAGTGTATTTTACATGGTTATCTAACAACTGCAACTTCGAACATTTTATTAATATGCTGTCAGCATTTGGGTTCCACTCCACGCCTAGCGTGTTACTTTGATTCGATATTTTTAAGTTATCCTGTTGAGAATTACTTGTCTCCATTACTTCCGCAATAAATTGCGTAGAATTACTTTTCAACTTACTCAAGTTAAAATGAGCTGAGCTCAACGTTTTGTTGACCCCGTGATAAAGGCTTAGTAATTGTCCTTTATCATCTGTACCGGTTATCAAATCATCTATGTAAAAATCATGGACAATCACTTCCTTTATCAAAGGATCACTGCATTCATAGCCCAGTTGGGCTAGGCATCTCGTGCTTAAGAATGGCGCACTTGACGTTCCATACGTCAACGTATTGAGGGCAAGATACTTCATGCGCTCGCCTTCATTTTCACCCCATAATATCATTTGAAGGTGTCTCTGTGAAGGTTCCACGATTACTTGCCGATACATTTTTTCTATATCTCCTGTGAATATGAAAACGTGCTGACGAAATCGTATTAGAATAGAAAAACTGTCGTCTTGAACCGCCCACGGTCCCAACCCACCATGAGAATGTCATTGAGCGAGTAGCCTGAATCCGTCCGAGCTGAAGCGTCAAAAACTACGCGACACTTCGTAGATTCGCTTTGCTCTTTTAAAATTGGGTGGTGGGGCAGAAAGTTGCCCTTTTCAGGCTTCTTGCTCTCTGATAAGTGGTTCAACTGTGCATACTCATTAATAAAGTCTACATATTGCGATTTTACATCAGGCCGCCTTCTAAACCGGTGCTTCAAAGAATCAAACCGTTTCCTTGCTAGTCTATATGAGTCACCTAGGACATCTGGTTGATTTTTTAAGGGCAGCGTGACGCAAAATCTGCCATCAGCTAAGCGTCGTGTGTTTTGCTTGAAATGTTCTTCGCACGCCGCCTCTTCTGGGGACAACACTGGTGCAGCTGGCACTTCCTCCAACTCCCAAAACTTACTTAGCTGATCGCGTATTTCCCTACTAAAACCACAGTGCTCAGTTTTTGTTTTACTCTTCTTAGTAGTTAACATTTTCTTTCCTACTACTAACCAACCAAATATTGAATTTTGCAATTTAGGCTTATTTCGACCAAGCTCAATTTGTCCATTGCGGATTAAGTCCCAAAATATCGCACCGCCTATTAATATGTCTATTTCCGCAGGCTTGTACCAGCCTGGGTCTACTAATGTGATATTTTGAGGGATATCAATATCTGAAATATCCACTTCCTCTGACGGTAAGGGTTTCATTATCTGAGAGAGAATGTAGGCATCAACTCGCCCACAAGGTCCGTTAACATTACGATTACGAGATTGAATAGTCACCGCGCAATGTTTTTTGACATCAAACGAAATATGGGCCGGCGCGGGCGCACGGGGCGAGAATCCTGGAATATTCGGCCGTAATACTATAATTTACGTAAAATAAACCTATATGCAATAGCTAATTGCGATAAGAGATGCGATACAGTTAAGGGTTATACGATTATCAACTTTAAATTCATAAAATAAATGCAATATTGAAGCACAAAGGCACTGCGGGTACCTATGTCTCGATAACGGTAAATGGCTGATGCAATTATAAATCGTAATAATTATTTGCAGTTTTAAAGATCTTTATGTTTATTTTAAAGCAGATAGCAACGTAAACAAGGAAAAATATGCAACTAAATGTGGTTTAACGTTAAAATAATGATTATTTTTTGTTACTAAGTGCTATTATCTATTGATTAAGCGCGTTCAAATATCCTTTAGCTGGATAAATTATGTAGTTAATTATATAAAATGAGATCTGCTCGCACAAACGAAGCTTTACAGGGCTAACACAATGAACTAGGTAGGATAAGGAACGGGCTAACCTCCCTTTTGTTCTAGAAGTCGGCTTCAGCGCACATCACTTTAATCGTTAGCACTTAGGTATCACACTTTCTGGTAGGTAATCCACTCCGCCTCCTCTAGATCCCGGTGGTAATAAAGCAGTTCCGTTCTTCTCCCGTGAATACTTGGTGAGTAGATTGCAGATTTGTGCTATGCGTCCGCATAGCAACACGGTCGCCAAAATGTTCGATGTACTCCTCAATTTAAGCTCTTGTGGTGAATAATGAAGAACTCCAGGATAGTACTATCTTCTTTAATTAACTTAATAACTAGCTACAGGTATAACGTTAGGTTTTTTTGGGAATCTATATAAACTATGTGTAGCCGCTTCGGCTGTAAGGTGCAGTCTAATGTAGGTACGCGGAACGGGGAGCCGTGACGTATGTCTGTGACGTCATGTGTCGTCAACCGGTCTTCGTACGAGTACTTATGTTGCGCCAACATCCTCCCGCCTCTTAAAGCCTTGGCTTTAAGCCTTATCTTCGTCCAGGAAGGGGCATATCCTGTTGATGGCTCGTCGAATCGTGCCCTTTGTTGTGAGTATATCTGCGACTCGACTCGCTCCATCGCTTCCCGGATACACTGTCTGAATTCGTCCCAACGGCCATTTCAGTGATGTCGCCTCGTCTTTAATCAGGACCATTTGACCGGGCTTGATGTCGGGGCGTCGCTGCTGCCATCGGGTACGCTGCTGCAATTCGCAGATATATTCTTGACTCCATCTCGACCAAAAGTGCTGCCTTGCCTGCTCAATCCTTGCGTATCTATGAAGCCGATTAGGATTGACATCTTGCAAATCAGGTGCCGGTAGCGATACAAGGGGTCTTCCAACGAGAAAATGCCCTGGGGTGAGAGGTGCTAAATCGATTGGAGAGGATGACATGGGATAGAGGGGCCTGGAATTCAGGACGGCCTCAATTTGTGCGAACAACGATGTCAATTCTTCGAAAATTAAGTGAGTATTGCCTACCACCCTTTTTATATGAAATTTCGCAGACCGGACAGCTGCTTCGTAAAGGCCTCCAAAATTTGGAGCGTACGCAGGTGAAAAATGAAAGACTATCTTATCGTCTACAAATGCATCTGACACAGAACTGGAGGCAGCATTGAGAAACTCGCCTATCTCGCGACTGGCGCCTACGAAATTTCTCCCATTGTCACAAAATATCTCTCGAGTAGGGTTTCTGCACGAGAATTCTCGAGGCGAGAAATCTCGAGAAATTTGTCTTTCGGCGAGGCGGGAAAAAAAGACTTAATGCCTCGAGAACTCGAGAAATAAATCTCTTGTCATAAGTAAAAAGAAAACACGCGTATAACACCTGATGGGCCTATAGTGTATTTCTTTGGGTAGTTAAATAAATGTAAACAATGTTTTTTTTTTACATTTTCCGGTACTTCAAACATTTATTAGTTAACTAAATAAAAAACTGCCTTGATCCGTCGCCTATCGTTCTGGCTTCAGCAGATTCTGATGTTTTGAAACTTTTGAACTACTATTATGTGTAAATAATTCGTCTCGTTTTAGGTTCATAACTATACTTCGTTTTTTTAACATTAGAAAAAAGGTAACAATCTTAAAGTGTATTTTTATTGAAAAACGCTATTAAAAAAATCGTTATTGTAAAGTATCGTATATGATTTATAATTGTTACATATTTGCCGGGACTTATTTTTCATAAGTTTTTCAATAAAAAGAGACGACAAGATCGCTTATCTTCTTTATAATGCTAAAAAAACGAATTATGGGGCCATTTAATAACAAATGTTACAAAACTAGATTAATTTTGATAAATCTAACCATCTCGATATATGTATTATCCTATTAGCAAAATAGCACAATTTTGCCAGGTTCATTGTTACGTTGAGTAAGTATTAATATTACGTAGTAAAACTTCTGTAAGTTTTTCACATCGAGTTAAATTAATTGCCTAATAAAATACTATATTTTGGTTTGTATACATTTTGTTAAATAAAAATAACTAATGAAATACACTATAACATATCACATCGCGGCGCCGGCGCGCACGCCTGCATCTATAGTTTTTCTTGTTTGTTGTTGAATTTTTGATCATTTGTAGTAACAATAAAATTACCATTTGTTTGATTTTTGATCTAACCTACGACTCCTATGAGTCTAACTTGCAATAAAGCAAAAAAAAAAAAACAAAAATCAATTTTTTATCAAGCAGATACGTCTGCGAGCGATATTCCAAATTTTGTATTAAAGGAAAAAATGGAAAAATTTACGCTTCCGGCAGGACTTGAACCCGCATCCTCCACAATCCGTGTGTTGCTCTTAACCAATTGAGCTACGGAAGCCTACCAGGACATCGCAAATCTTTCCATTCCATTCTTTATGTAAACACGCCTTTGGGGTGGCGTATAGCGACATCTACCGAAAGACAATTACATCTTTTTAACGGCACCGGAGTCTCAAGTTGCATTGAGAATTCACCAGTAACAATGTGCTAACCCATACTAAATCAATTTTTTATCAAGCAGATACGTCTGCGAGCGATATTCCAAATTTTGTATTAAAGGAAAAAATGGAAAAATTTACGCTTCCGGCAGGACTTGAACCCGCATCCTCCACAATCCGTGTGTTGCTCTTAACCAATTGAGCTACGGAAGCCTACCAGGACATCGCAAATCTTTCCATTCCATTCTTTATGTAAACACGCCTTTGGGGTGGCGTATAGCGACATCTACCGAAAGACAATTACATCTTTTTAACGGCACCGGAGTCTCAAGTTGCATTGAGAATTCACCAGTAACAATGTGCTAACCCATACTAAATCAATTTTTTATCAAGCAGATACGTCTGCGAGCGATATTCCAAATTTTGTATTAAAGGAAAAAATGGAAAAATTTACGCTTCCGGCAGGACTTGAACCCGCATCCTCCACAATCCGTGTGTTGCTCTTAACCAATTGAGCTACGGAAGCCTACCAGGACATCGCAAATCTTTCCATTCCATTCTTTATGTAAACACGCCTTTGGGGTGGCGTATAGCGACATCTACCGAAAGACAATTACATCTTTTTAACGGCACCGGAGTCTCAAGTTGCATTGAGAATTCACCAGTAACAATGTGCTAACCCATACTAAATCAATTTTTTATCAAGCAGATACGTCTGCGAGCGATATTCCAAATTTTGTATTAAAGGAAAAAATGGAAAAATTTACGCTTCCGGCAGGACTTGAACCCGCATCCTCCACAATCCGTGTGTTGCTCTTAACCAATTGAGCTACGGAAGCCTACCAGGACATCGCAAATGCATTGCCGGAAGCGTAAATTTTTCCATTTTTTCCTTTAATACAAAATTTGGAATATCGCTCGCAGACGTATCTGCTTGATAAAAAAATTGATTTAGTATGGGTTAGCACATTGTTACTGGTGAATTCTCAATGCAACTTGAGACTCCGGTGCCGTTAAAAAGATGTAATTGTCTTTCGGTAGATGTCGCTATACGCCACCCCAAAGGCGTGTTTACATAAAGAATGGAATGGAAAGATTTGCGATGTCCTGGTAGGCTTCCGTAGCTCAATTGGTTAAGAGCAACACACGGATTGTGGAGGATGCGGGTTCAAGTCCTGCCGGAAGCGTAAATTTTTCCATTTTTTCCTTTAATACAAAATTTGGAATATCGCTCGCAGACGTATCTGCTTGATAAAAAATTGATTTAGTATGGGTTAGCACATTGTTACTGGTGAATTCTCAATGCAACTTGAGACTCCGGTGCCGTTAAAAAGATGTAATTGTCTTTCGGTAGATGTCGCTATACGCCACCCCAAAGGCGTGTTTACATAAAGAATGGAATGGAAAGATTTGCGATGTCCTGGTAGGCTTCCGTAGCTCAATTGGTTAAGAGCAACACACGGATTGTGGAGGATGCGGGTTCAAGTCCTGCCGGAAGCGTAAATTTTTCCATTTTTCCTTTAATACAAAATTTGGAATATCGCTCGCAGACGTATCTGCTTGATAAAAAATTGATTTAGTATGGGTTAGCACATTGTTACTGGTGAATTCTCAATGCAACTTGAGACTCCGGTGCCGTTAAAAAGATGTAATTGTCTTTCGGTAGATGTCGCTATACGCCACCCCAAAGGCGTGTTTACATAAAGAATGGAATGGAAAGATTTGCGATGTCCTGGTAGGCTTCCGTAGCTCAATTGGTTAAGAGCAACACACGGATTGTGGAGGATGCGGGTTCAAGTCCTGCCGGAAGCGTAAATTTTTCCATTTTTTCCTTTAATACAAAATTTGAAATTTAAAAAAAAAACAGTTTTTTAAAACTTTCAAAATTTCTCGAGGTACTCGAGAAACTCGAGAAATCGTGGTCGAGAATTCCCGTGCCTCGAGAAATAAAAAAAGTCGAGAAACCAGAAACCCTACTCTCGAGGCATTCCTCGCCGAGATATGAAGCGACGCAATGCTAAAATAAAATCTTCTGTGCTCAGAGAACTTACAAGTTCCAAATGAACTGCCTTTATCTTAAAATCTATAAAAACACATAGGTAACTCTTATGGAGTTTTGCACCACGACCTTTCCTGTCACTCACAAAAAATGGACCAGCAAAATCAGTACCTACCACCTCAAATGCATATCCAGGTGTTACTCGCTGAGCTGGCAAGTTTCCCATGATTTGCTGAGCTACTTCTCATTTCATTCTTTTGCAACGAGTGCAATTGTTGTAAGTACGTCTAGCAAGTACTCTGCCATTTAAAGGCCAATAGTGTTCGCGAATGACTGACAGAAGGACTTGTGGCGGTGCGTGTAACAGTTTAAAGTGGAAATATCTAAATAACAATTTAGTGAAGTGATGTTTTGCATCTAAGAGCATAGGGTGTTTTTTGTCGAAATCATAATTAGAGTTATCTAATCTCCCTCCTACTCGAATCAATCCTGAGTCATCGACAAAAGGAGTTAATTTACCTGATCCAATAATAGACTTTGGATAACTATCATAATTAGGAAAGCTTTCTTTTTGTGACAAATAAGCTAACTTGGACTCGGCTTGTTCGAGCTCGTCCACAGTTAATGAACTGTTAGCTTCACAATTTTGTTTACGCAGCAAGCTATTGATGAATCGACACATATACGCGAATATCCTTCGAAGTTTAAGAAATCTGGAATAATTTGACATGTCGATTATCGGTACTGTCGGTTTTTCAACTCTTGCTGCATATACACGTAACTCAGGTAAACTCTTTTCTGTCGCTTCAGTTTGCTTTGGCCACTGATCAATTGTATCCTGCAGGAATGCAGGTCCCTCCCACCACAGTGACAACGACTGGAGCTCGTCCGGAAACACGCCTCGTGAGGCAAGGTCACTCGGGTTTTGTGCGGAAGGGACATACATCCATGTAGCATTCGAACACTTATCGTTTATTTCAGCGACTCGATGCGACACAAAAGTACATAACTTGTTTGTAGGAATGCGCAACCAACCCAAGACAATTTTACTGTCTGACCAAAAATATCTTTTTGCGATATTACAGCGTAAAGCTTGCACAACCTTTTCACATAGACGCGAAACTAGTAAGGATGCACAAAGCTCTAATCTTGGGATAGTCGTCGCCTTCAAAGGCGTGACTTTTGTTTTAGCGCACAAAAGTCGAACCGTACAATTTCCTAACTCATCTACTGATCTTAAATAAATACATCCTGCATATGCCTTTAAAGAGGCATCCGAAAATGCATGGATTTGAATTTCAATCACATTTCTACAGCTGGCGTGGCGTGGAATGCTTATTTCCTTTAAATAATGAATATTGTTGACAAATCTGGTCCAGATACAGTTCGGCGCCTGAGGTATTTCTTGATCCCAGTCCAATTTCTGTGACCATAATGATTGTAGAAACATTTTGCATAGAATAACGCATACACTCAACAGCCCTAAGGGATCAAATATACTGGAAGCTATAGATAGGACGGCCCTTTTAGTGTATTTTACATGGTTATCTAACAACTGCAACTTCGAACATTTTATTAATATGCTGTCAGCATTTGGGTTCCACTCCACGCCTAGCGTGTTACTTTGATTCGATATTTTTAAGTTATCCTGTTGAGAATTACTTGTCTCCATTACTTCCGCAATAAATTGCGTAGAATTACTTTTCAACTTACTCAAGTTAAAATGAGCTGAGCTCAACGTTTTGTTGACCCCGTGATAAAGGCTTAGTAATTGTCCTTTATCATCTGTACCGGTTATCAAATCATCTATGTAAAAATCATGGACAATCACTTCCTTTATCAAAGGATCACTGCATTCATAGCCCAGTTGGGCTAGGCATCTCGTGCTTAAGAATGGCGCACTTGACGTTCCATACGTCAACGTATTGAGGGCAAGATACTTCATGCGCTCGCCTTCATTTTCACCCCATAATATCATTTGAAGGTGTCTCTGTGAAGGTTCCACGATTACTTGCCGATACATTTTTTCTATATCTCCTGTGAATATGAAAACGTGCTGACGAAATCGTATTAGAATAGAAAAACTGTCGTCTTGAACCGCCCACGGTCCCAACCCACCATGAGAATGTCATTGAGCGAGTAGCCTGAATCCGTCCGAGCTGAAGCGTCAAAAACTACGCGACACTTCGTAGATTCGCTTTGCTCTTTTAAAATTGGGTGGTGGGGCAGAAAGTTGCCCTTTTCAGGCTTCTTGCTCTCTGATAAGTGGTTCAACTGTGCATACTCATTAATAAAGTCTACATATTGCGATTTTACATCAGGCCGCCTTCTAAACCGGTGCTTCAAAGAATCAAACCGTTTCCTTGCTAGTCTATATGAGTCACCTAGGACATCTGGTTGATTTTTTAAGGGCAGCGTGACGCAAAATCTGCCATCAGCTAAGCGTCGTGTGTTTTGCTTGAAATGTTCTTCGCACGCCGCCTCTTCTGGGGACAACACTGGTGCAGCTGGCACTTCCTCCAACTCCCAAAACTTACTTAGCTGATCGCGTATTTCCCTACTAAAACCACAGTGCTCAGTTTTTGTTTTACTCTTCTTAGTAGTTAACATTTTCTTTCCTACTACTAACCAACCAAATATTGAATTTTGCAATTTAGGCTTATTTCGACCAAGCTCAATTTGTCCATTGCGGATTAAGTCCCAAAATATCGCACCGCCTATTAATATGTCTATTTCCGCAGGCTTGTACCAGCCTGGGTCTACTAATGTGATATTTTGAGGGATATCAATATCTGAAATATCCACTTCCTCTGACGGTAAGGGTTTCATTATCTGAGAGAGAATGTAGGCATCAACTCGCCCACAAGGTCCGTTAACATTACGATTACGAGATTGAATAGTCACCGCGCAATGTTTTTTGACATCAAACGAAATATGGGCCGGCGCGGGCGCACGGGGCGAGAATCCTGGAATATTCGGCCGTAATACTATAATTTACGTAAAATAAACCTATATGCAATAGCTAATTGCGATAAGAGATGCGATACAGTTAAGGGTTATACGATTATCAACTTTAAATTCATAAAATAAATGCAATATTGAAGCACAAAGGCACTGCGGGTACCTATGTCTCGATAACGGTAAATGGCTGATGCAATTATAAATCGTAATAATTATTTGCAGTTTTAAAGATCTTTATGTTTATTTTAAAGCAGATAGCAACGTAAACAAGGAAAAATATGCAACTAAATGTGGTTTAACGTTAAAATAATGATTATTTTTTGTTACTAAGTGCTATTATCTATTGATTAAGCGCGTTCAAATATCCTTTAGCTGGATAAATTATGTAGTTAATTATATAAAATGAGATCTACTCGCACAAACGAAGCTTTACAGGGCTAACACAATGAACTAGGTAGGATAAGGAACGGGCTAACCTCCCTTTTGTTCTAGAAGTCGGCTTCAGCGCACATCACTTTAATCGTTAGCACTTAGGTATCACACTTTCTGGTAGGTAATCCACTCCGCCTCCTCTAGATCCCGGTGGTAATAAAGCAGTTCCGTTCTTCTCCCGTGAATACTTGGTGAGTAGATTGCAGATTTGTGCTATGCGTCCGCATAGCAACACGGTCGCCAAAATGTTCGATGTACTCCTCAATTTAAGCTCTTGTGGTGAATAATGAAGAACTCCAGGATAGTACTATCTTCTTTAATTAACTTAATAACTAGCTACAGGTATAACGTTAGGTTTTTTTGGGAATCTATATAAACTATGTGTAGCCGCTTCGGCTGTAAGGTGCAGTCTAATGTAGGTACGCGGAACGGGGAGCCGTGACGTATGTCTGTGACGTCATGTGTCGTCAACCGGTCTTCGTACGAGTACTTATGTTGCGCCAACATCCTCCCGCCTCTTAAAGCCTTGGCTTTAAGCCTTATCTTCGTCCAGGAAGGGGCATATCCTGTTGATGGCTCGTCGAATCGTGCCCTTTGTTGTGAGTATATCTGCGACTCGACTCGCTCCATCGCTTCCCGGATACACTGTCTGAATTCGTCCCAACGGCCATTTCAGTGATGTCGCCTCGTCTTTAATCAGGACCATTTGACCGGGCTTGATGTCGGGGCGTCGCTGCTGCCATCGGGTACGCTGCTGCAATTCGCAGATATATTCTTGACTCCATCTCGACCAAAAGTGCTGCCTTGCCTGCTCAATCCTTGCGTATCTATGAAGCCGATTAGGATTGACATCTTGCAAATCAGGTGCCGGTAGCGATACAAGGGGTCTTCCAACGAGAAAATGCCCTGGGGTGAGAGGTGCTAAATCGATTGGAGAGGATGACATGGGATAGAGGGGCCTGGAATTCAGGACGGCCTCAATTTGTGCGAACAACGATGTCAATTCTTCGAAAATTAAGTGAGTATTGCCTACCACCCTTTTTATATGAAATTTCGCAGACCGGACAGCTGCTTCGTAAAGGCCTCCAAAATTTGGAGCGTACGCAGGTGAAAAATGAAAGACTATCTTATCGTCTACAAATGCATCTGACACAGAACTGGAGGCAGCATTGAGAAACTCGCCTATCTCGCGACTGGCGCCTACGAAATTTCTCCCATTGTCACAAAATATCTCTCGAGTAGGGTTTCTGCACGAGAATTCTCGAGGCGAGAAATCTCGAGAAATTTGTCTTTCGGCGAGGCGGGAAAAAAAGACTTAATGCCTCGAGAACTCGAGAAATAAATCTCTTGTCATAAGTAAAAAGAAAACACGCGTATAACACCTGATGGGCCTATAGTGTATTTCTTTGGGTAGTTAAATAAATGTAAACAATGTTTTTTTTTTACATTTTCCGGTACTTCAAACATTTATTAGTTAACTAAATAAAAAACTGCCTTGATCCGTCGCCTATCGTTCTGGCTTCAGCAGATTCTGATGTTTTGAAACTTTTGAACTACTATTATGTGTAAATAATTCGTCTCGTTTTAGGTTCATAACTATACTTCGTTTTTTTAACATTAGAAAAAAGGTAACAATCTTAAAGTGTATTTTTATTGAAAAACGCTATTAAAAAAATCGTTATTGTAAAGTATCGTATATGATTTATAATTGTTACATATTTGCCGGGACTTATTTTTCATAAGTTTTTCAATAAAAAGAGACGACAAGATCGCTTATCTTCTTTATAATGCTAAAAAAACGAATTATGGGGCCATTTAATAACAAATGTTACAAAACTAGATTAATTTTGATAAATCTAACCATCTCGATATATGTATTATCCTATTAGCAAAATAGCACAATTTTGCCAGGTTCATTGTTACGTTGAGTAAGTATTAATATTACGTAGTAAAACTTCTGTAAGTTTTTCACATCGAGTTAAATTAATTGCCTAATAAAATACTATATTTTGGTTTGTATACATTTTGTTAAATAAAAATAACTAATGAAATACACTATAACATATCACATCGCGGCGCCGGCGCGCACGCCTGCATCTATAGTTTTTCTTGTTTGTTGTTGAATTTTTGATCATTTGTAGTAACAATAAAATTACCATTTGTTTGATTTTTGATCTAACCTACGACTCCTATGAGTCTAACTTGCAATAAAGCAAAAAAAAAAAAACAAAAATCAATTTTTTATCAAGCAGATACGTCTGCGAGCGATATTCCAAATTTTGTATTAAAGGAAAAAATGGAAAAATTTACGCTTCCGGCAGGACTTGAACCCGCATCCTCCACAATCCGTGTGTTGCTCTTAACCAATTGAGCTACGGAAGCCTACCAGGACATCGCAAATCTTTCCATTCCATTCTTTATGTAAACACGCCTTTGGGGTGGCGTATAGCGACATCTACCGAAAGACAATTACATCTTTTTAACGGCACCGGAGTCTCAAGTTGCATTGAGAATTCACCAGTAACAATGTGCTAACCCATACTAAATCAATTTTTTATCAAGCAGATACGTCTGCGAGCGATATTCCAAATTTTGTATTAAAGGAAAAAATGGAAAAATTTACGCTTCCGGCAGGACTTGAACCCGCATCCTCCACAATCCGTGTGTTGCTCTTAACCAATTGAGCTACGGAAGCCTACCAGGACATCGCAAATCTTTCCATTCCATTCTTTATGTAAACACGCCTTTGGGGTGGCGTATAGCGACATCTACCGAAAGACAATTACATCTTTTTAACGGCACCGGAGTCTCAAGTTGCATTGAGAATTCACCAGTAACAATGTGCTAACCCATACTAAATCAATTTTTTATCAAGCAGATACGTCTGCGAGCGATATTCCAAATTTTGTATTAAAGGAAAAAATGGAAAAATTTACGCTTCCGGCAGGACTTGAACCCGCATCCTCCACAATCCGTGTGTTGCTCTTAACCAATTGAGCTACGGAAGCCTACCAGGACATCGCAAATCTTTCCATTCCATTCTTTATGTAAACACGCCTTTGGGGTGGCGTATAGCGACATCTACCGAAAGACAATTACATCTTTTTAACGGCACCGGAGTCTCAAGTTGCATTGAGAATTCACCAGTAACAATGTGCTAACCCATACTAAATCAATTTTTTATCAAGCAGATACGTCTGCGAGCGATATTCCAAATTTTGTATTAAAGGAAAAAATGGAAAAATTTACGCTTCCGGCAGGACTTGAACCCGCATCCTCCACAATCCGTGTGTTGCTCTTAACCAATTGAGCTACGGAAGCCTACCAGGACATCGCAAATGCATTGCCGGAAGCGTAAATTTTTCCATTTTTTCCTTTAATACAAAATTTGGAATATCGCTCGCAGACGTATCTGCTTGATAAAAAAATTGATTTAGTATGGGTTAGCACATTGTTACTGGTGAATTCTCAATGCAACTTGAGACTCCGGTGCCGTTAAAAAGATGTAATTGTCTTTCGGTAGATGTCGCTATACGCCACCCCAAAGGCGTGTTTACATAAAGAATGGAATGGAAAGATTTGCGATGTCCTGGTAGGCTTCCGTAGCTCAATTGGTTAAGAGCAACACACGGATTGTGGAGGATGCGGGTTCAAGTCCTGCCGGAAGCGTAAATTTTTCCATTTTTTCCTTTAATACAAAATTTGGAATATCGCTCGCAGACGTATCTGCTTGATAAAAAATTGATTTAGTATGGGTTAGCACATTGTTACTGGTGAATTCTCAATGCAACTTGAGACTCCGGTGCCGTTAAAAAGATGTAATTGTCTTTCGGTAGATGTCGCTATACGCCACCCCAAAGGCGTGTTTACATAAAGAATGGAATGGAAAGATTTGCGATGTCCTGGTAGGCTTCCGTAGCTCAATTGGTTAAGAGCAACACACGGATTGTGGAGGATGCGGGTTCAAGTCCTGCCGGAAGCGTAAATTTTTCCATTTTTCCTTTAATACAAAATTTGGAATATCGCTCGCAGACGTATCTGCTTGATAAAAAATTGATTTAGTATGGGTTAGCACATTGTTACTGGTGAATTCTCAATGCAACTTGAGACTCCGGTGCCGTTAAAAAGATGTAATTGTCTTTCGGTAGATGTCGCTATACGCCACCCCAAAGGCGTGTTTACATAAAGAATGGAATGGAAAGATTTGCGATGTCCTGGTAGGCTTCCGTAGCTCAATTGGTTAAGAGCAACACACGGATTGTGGAGGATGCGGGTTCAAGTCCTGCCGGAAGCGTAAATTTTTCCATTTTTTCCTTTAATACAAAATTTGAAATTTAAAAAAAAAACAGTTTTTTAAAACTTTCAAAATTTCTCGAGGTACTCGAGAAACTCGAGAAATCGTGGTCGAGAATTCCCGTGCCTCGAGAAATAAAAAAAGTCGAGAAACCAGAAACCCTACTCTCGAGGCATTCCTCGCCGAGATATGAAGCGACGCAATGCTAAAATAAAATCTTCTGTGCTCAGAGAACTTACAAGTTCCAAATGAACTGCCTTTATCTTAAAATCTATAAAAACACATAGGTAACTCTTATGGAGTTTTGCACCACGACCTTTCCTGTCACTCACAAAAAATGGACCAGCAAAATCAGTACCTACCACCTCAAATGCATATCCAGGTGTTACTCGCTGAGCTGGCAAGTTTCCCATGATTTGCTGAGCTACTTCTCATTTCATTCTTTTGCAACGAGTGCAATTGTTGTAAGTACGTCTAGCAAGTACTCTGCCATTTAAAGGCCAATAGTGTTCGCGAATGACTGACAGAAGGACTTGTGGCGGTGCGTGTAACAGTTTAAAGTGGAAATATCTAAATAACAATTTAGTGAAGTGATGTTTTGCATCTAAGAGCATAGGGTGTTTTTTGTCGAAATCATAATTAGAGTTATCTAATCTCCCTCCTACTCGAATCAATCCTGAGTCATCGACAAAAGGAGTTAATTTACCTGATCCAATAATAGACTTTGGATAACTATCATAATTAGGAAAGCTTTCTTTTTGTGACAAATAAGCTAACTTGGACTCGGCTTGTTCGAGCTCGTCCACAGTTAATGAACTGTTAGCTTCACAATTTTGTTTACGCAGCAAGCTATTGATGAATCGACACATATACGCGAATATCCTTCGAAGTTTAAGAAATCTGGAATAATTTGACATGTCGATTATCGGTACTGTCGGTTTTTCAACTCTTGCTGCATATACACGTAACTCAGGTAAACTCTTTTCTGTCGCTTCAGTTTGCTTTGGCCACTGATCAATTGTATCCTGCAGGAATGCAGGTCCCTCCCACCACAGTGACAACGACTGGAGCTCGTCCGGAAACACGCCTCGTGAGGCAAGGTCACTCGGGTTTTGTGCGGAAGGGACATACATCCATGTAGCATTCGAACACTTATCGTTTATTTCAGCGACTCGATGCGACACAAAAGTACATAACTTGTTTGTAGGAATGCGCAACCAACCCAAGACAATTTTACTGTCTGACCAAAAATATCTTTTTGCGATATTACAGCGTAAAGCTTGCACAACCTTTTCACATAGACGCGAAACTAGTAAGGATGCACAAAGCTCTAATCTTGGGATAGTCGTCGCCTTCAAAGGCGTGACTTTTGTTTTAGCGCACAAAAGTCGAACCGTACAATTTCCTAACTCATCTACTGATCTTAAATAAATACATCCTGCATATGCCTTTAAAGAGGCATCCGAAAATGCATGGATTTGAATTTCAATCACATTTCTACAGCTGGCGTGGCGTGGAATGCTTATTTCCTTTAAATAATGAATATTGTTGACAAATCTGGTCCAGATACAGTTCGGCGCCTGAGGTATTTCTTGATCCCAGTCCAATTTCTGTGACCATAATGATTGTAGAAACATTTTGCATAGAATAACGCATACACTCAACAGCCCTAAGGGATCAAATATACTGGAAGCTATAGATAGGACGGCCCTTTTAGTGTATTTTACATGGTTATCTAACAACTGCAACTTCGAACATTTTATTAATATGCTGTCAGCATTTGGGTTCCACTCCACGCCTAGCGTGTTACTTTGATTCGATATTTTTAAGTTATCCTGTTGAGAATTACTTGTCTCCATTACTTCCGCAATAAATTGCGTAGAATTACTTTTCAACTTACTCAAGTTAAAATGAGCTGAGCTCAACGTTTTGTTGACCCCGTGATAAAGGCTTAGTAATTGTCCTTTATCATCTGTACCGGTTATCAAATCATCTATGTAAAAATCATGGACAATCACTTCCTTTATCAAAGGATCACTGCATTCATAGCCCAGTTGGGCTAGGCATCTCGTGCTTAAGAATGGCGCACTTGACGTTCCATACGTCAACGTATTGAGGGCAAGATACTTCATGCGCTCGCCTTCATTTTCACCCCATAATATCATTTGAAGGTGTCTCTGTGAAGGTTCCACGATTACTTGCCGATACATTTTTTCTATATCTCCTGTGAATATGAAAACGTGCTGACGAAATCGTATTAGAATAGAAAAACTGTCGTCTTGAACCGCCCACGGTCCCAACCCACCATGAGAATGTCATTGAGCGAGTAGCCTGAATCCGTCCGAGCTGAAGCGTCAAAAACTACGCGACACTTCGTAGATTCGCTTTGCTCTTTTAAAATTGGGTGGTGGGGCAGAAAGTTGCCCTTTTCAGGCTTCTTGCTCTCTGATAAGTGGTTCAACTGTGCATACTCATTAATAAAGTCTACATATTGCGATTTTACATCAGGCCGCCTTCTAAACCGGTGCTTCAAAGAATCAAACCGTTTCCTTGCTAGTCTATATGAGTCACCTAGGACATCTGGTTGATTTTTTAAGGGCAGCGTGACGCAAAATCTGCCATCAGCTAAGCGTCGTGTGTTTTGCTTGAAATGTTCTTCGCACGCCGCCTCTTCTGGGGACAACACTGGTGCAGCTGGCACTTCCTCCAACTCCCAAAACTTACTTAGCTGATCGCGTATTTCCCTACTAAAACCACAGTGCTCAGTTTTTGTTTTACTCTTCTTAGTAGTTAACATTTTCTTTCCTACTACTAACCAACCAAATATTGAATTTTGCAATTTAGGCTTATTTCGACCAAGCTCAATTTGTCCATTGCGGATTAAGTCCCAAAATATCGCACCGCCTATTAATATGTCTATTTCCGCAGGCTTGTACCAGCCTGGGTCTACTAATGTGATATTTTGAGGGATATCAATATCTGAAATATCCACTTCCTCTGACGGTAAGGGTTTCATTATCTGAGAGAGAATGTAGGCATCAACTCGCCCACAAGGTCCGTTAACATTACGATTACGAGATTGAATAGTCACCGCGCAATGTTTTTTGACATCAAACGAAATATGGGCCGGCGCGGGCGCACGGGGCGAGAATCCTGGAATATTCGGCCGTAATACTATAATTTACGTAAAATAAACCTATATGCAATAGCTAATTGCGATAAGAGATGCGATACAGTTAAGGGTTATACGATTATCAACTTTAAATTCATAAAATAAATGCAATATTGAAGCACAAAGGCACTGCGGGTACCTATGTCTCGATAACGGTAAATGGCTGATGCAATTATAAATCGTAATAATTATTTGCAGTTTTAAAGATCTTTATGTTTATTTTAAAGCAGATAGCAACGTAAACAAGGAAAAATATGCAACTAAATGTGGTTTAACGTTAAAATAATGATTATTTTTTGTTACTAAGTGCTATTATCTATTGATTAAGCGCGTTCAAATATCCTTTAGCTGGATAAATTATGTAGTTAATTATATAAAATGAGATCTGCTCGCACAAACGAAGCTTTACAGGGCTAACACAATGAACTAGGTAGGATAAGGAACGGGCTAACCTCCCTTTTGTTCTAGAAGTCGGCTTCAGCGCACATCACTTTAATCGTTAGCACTTAGGTATCACACTTTCTGGTAGGTAATCCACTCCGCCTCCTCTAGATCCCGGTGGTAATAAAGCAGTTCCGTTCTTCTCCCGTGAATACTTGGTGAGTAGATTGCAGATTTGTGCTATGCGTCCGCATAGCAACACGGTCGCCAAAATGTTCGATGTACTCCTCAATTTAAGCTCTTGTGGTGAATAATGAAGAACTCCAGGATAGTACTATCTTCTTTAATTAACTTAATAACTAGCTACAGGTATAACGTTAGGTTTTTTTGGGAATCTATATAAACTATGTGTAGCCGCTTCGGCTGTAAGGTGCAGTCTAATGTAGGTACGCGGAACGGGGAGCCGTGACGTATGTCTGTGACGTCATGTGTCGTCAACCGGTCTTCGTACGAGTACTTATGTTGCGCCAACAATGCCCCATCACGCGTAATAATCGTAGGTATAAGACATTCAGGCCAATTCAAACGTACACTGACATCGTGACATCGTACCATTCGTACCGCAATACATATCCGGAGAAGTACGAGCGAAATTCATGATAAAATAACACGATTCAAATATCATTATAATGTCAATGTACATTCGAATTGAGCTGAATGGGAACCAGTTTGAACTTGTACTTTGTAGATTTAGATTACGGTAAACTGTTGAATTAGTTTTCGAATAATATACGATTAATGCGTGATGGGACAATATTATTAACTGGGCTTAATAGCGAAAATCGAAATTCGCAAATTCCGGGCATCTTTCTCCGTCACTCTACGCCTTCATTGGAGTAAAAGGGAAAGATCCCCGCAATTTGCGAATTGCGGTTTTCACGGTAGGCCCCCTGAGGTGAGCGTTTTCCGCGGGAAACTGAATTATTGAAGTAATATCTCGGAACGTTTCAAACGCTAAATTAATGCTTTGAACGTGACGTGAAATCGTTTATAAAATTATAGAGTTGATACCTATATCCTATAACTGACAGGTACCTACCTCCTTATTAAATGACCACAGATATTTGTTAACATTTTTTGTCATACTTGGGTTATGCTACTTGTAATGTACAAGAAATTTAAAAAAGTCTGCGGTTGTTTTTCGAGTTACCTACATTGGTTGTTTAATTTAAGTTAAATTTGCTTAGCACTGAAGTTGTTTGTTATTCTTGTCAACCTATTTGTGTCAATCAGTTTTAGGGTTCCGTAGCCAAATGGCAAAAAACGGACCCTTATGGATTCGTCATGTCTGTCTGTCTGTCCGTCCGTATGTCACAGCCACTTTTTTCCGAAACTATAAGAACTATACTGTTGAAACTTGGTAAGTAGATGTATTCTGTGAACCGCATTAGAACTGAAACTCAATTTTTTTTTTCATCAAACCCATACGTGTGGGTATCTATGGATAGGTATTCAAAAATGATATTGAGGTTTCTAATATAATTTTTTTCTAAACTGTATAGTTTGCGCGAGAGACACTTCCAAAGTCGTAAAATGTGTGCCCCCCCCCCTTGTAACTTCTAAAGTAAGAGAATGATAAAACTAAAAAAATATATGATGGACATTGTACATTTCCATGCAAACTTCCACCGAAAATTGGTTTGAACGAGATCTATAGTTCGTTTTTTTTAGCATTAGAAAGAACTTGAAAGAAGGTAAGCGATCTTGACATGTCTTTTAATTGAAAAACGCTTTTTTTAAATCAATAACTGTTACTTATGAAAGCAGAAGAATATAAATAATCGTATTCATATTTCATATTAATATACAGGGTGATCAATCCAAATGGGTCAGTATGGAGAAGTCAGAAACTATAAGAGATAGCGAAATCTGTTCTTAGGAACCATGGCGTCGATTTTAGATTTAATAATAATGGCATTCAATTTTTTTAAATCTATCATACATAACCGGGATTCGAACCTGGTCAATATTCTTTATGTAATCGCGTGTAGTATTTGTTTGTATGGCAACTTTTAAACGATGCGTGATAGGTAGGGGGTGCTCGACCAAATATCATAGAGGGCCCCGAGACAAAACAAACTACATTAAAAAAAATTCAAAATGGCCGACTTTTTATTTTATTTTTTCAAGTTGGTTCGAGCGCGCTGAGATTTGGCATGCGGCGAGCTTGGAGGCCCAAAATTACTATGTCAAAAAAAAATTTGGAAAAATCCAAAATGGCGGCGGACACGGGCAAAGTCAAATCTCCAAATAGGTTAAGCGAGCCCGAAGGGCGAGCTTCAGGCCGGAAGGCCGAAGGCCGACCCCCGCGGAGGGCCGAAGGCCTGGAGCCTCCACCCCGACTCCCAAAACGCGACTCCCAATAGGAAAAGTGTTGGGTCGTGTTTAAGCTCCAACTTCCCCCTCTCGTGTGACGCTTTGGGCCTTCGGCCCTACGCGGAGCTCGGCCTTCGGCCTTCGCAAGCCTCGACGCTTCGCCGTCGGGCATTCGGCCCGCCGGCTTCGCTCATCAAGACAGTTGACTTGGTAGAACGCTTGGAAGCACCACATTCACGCAGCTCGGTCTTCGACCTCGCGTTTTGGGAGTCGGGGTGGAGGCTCCGGGCTTTCGGCCTTCCGCCGGGGTCGGTCTTCGGCCTCCCGGCCTGAAGCTCGCCCTTCGGGCTCGCTTAACCTACTTGGAAATTTGACTTTGCCCGTGTCCGCCGCCATTTTGGATTTTTCCAAAAAAAATTTTTGACATAGTAATCTTGGGCCCCCAGGCTCGCCGCATGCCAAATCTCAGCGCGCTCGGACCAACTTGAAAAAATCGGGCAAGTGCGAGTCGGACTCGCGCACGAAGGGTTCCGTACCATATAAAAAAAAAACAAAAAAAAAAGCAAAATAAAAAAAGGGTCACCCATCCAAGTACTGACCACTCCCGACGTTGCTTAACTTTGGTCAAAAATCACGTTTGTTGTATGGGAGCCCCATTTAAATCTTTATTTTATTCTGTTTTTAGTATTTGTTGTTATAGCGGCAACAGAAATACATCATCTGTGAAAATTTCAACTGTCTAGCTATCACGGTTCGTGAGATACAGCCTGGTGACAGACGGACGGACGGACGGACGGACGGACGGACAGCGAAGTCTTAGTAATAGGGTCCCGTTTTACCCTTTGGGTACGGAACCCTAAAAAATAAAAAAAAGCCATTTTGATTTTTTTTAATGTAGTTTGTTTTGTCTCGGGGCCCTCTATGACATTTGGTCGAGCACCCCCCACCTATCACGCATCGTTTAAAAGTTGCCATACAAACAAACAACAAGAATATTGACCAGGTTCGAATCCCGGTTACGTATGATAGATTTAAAAAAAATTGAATGCCATTATTATTAAATCTAAAATCGAAGCCATGGTTCCTAAGAACAGATTTCGCTATCTCTCATAGTTTCTGACTTCTCCATACTGACCCATTTGGATTGATCACTCTGTATAATATCTTTAATTACGAAAACATTTCAATTCTCAATGTTAACCTTTGTATCTATTTATAATGTGTGACTAAATAAAAACAAATTATTTAAAATATTTATCTATCATGCTTTAAAATAGCTTTAGGTATGCTTTAAGTTCATTGCAAACATTCGTATAAAAGAATTTGCGTCTCTCGTCGCTCTTGAGATCAAAATGTCACAATCGTAACTAAAGTACCAATTCATCACATTTGATAAAGTTACCTAAGTACTTTGATTGGTAATCGGATCCATCTATTAGAATTATGACTTCCAGTAATTATTAAAAGTTTAAATTATGGAAATTCAGATTTCTATACTATTTTTACGAGAAATTTACAGTTGAATTTATAACTGGAAAAATTACTGTCTTGGTGCGACTTGAACTCACGGCCTCTGGATCGATACTCCAGCGCCCAGCCATCTGAGTAATTTTCTACTTTTAAATTTATTCTAAGCTTAATAGCATCGTTCGCAGACGTTTTGGTCGTTAAAAATTCAATTAGTATAAGGTAGCACATCGTAACTGGTGAATTTCCAATATGACTTGGAACTCCGGTAGCCGTTTAAGAAGTGTAATATTACACTTTAGAGAATTAATGCTCTTACGGTAGAAGTCGCTAGGGTCCTCTAGACCCATATGGTGGAAAGATTGGCTGGCTATGGATGAGGTCTTGCTTGCTCAGATGGCAGGGCGCTGGAGTATCGATTCAGACGCCGTGAGTTCAAATGTCATCCAAGACAGTTATTTTTCCACTTTTAAATTTATTCTAAGCATAATCATCATCATCAAGCATCGTTCGTAGACGTTTCTGCTTGTTAAAAATTAAATTAATTTACAGTTGGTTTAAAACTTTTAAATAGACTAAAGACATTAGGTTTTTGTCTCTGTTAAAATTACTTGATATCATCCTTACATACTTAGTTTATTAGTTCATGCATGTACATACCTACCTAAAAATATTTATATAAAGTTATATGCTGTGCAACTCCTATAGTCTCAATATTTTTTGATTTATTTAAAAAAATGTGCAAAAGCGTATTAATAGAATACCCGTTACAAACTATTATTTTGCTCGTTGGATTTAGCTTACATAACTTATCGCCAGACGACACCAATATTAGATAAAATATAATTACTTATCTTTTTCTTTACCCGGTCGCTTTCATACATTCGATAAAATAAATATAGGTAATTGCACTAGAACTGTGGATGTTTAGCCAGTGGCGGCGCGTCAAACATATCCATAGGCAAGACGGGGCTAATTTGGCTTACATATTTACTTTACAACTCTGCTTAAACGTCCAAAAACAGGCAAGCCGGTGGGAATCGGCTTTTATGGACGCGCCGCCACTATTGTTTACAAAATTCGCTAGGTAGGTATTATTTAGTCGGATGCAAACCGACCAGTGTATCGATATTTCATGTTCATGTTTATAAATTATCCGTTTTAAAATAGATTTACGAATACGACTTTAGTAAGGATGGTAGGTACCCTATTCTGATACATTATTTATATACCTACTTAACTGATTAAGTAAAAATCTTAGCAAAGTACCTTTTGTAAAATGTACGGATAGACGTTCCTTATTTGAATTTTGGACCTGACTCCTTATATGAGTTTGCAGACTCATTGCTTGTCCACTTAAACATGATTAATTGCCAAGGTAATTTATTAAACTGTAGACAACTACATACATGCAGGAGGAACAGAGCCGTAACTAAGTTTTACATATCCTCCTGACGACCACCAGCGTTCTACGCATAGTAGATACTAATAGGCTCCAACGAAAATTTGACTCTTAGTCAATTTGACAAAGTTAAATTTAATCGGACAGATTTCGATACTCGATTGGCAGGAGGTTATAAGTGCATTTAACATCTGCTGCATCCAAGGCACGTCAATGACGTCTTGCAGGAAGATCGACACTCCCTTGGCGATGTTAACTTTGGTCCCGATTCGGATTTTGAAATAGACATCTATTAGATATCTTTTAGACATCACCAAGATACTATAACGATATGTTAAAGATCTAACCTGTCAGACATTTGCACGATTCTGGAGATACTCTTGAACGATTTCCTCAGATATGACTTAGAGATCCAATTCACATCTAATAGATATCTTACGCTATCTAACGTAAAAGTGACATTGGTTGCCCGAATTGCGCTGCAAAAGAGAACTAGTTGATATCTAAACTATAACCAGAGATATATATAACTCCGTATAAGATAAATAAAGTCTAAGAAAAAAACGTGCCTCGGAAATCAAGAAAAAGTCATTCTCGAATAGATGGCGCCATACCTTTGGCCTATTCTCGGCTAGATGGCGTTGACGTTTGATATTTAACAATTTTAACACATATCAGTGAAAGAACATGGGTCAGTATGGAACAATAAAAATTAAAAATCATTTACCCGTAAACATGTATTGATTAATTTATACATTTTCAATTTTATTTTAAGTTTTAATCGTGTGTCGATAGATGGCAGTAAATGTACCGTGACTACAAAATTTACTTTGGCAATAGCCCTCTATACTATCTATTCTCTTTGCTATAACGTATCTAGAATGGATCTAGTACGTGTCGTCTCTTGTGAATATCTTGAAGTTCGAATACGGCAGTTTATGCCGCACACGTTTCGAATAACGGATTGATGTGGTTTGCATTAATGCGCATGCGGTGCAGTGGGTTCCGTCTGTCCTGTCCTTGAGATGAGTTATAAAAGTTTTTACAGTGTCGCAGTGTCGAGGACAAACACTGTGGAATCTAAAGCGCGCGGTCGCCGTCTACTTTACGATTCTTTAAGGGGCCCACTGATTAACAGTCCGCCGGACGGTATCGGCCTGTCAGTTGTTCGGAACTGTCAAAATTTTGGTCTAACTGACAGGCCGATACCGTCCGGCGGACTGTTAATCAGTGGGCCCCTTTAGACGTCGTGCAGAGACTGTAGGTATATTTTCAGTAACAAATAATGATTCCCTTTATAATTATGAGTGGCTAATCGCTATTCGATCAACTTGCATTTAAATTTTGAGTAAAAAGGTTGCTTAGATTAATGTTATATTAAATTAGGTAAAGTGGTACTCTTATATAGTTAAAGTAACTGACGTTTGTGTAAATATTTAATAAGATTACCGCACATTTTCTATTGTTGTGATTTCCACACTGTCTTATTTATATTTTTACAGTGAAATCACAACACATTTTTTCAAACTCCTAAAATTCTTCGCTCTTCATGATGTCGCTTTAGAAAAAATACCATATATGTATCTATAAATAAGCTTTGCTATAAAAAAAAAAACGTTGCGCCAGTCATCAACACCAATAGCAATCAGCTGTCGGACGACTTTTTTAGAGCGGTGCGGCGTAACCTGGACGGTTTATTAACGGTTGATGCGGGGATCAACCGTTCGATTTGGGCTATCAACCAGAATAGGGTCGTGGATTTACGAGCGGCGTTTGTAGGTTACAAAGCCACATGTTCAGTTGAAGTCTATTTATGTACTTATTCACTTTAAAGTTTAAACATGATAGCATGATAGGTGTCAATTTTTGCGTTAGATGTGTTTGCGTGGCGTGGAGGAAGTCGTAGCCTTAAATCAAATGTATAACCCCTTAATAATTAGTACAATTATAGTCACATGAAGGATTATAGTCGCATATAGGATAGGAAATATTTACTTATATTTTATCAATAAAAGCTTGATTGAAGTATAAATATAATTAATAAATAAAAATGTTCTTTATGGCATGAAGGATTATATAATATATTAATATGGTTGAATTCCACTTAATCGAATTAACCCTTCACCCTCTAGAGCTTATGTGTCCCATGGGCTTTACGAATAACATATTTAATAGGATAAACCCAACACCTTAATTAATACTATTCACAAAACGGCTTGTTTCTACCTTGAATTTAAATATAGGTACATGTTTGAACAAAAGCTATTTTATTGTCTATAAAATAGAGTTTTAAACTCAAAAGCAATAACATAAACTGAATATTTATATATAGAACACTTCGCTAGGAATTTAATAATGGAATAGTTAGTTACTCTTTTATATAATATTCACAAAGATAAATTTGTGTATGTTTATTTAGTAGGTTAGTCGGTGTGAGTAACTGCAAGTCCCTCTTTTGCATAATCTCCTCAGGTAGCCATTAAGCAATTAAACAATCTTACAAATAGGTAGGTACACAGCTATTCATACAATAAGGTTAATATATTTGTGTTCCAAATACCTAGTTTGCGTAATGTAGTAAGAAACAAATAAGAACATGTGTTTTATCTAATAAGGTTCACATTAACGTTGTTCTCTACCAACTTTAAATGTAATCGCACCCCAATAAGCTCACCTCACTTTGACGCCGCATGTGACATCTTATAATCTTCTTCAGAATTTTATATGAATCCAGAGAGATTTATATAAACAAAATTATTTATAGCGAGGCATATAAAATACAGCTTCAACTCACAAAAAATCATGTTTTGTTTATGTCTGTTTATAAAATAAAGTGCTAAAGAGATTGGAAGAATAATTTAATTGAAAAAAAAATTAAGGAATGCGGCTGCACTTAAATATGATTCCCATCGACCAGGCAGGGCCGAACAGCCGACCGACGGGCGGGTTCAGATTACCAGTTCGCCGGACGATATCAGCCTATCAGTTGTTCGGAAGTTTCGGAACTGTCACCTTTTGCTTGCTGATATCGTCCGGCGAACTGGTAATCTGTGGGCCCCTTTACAGGTGTCTTCAGCCAGCAGAGTTTTTGAAAAATCGTAGCGCTTTTTTCGACTGTAATACGGTTGCCAATAAATATGAATAACGGTCCTAAGTTCATCGATTCCAAACCTGATTAATCAACTTTCGTTCGATAGGAAATAAATCACGAACATAGGTCTAAAAACAACTATTAAAAATACGCAAAGATTTATGCACAAAATCTATTAACCTGAAAATAGCTTCTAATGCGCGGTATCTTGCTTATTAATTACTTAATAAATAGTTTTTATAAATAATCTAATTGGTGTATCAAATCATTTATTTTACATTTCCTAAAACACAATTTTGTATATAAAAGAAACATTCAACAATTTTAATTTTGATTAAAACTGGACAGTCCACGACTTCAAAATGCATGGATGTAATTGTAAAATTTTTTTTGGTATTTCACATCGATAAGAACACCATCTTTAATAGCTTTCTCCAAGCCCTTTATTTTCAGGAAGAAATTATTAATTACGCTGCGTTTTGTATCTTTTGATAAACCAACCATCTAATTGCCTCTAGCCAATTGTTGAAGTAAGTACTTTTATATACTTATCTTCAGTATTTATTTTATGTTTTGATTACAGTGTACATAATTTTAATTAGGTATTAAGCAGTTCAATGTTTGACACAATAATTATTGTTCAGAATAAAGAAATAAAGAAGTAAGTACTTATCTGTTTTTGAAGCAAGATTCTAAATGCTTACTTATTTACAATTCAGCTCATTGTCTCAGAATTAAAAAAAAGCCTTTTCGGTTTTTATATCATAATCAACTAAAATTCTTCGTCAACATCACTGTCATCCCAAAGATTGCTTGGCTTGAAGAAATAATGATTCTCTAGTAAAGTATATAAATAATTCCTAATTACCTGATTATTATTAGTAACTACCAGGCTATTTCATAATAACGTGGCCTGACCCACTCCTCTCCAATAATCAAACATTACATTGAGAAAAACGAGATCAGATGAGAATACTAAACATTACCTATATTTTGAGAGATTATTAATGTCTTGAGAGTTTGGGAGGACTTTCACTTTTCCATCTACAGCTCCCATGGTCACACATTTCGTATGCAGGAACCGCACATGGCCACATTAAGCTTTGAAAGCACTGACATCGTCACGTTTCTTGAAAATAATCATACGGTCAATGTCACGAAATTTCATTACATTACTTCGAACAGAGGCCTTTGTGTGAGTTGGCGCGAATATCCTGCCAGACGTAATGACTTTCTTAGGGTTTTGATTTATTGCAGACATTAAAGCAATTTATTTACCTACCTCTAATAAATATTCTTTACTTTAATTTTAAATTTTGTTTATTGTACGACCAGTCTGGTAGTAAGCTCTCAACGACGCTTTTAGACGCTTGCAGCGACGTTCAGATTTTATTTAATTATCTGTTTATTATATACGAGTATTACCATCAGATCTCTCATAGACACCCAGAACACCAAAGGGGTTGTAAGTGCGTGGCCGGCATTTATGATGGTAGTAGGTACGCTCTTTTCTTGAAGGTTTGAAGGTCGTATAGGTCTGGTAATATTGCGGGCGACAGTTCATTGCACAGTTTGTTATACAGATGTGCAAGTTGCGGAAAGTTTTCATAAAATTCTATAAATTCTCGGAAATTTCATGAAACTTTTACTAGGAAATATGGAAAATTTAAATTTAAAATTTGAAAGTTTCAATTCTCATACAAAAATGTAACAAATTTTCCGAATTATTCCTACGTAAAATTTCCGGAAACTTTCGCAATTTTGGAAAGTTTCCTTAGGCACATCAGTAGTTTGTTATGTAGAACAGGTAGGTACGCTGTAAGTACCTAGGTTCCAAATGTGCGTGTGGACTTTATTGTTTTCAATAATTTTAGCATTTAAAACTGGCATTTACCAAGGTAAAACTCATATTTTATTTTTATACTAAACTTTAATTGAAAAGAAAAAGAAAAACAGTATAAATAATTTAATAAACCTTTTCTTTTCAGCGAAAAAAAGTAAACACAGAAATAGGAAATATAAGTACCTAGAGTTAGACCAAGACAAGTCTGCATCTGTCTGCAACGATAGATTATTTTAAACGTCATGAAATTATGACGTTTAAATAACACTTGCACTGCGTATGCTATCAAAATCGTTTCAGACTGTTTTTGGTCTAGCTCTTATAAAAAATATACTCACAATATTTTTTTTTGCAAGTAGATAAAAAGGCCTATTACAAAAATAATCAAATACACCGTTCCGATTGGATATAAAAGTGTCCAAACCGCGGTTTACGACGGCAACAGCAGCATCAAAGATATTGTTGATGGTATTATGCGGCCACCTAATAAACTTATGATTTACTGCCATTTTATGTGCCAACGGCCATTTTAATATCAAATCTGTCGAATGGAAAATAACCACGTCTTTACTTTAGTGTTGTGACTTCCGTGTATAAACTTGATATCTTTAAAGGCTATGACGTCACCAAATTGTGCCAAATGGCCTCAAGGGTGCAAAGGGCGCTAAACTTTAGCTGTCCATCAATAAATGTGTGTTAATTTTTTAATATAAGTACAGTACTACGCCATACATTTTCTGTGCAAGAACAAAATAAATGATCGTTCCATACTATTTTCTATGGGCACGGCCTACTTGACTTTAGGGTGCCATTAAAAACATAGATTGATAACCAAGCCCACAAAAGTATAATTTAAAATTCCCTGACCTTCCTAATGACGCTAGGTAATAAAAATAACTGAGGTTACAGTGAAATGGTGAAGGTGAAAAAGTATTCGGATGCCTGGACGACGCCAAAATATTTCTCAATGAAGTATTTGGTCTGGTCCTGGTCGTAAATATATAATTCTTCACTCTCACACAGCTCATACCTTAGTCAGTAGGTAGGTATGATGAATTTCAAAAATTTATGTTTTGGGTTACCTATTTCATGGTTTGCCTTAATACCGTTTACCGTTATTCTTGAGTAACGCCAATCAATAATGTATTGTGTTTGTTTTTTTTTATTCATTATGCAAATAAATAAAAAAAACAAATCGTGGAATGATTAATAATGCATTTTATGATATTCGTGAATTCTGTGACATTTAATTTAAAATACTTTAGTTAAATTTTTAAATTTATTGTTATTTATTACTTATTCTATGGTATGATTTGAATGTTTTCCTTTCGCCCATTATCAATGATGGAAAATGTAATTAATTAAGTTCTAATCTTATCTTTAAAATCTAAAATCTATGAAATATGAAATATGATCCTTTTCCACTTCTATTTTCCATTCATTTTAAGAATACAACCAATTGTACATCGAAAATAAGAACTAATAAAACTCCTAAGATTAGTAACCCAGCACCGGGACATAATAAACTAAATAAAAACTTGTGGAATCCCAATCTATCAAATGAAATAAACAGATTGACATTTATTATTATTTGTTATTTTATTGCCGCAATAAGTTGTCCGAGACAGATGTCCGCGGTCAGACGTCGATCGGCATTATTTCTTGTTCATTGGCGATTGAGTATTTTAGGTATTGTATATTATTTACTCGTATTTGTTCTAACTCATTTTTCTTGAGTAGGGTTTCGCTATTAGTGCCAGTTCGCTAATTGAGCGTGAATAACTTTCCAGAAAGGCACTAACTATTACAGTAATTAGCATTGTGTCTGCCAAAATAGGTCTACTGTTGGACCAAAGCCTCCAAATCCAACGTATAGTTAGTGAAAAAAGTTTAAAACGCGACCCTATTAAAGACTTTTCCAATTATACAAATCATTGTCAATTTCAAAATACATCTTAAAATAATAGTTTCAATCAATAAATAAACGTTTTAGGGATTTTAGATATGTAGGTCAGAGTCGTTTTTACCTACTTATTAATTTGTTAAGATTGTACCTTACTTTTCATGACAAAGAAAAGCTTAACGCCTACTCTTAAGTCATCAAATTGTGCTTATAGTCAGTTGGCAAAAGTATTTTGCGCAATATAAACCGAAATCCGAACTTCACGGCTCATTACTTAACCAAAGACCTATTTCGATTCAAACTCCAAAAGTTAATCCTTCTTTGTTTAGCTTAAGAAAAATTAATGAACTTATTAGTTTTTGCCCGTGGCTTCTCTCACTTTAAACTATTGAATTACACTCCACATAAACGTTAATTATTCTCTTTCTCTCCCTTTGGTAATTGTACATTGTCTTTATAAAAATAATATACAAATGCATTGTGATTGATATAATTAGATTTTATAAAATGTTATTTAACCTGTATGCTCATGTCAAAAATTTGTCATTTATATTGCAATCATCAAAATACATGTTTAAGTTGAATATATGTATGTATATGGAGCAGATCTGCTCCTAAGCATACAAAAGGTTAATCTTTAGCGTTAGCGGTCATTCTCAAAAGATACGTCTGTGCCGTCAGCGGTCATTGCCGCGACCCATACAAAATGTACGAAAAGAGTCGTGGTAGTTTGACGCGGCAGCGGACATATACTCAAAGAATTACCCTTAGCCGTTTATGTTTGCGCGAAAATTCGTGATTTTGGGGTTGGTTCCATAATAGAAATTGCTTAATTGTGTTACTCCGTATTTTCTCGGAAACGTTCGTATTTGCCGTGCTGTTTCAGTCTACAGTACTCTTTGTATCGAGACTGACTGAAATAGCAAGACACGTTCGTACGTTTCCTTGAAAATACGAAGGAAAATAATTATGCACCTACATCCGTAGTAAAGTATTTTCTTTAATAAAAAAAAACCGGGCAAGTGCGAATCGGACTCGCGCGCGAAGGGTTCCGTACCATAATGCAAAAAACGGCAAAAAAAAACGGTCACCCATCCAAGTACTGACCCCGCCCGACGTTGCTTAACTTCGGTCAAAAATCACGTTTGTTGTATGGGAGCCCCACTTAAATCTTTATTTTATTCTGTTTTTAGTATTTGTTGTTATAGCGGCAACAGAAATACATCATCTGTGAAAATTTCAACTGTCTAGCTATCACGGTTCGTGAGATACAGCCTGGTGACAGACGGACGGACGGACGGACGGACGGATGGACGGACGGACGGACAGCGGAGTCTTAGTAATAGGGTCCTGTTTTACCATTTGGGTACGGAACCCTAAAAACGGCCTGTACCTATTTATTTATGTTGTTTGTGTGTCGCATATTCTTACGGTATAATAGGTAGGTATAAGCTCCTTTTTTTAATTATATCAATAGGCAAGAAATCGGCCTTATGACTGTAATTTTCCAATTATAAACAGTAGGTACTTTGTAAATAAGTAAATAAAGCATAAAGATGTAAATTACTTCTTTTACAGATATTGCTATACTCGTAGCTGCAGATACAATATTTATTTACGAAGGACTTTGATAATTGCTTTGGTTGTTTGTTTTGTCAGTCCTTCGGAAGTTAAGTATTGTCATTTAAACGATGTACAAATTAATTTGGAGCTTTATTGAAACTTGAGAGATTGCAAAATACGTTTAATGTCGCTTGTCCTGTTAGACTTAGTCTTTTATACTTTAATTTCAACACTTTATAGTTACAGATTTTAGTTTAAATGTATTGTAAACTAAATTAAATAATCTCCAAGGCGACAAAGGGTTGGTTTAAATACTTATTGTGAGTTTTAATAACCTAAACAAATACATCAAACTAAAATGGAATTGAGTGATGGCAGGACTAAAATGTTAACGGAATGGTGGCCGCTTTCGGTTGAAAGAAGCGTCTGGCATCCGTTGGTTCGTTGGGTGGACGACATCCGGAAAATTGCGGGTCACTTCTTGATGAGATTAGCTCAGGACCGGGACAAGTGGCGTACTGGAAGAGAAACCTATGCTCAGCAGTGAGCGATAAAGGGCTGATATGATGATTATGATGAAACAAATACAATACACCTATAAGGATATGATGGTCGTATTTATAAGTAAGTAAGTAAACACTTTATTGTACGTAAAGAAAGGAATATTTTTCTACGTAACAACGTAATAAAGACAAGTAGGTATATGTATTATCTCTTACGATCGCGTTGTGTTAAAATAAAATACACTTACCGGGGACCGTAGGGCTGGCTTGTTCCTCGCCCAACGGATTGGCATAGCCATCCAAAGGGAGAACGCGGCCAGCCATATTGGAACCCTTCCACAGGGATCGGACCTGGGTGATCTAGACTAATATATATTGGGCTAGGTCACCCATGTTGTTTTATTTATTTTTTAGGTATTAGTTTTAGTTTTGTAGGTAGTTTTAATTTTAGGTCACCTTTTATTGTAAGTTGATATTAATTAATTATACTTGGAAGTACCTCCATATTAGAACAAGTTAAATTATTATCAGAAAATATTTAAATTTGTTTTCAGTTTATAAAATATTTATTATTTTATCAAGTTAATAAAGTCCAAAATACGCTTTCTTGAGTAGTGAGACGATATCTCGTCCCAAAAATTGATATTTTGACGTTGAATTTGTCTGTTATTATATACATTCTCGTTGAGAACCCGCGAGTGATGTATTGTGTGTCGTTTTTCATTTAACAGTTAGGTAAATACCTATAGCACGCATAGGTATCTCGGCATATATTACATTTTTTCTATATTATTTCACAACTAGGCTGCAATAATCACTTTGCACTGAAAGTGTTGGTAGCAATTTTTTTTTTTCTATCATATATTCAGGCTACAAATATTGTATTGAAGCAATTATAGTTGTTAGCATACAATAGAGTTATGTTTTAAGCTTATGTTTTCGTATGATATTACTCAATATTTCTTTACATAATTATATTATATCCATTAGTTAAAATGACACCACAGTGGACCGACATAAACAGCTTTCCGCGTGTATAAATATTTTCACCATACTATCCGTGCCCGAGACATCATCCGCGCAGAATTCGTTTATGAAAACGACCTTTACGAATTTCAAAGTAAAAACATGGTTTAATCGAGAAGAAAACGCATTTATTTTTAGCAGCCGTTATTTAAAATTTGCATAATATGGAGGCTGTCCTCATTTAGGTATGTGAACAATTTCGTAATCATCACTGAAAAACTTTGAAAAAATGTCCCGGCGTACTATAAAATACCTCTTCCTTTTCGAATTAAGAACTTTTAACTGAAAGTGAAAGGTCTTGTAAGTACATGTGTTTAGATTAAATATGAACCCATACAAATAAGGAGAATGATAAATAATATGAACCCATAAAAAATGAATCTCATTGTAATAATATCACAATATTACAGGTGTACATACCCACGGGAACGCGTACCATGTCAGAAAGGCTGAGTCGAGAAGATGAATAGCGCTGTACTTGGCCTATCTATTACATTATTATTTTTCTGATGGCCATAACTATGCTTCTCCGCGTTAGTTAAAGTGTACAGTCAGCATCAACAGTACCGGATGAAACAACGCGCAAAAATCCAAATAGAGATAAATCTCTACAGTTCGCACAACACAAGCCTTCTTGAGCTTACTGTGGGACTTAGTCAATCTGTGTAAGAATGTCCTATAAATTTATTTATTTAAAAGTATATTTTACAGTCTAGTATTACTACATAGAGAGATAAATCTTTCTTAATAATCTATTTGCTAATGGTACATAATTTTGATACTGACTGTACAAGTACATACTTATAGCTCCTATTCGCTATGTGCACGACTGGTGCTGCCCTCATTTTGTCGGACTTTCTACGTTAAATCTTATGGAGTAAAATTAGTTCAAGCGGCTGTCGCTAGTACTAATGTCGGACATTCCATAAGATTACCTGTGTTTGTGACGATCAGGGGGCCGATGTTTGAATCTCGAGCGTTCGATTTCGTCACTCGAAAATCGGTGGAAAACAGCGATATGTTGATTTTTGAAATACGAGCGATAGAAATTGGGAATCGAGTGGTATTGACCACTCGTTTTCAATTCTATTAGTAGAATAGGGTATTATACTGTATTTAAAATAAATTATTTTACACCATGCATGAAATAAAGCACCTGATAATTATTAGAAAAACACAGATAGGAGTTATTTTTAAACACAAGTTCTATTTAATAAATCGGATAGAAATATAAAAAGTAGGTGAGTTGACCGTGACGTCACGATGTAAAGTTTCATATAAATTTCATATTAGCAAATCGTTTTGACAGTTCTAAAAAAGTAACTGATTTGACTAGTTGGAAAATACCCTATTTAAATGCCGGGTACTGGAGATATTATTGAACGAAATACACGAAATGGTGCGGTCGAAATTCAAAAATCGGCCCCTAGCGCCACTTCCCCCTCCGCCGACTTCGCACCTTCCCAATACCCTTGGCAATATTGTACCTACTAGGTATTGGGAAGGTGCGAAGTCGGTGGAGGAATGAAAATGGGATGAAGAACAATTAGGTACTGCACTACATCTGTATATAGTGCAGTAATTGTTTTTCATCGTATTTTTTCGGAAACGTTCGTATTTGTCATGCTACTTCAGTCAACGTCAGTACTTTTTGTACCGAGACTGGCTGAAATAGCAAGACACGTTCGTACGTTTCCGTGAACATACGATGGAAAATACCTAATTAATGCAATACCCTTGACAATATTGTAAAAGAGTGTTAGCAGGGGTGCGAAACTCCTCCCTTCGGGCAAACTCGGCTCCGTTCGGCTCAGCATTGCTCCGAGCAATTATTGGGGTTGACACAACTTGACGTCCCTTTGCGTGCACGACCACAGATAAGATAATCGCTTGAATTTTGACAACTCTAAATAGCCGAAAGGGATAGTGCCATATATTAGAAAAGGACAGCATGATTCGACCCTGAACCGCTGTCAAACTTCGGTTTTGTAGGAAATTTCCTTTCTGTACGATAGTACTATTCTTTATTCTGTGATGTTCGTTCAAAACTATTCTACGAGTCTATTCCTTTGCAGTGACACTGCCAAGGTTACCGCATGTTACAAGAAATTAACCGTTGACAGTCTCATAAACAACATCCAATCACATTTGAATTATTTTCAATTTGGACAAGGTCAAGCGAATCGTCTTGTATTACGAAATATAATTTATGAAATGGTTTGTAAATACTTCAGTGCTCATATTAAGATATAAATATCTGGGAGACTGAGCTTTGCTCGGAAAACATATAGAAACACAAAAATACGCGTTTTCCCAGCGATAAGACCTAGCTAGATCGATAATCAGTTCAGCTAAACATAATATACTGAGCATACATTGATATATGTATTATAATATACATTCATCATACGTATATTCAGGATACTAATTGAATGACGTTAAATCTTTCAAATTATGTTTTAGTAAAGTCATTTATTTATTAGTAAGTGTAAAGATCAATATGAATCAACGTTCTAGCCATATTCACTGTTTGTACAAAGCGCTTAATGGTATCGGTTTACCCAATGTCATGGACGATGGCTCTGTTACGACCGGTGAAAATCCTACATCTCGCTAATTTTGAATAAACTCAACTTTTAACGTGTGCAATTTTTCTAAATAATGTTTTTTTTTTCACAAAATAGGTAGGTATACTAAATAATCTCAGAAATAAAACCTTAAACTTTAGGTAATTTGGTTTAACAGGGAACTGATTTATTATACGTTTTTTTATTGTTAAACCTAAACCGTAAAATAGACCGTGAAAAAGGTAAAAGCAATTCTTTTAATGCATGCATTCTCGTAAATCGCTACGATGTTACTTATTAGCATAAGTTTATTTATTTCTTTCCGCCCCAGTATTTATAAACAAAGGCCATGCGGCCGTGAGTTTATTATTCTGCATTTCTGGAAAACACCCTTCTAGGGCCGTAGGTATTCATCAACTAAAATTAAACAGCAAAATTATACTTCAATTTGATAACTAGTATTTGCTATAGGTATAGTGTGTAGCTTTCTAATAGAGCCCGACGGCTAATCCTATTGTCTATTGTTAAGTAAAACCACTCGTGCCACGTGCCACAACCACCTGCATAAAAAATCTATCGCTCACTTTACCCAGGTAATTGAATTACAACTCCTATGGAAATTGCAATAAGATTCAAAATAAACTAATGGATAAATATTTTGTTACGATGTGTGTGGTCCGTTCAACTCGCCCGCGCTCAGTACTTCGGTTACTGAGTGCCGGCGAGTCGAACGCTACAGAACCAGTCTAAAATGTGTCATCGAGATGCGTAACAAAGACGCGTTATCGGAGAGCTACACTGGTATTTTGAGCGTTGGACTAGCCCGCGCTCAGGTGCCAAATATAATAATTAAGACCCTTTTTTTGCAGGTAAGTAGCACGTGCGGTTTTACTTAACAATAGACAATAGGATTAGCCGTCGGGCTATATTAGAAACCTACAAACTATTCTCGCCACTGCGCTAAAAGCTAAAAGTTATAGATTTTTTTTTTAGCCTGTGTGTGTGTCCCACTGCTGGGCAAAGGCCTCCCCTCTTCCTTTCCAATCCTCCCTGTGCTGAGCAAGATCCCGCCAATCCCGCTGGAATGCATCCAGGTCGTCCCACCATCTCTTTCTCGGTCTGCCTCTACCTCGACTGCCCTGGGGATGCCAGCTAGTGGCTATTTTGGCCCATCTGTCATCATGCAAAGCATGTAAAGTTATAGATATATGGCGAAAAAATCTGTCACTGCGACAGATCTCCGACAGATTGGTAGGTACGCCAGAAATATCTGCCAGACAGATCTAAAGGACATAAACGTGTGTGTGTTGGTTAACGTATATTTAGAAGAATTTGTGGCCGTGTTGCAGCCTGTTTTTGGGCAGATGCGTACATTGTGCAAATTAAAAATAAATTAGGATCTGCAATTATCTCAAAATAGTGTTGCAAGCACCATACGATATCTGTACAATATATTTCTTGTTATTATCAACGCTCGTGACTCGCGTGAGCCAATATGACATATCCTCAAAGTTTAGTATAAATAATATTAAAAGATTGAAAACTTTATCAATCTCCTACTTAACTACGGGTTCGAATCACTATATTCTCTTTGAAGGCGTGTATTTGTTCCAGAACCTGCCAATCCTTGTACAAACAGCAACACTCTTAACTGTACATCGGTGGACCTTATTACTAAAGGCATAAAGTCCACCGATGAACAGTTAACAGTGTGGGCGATGATGGTAGGTATCTGACTTAAGGATCTGCAACGCTCTTCGACTGTACAGGCTGCATTAACATATTTTCAATATCGCAAGATCACAAGAATTACAATACAATATCACAATATCAGAAAATATAGTGTTCACGTTTTCAATATCACAAGCTCACGTTCGAGAATAAAGTCCTGATTCAGAAAATGTTCTTAAAACAAACAAATACTTCAACCTGAGCTATGTTTGATACAAGTACTTGGTACTCAGGTCGGATATGATGGTCGTGCTTGTCTACGTGACAGCGTGATAAAACGGTGTCCGTCACTTTCTATCCCGCGGTGTAAAAAGTGACAGTTATTTTATCACGTGGATAAAACCATCCATAATACGCCGGCTGGAATATTTGTAATAACGAAATCATTTTTAATTTATTAAAAAAAAACTTTGATTTTTTTCCTAATCAGAACACGATACCGAATATTTAAACGGTTCCCTACTATTTTTGTTACACTCTGTATATCCCTAACTTTTACATTGTATAAAGATAAGATAAAGATAGTTTATTCTTCAAGTAAGCATATTACAATGCGCTTATGAACGTCAAAAAAAGCTACACCGGCTCCAACCCTACACCTCTGCCTCGAGAAGATTTAAATCCCCCCTCAATTGGAGGAGGGTATCCCAATATGGGACCGGCAACAATATAATTTATATACTGTCATAAAAACTTACTTTGCCGTGATTAAATAAACTTGAATGAGCTTCTCTTACACCTGGTTATAATTAATCACAGTTATTTAATCCATACATAATCCAAGTACTAGTGATTTATTCGAGAAGGACATGTCGGAAAGATATTTCTAAAACCATTTATTCAATAGGGATTAACCCTTTAAACGCCACGCGTACCGTGTGCATCGCGTCATCGTGAACCTTATCTCAAAGCACAAAGGTTGATATTGGGATCAAGGCTCGGAACCGGTTTTTTCTTCATACAAAAAATACCGGTATTTTCACGTTCTTTTTCGTTCTTTGGTTTATTATTCACTTTTGATGGGTCAATCTAATCGTCGAAGTCGTTACCTAAATACATGATTCAGTCCTACGAAAAGAGCATAAAATAATAATAAAAAAATATTGGGCTATTTTGGGATTAAAAAAAAACCGGACAAGTGCGAGTCGGACTCGCCCACCGAGGGTTCCGTACTTTTTAGTATTTGTTTCAACTGTCTAGTTATCACGGTTCGTGAGATACAGCCTGGTGACAGACGGACGGACGGACGGACAGCGGAGTCTTAGTAATAGGGTCCCGTTTTACCCTTTGGGTACGGAACCCTAAAACACCGGTTCCGAGCCCTGATTGGGATGCAGCCGCGTGCGTCAGTTGACTCCGTCTTTGGCGGTCGAAAAGTTAAGAAAGCTTTTTGCCCAAAAACCTTTACCCGCTCCTATAAAGCAGGTAAATTTATTGAAGGAAACTAATTTTTTATCTCGCTCACTATCAAACAATATTTAGAGAAAGAAAGCCATTTCATTGATTACTTATCAAAATCCACCAGCAAATGTAGGTCGGAATCTCAATAATCCTTTCTAACAAATAATTCGAATAGAAATACGACTCTTGGGTTTTGTAAACGGTACTTACATTACAGGTATTCGATTATTTAAACACGAAGTTTTCCCCGAGCGTGTGTTAGTATTAACACAGATATACATGTATGTATATTTATGTTCGTATATCTTGGTAGATTATGTAAACACAACTAGGTACAGTCACGCTCCGTGATTGTTACGCCATTTAGGGTTCTAGATAAATTGGACCTTCCATAGCGTAGGAATGGAACAACCAATTTAGCTAGGACCCTAAATGGCGTAACAATCGCGGAGCGTGATGGTACATATATCTTCACTATGTATAATTGTATATTTCATATATTCGCAGTTGAAAACAATTATTAAGTTTTTTTCGACGATTAAGGAACTTAATTAAGCTTTTTTGCTCATGTGAATATTATTTCAATTGTTTGAGTAGATTAAAAAAAACACGAAAATCGATGGAAATCCTTTAACAATAATCGTTTAATGACCTACACGCCTATCACCAATAGTATCACCTAGCTAAAAGCCACACTACAGTGTTTTCACTTATAGTTACATATAATATAACTTAGTTTCCATATAATTTGCAGTACATTATGTTCGCCTAAATTACCTACTAGACTTAAAACAAATTACACTGCCACAACGAAGCGCATGAGAGTATTAAACACTGTCTAATTTTCCGAGCCATAAGAGCAAGCTTTAATACCATTACATATATGTACCTAATAAGTAATTGCAAGCGCCGCGACAGTATCTCGCCGCGAGATAGACTACCCATCTTTTTCTTCCTGTTTTCATTAGACCGTGACGGCTACAGTTAGAAAAAGACGGGTAGTCTACCTCGCGAGTGAGATATATCGCGACGCTCCTGTGTTAAGCCTGTTGTACTTGCGGAATCTATTTACACATGTTTGGTGCGTCACATACTTGAGAACTTCAATGTACGTGCGTCGTCGTAATGGTACTTTAAGCGAATAACTTCGTAGCTTTATTGTCCCGAGGCTCTTCTATAGGTAAATGCAGATCTAGGGAACGATCGGAAATATAGCAGGTGATTGATATTATAGGTATTTTCAAGGAAATTGTAACAAATCTCTTTATATTTTCTATCGAATACATTATATATTTCTTCAAACTAAAACATCACTTTTGACACTGACAGATCCGATCCATATCGCATCGATATCAAATTTTTGACGTTTATTAAGATTAGAATCAGGCTGGGAGTCATTTGAATCCCCAACACATATTCTCTGACATATTCCAAAAAAACATGTATACATTTTTAAATGGCTACAAATATAATGACCACCAAAAAATACTTTGGTACCCTAAATAAAAAAATCATGCTTACCAAAAAAAATTACTGAACACCAACAAAATAAGGCCTAAAAATACAAAAGTACCATCATTTTAATTACGACTGCACTTCAAATTGTATTCAAATACCAAATATATTGAATGATCACCAAAAATCATTCATGATCACCAAATCTTGAAGACCAAATTAATGCAATATTTTCACCTAAATAAACCACTATGATTACCAAAAAATGTATAGGTACATATTACCAAATAAAGTAAACTGATGCCAAAATTACTAGCCCCTCCCGCTCAACCCCCCGTTTGCCCGCACCGCATATCTACCTAACCTAATCTACTTTTCTAGTAGCATTTCGTTATGCTACTAGAAAAGTAAGTTAAACTGCTATCAGTTAAGTGGGTTAGGTTAGCACTGCGACCCTTACAGAAACGAAATGGTACTAGAAAAGTAGGTTAGGTTAAGTTTCAACTGCTACCCATACAGATACGAAACGCTACTAGAAAAATGGGTTAGGTTAGGTTTGAACTGCGACCCTTACAGAAAAGAAATGCTACTAGAAAAGTGGGTTAGGTAAGGTTTGAACTGCGACCCATACAGAAACGAAATGCTACTAGAAAAGTGGGTTAGGTTAGGTTTGAATTGCGACCCTTGCAGAAAAAAAATGCTACTAGAAAAGTGGGTTAGGTTAGGTTTGAACTGCGACCCTTACAGAAACAAAATGCTACTAGAAAAGTGGGTTAGGTTAGGTTAGAACTGCGACTGTTACAGAAATAAAATGCTACTAGAAAAAGGTGACGAAATGGATTAATTAATTTAATAGGATAACGATATATTAAATATTTGCACATTTTTAATTAAAATGTGGTTACAATTTTTCTGATCATTTACTATTTTTGCGTTTACAATGATTATTTTGGAGTCATTTGCTTTAGTAGGATAGCAAGATTTAAAAAATTGGTTATCATTTTACATTAAAATGGAGTTCTAATTTTGGTGGTCAGTTACTATTTTTGGGTTTACAATGATTTTTTTGTTGTCATTTTCTTTAATAGGATAGCAAGATGTAAAAATTTGGTTATCATTTCACATTAAAATGTGGTTTGAAATTTGGTAATCATTGACTATTTTTGGGTTAATAATTATTAGTTTGGTGTCATTTCCTTTAAAAGGATAGTAAAATGTAATAAAATTGGTAATCATTTCACATTAAAATGGTGTTATAATTTTGGTGATCATTCATGATTTTAGGGTGGTAAAATAGATTTTTTTGGTATTAAATTTTACTAAATCTGGTGATCAGTTAAATAGCAGCCTTTTTAAATTATAGGAGAAATGGATAAAAATCACGGATTCGAACTTGCGACGTTTTGGAACACCTGTCCGTTCTGGATAAAATTTTCCAATTATTTTTAAATTTAATAATATGCAGGTCGTTTGCAAACGTATATATGCTTGATAAAAAACACATGCATTTTCCCATTTCCACATTCGGTTACACTCTCTACGGATCCTAAATCACAGATCACAGATTGGCGATCATTACAGACCCCTTGTTGCGGTCCGCTGACCTTTATTTGGTTAATCGCTCTCATCACTCCATCAGGCTTGCTGCGGGAACAAATGTAGGACCCACTTCCCCCACTAGAGGGAGGATATAATAACATTACTTAACTCAAAACATTTCGACCACAACAAAACTTGGTTTTCAAGTGGTAAATAACTGCGTCATAAAAAAATGCTGTAGAATGCAACTGCTATGTTCGACATGTGTGATGACCTTACGTTAAAGGTGATATTCGGATGCCGACTGCAGCACTGCAGCAGCGTTGACGCGAGCAAAATCACTGTTAATTTCATTGGTACTTTCCATCGATATCGTTGCCGCTGTCGCGATAGAACGTTCAATCCGTCATTAATTTTACTCTAACGAGATTGACAGTGATATCGCCTGCGTCAGCACTGCAGCAGTAATATTGCAGTAGTAATTTTGCTGCAGTCACACCCAAATGTAACCATAAAGTTACCGCTCAGATACTGACTAACCAGCAAGTAAATATATTTTCTTTCTTCTTTCTTTCTTTGCAGTCTGCATTGCGGAAATGTCAAAAATCCGGACAGCAACAACGATTATGACAACGGGAGTAATGCAGTCGGCAGTAATATCAGTGATATTTTTTTTTATAAACACATACAGTCATACAATTTGTGTTAAATTTGAAGTTTCCTGCAGTAATAATAAAGGTGTCATGAAGTGGAGTCTGGGCGTGGTAGTCTATGGCTGCGGCCAATCCCTCTTACTTTAATCCAGGCTAGAGCCCCGCATTTGCTGGAAGCACGATTTTAAAATTCAACGAGAATATTCTCACTTCCACTAATAGCATAAAGGATTTAATTTCAAACACGCTCGCGCACTCAGCAAATGCTAAATGGATTTTTTTCAATCTATCTTTGAAGACACATTAAAATTAAGCTTTAAAATTATTTATTCAATCAGCAATAGTAGGTATTAAGTTACTTTGTTAAGGTGTTAATGTAAAATATGTTAGAGCTAGTTACAATTTTTGCTTAGAAGATCTTTTATTTTATGTTTACTTTTCTAAACCATGATTGTACATTTATAATATTCAAGTAACTATTTAACCCTACAATGCATACAGTTCCATATATGGCACAACCGAAATATGTGCGAATTGTGTCAAGAATCAGGTAGGCATCGACATCTGTTATACTTTGAAGGTTACTTTACATTCAAGGCTACTACAATAGTTCGGCGTGTTGCCGCTAGGTAGCAGTAAATATCCAAGGTGTCGGGTGATCGATCAAATTTCGGGAGTTGGTGCAAAAATCAGTTTTGACAAGTTTCGAAGTGCGACAAAAAAATCATATTAAAGTTAAACAGCAAGAAAAAATATATATTGTGACTGTTAAACTGTGCATTATTCCATGGTAAGTTTAATTTTATAGTTTTGCAATGTTTAGATAACGTCGAGCAATATTTTTCAAACGTTCCCGATATGGTACACCATGCATTGAGGTTCATATTGCTTACACAAAACAAGTGAGGAAAGCTTGCACTTGTCAGAGTCTTTATGACGTTGGCATAAGTTTTAATTTGGCGTAATCTGTAGGAACGGTTATTTATGGTTTTACGTTACACTCACGTTAAAATATGTACACATTTGAGAACTTCTGTCCAAGGCATAAGGCTCAAAATCGTTAACATTTTTTTTGAGCTGATAACAGCTGATTAAATTAATAATTATGTTTAGCTTTTAGATGATGCGAAAGTAATCCTAACGGGATGCGGACAATGAGCATTATTTATCAATCCTTTGCAAGTAAAGATGATCAGGACCAGGATGATGGGATCTTCGGGTGCCGATAGTGAATTGTCTTTGAAATATTGCGGGCAACCATAAATCAGACCTGTGAAGAATTTAGCGATTCATAATAGTCGATCGTTATGTCCTGAGTTAGTTGAACTGACGCCAGTTACATATTAGGACTTATTTTTAACTAATACACAACTCCATACATCGGAATCACCTGTCAGAATTTCGGAGTTGGCATCAAGTTCAATAATAGGTCACCAATGTGTTCAATGATCACCTACAATTCCTCCTACAATTTGATTATGTAGAATCCACCTACAACACCATAAGTTTTGGTAATGCTGATGCTGGTTATACATCACCACTAGAGCTCCAAGCTGTCCTCATCAGGACTAAGTAAAAATACAAAAATCTCATCAAAAACATCATACAAGGTCGCTAAATCCATAAAAGTCACTTAAATGTAATCCACAACCATAAAAACTGTTGATAGCATTACAAAAAGAAACGGAACATATAAAAACGAAAATGTGCCATATATTTCTGTATGAATATACTCTATACCTTAATGCATGGAGTTCCACATATGGAACATAGATAAAAAACCTTTTATTTTCCAAAATATGCATTGTATATTTTTTTTATTATTTTTCCCTAAGAGTAAACACATATATTTATCATTATCACATATAATTTTATTTATCAAAACAAAAAAGTCATGCCTTGTAGGGTTAAGCGTATTCAATTCAAATTCAAAATTCAATTCTTTATTCAACAAAAACACGTAAGTACAGAATGATCAAAGGGATGGCCTCCCTGTAAGCAAAATAAATGCTTGTGTTGGGAGCCACCGCTCTTCCTTACATAGGTAAATTGAGGTACTTAAGTACAATAACATTTAGGTATCTACTACCTACATTATTATTTACAATTATAAATATCTTAAGACAATTATAACCATACAGGCTATATAAACTATTCAACTAAACTTAAACTTAACATATTTATTTAAATTATGTACTTTTTAATATGTCCTCATGTCAGTGATGTACCTATTGTCTTTATGAGAATAAATGTCTTTAAATCTTAAACTAAACTTAACTAACTAAAGAACTAAAGTAAGCGATAATACATTTTCTGTATTATGATTTTATTATTTTTTGTATATTTTTCAATGAAATATATTTTATCTTATTTTTTGAAATATTTACAGCATACATAACATAGTTATTGTTATCAAAATAAAATCAAAACCGTAACAATTTGTTAAACCTGAATCAGAGGGTCAGACCGCGAACCACGTTCGATGTGTTGGCTCTCTGTCACACTTACGTACGTATTTACAAGTGCGACAGAGAGGCATCACGTCGAACGTGGTTCGCGGTAGGCCCTCAGGCTCCTGATTTGAATATTTGAAGCTCCGGATTTCGAAATCCGATAATCGAGTTACAATGAACCGGTTTTCAACTCGACCATTACTGATTTTAAAAAATCTGATTTCCTATAATTGTTCAGGCAAATGATAAATTATTTTGAAATATATGGAGCCATGATCAAAGCCTGGAGTGAAATAGGTACACAATTCCATTAAATGATTGGATTTCAGAGTTACATTCAATCATTGGAGCCAGGAGCGATGGACTGGGATTAAATCAAGTACATAATGTTATTAACTTCTTGAATTTCGGAATATAAACATATTTTACTATTTTGAAGTCCTTAAATTAAATGTCAAGCCTGACCAGTAATATATGATCATCAAGAGGGCGCTGTTATTCTCATGTAAGGGTGACAGTGACAGTTCAGTATATTATGAAAAAATTAGTTCCAGTGAAATTCCGCAACATGGCGCGTGATCATATATTCCTGCACCTCTAGCACATCTTGCATCCGCGACTTAGACCGCGACTAGAGTCGACATCCCCGCGGCTGTCAAATCTGTCGATTTCCGTAGCACAACTTGTACCCGCGACTGCAACAGCCGCGTAGAGAACTCAAAGTCGCGGCGCGACTCATCAGTGTTCCCCGATGGAATCAAAGTCTAAACATAAATGCTATTTACATGTGACAACACTGAATCGGAAACAGGGTTGCGCTATTTCATTCGTTCTTTGGTGGTAAAAAATCTAGTTTATTGTCGATGGTTAAGTTTTTCCTGTCAAAGTCAAGGAACTTTCAAATTTTGTCAACATTTAATTACGAGAAAAAATATGAAAAAAATGTAAGTAATAGAGCCTTATATACTAAATTTTGATAATATTCCTTAAAATATATAATATATAGTTTATTAATTTCTGTTTAATAAACCTTTTAAATAAAATATTTTTGTAAATAACTATAATTAATGGAATTGCTATTATTGGTTTGGTTCTCATATTCCTGTTGTAAATTGTGTTTTTTTTTTCAGAATAAGTCCAGCATTATCCTAGACACGATTGATATCCCAGCACCCAAAGGAAAATATTGTTAACAGGGATGTGCCAACGGGACCCGAAGTGGAGAGTCAGGAAAAGAAACACACTAGGCAAGCTTGTAGGTTTCAAACGCGGAGCTGTCCGTTTCTAAAGTCACTAAGATGTGAGAAGCGCTTTAGCTTTAAGAACACCACCGAGGAAGTGAACTATTATAATAACCATAATGGTTATGGCGTACCTATCTATAGTTCATTTTTTTAGCATTAGAAATAAGGTAAACAATCTTGATGTGTCTTTTAATTGAAAAACACATTTTAAAAATAAGTTACAGCAAATATGTAACAATTATGAATCTAATACGATCATTTATATTTTTCTGCTTTCATAAGCAAATATTGTGCCCATAATGGATGGCATGTGTGTGTACTGTGTAACTGTTTATGATTTGACAAATTGATATGAAAAGCTTATTTCATAGTCCTCAATGAAGTCACGACCATATTTTATTTTTTTGTTTACAAACCAATTTTCTTTCCAGGGTGATATTTAATTGTCCTACGCCGCATGTCGAATAAAAAGGAAGAGAGAAAATACTTTTCAAGGGTAATAAAGAAGATTCTTACAATTTCTCTATTGTGGTTCTAGATGTTAATAATATATTAGGTTTAATAATAAGAAGTCGAATATTGCAAGAATATATAAGGCAAAGCAATATACTATTAATTTAAATATTGTTTTTCTTTTTCACTCCTGTATTTTTTACCTAACCTACAACTCCTAGAAGCCATGATTAGCTCCCCAAGGCCCACTTCATACCTAATGCTGACAGCAACGTATCATAGCATGATCGTATCAGGCCCTGTCAAACATGAAGTGAAACATCTAGAACGCGGGTATGATCTAGAGGAGTTTCAATATGGTAGACCATATGATAACCGTATGTACCTATGCTACGCAGACTATGACATGAGCGTAACGACTCCTTCAAAATATTGTTGGTCGGGTCGGTCCAGTCACGTCACGGTATGGTGTTGGCAGGGGACGGAATGGTTTAGTGGGTGATGACTGATAATATTTCATACAAAGCATGATTTTGAGCCGGACATGATCCTGTTACAGCCACGTATTACATCATTCTGTTACAGTACGATGCAGCGGGCACAGGCCACATGTAGGTATGTTTTGTTGAAGTCGAGGAAGGTTCCAAACGGTACCTAAATAGTAAGAGATTGTTGAAATTAGACATCTAACCGTGATCCTAAATACTACTACTAAGACTATGGCTTACTTAATAAGTTGGATAGTTTGTTTTGAACATTTGTACCTACCCACCTCATCGGCTTCGTTTATGTACAAGCAAGCGGGCTCCGTTGTTAGGTTGGTGAAAGTTTTGTGTAAGGAAGTCTTAGGATTACTTTTACAAACTTACGAACCTGAATTGAAATTTAAAAAATCCTACATATGTACCTATTTACTTAATTGAGTACCTACAAGCTAGCTGTTTGAAATTAAAGTTGTAAACATGATGGGTGTGTTGTGGTACTTGTAGGTATCACCGTGCATAATCGATATAAGAGTGCGTAAAGCGCATTTAGTGATTATTCCATACTTCCTTATCCCTTAGGGCAATAAGTAATTATACAAATTATATTATTACATAATATATGAAACTTGTTTTTAAGTTATAATTATCATGAGTTCAGTTAAAAAAGTACAAGCAAACCACCCGCGAGAGCGAGTCGCGTTATAAAGTCGCGTAGACTTCAACTCGCGGATTGACATAAAGCCGAGAGAATATTTTGTCTCAAAATAGGCAGTTGTGCTACGGATTTTAGTTCAAAGTCGCGATCGTTGTCATTTTCTGACAGTGACACCTGATCGCGAGATTGTCGCGGCTCTCGCGCGTGAGTTGTGCTGCCAACACGCGACAAGCCGCCAAGTCGCGCCGATCTGTCTCTTCTCGCGCCTGTCGCGGCCAGTTGTGCTAGAGGTGCTGCACCTCTAGCACATCTTGCATCCGCGACTTAGACCGCGACTCGAGTCGACATTCCCGCGGCTGTCAAATCTGTCGATTTCCGTAGCACAACTTGTACCCGCGACTGCAACAGCCGCGTAGAGAACTCAAAGTCGCGGCGCGACTCATCAGTGTTCCCCGATAGAATCAAAGTCTAAACATAAATGCTATTTACATGTGACAACACTGAATCGGAAACAGGGTTGCGCTATTTCATTCGTTCTTTGGTGGTAAAAAATCTAGTTTATTGTCGATGGTTAAGTTTTTCCTGTCAAAGTCAAGGAACTTTCAAATTTTGTCAACATTTAATTACGAGAAAAAATATGAAAAAAATGTAAGTAATAGAGCCTTATATACTAAATTTTGATAATATTCCTTAAAATATATATTGTTTTTTAATTTCTGTTTAATAAACCTTTTAAATAAAATATTTTTGTAAATAACTATAATTAATGGAATTGCTATTATTGGTTTTAGTTCTCATATTCCTGTTGTAAATTGTGTTTTTTTTTTCAGAATAAGTCCAGCATTATCCTAGACACGATTGATATCCCAGCACCCAAATGAAAATATTGTTAACAGGAACGTGCCAACGGGCCCCGAAGTGGAGAGTCAGGAAAAGAAACACACTAGGCAAGCTTTTAGGTTTCAAACGCGGAGCTGTCCCCGTTTCTAAAGTCACTAAGATGTGAGAAGCGCTTTAGCTTTAAGAACACCACCGAGGAAGTGAACTATTATAATAACCATAATGGTTATGGCGTACCTATCAATAGTTCGTTTTTTTAGCATTAGAAATAGGTAAACAATCTTGATGTGTCTTTTAATTGAAAAACACATTTTAAAAATAAGTTACGGCAAATATGTAACAATTATGAATCTAATACGATCATTTATATTTTTCTGCTTTCATAAGCAAATATTGTGCCAATAATGGATGGCATTTGTGTGTATGTGTACTGTGTAACTGTTTATGATTTGACAAATTGATATGAAAAGCTTATTTCATAGTCCTCGATGAAGTCACGACCATATTTTATTTTTTTGTTTACAAACCAATTTTCTTTCCAGGGTGATATTTAATTGTCCTACGCCGCATGTCGAAGAAAAAGGAAGAGAGAAAATACTTTTCAAGGGTAATAAAGAAGATTCTTACAATTTCTGTATTGTGGTTCTAGATGTTAATAATATATTAGGTTTAATAATAAGAAGTCGAATATTGCAAGAATATATAAGGCAAAGCAATATATTATTAATTTAAATATTGTTTTTTTTTTCACTCCTGTATTTTTTACCTGAAATGAAACAAAAATAAAGTAGGTAGGTACCTACAACTCCTAGAAGCCATGATTAGCTCCCCAAGGCCCACTTCATACTTAATGCTGACAGCAACGTATCATAGCATGATCGTATCAGACCCTGTCAAACATGAAGTGAAACATCTAGAACGCGGGTATGATCTAGAGGAGTTTCAATATGGTAGAGTAGACCATATGATAACCGTACCTATACTACGCAGACTATGACATGAGCGTAACGACTCCTTCAAAATATTGTTGGTCGGGTCGGTCCAGTCACGTCACGGTATGGTGTTGGCAGGGGACGGAATGGTTTAGTGGGTGATGACTGATAATATTTCATACAAAGCATGATTTTGAGCCGGACATGATCCTGTTACAGCTACGTATTACATCATTCTGTTACAGTACGATGCAGCGGGCACAGGCCACATGTAGGTATGTTTTGTTGAAGTCGAGAAAGGTTCCAAACGGTACCTAAATAGTAAGAGATTGTTGAAATTAGACATCTAACCGTGATCCTAAATACTACTACTAAGGCTTACTTAATAATAATAAGTTAACTACTTACTACTAAATTACTTAATAAGTTGGATAGTTTGTTTTGAACATTTGTACCTACCCACCTCATCGGCTTCGTTTATGTACAAGCAAGCGGGCTCCGTTGTTAGTTGTTAGGTTGATGAAAGTTTTGTGTAAGGAAGTCTTAGGATTATACTTTTACAAACTTACGAACCTGAATTGAAATTTAAAATATCCTACATATGTACCTATTTACTTAATTTAGTACCTACAAGCTAGCTGTTTGAAATTAAAGTTGTAAACATGATGGGTGTGTTGTGGTACTTGTAGGTATCACCGTGCATAATCGATATAAGAGTGCGTAAAGCGCATTTAGTGATTGTTCCATACTTCCTTATCCCTTAGGGCAATAAGTAATTATACAAATTATATTATTACATAATATATGAAACTTGTTTTTAAGTTATAATTATCATGAGTTCAGTTAAAAAAGTACAAGCAAACCACCCGCGAGAGCGAGTCGCGTTATAAAGTCGCGTAGACTTCGACTCGCGGATTGACATAAAGCCGAGAGAATATTTTGTCTCAAAATAGGCAGTTGTGCTACGGATTTTAGTTCAAAGTCGCGATCGTTGTCATTTTCTGACAGTGACACCTGATCGCGAGTTTGTCGCGGCTCTCGCGCGTGAGTTGTGCTGCCAACACGCGACAAGCCGCCAAGTCGCGCCGATCTGTCTCTTCTCGCGCCTGTCGCGGCCAGTTGTGCTAGAGGTGCTGGTCAGGCTTTAAGTACCTACCTACGATATTTTTTACATATTTGGGTAAATGTAAGTCGATCGAAAAGATGCTATAAAAACTTTACATTATGTTTTTTCCTCAAAATTTTACATATCATACAGCGGAATTCATAAGCGCAACTATAGATAAAATAAGTTTATGCCAAAAATTTAATATTTGGTACTAAGTTTCTATTGCCGTCTGTACTTTTTTTCCACAGAAAAATTTTACAACCAAAAACACAATTAGTTTGCGTTGTTTTATCAGTTTATCACAGAGTTCCCATGGTCACCTCTCTTCATCATCAGATCAGCTCCATGTCATAATATTATTGCATTGTCATCCGATTTACATATGTACTTACGTATGCAAAATTTCAGCTTAATCGGAAATCGATAAGTGGGTCAAATTTAGCGTTCGAGATTTGACCCACACTAACTAACAGGGCAAGTTAAATAAAAGCTTGTAGGTAATATTTAGTTGTAATAAATATTTTTTTTAATATTAAATAGGAACGTTAGAGCAGTTAGTTATTTTAAATTTGATAGTTAAATTTGATTTTATTCATATACCATAATATGGTAGAATCACACATATATTATCTTTGTGTTCCTGGTGAAATTGATTATTAACGTACCTACAGGCCAATTCGAGTTATTCATTATATCTGATTCCAATACGGTACTGATCCATCAGTGTCAAAAATGACGTTTTTGATTGAGGAAATGTCACTTTTAACACTGACAGATCAGTACATCAGACTGTCAGATCTAAAAGGGTGGTATTCCACCTGTCCAATTCCTTTTTCCAATGTGTATTTTGTCTCACATTTTACTTAATAAGAGAGTGAGATGCAATGACATTGGACCAAGATATTGGACAGATGGAATACCACCCTAATAACGTAATAAAATAACTAAAACTCGACCTCCAGCGGTATCATGGTCGCGTTTTTATCACCTGTCATGTCATGCGTCATTTTGGCACTTACATACTTGTTAGAACGTGACAGGCATGGTGACAAATGATAAAGAGCCGGCCATCTTAGCCATTCTGGCTAAATTGATATTTATTCAATAAGATTTGATATATAAATTTTTTGATAAAGCCCTACACAATAGATAGGAACTGAAGGAATGACCGATAAACAAACATCAAACAACGAAGTTCAGTTTCCCTGTATTTTTCCTTTCCAACCCTCATCCCAACTGTCTGAACCAAAGATTGAATATAAACAAACTCCGATGTTGAAACCGAGTATGTACTTACAGTGCAATGTTACCTACTAGATGGTGCATAGAAGACTGGCGATCACTGCGTTCATCCAGGGCTCGGAACTGGTATTAAAATACATACCTCTTAGGTAATAAATATCGTTGTGAAACCGTTATAATTATTTCGTTCATTAAAAACCGGTTAATTGATGGAACGCGAACTAAAAAATACGTTCTCTCTTCTAAATTCAAACCGATAAGAAGACGGAACGGAATTTCATGGTTCTCGGGAAACGACATTCTTTACGTTCCCGGGTAAATGAACGAAACCGGTTTGAAAAATAAAACGGTTTCCGAGCCCTGCGTCCACCCTCGTCAGGCCCACGGTCCTACCCGTAGTACTAATTACTTCAATCTAATTTAAACCATTTTTAATTGGAACTGAGTTGTATTTCTTTTGTTTCGTTCGACATCAATACAACAAAAAACACAACCATGTTTTCTTCACTATAGATTACAAATTCATATGGCATTGTTTTTGTACGGTGGGTTTTAGGATAAAATAGTCACAGAATAAGGCAGTCTTTACACCGAATGCCGCAAGAAATTTGTGTAATAATCGCCTAAGTTAGTCTAAAGTTAAAAGATAAATAATTAAATTCATGAGCGAAATTAATAATGGCACGTATTTAACCGGTCAACTAATTAATCGAATTTTGGTAGTTTAAAATAATAGAAATGGGTACTAAAATTAATAGTTTGGCAACTAAAACGGAACCTTAAAATATATCAATATGAGTTGTATTTTAATGCCGTTACAGCTTTTGTTTATTTTTAGGCAGGTACCAAATATTTATTTGGCAACTGAATTATTATATTGGAGACTATTTATGAAGCACATTTTAAAAAGAAAACGGCTATCTATTAATTTAAAAATGAAGTTCTTTTAAAATATTTTGTTTTGTCATTACACGGTCAACCTAACACGCTCCTCCTCGCTTCGCTCGTCGTCGCACCTATCTTTTGACTCTGGCAGAACGTGGTTACTATTGAAATTAGTAATTAAAAATTTAAAGACCTAATGGTATAATGATCATTAGGTGTTTCATGATTAGGAATTTCAACTATAAGTATAGTAGGGTATTATACGTAAATAAATTTGTGGTGTTTTGTAGATTAGGAAATTTGTCAATTTAAAATACTAGGTATGCATATGTTTAAATTTAAATTATTTAATAATGGCGTATTTAAAGCTTATGTTTATATGTATCTTAGGTATTCTGTTTATGTACAAAATATATAAACAACCAAATTTTATGATCGCTTTACAATATTAGTTGCCAACTTATATTATTTTAGACGCCAACCTATCAATTCAAGTTCCCTATAATTTTTTTGGGTGGCTTGATTTTGCTGCCAGTTTTTTAATAATATGATGCTTAAATTTGAGGCTAATATAAATTTATTGTTGCTAAAATATTAATGCACAGCCAAATTATATTATTATATGCCCAGTGAAAGTTCCTGTTTAATATTTTAGTTGCCCGGTTAATAATAAGCCATTAATAATCACAGCAGGTATGTACCTATATGCATTTGGTGTTTAATTAGAAGGATGTCAAGAAAATAATGAAATGAGACGTCTGATTTGAAGTAGTTGAAATCCCATTTAAAGCAATGTTTTACATTTATCCTTTTTCTCCTTGGCAGACTGCTAGTAAGTAGGTACCATCAGCCGTAAAAGTGCATGGCGAATTTATCAATGAACTAATTTATAATTTCTCCATGCAGTTTCGCAGCTCACTCTACAATTTCAATGGTAGCTTAGGAGTCGAAGTTGTCGCCATGTCCGTTATCGGCTGGAAGGATCATCATCATCATCGTTAGCTTAGGAAAAAATATTCAGAGAAAATCACTTTTCGAAAACTATCATAGATCTTGACATCAGGTTGCCAAGCGGTCTCCAGGCTCTGTAAACGAGCTGTGGGAAAATGCCGGTACAATGCTATGAAGATGGTGAAGTCTTAGCGCGAAATTTAGTCTATACTTCACAATACAAAGTCTAGGAGAGATACTCCATGGTCCAATGCTGTTTCATGGCGAGTTGGTGTTACACATCTGAACAGTTCGGCAAATACCAACTTAGGACACTGGAACACTGTACAGTCAACTGTAAAATTATGGGTATTATGGGTGTAGCCAACTTATTCAAAAATATGTCCCATAGTTCTTAATTCGCTGACATAAGAGCTATGGGACATATTTATGAGATGATTTGTGCACCCATATTTTTAGAGTTAACTGTGCTAAGCAGAAAGCGTATTCTGAATGTAATACGAGGTTATGAATTCGATCTGGATTTGTTACGGATATGAACTATCAGTGTCAAACCTATTATTATAATCAGAATACGCCTATACCTACACTCAAATATCGCGAAAAAATTACATGACAGGAAAATTTCGTGTGAAGTGCATCAAGGATATACAGCTATTTGAAGTAGTAGAAATTAAATAAAATGGAACTAAAAAATTTCCATACTAAATTGTTCCCATGTTTAAGCATTTCACGTCAAAAATGTGACAGTTACTTACATAGGAAGTGGCGCCCTCATTTGTTTTCTATTATTTTATGTCGCACTCAAAGAGTATAGTAAATATTGTCGCACTGCCTTGTATTTCATTTCATATTAAATTCCTTACAATAAAGCAGAGTATGCACGCCCAGCAAGCGCAAGCAATTTCTCGTGTATCAATCAAGATTACGGATGCCAGGACGTTTGTTGCTGCAATATGGTGCTTGTCTTGCGTTTGTGAACACTAAATAGGTAGGTTGCATTGTTATAACGCTGCAAATTCTTAAGTTAGTTAGCTAGTAATAGTATATTTATTTAACTTTCTTAGTTTCAGGGCTTTGAGCTCCAGTGGTACTAGTAAGCAACTAGATACGTAGAATACTAAAAAATTGCATCAGGCTGTTTTTCAACGTGGTTGTGTTCCGATGTGCAAGCTATGAAAAATTTCTAAAACTGAATAATTTCTCGGATATTTCTGGAACAAAAGAAGTTCCATTTTGGAAATGAAAACTTTCGTTCCCCATTCCTTTGCGCTTTGACATGAGAGTCTTCAAGAATAGAAGCGGGTATTAAGGTCTCGCAATGGTCATCAACGCATAAGTTGCACGTGTCCATTGGGTGACGATGACCGCTTCCTACCTGCTGACTGTCTGCTCGTTTTCTACCTAGGTACTTACCTACTAGTAGTTGTGGGCTGTAGACCTAGCGAGTCCTTAACCGGAATTTCCAAAAATGGAACTGATAAACAATTTCATAATTCAAGAATCGTTTGAGAAATACAATCTTTAGACAAGAACAGCCGGACAGTCGGACAGACATACTATGCCCAAGACCCAAGCTGAAACGGAGACGCTATGCTCATGCTTCGCGCTCGCTAGGTCGTTTACTTAAAAAACCAGCCGTTTTTAACCCAGTTCTTAGAGTAAAACCATCTCTATTTCGTGGCTGACCTTCGTTTCAGCAGCCGTGCCGCCATGTTTTCCTAAGGGAATACGAAAGGTTTGCGTTATGTAATATTCACCCAACTTTGGGCTAAGGACTAAAACACCCAGAAATAGACATTGCAACGAATGAGGTACCTATAAATAATATTGTAAAAATAAATGTTCAAAGGATCTTGCAAAAGCATGTGTTATTTTGATAGTCACGTACGTAGGTACCTCCAGTGAGATTTTCTAGTCAGTTAAACATGACGTTCACGTTTGTACCAGACTTAATTAAAATAAAGCATTAAAAACTCAATGGAGGCAAGTAGTGATGTATTTAATGAGTAGTGAATGCCAATATTGAAAAAAAAAACCGGCCAAGTGCGAGTCGGACTCGCACACGAAGGGTTCGGTACCATTATCTATAATAACGGTCACCCATCCAAGTACTGACCCCGCCCGACGTTGCTTAACTTCGGTCAAAAATCACGTTTGTTGTATGGGAGCCCCACTTAAATCTTTATTTTACTCTGTTTTTAGTACTTATTTGTTGTTATAGCGGCAACAGAAATACATCATCTGTGAAAATTTCAGCTGTCTAGCTATCACAGATCACGACATACAGCCTGGTGACAGACGGACGGACGGACAACGGAGTCTTAGTAATAGGGTCCCGTTTTACCCTTTGGGTACGGAACCCTAAAAAAAGCATGAAAAATATTGGGCATAACAAATTAACAACATAATTAACCCCAAAAATGGCTGTGAAATGTATAAAATACCTATGATATACGCTGTACTATGCCGCATGAAATAGAACAAACTGATAAAACATTGTTTATACGACAACGGTTTGACTCACTTGAATTTTTAGTCGCTATTGGCGACATGTTTCGGGCCCGTCGGGGGTCCTTCCTCAGGCTCGAGTGCTCGCGGCGGCTGCAACTCGTGCACGAGTTGCAGCCGCCAAGTGAGTGAAACTGTTGTCGTATAAACAATTTAAAACATGTCTCACGAAAGTTTAATATCGATTGCTGATAAAACATGATTTGAATTACGAAGTCTGTTATTACAATTTAAATCTTCTTATTTAGATATTAAGGTCGATTTTTCTACGTATCGTCACATAAATTTACAGCAGCAAATATTGTGAGCACTGTATATTAGGTTTCAAATTAAGAAAGTACGAAAATGAACTTCAACCTTGAATACACTGTTTTAGTTCATAATTAAAGGGAGTAAATTGGTAAGTATACAATTTTAATTTGCTAAGTATTAGACGGACGAGTCGAGAAGTAATTAGACGGCTTATCTAGGACGCGACGTTACAAAAATAATCAATTAATCATTCTTTATTTACATAGACACATGTCGTTCTATTTTTCCCCGGGGAACTAATCCAGTTTTTTTTATATTGTCGAGTAGATGAATTGAAAAGCTGCTCGGAATATTGTGGAAACGTGGATATACAATAATTACTTCCTGATTGGTCATTAGATGACTTTCAATTCAAACCAGGTGACGAGAAAATTGCTGAAATATTTTAAACGAAAAAACAAAATTCCAGTTACCTTGATAAATTGCGTTGCTGTCATTGATGCACGTTACACCGGGCCGTGTCCGGGCCGGAGCTTCCGGGGCATCGTTTTCTATGGAAGGGATCAAGTGATCACCTGTCATGTCATAGAAAAGTAAGCGCAGGAAGCTCCGGCCCGGACACGGCCCGATCTAACGTGCTTTACTGTCGCAACTATACCGCTCAATTCTTCACTCAATATATCAAGAAAATTGGCATTGACAACGCTCATTTCTCGCTGCTCCAACGCTGCATCAGCAACGCTTCTAAATCCGAATGTCACCAACGACTTTCTACTACTAAAGTTATAGTAGTAACTTTACTTCGCGGGCTGCGGCTGATGCTAGTCGGGGAATAAAGGCAAAAACAAAAGTTATAGGTAATTCACTCAACCAGAGTCACGAACAAAAACCTCAACAGACACGTAAGTCGTAAGTGAATACTTACTGCCCATTCCAGTCACGTTCCTGTATACATTCAATACTGAAATACACTACCGAAGCATTTCGAATAAGCCATTCAATAAGCATATAAGCGCGTAAGCAAACATGTGTCACAAGAATGACACTCGTATTTTATATAGAAAAATACCCGCTTTTAATTTATCTCGAACGGATATTATATAGAGCACTTTCAAGTTAACGTTCGAATTCAGACTATGTTGGAATGGAGGTTGGGATGGGGGTAGGGGTCACAAAACCGTACGTATTTTAGAAAACTGGTTTTTCGGTTTTTGTGAAACAGCAAAACCGGGTTTCCGGTTTTTTCGGTGATTTCGATTTTACGTATAATTTGTAAAATAAGCAAGTATTTTTAGGATCAATGCTTTTATATTAATTCATCCACAACATATACACAATACATACCAGCTGGGGATATAGGAATTCTGACGCCAACGGGGAGTTGATCATGGACTGGGCAGATATGAACAACACTGTTTTAGCCGTTTCTAACAAAGGCAATGGAACGTTCAAATCAGCTCGATGGAGAAGTGACCACAACCCGGACCTAGTCTTCACAACGAGAGCAATAGATGGCACCTCAGTGGCCTCCGAGCGGTACATGCTAGCGGATTTTCGACACTCTCAATATCGCCTTATCGCCTAGTATTAGTTGTCATAGGTCTGAAAATAGCGATGGTTGAGTCGTATCCTGCCTAACACCACCTCGCGGAAGTTTGCTTATGCTGATGACCTGGCCCTTGTATGTAACACAAGAAGACAGCTTGAAAATGGGACAAAATACCCTGGAAAAGGACCTGAATCTATTAGATGACTATTTCTCTCGGTAGCGTTTGTGCCCCAGTACTTCCAAGACCGAGGGGTCCTGCTATCACCTGTGTAACAAACTGGCCAACAAGGAGGTGAGAGTAAATTCAGGGTCAATCTTCTCCGACACAACTTCCTTCCTAAATATCTTCGAAGCATCCTGGATTGAAGCCTCAACTTCAAGGTGCACCTAAGCAGCCTATCTGCAAAACTACGCAAATAGATATAACGTTGGAGACTAAAAAGCTGTTTATTTATACAATTAGTGCGTATAATGTATTGTTTTTTTTTTATTTGCTCTTCAAAATAATTAACTTATATAAAACTGTAAAATCGAAAAGCTCGAAAAAGCCGGTTTTGTCAAAGTGAAAACCCGGTTTTTGCAATTGGCTGTAAACCCGGTTTAGCCGGTTTTTTCGATTTCGGTGAAACCGGGTTTGTGACGCCTAGATGGGGGTTATGTATGTATGAAATAAAAACACAAGATACAAAATTACAGAGTGAATGAAATACAACAGAGGCGAACTTATCCCCGATATGAAATGGGTTCGAATTCAGGTAAGGGCATTTATTTGTTTTAATCAAATATATTTGTTCCTGAGTTATGGATGTTTTCTATGTACCTATTTAAGTATTTATCGATATATACCGTCGTCTAGTACCCAAAACACAAGCCTCATTGAGCTTACAATGGTAATAGGTCGATTTGTTTAAGATTGCCCCATAATATTTATTGTCTTTATTTATTTTTCGTCTTAAGTTAGGTTATTTATAACATGAATATAAAAGTAAAATATAAAAACACTTACAAAACAATAAAAAATACATATAAACACATTATAAAAAACCTAACCTAGGGTGCCGCCGGCAGCGGGGCAGGGTCCAAGCTGCCGGTGGTCAGGGCCGCAGAGGAATCGAGGTACTAAGTATACGCGCCGTGTCCAAAATTACCGCCTTCTGTATCTGACCCTTGATCCAACCACCCAGCGAGAGTCTCTCTAGGTGTTGGTCGAGACTCTTCGCTATGAGACCGTTCGCTGACACGACTATAGGAACAATGATCGTCGAGTCAACATCCCACATGGCGGTTATCTCGTGAGCTAAGTCTAGGTACTTGCTGGACTTGTCCTTCTCGGCCTTCACGAGATTCTCATCATGGGGGATGGTGACGTCGACGAGCACGGTCCGGCGCTGCGATCGATCTATCAGCACGATGTCAGGCTTATTGGCTACAATAGTCCTGTCAGTGATGAGAGATCGATCCCAATAGAGCGTGGCACGACCATTTTCGAGAACTGGCGCAGGTGAGTACTTGTAGTACGTCACTTCGCGGTCCACAAGGCCGTATAGGAGGGCAAGCTGCTGGTGAATAATTCTGGCTGCGAGGTTATGTCTGTGCAAGTACTCGCCGTTAGCAAGATGAGAACAACCGGATATAATATGCCTGAGTGACTCTCCGGGACGGCGGCATGCCCGACAAATGTCGACCGTACCGTCCTTCAGGATATATCTCCGGTAGTTATTCGTCATGATAACTTCGTCCGCAATTGCACAGGCAAAACCCTCGGTTTCTCTGACGAGGTCCCCGAATCGTAGCCAGTTCACCGACGCGGGTAGGTCTACATCGGGTCCCATGAGGGCCTTGTAGAACCGCCCGTGTAGCTGCTTATCCTTCCATACCGTCTTGCGGTCCTCGGTGCTTAGTACTACAGGTTTGCGCCAGTTCTCGTTCGCCAAAGAGAGCGGCGTGAGGCCCCTGTCAGCTGCCACCACATCACGATGCATCCCACACTCGTTGTTGAGGAAACAATTCCTGAGATTGTACACCTCACGGTTGTGGAGATTTTTGGCGTTTAGAAAGCCGCGACCTCCACATTTCCGTGGGATGTACAATCTCATAACAGACGAGCGTGGGTGCAGCATACGGTGTGTGGTGAGCAGCTGTCGGACCCTCCAATCCAGGGTATCCAGCTCGGTCTGAGTCCACCTTAGTATGCCAAAGGAGTATGTGAGTAGAGGCATTACCCAGGCCTTGAAGGCGCGCACTTTGTTGCCTCCTGACAAAAGACTGTTATGTACTTTTGTGAGCCGACTGAAAAAGCGCTCCTTCACCGACCGTCTAATACCTTCTTCCTCAATACCCAACGACTGTGACATACCAAGATATTTATAGGTTTCTGATTCAGAGATGGATCTGAAAGACATTGTCTCAGAAAGTTGTAAATTTGTTGAATTTACAACTTTCCCCCGCTGTACATGCATAACCGCACATTTATCGACACCAAACTCCATGTTGATGGCATTGCTGAAGACTTCGGTGGTTTTCAGTAGCTCCACCAAGTCTTGGCTATTTGGTGCAAATAATTTGAGGTCATTTATGTACAGAAGGTGAGAAATGACTTCACCCCCTCTCCGAAGCCGGCAACCTAGTTCTAAATCCTTCAGCAAGGTACTGAGAGGATTCAGAGCTAGGCAGAACCATAGAGGACTCAGACTATCACCCTGAAATATTATTCCTCGCTCAATCCTTATAAAATCCTGCGGGCCAGGGTGTTCATCCCCGCCTCCTGGTTGACGAAGGACTGTGGTCCATTGCCTCATACACGCGCTTAGAAAGGCTCTTAGAGCTGTATCAACTTTATACAGCTCTAAGACCCTCTCCTGCCATGAGTGAGGCACCGAATCATAGGCCTTCTTGTAGTCAATCCAGGCTGCTGAGAGGGCCCCCCTGTTCCGCCGGATTTGTTGGCAGATGGTCATGTCTATGAGGAGGAGCTCTTTAGTACCACGGGACCCAACCCTACATCCATTTTGAGCAGATTATTTATTATTATTTAAATACGTCCATAGAAGAGTATTGTGTAAAAAAAATAATTAGATATTGTGATACGTTCGTAAAATTTTATTAAGCATGGTAAATAAATACTTTAGTTAATACCTACCATGCCTCATAAATAACAGAAAATTTATTAATAGTTTATATTAGTGAAAGTTGAAATTTCTGAATTCAAAGTAACTACGAATATTCCTTAAATCAAATATTTAATATAAGAACTACGCCAACTCTCTGGAGATACTTGAAGTGGACTTGATTGCATTTAAGTTCGATTCACAGAATTGGTGCCACGAAAATAATACTCGCAGACGAATAAAGTAACTATTAAATGCAGAAACCTAGCGGTTACTGGATATGGCTATCCACACGATTTTGATATGTTACGGGTAATGTTAGAAGATTGATTAAACTTTTGTTTACCTGGGTATAACTAGTATTACTCAAGCCTTTTGGGTAAAGTCCGAAAATTTAAACAACATTAATCTTTATTGCTACAAGTTTTAATGATTCAAGTTTCTGTCAATAAACATGGCAACTGCAGCTGCATTACATGTATAGTTAATAATCCTTTACCAGCATCGTATTTTCACGGAAACGCACGAACGTGTTACGCTATTTCATTCATTCTCAGTACAAAAAGTACTGGGTGCCTAGCCAAAGTGCCAATCGTTTACGCTCCGTTTCTGGGCACGGCATGCGACGTCTATAAATATAACTCGATTTCAATAGGTTGATTTTGAGACAATTTCATGAATTGTTATGCTCAGACATTCTCGCAATGTCGTGGTCGGGCCTTTATTTTATTTTATAATAAGCGTCTCTCGCAGCAAATTTCAAAAACCTAGACAAATAGAAAACTTTACATTTCTGTCTAAAGTATAAAATTCTGAATAAAGTGCTCATTAATGATGCTTATTAACTCTTCTACTTTACTGTTGTAAAGTAGGTACAAACTTCACAATTCTGAACAAAAGTTTCCTTTCGAGAAAGGATTTTGTTTCGGTGTTTGTTACTCCCGGTTAGGGAATGCAATCTCGATCTCGCAATTTCGAGATCTCGCGAGATCTCGCACGAATTTTCGAGATTAAATCTCGTTGACAGGAAATCTCGATTTATGCAATCTTGGTCGAGATCTCGATTAATATTTTCGAGATCTCGAACGAGATTGTAAGTTTGATCCGTGTGAATTACTTTGTTTTGAGTAATAATTTTGACCTTAGATTCATGTTGTTCAGGCATTGTTTTTGTGTGCGGCCGGCTTTACCTGACGATAAACTCATTGTGGAGCGCTAAGTGCGGAAGAATGGGGCAAACTTAGCGTACCTACCCACAATTATATGATATTTGCTCGCCTACCCTAAATTTTTTTGTATGTTGCTCAGTGCTTGTCAAAAATATCAACTGAGCATTTTAGTGCCTCTGCTTACAATATAAAAATAATGATTACCACTTTTTCTTACTTACATGCAAATTAGAGTTATAAATTTCTTGTTTTTTTGATAGAAGTTTATTTTATATGAAATGTTGATTTAAACTGTTGTTGTGGTACATCATGTTATATTTTCAAAATATAACATGATGTACCCTAAATAAGTAGTATATACGGAACTCTTAGAGATTTTTGATAAAAATAACACATTTTTAATTACTTTGTGAAATCTCGACCTCGTCGACATTAATCTCGATCTCGAAACTCTGACGGCCGAGATCTCGAAACACCCAATCTCGATTCAGATTTTTCGTGCGAGATCTCGAATCGCCAATCTTGGTGCGAGATTGCATTCCCTACTCCCGATTATATTATATTATTCACCGATTGCCAAATTTAAATACTTCTACCGCGTCTTTAAAAGCTCTTGGTAGGTACAGTCAGCATCAAAACAATACAATATTCCCTCATCAGAAAGTGCTATAATCTTCGATGAAATATAAAATCATATTCATTCAGTACCTTCCATAAATTATATATATAATTGAAACGAGGTATCTAAGCTCTAATATAATCTATTCGATCTATTGTTTAATCCTTTATTATCTCATTTCCCGGTTATTTTCTACTTTATTAATGTACAGTCGCCATCAGATATATAGGAGCGGCCAAGGTGTTCACAATATCTGAACACGCGCTCTAACGCCCTGACAATAGAGGCGTGTTCCGATATTTGTGAGCACCTTGGCCGCTCCGATATATCTGATGGCGACTGTACAATTTTCAATACAAGCCTATACTATAAATATAAGTAAAACTAAAACTAAACTAACCTATACTAAGCCTACTAACTACCTACTCGAACCACCCACCCCGCATCGTTCCCGGCGAAGGTGCCCATCACGCTAGCCGCGTTTCCGCGTTGAATCGCGATAGACAACCTCTGCGCTAGAAACGACCCGGAGCGCGGGTCCAGCCCCTCTGCTGCAGGCGACGCCCCAACTCTCCAAGAAAAGTTTTTGCTTCCGTGAACCAACACCCAGACGTCTCCACGGCAAATGTTTAACTAAATGATTTTATATGACATTGGTGCCTATAAAAATGTTACGATGAAAGTAACTTGTTAAGGAGGAATACAGGATTTTAATTTTAGGTTAGTTTTTATTATTATTTCTAATCATAAAGTTACTTAATATTTATGTTCTTACTTTTGAGAAAATAAATAAAAGTCAGCTTAAAAAAATATGGGAAATTAAAAATACTTTTATTTATTGCTAAGAACGAATTACACTTTGCGATTCAAGGAATTTCTAAAAATGAAGTCATCGCTTTTTAGAAGGAATAAAAAAGCAATAAAAGTATATCAGGGGGGTACAAGGACAAGTCGATATCAAGTGTCACAATTACGCAGCTTTCCTTTGATATTAAATTTATGAAGCAACCCGGGCTTAAAGAAAACAGACAATAGGTACTTATTACCTACCAAAAATATATTTCCGTGATAAAACTCAACCGTCGATTGAACATATTTATAATACTTACCTGTGAATCTGTAGTCAATAAGTGCTGGTTAAGTAAGTAATTGGGTCTTTTTATTTATCAGTTTACTTATATATTTTTAAACGATTTTTAAAAACCAGGAAGTTTTTATATATGACATTTGGAAAACACGAATTTAGTTTTTCTACTCATATTCAACCAAAAATGTAGGTTACCTAAATGTACTATGGCAAACAATCCAGCTAGGGACCTAAGGTTAAAGCAACTAACGGCAAAGTAGTTGTGTAATGTAATTACATCCCTATTTTGATACACGAGAATAAAAATAACTAGTCACTACGGATAGTTGCTACATAAATTACCTAATTTAATTATAAAAATTACGTTATCTGTCCGTCACGGATGCCATCGTATTTTAATTATTTGACTCGCCACGCTACAAGGGGAAAGTAGGAATACTAACCTGAGATGACATAAGCGAAAATCGAGTTATAGAAGACTTTTCGAGAAAAGGCCGGGCCACTATGACAAAATATCTCGAAAATAAACAACTGGATCGTAATTGCATATTTGGTATTTATTGTAGACACATCTGGTGTTTATTTTATACCCAAAATGTTCATATAACTTTGAAAGAAATAACCTTTTCTAGACAGAAAATAAATTTCTTTCAAAGATATCACCTGGGAATCAAATTGTACATTTCGGACAGCCTTGCTCCAGTTTGTTACCAAAAAGGTACCTACCTACTGCATTTTAATACAGTCTTAAATCTAATAGATATAGAAGCGTTTAGACTAAAATATTAACTTGATCTGACATTTTAGTGCAACTTTTTCGTCATTTTGTAACTTTTGTCATAAAACCCACAAAGTGTATATTTTTCAAAATAAGTAACCTCAAATTTAAATAAAACGTGGGTTTTAGTGCTATAAATAATTCTGAAAGAAGAAATTTAATGTTAAGTAACTACCAGTTGTAAAGTGTAAAATAAAGTAGGTAGTGATACGTTGCTTCCTGAAATATTTAATTATGTAAAATAATATTTGAATTTTTTTATTAATCTAACGCTTAGTTAGAATACGTAGACGTACAGAAAAAATGCATTTTAATAATTTTACCTAAATTTTTTAACTTTTATTTAACTCAAATTTTGTAAACTAAACTGAAAAGGTATTGAAGAGAACCCCGAAAGATAAAACGTAACTGCATATATCGAGTAAGTATGGGCTGAAGAAGCGTGATCAAACCTTCACTTTATGGCATAAATGTATTAAACTGATAGGGGTCGGATAAACGACGGTCCACCGACCTAACTTACTTTTGGTATTCCACAATTAACATTACTAGAACACGAACTTAGTGAACATTTAAGTAAAGTGCCATCAGAAGACAATGCCAAATCAAAAGCACACCTATTCCACCTTGCTCATTATACACTAGTGCGCGACACACGAAAACAAAAGAGACACGGAATTCATAATCTCAGAGCTTTCTGCTGTCTTCCATTTTCGTCGCATTTGCTATTTTAGTTACACCCTGGAGAATAAGGGTAACATTCCATTTCTGACTATAGTTGCACTAATAGTACGAACGCGTAGGTGTTATTGTCAATTTCCATAGTAAAATCAAAAAGAGTAAAATGAATGAAGTGCTGCTGTCGTTGGACATGGACTGTCACCTTTAGTGTCACTATACATACATAAGTGAATTGTGAATGATTATGTCTCTAATTTTGACATAGATGTATAACGTACAGCATATGTGTAGATTAGCATAATTATGAGATTTATGAGTACAAATCGTCTTCTGATTGCGAGTAAAATGTAGTATTAGAGGGTGAGTTAGCTTGTCAGCTTCTAGAATTCCGAGAAATTTTAGGTTCCGTATCACAAGAATTACAAGCACTGATTGTACCAGGAAAAAATTGAAATACGATTTTACATAAATTGCTGTAAGTTCATCCTTTTTATACTTATTCAGAATAACTAGCACTATTGATTCTACTCGAAAAAAAGGGTCTTAACTTTTTTTAAATCCACTATTACGCACCTTTGCTATTAGACCTCCTATGGCCACTTGTATAAAAGTAACAACTTTATTAAAAATTTAAAATAATACAAATGCCCACAATTACAATACTCCTAAAAACTTCGGAATCGATTTTGAGTGATGTAAACTGTAACAACCAGAAATTAGACTCCTATCCGTAAATTGATCCATCTTAGTATAGGTAGTTAAAATTTCATATATTTTTTTGAAAACGCAGGTCATAACCACCATTTAGTGTTATAATAGGTAGGTATATATTCCCACACAATTAACATACATACATTTTTGCATATATTTATACAGGTAGTGCACTACCTATATTATATCTGTAATGTTGTAGTTTATCTTATCAAATCTCAAAAACTTCCTCTTAATGTGTCCCAAGGCACAAAAATTATAAAGTTTTTCTGGAAGTTAGCGCAGCGATGCCTTGGGAAACGGAGAGTTTTGTTGCTTACTATAGTTATAATTATGTACTTCATCATTATATACCTACGGTGTATTCGGATAGTTCCGAAAGGAAGAAAATACACTAAAGAAGTGATGGATGATTCCGAAAAGAGATTCTTATTATAACGGAATATTATATATAATATATATATTTCAGCCTATATAAGTCCCACTGCTGGGTACATGCCTCCTCTCACGCGCGAGAGGGATTGGGCTATAGTCCCCACGCTAGCCCTATGCGGGTTGGGGACTTCACATACACCTTTGAATTTATTCGCGGATGTATGCAGGTTTCCTCGAATGTTTTCCTTCACCGAAAAGCTAGTGGTAAATATCAAATGATATTCCGTACAGTTCCGAAAATCTCATTGGTACGAGCCAGGATTTGAACCCGCGACCTCCGGATTGAAAGTCGGACGTCAGATCCACTCGACCACCACTGCTTCTTCAACGGAATAGTAAAATAAATAAATAAATAATGTAGCCTATACATATAGGCCGTATATACGTCCTACTGCTGGGCACAGGCCTTGTCTCAAGCACGAGAGGGTTTAGGCTATATAACGGAATATTAGTGATATTTAATGATTCTCGGGATTATTTAATTTCCGTAATTACCCGATTTAAGTACATTATTTTTAAAACGAACTTGAGTACACAAGCTGTGGATTTTAAGGCATTATGTAACCATAGTGCTAAACGGAATAATAATTAAATGCGTATATGATAATTGATACCTACCTAATTTAAATAGGATGCTTTATAATATAAGACAAATTCAAAATTGGCAAATTTAGGAACAAATCGAATTCAAACTGACGCGAGTCCTTAAACCATAAAAATACGTAGTTCAAAGCTTAGGCTCTCTTATTTTACTATTATTTTCTAACAACATTAAAATGAGTGGTCTACGGTACTTCTCAATAGAATTACCATTATTCATTATTTACTGAAAATGTTCCTGTAACTAGTTAGATTACTATATACTATATATTATATTCACCTACTGTAAAAAATCTCGCATAAATATATATTATGGCTTAAAAACTAGAATTTTATAATCGCCCCTGCATTTGAAAGTCAAATCAAATCAAATCAAATCAAAAATATACTTTATTCATGTAGGCCTAGCAACAAGCTCTTATGAATCGTAATTAATCTTAATCTAATTATCAGAGCAATTTATTGATGTTAATATTATTCCATAATAAAATTGGATTATTATACATATCAAATTTAACACTAAGAATTTCACAAAAGGATCGTCAAACATTAAAAAGATTGTATAAAAAAATACTAGTCTAGAATTTCTAGAATAAAATCTAAATGTCAAAAAAAAAGCATAAGTAGCAAAAGTCACCCCGGTCAATGGTACTTAACATTTATTCTGCGTGTTATAAAGAAAATTCAAAACGCTTTGCCGACAATGAATGCCGTGAGCGCTTGTTTTATTTTGACCGGTATGTTTTTCTTTCTGCGAAGCACTTCTAAATGTAACATGAAGCGCTTAGCGTGAAAGCTTAAAAATTTTTTTTTTCTAGATTAAACTTGTGCCAATACTTCCAAAAACGAGCTTAATGAAAAATTAAAACTTACCAGTTAATCGTGTGACATGTTCACACAATTTTTCTACTTCACCTTTAAACACATTCAATCAATTAAAATTCCACCAAAAACTATCCAAACTTGATGAAACTCTTCAAACTTTCACTCAAAGCTCACGTCTATCGTTCTCCACAAAATTAGCTTATTTTTTCACAAAATAGTTATAAATTATAATACAAATCGAGTAAAAGGAGATGTTGATGAAAAGTTTTCGCACGCGTGACTGGGAGCGCGCGGGCCGTCTCGGCGGGCAGACTGTCGGGCTAACACTGTCGCGTCTGCTAATGCGCCACGCCGTATTTTAGGGGAATCACCTACTTTTAGATAATTTCTACTGGGTGATTTTGGGGTGATCCTGAATGTCAAAAATGTGTTAAGATAAGAATTAATAAACAAATTTCCCCATGGGACGACAAATACACGAAATAAATCTAATGGACAACTTGAGAGGCGAACGAAATGGGCCGAGGGGGATAGGTTGATGATTTTCATATCGGTCACAAGGGAAACCTTGTTCAGTATGGCCATATTGACACATTTTTGACATTCGGGATCACGACCCCTAAATCACCCAGTATTTTTAGTCAAATTAGCTCTTTATAAAAAACATCATAACGATTTGTTACTTCGAAGTTGGTAATATGAGAACTCATTCTGTGAAGTAACGTACAGCATCAAAAGTAACGGACCAGAGGGCGTAGCCAAGATGCAAATCGTTTGCGACGTAGCGAAAGAAACGACAATGTCTCTCTATCACTCTTTTTCTAAAATATACTAAAAAAGTGTAGTAAGTTTGATTTTAAAAATACGATATTTAATTTAACGTTAACTATCTCTACGCATCCCTCTCGCCATAATAAATAATAGTACTAGCAAAAAGAATAGATAGTATAGAGGGGTCCTGTCATTGTAAATTTTGTAGTCACTGTAAATTTACTGCCATCTATCAACACACGACTAAAACTCAAAATGAAAACGTATAAAGTTATCAAAAAATGTATATATATGGATAAATGATTTTATAATTTTTATATCATTTTGATCCATGTTCATTCACTGATATCTATGTGTTAAAATTGTTAAATATGAAACGGTGTCGTTACGCCATCTAGCCGAGGATAGGCTAAAGGTGTGTGCGCCACCTATTCGAGAATGACTTTTACTTGAATTCCGAGGCACGTTTTTTCCTTAGACTTTATTCGTCTTATACGAAGTTACATATGTCTTTGGTACTAGGTACAGAAGACTCACGAACAAAACGCGTCTATTACGATCAGCACAGATATGGCCGCTAGGTGGCGACAGCGCTACGCGCGGCTTAGGGCTTTCCCCAAAATTAGGGCGGAACGGATGTACTTTTAGCTACCTGTAGCAAAGCGACGAAATCGCGGAGTGAGCCACGCCTGCTCTCGCACCAAAATGTAAGAACTTATTATATAAGCGTGAGCGAGATCCACTGAAATAAACATCTAATCTCCATCATATTTTTAACCAATTCAGCGCTAACCACGACACGTTGTCGTTTTGCCTCTCCTCTCTACAAAGCAATTTCGCTACATATCGGGAAATCCCTATTATCAGCTATGACGTAGCGCTACGACCGCCGACCGTAGCACAGCGGTGAACGTGTTAAAAAATGGAATACTGCCCGTTGTGCCCGCCATAAATATGACGTTTCTTCAAACAAAAACGTCATGTTCGACACTGACACGTCTAATCCATATCGTTTCTAGATCTATTAATTGACGTAATTTAAAGTTCGAATCAGGCCGATATTCTCTAACGCTGCCGCTGCACGCTGCAGCGTTGACATGGCGCTACGAGAACGCCGAACGCTACGTCGTGGTACGTAGAACGTAGGGATTTGTGTCATCGTGGCATAACTAATCAAACGGTTAAGGCAAAAGGCATTAACGGATTAACTGACAGCAACCCGCCAGGCGGGCGCTCGGGCCGTAGTCGCTTTTCGCTACATACCGTAAAATGGGGTGAGTAGGGACAAAACTGATATTCACACCTCGATAACATTTTATTTTTACATTTTATGCAAACTTAATTTTATTAATAAATGTTCCGGCCGTTTGTATTTTAGTTGTTTTATGATTTTAGGTAATTCCATTTCATAACTTTAACGATAAACACAAAATCCCTCCTCGCGTAGTTGGGGTGAGATGGGATTTCATACAAAAGGTGATTTTAAAATGTTGTTGAATCGATTTTTTTATTATGAATATTACTATAGCTCCATTTGTAATACGAATCAGGGCTGCATTCTGTCACCCAAGCTTTTTAACCTGTACGGCGACTACATTATGAGGAAGGCACTTGACGGCTGGGAAGGAGGTGTTGCAGTTGGAGGTCGATTGGTCAGTAACCTCAGGTATGCAGATGATACTACAGTAGTTGCGTCTAGTGAAGTAGAAATGGCGGCTCTTTTGAAGCGAATTGAGGATGAGAGCGCTAAGCTGGGCCTTAAGATAAACCATTCTAAAACTAAAATAATGGTAGTGGATAGGGCAAATATACTTCCAGTTACCGACGTACTCCGCCAGTACGAAAAAGTCAGCGAGTTTGTGTATCTTGGGTCGTTAATAACCTGCGACGGTGGCAGCACTGACGAAATACGCCGTAGAGCTGGTATGGCTAAGAGTGCTATGGCTAACCTTGACAAGATCTGGAGGAACAGAGGTATTCGACGTACGACTAAGGTGCGATTGGTTCGAGCTCTTGTCTTCTCGATATTTATGTACGGTGCCGAAACTTGGAGCCTGAAAAGCTGTGATGTGGCTAAGATTGACGCTTTTGAAATGTGGTGTTGGCGAAGACTGCTGCGTATACCTTGGACAGCTAGAAGAACTAACATCTCTATTTTGGAAGAACTCAGTATTACCACACGGCTCTTCGAAACATGCCATGAACGATCCCTTAGATTTTTCGGACACATTATGAGATCATCAATGCATGATATGGAGAAGTGTATCATCTTGGGGCGAATGAATGGTAAACGCGCTCGGGGTGGGGCTCGTAAGAGATGGTCTGACGCCATGAAGAAGGCGAGTGGCGGCAGCCTGCACCGTGCAGTTCACTTGGCTTATGACCGCAATCAGTGGGGACATGTTGCATGTGGTCGCGATCCTCAGCATTGAGGGAACGAGGAAGAAGAAGAATACGAATACATTATTTAGGTAGCAGTATCCTTTAAAAACCATCTCACCCCCCTGTCATCCCTTCTCTCCCCATTCATAATCCGGCTCTCCTCGCAATCCCTACTCACCCCATTTTACGGTACGCATTTTCCAATGTTATCGGCTACGCTCGTAGCGCGTAACCATAGTGAGCTGGCTGGCCTGAATGTGTTAAGAGAAAAGAAGACGACGCATCGTGGCGCATACGTTTATATGTCACTCGTGTCACCCACACATAACAACATTGACCCCGAAAGTTGTTCGAGACCCTAACAATGTACAATTTAGACATAATGGAAAACTTTCGCTCGAGGTATTTGAGTGCTCTGTGCCTTAAAATCAAGTTTGCAACTTTCAGGAAAAAACATGTTTGCATCGTACAGATCACTTGACTAGATAAAAGATTCGCGCTCACAAGGCGCGCTAAGGATGCGACTAAAGTGGAGTTCAATAGAAATTGCAAATAATGTAAACAAATATTTTTACACCAGACTGTACCTCATGCCTTTAATCCTTGGCTTGGAACAAAATTTTTGTACATAAATTTATACGCTGCAAAAGTAAACATTGCTTGGCTGGGTTGGGTTGTAATCTTTTTACTTAGCATTTTGACGTATAACATATAGGCCAAGCAATAAGAAGTTATAGAGGGAAATGCTAGGAACACAATTTTTAACTCCGTAAATTTGTTTGGACTAGTTAGGAGATGAACATATCAAAAGTCCCCGCCCTTAGCCCTGGTGCTGGGGGGGGAGTGAGGGGTTTGAAGGTCCCATTTTTCGATTTGAAATTGTGCATCCTAGCGACATGATGTTTTCTACAAAATTAAAGCTTATTAAATTTGCTACAAGTTTTACTCATCAAGTTTTTAGATATCTTGTATAGTTTTCGAGATATCCGCTCTTGAATGTTTGTAATAGGCCGTGGCAGGATGAGGGACCATCTTGTGGCTTAATAGCTTTTCGGCCTGATTTTTTTTGTGATGATTTGCCACGTCATTAGTAAGGTCTATACTAAATTTCAACTTTCACCTATTCTCAATATTGAAAAAAAAAATATATATATATATTCATCATTTCCATGGGACAAATTCTTTCGTGCTTTACAAGTATGGTACACTTAATTGAGACCCGCAATATTTCATTATAAACAAGTTAACACTTTTTAAATATTTTTTTTATAACTTATTAAACAGACACACCTCCAATTTTTCTACAAATAATAGCCTTTTTAATGAACTATAACATATATTTAATTCAAGCTTTTAATAATGGTGCATCATGACGAAAATATTTTAAAAACTTGGTGAGCCAAGTATATATTTTTATTTTATTTGATTTTTTTCTTCAAAAATAAGAATAGGTGAAAGCTGACATTTAGTATAGACCTCACTAATGACGTGGCACATCATCACAAAAAAAATCAGGCCGAAAAGCTATTAAACCACAAGATGGTCCCTCATCCTGAAGAAATCGAAAAATTTTATGAATAAAACTTGTAGCAAATTTAATAAGCTTTAATTTTGTAGAAAACATCATGTCGCTAGGATGCATAGTTTCCGAGATATAAGTAAAAAACCGAAAAATGGGACCTTTAAACCCCTCCCCCCCAGCACCGGGGCTAAGGGCGGGGACTTTTGATATGTTCACCTCCTAACTACTCCAAACAAAGTTACGAAGTCAAAAATTGTGTTCCTAGTATTTCCCTCTACAACCTTTTATGAGCATTCATTTCCTGACCTATTAAAAATTTTAGTAAGATTGTTTTCGTTGAAATATTAATAATTATAATTAATATACTCGTATTAACTAGGAATTGATATAAATAAAAGATTTTAGTAAATAAACTGTTGATAAAACCATGGTTGTCCACAAAAAGTGCGAGATTACGAAGATGTTAAGGTAAATTGGTTTGTTTACATTATTTGCCATTAACTCCACTTTACTGCCGTATTCGAACTTCAAGATATTCACAAGAGACGACAAGTACTAGATCCATTCTAGATACGTTATAGTTTAGATATCAACTAGTTCTCTTTTGCAGCGCAATTCAGGCAACCAATGTCAGTTTTACGTTAGATAGAGTAAGATATCTATTAGATGTGAATTGGATCTCTAAGTCATATCCTGTGGAAATCGTTCAACAGTATCTCCAGAATCGCGCAAATGTCTAATTTAACAGGTTAGATCTTAAACATATCGTTATCGTATCTTGGTGATGTCTAAAAAATGTCTATTTCAAAATCCGAATCGGGCCATTAAAGTATGACACCAAGACCGAGTTCGATTGCATGTAAGATTACCACCCAACCCAACCAAGGAATGTAAACAGTGCGACATATAATAGTAGAAATTAAATAAAATGGAACTAATAAATTTCCATACTAAATTGTTGCCATGTTTCGGCATTTTACGTCAAAAATGTGACAGTTACGTGGGAAGTGGCGCCCTCAATAATTTTCTACAATTTCTTTTCGGACTATAATGTTTGCAGCCTATAAATCTGTCTACAAAAATTGAGTTCGAAGCCAAGGATTGAGTTACCTACTTTAAAATGCATATAGATTAAACTGCTAGAGTCGCACCAATAAAAGTCTGCAGCGGATTTGATAGCCCACGCAGTGTAGGTAAGTGTTATTCATACGTCATAATTTCATAGAAGTTTGACGTTTAAAATGACACTTGCACTGCGTGGGCTATCAAATCCGCTGCAGACTTTTCACGGTCTGACTATATCGCCAAGACGACGCAATGTTTCATCATAATGAGTGCGCCTAATTTGTAGGTAGAGTCTGACGCAGAGATCGGATACCGGTATTTACTGTATAGTGTATTAAATGAAGCAAGTTTTTGTATGGAGACCCATGCATTAATTTCTCAGTCGATGAAATTTAGCTAGGTTATGGTATAGCATGAGCCGAGACTAACATATAAATATCCAAAAAAAAAACACTCCTAAGTTAGGTAAAAACAAAAATCTGATTATATATTGAACCGAGTAATTGCTCAGTCCTAAATTATTTTACAAAATAAGTTATTTGTATCAGTATGTGATACTAGAAAAAAATCTAAAAGTTTTGTCAAACATGAGAATATTTTTTTATGATAATTCCTTTTTTTGCCGCTCATTTTCATCGGAAAATTGCTGTCATTTTTTTCTTCTTATATGATCTTAGAATATAATTTGGCGCAATGGGTAAGAAAATCCAAAAAAAATGCGTACCCAAATGTATGTATTATAGAACTATTAAAAACTGAGAGCGGAAAATTTTTAGATTTTCATTTTGTAGGTATAAAACGGCAATAAAATGGCATTCCAGTGAAAAAATTAGACTGAGCAATTTTCCGGTCCAAGATACGCCAAAAAATTATATTTTATTAATACTGGGATTTCTGCTCGGTTTTTTTTTTGATATTTCATATATTGTTGCAATACGTTACATGAATATGTCCGGTGAAGAAAGTTTGAACGGAGCATTTTTCCGTAAAAAGTTATTAACGAAATTCTTTGGAAATTTATACAATACTTTTTATTTATTGATACTTTATCATACTGTAAAGTTTTTTCTGGCTGAGGAATTACTGCGGGGTCCACTACCTTTATTTACTACACTAGTATGGGAACGAAACCGGTATTTTTACGTACTTTGTTAATTTTTCATTTCTAATTGGGCAATCTAATAATAGATTTTAAGAAGATTACATAAAAAAAACACAAGTGAGTCCTACATTTTGAGTATAAAATAATTCGAATTATTTGGTTACTTATTTCGAAGTTTTTGCAAAAAAGCCGGTTTTGAAATAGAAATAGAAATACTTTATTTGGTGTAAAACATAAAACTTAACCTATAATACCATTTTATTCTAATATATTGTAACACCAAAATGGATGCCACTCAGCATATGCCGATGACTAAGATACTTCGTCATGGCGCTGGTTTTCAGGGCAACCAGGAAAAACACAATAAAATTAAAATTAAAACAATAAAACAGAATTAAACCAAGCTAACATGTGGGAGAAAGTGAGTTTAAACTATTAATAGACAACAACTGTACCTATATAAGTAATATGTATGTGCTTTAAACAATTAAAGAGTAGGGTGAACATGAAACAATTAAACTTGAAGAAATTATAATAATAACATCTGGCATTCATTCATTCATCTGGTTTCGATCCCCGGTTTGACGCTCGTATTTGCTTCATAGTACAGCTGAGCACCTATCTGTGGGGGCAAGTCTGTGTAAAAACTACACACGAGGCCTACTCTCTGAACCCATTTATAAACTCGCGAATAAATTGCCCTGGAGACTTCCTTGCAATATTTTTGCTCCAAAAGTGTAATGGTAATATTTCTTTACTAAGTTCCAAGCTTGATGCTAGGTTTAAATGTGCTTAGTATTTGGCTGCAGTCCAAATACTCGACTTGGATTCCTACATGTTTGCTTCGTTACGGGTGAGAGATAGCCGTTAGCACATTTTATTAGAAAATAGTATTAATTTTAGGTGTGTAAATAATGGATTGGTAACAACACAACTTGACTTTTATTTACTAGCTAATTAGCTACTACCTAGCCTAACTACGTTGTAACGCTTTAAGGATGACTCACGCTAGATCGGTCCGGGTCCGGGACGAAGCGTCCAACACCTCAGTTCTATCAGTTCAGTATCAGTTCTATAGAAAGCATACCGTGATCACCGATCACCCGTATTAGAAAACGATTTGTCGTGAGACATACTTAAGCGTGCAGCACACGAGAGGCAATCTGGAAGCAATTTGATAGCTTAGAATGTTACAATTTTAGACCAATTAAATGGCACCCCTCACCCACAACCACTTATACATGGAGTGTGTCTAGACTTGTTTTTGCGAGGCTCAGCGCTTTAAAAAATCCTAGTGTTTTACGTTCCTTGTCGAGTCTTTTATTGGGTAATTTTTAAGCGCAACTCAAAACGACTCGGGCCTCCGAATAAAGAATGTGTCAACAAATTTATAGGTTTCATGTTTATAACAGTAAATAAAATAGGTTTATCTTTCACATAAATTTTACATGATGACAGTTGTATTTAGATATTTTTTGTAAATAAATTAAAAGTTATCTGAAAAGGCCCCAAGTCTCTACAAAAGACTTCTACGAAAGCAAATGAGTCCGAAAAACTGAGCTGAATCTTAAAACAGAGGATGCAAAGAACTCGAGTCCTAACACTAATTGACACACGCCTGGCATTAGTAGAACATCTAGCGACCTTCACCAAAGAGGAGTTTTGGCCGAAGGGTGTCAAGTTTCGGCGATTCCGCGGCCGGCTCCCTGACACTGCGGGGTTGCGAACTGCATCGCAGCCATAATTGTGTTTTTAGTTTTAAGATATATTTTGTAATAATATGTATGCTAGTTTTAAGGTATATTTATCTATGGGCCAATAGTTGCCTGAAAATAAATGTTTTCATTCATTCATTCATTTCATTTCATTCATTAGTCAAATGTGGCTTACCATCAGAGAAGAGTCCTTCTTCATGCTTGCTTCATGTACAATAAGGACTTTTTATCAGAATTTCTGTTGGAATTTCATATAAAAATGACCTTATTTATTGCACTTGAAGCATAAGGGCCCTTCTGTTATGAAAAGCCACAAATAGTCAGCTAAACTGTGGAATTAACTGTCGCCTGCGGTATTTCCGGACCTTTACGACCTTCAAGAGAAGAGCGAACTCCCGTCTCAAATTCCGGCAACGCACTTACAACCCCTCTGGTTGCAGGTGTCCATGAGCGATGGTAATAGCTTACCATCAGGCGATTCGTCTGCTCGTTTGCCTCCTATATCATTAAAGTCTAGTAAAGGAAGCATAACGACATTAAGGGCTCATTTAGACGGCGCGCAAACTGTCATGCGATTTTAGTTACATTGCGGACTGTTGGTTACGTCCAATTCAACCGACCGATCAAAAACCGCAATGTATTGAAACTCGCATGCGCGAGTTCTCGCATCGTCTAAATGAGCCCTAAGTAGCGTAAGTAATTCGTCGTTGTATGACGAGTGATTTTAAAACTTTGCGGTCACAAAGATTTGTGTAGGTCCTTTTGATCGAGATGTTTTCGAAAAGTTTACGTGCTAACTCTAAATGGGATGTTTTTATTGAATAAGATCGTCAAAATTTAACGTGTATTTCTATTTATTGCACATTATTAATATTCCTGCTTAACACAATTAATAAAATCATACGGATTCCGTTAGGATCTCTGGGATCTATATATCTGGTAGTTTTACAATGTAAAACTTCTACTCGTTCTAATTCCTTTGTATTATAATTTATAATTTAGAAATTATACTAGTATCAGCCAATAGGTAGATAGGCCAATAGGTGGATAGGTTTATATTTGAATGCCAATGTCATGTCAAAGGCCATAGTCGGTTTTCCATAGTAAGTTGGCCCTTAAATCAATTTGATTCGGGTTTTTTTTTGTGAGTACCTCTTACGGTGAAGGATATTTTTGCTGAGTATCAACATCCTACTAGTGACAGTTTTTGACTTATGATTTTATTAATTTTTTTCTTGAATGTATTGTTTTTCGGGATGTATTCAAGCGATTTGCTTAAAATTTTTAAATAGTGTTCTTTATTTAGGTATGCACCGATACTCAAAAAACGAATACCAGTTGTCATATAAAAAAAAGAAAAATGAAGTTAAAAAAATAAAACATTTTTTTAATGTCGTTGTGAAGTAGCGACACCTCTAATTTTTTTTCTAGTTGTAGGCCAGACATTGGCCTTCTACTTGCCTAAATATCAAAATTTTCCAAACGGTACTTCCTGTGGAAAATTTGCAATATGTGTGGTCAAGTCTTGGACTCAATCGGTGTTTTTCAATGTAGTATACAAACTCTTCGATTATGTTTGCGTTTTTTTATCAGGTTGTCGTATTTAAGGTATTTAAGAGTAAAATGCCAATGACAACTTAATGTTTGTATACTATATTGAAAAACACCGATTGAGTACAGGACTTGACCACACATATTGCAAATTTTTGACAGGAAGTACCGTTTGGAAAATTTTGATATTTAGGCAAATAGTAGGCCAATGTCTGGCCTACAACTAGATAAAAAATTAGAGGTGTCGCTACTTCACAACGACTTTAAAAAAAAATTTTTTTTTTACTTCATTTTTCTTTTTTTTTATATGATAACTGGTATTCGTTTTTTGAGTATCGGTGCATACTCAAATAAAGAACACTATTTAAAAAATTTAAGCAAATCGCTTGAATACATCCCGAAAAACAATACATTCAAGAAAAAAATTAATAAAATCATAAGTCAAAAACTGTCACTAGTAGGATGTTGATACTCAGCATAAATATCCTTCACCATAAGAGGTACTCATAAAAAAAACCCGAATTGAATTGATTTAAGGGCCAACTTACTATGGAAAACCGACTATGGCCTTTCATATAATTTAAGCTAATCCAGTAACTTTGTCGACTTTTGTAACGTGGTGAATTTGTGTCAAATCCGGTAGTTCAGATTTTTTGCAGACTTGTTTAAATGATGTTGGCCCAATAAATAATCGAAGTTTTAGACCTCGAGGGCCGAACGCCACTAAGTCAAAAATCGAAAAGGCCGCGAAGATTTCGGTTTTTTTTTTTTAGATTTGGGCAATTATAACTCTTAAGGACTAGTTTTTGATAGTACCTTCTGTAGTTTCTGATAGTATGTTCAAGTGTATATTGTCAATCATACAAAGCCCAGCTCGTAATAAGCAGGAAAAACGGCACTGGCGCAGGATATTGGCTTGTCTTCGATCTCTATTCAATCTGAGCCTACTATTCACAAACCTAACTCCGGCCGGACTCAAACCGGTATATTCAGTTCTCGAGACTAATACTATTAGAAGCGTTTCCACTCAAAAATAAACGGTACGGTAGTTTTTTGTCAATTATATTCCAAATTTTATTGAGTTACCACGCCTACCACTTGAGAGAGAGCGCCTGCATGGGTTTTACCTGTCAATCCTACGAATAGGTAGTGTCAAATTCTTGTTTTTTTATGTTTAATAGGAGTCGCCTTTAAGAGCTTACCCCTCTGCCGAAAAACTTGCACAATTGTGCAAACTTTTGTATGGACTGACATGGCTATTTGTACGTTACGTACAAATCATGTAGAAATAGCAAAAATCCCCCGCAAAAATCGGCAGATAGTTTCGTAACGAAAATGACAGCGATGACATCTCCAGTTCCTAAATGCTCTAAGCATGGATGCTAGCAATTTTTTAAGCCAAATCTTATGGATAAAAACTAGACAAAGGTGATGTTCCCTGCAGGTGCCTTTGATCGCCTTTGATAGTTGCCAACGCCATTCGCATATTAATAGTTTTTTTTTTATGTGAGTACCTATGCGCCCTGTAAGCGTTCGCAATTCATCCCTGAATTCAAGGAGGTCTAATATCCGGCCAACACTCGCGGGCGCATTGTCGACTCAAATTGCCTTGGCTATTGTAATCATTCGATGCTTCGGGGATCATTTGGTATTGGTACTGTATTTGCTGCGGTTTTTCGTTTTTCTACATTTACTAAATAAGCGGAGCGAATATTTGGTGCGGTTTTCCTACATTTGTTTCTATGATCAGAGAAAATTAAGCGCCCATAATTTTCAATAAGATGCTTGCTAATTATTTTATGAAAGAGATTGAACAAAATGTTTAGTAATTTTTTTTTAATACAGCCAGTTTACAGCCGTAGCGACGACTGATCGGCTAATGCATTCGGCTTTGCGATTCCGCTTCGACATATTTGGGGGAACCCGATAGACAGACGAGACGTCTACAAGGCCGCAACGCACGTATCGGACGCATCGCACGCAACGGATCAGTGGACGCACTGGTGTGACTTTCTATACAAAGAATACTAAAAATCCGTTGCGTGCGATACGGCCCTGTGGACGTCTACCTTAAATAAATTGTGCACAGATACATATTCTACAGAAAAGGGAACTCTATGTATCCACCAAATTTTATCGAAATCAGACGAAAAAAAACAGCAAAATGAAAATCAGCTCTAAAAGCGCCTTAAATTTGAGAGCTCAAAGACGTCTTAATAACATAACTCAGATTCAATTTGGCTTACATGAAAGATTTACGCAGAGAAGGCGAACAATTCTATAAAATTTAGCTGGTTGCTAAGTCACGTTTAGCTGGCTGGCAATGTCCAATTTGAGGGTATTCATGTTTTCCCCGGTGGCTCATGAAATCCGGTCACGCATTTCTGGGACTATTATTTTCATCCTTATTTTTTACATTCAATCGGTACCAAACAAGTGTAGGACTCTCTTAGACCTAGCAGACCATGGCCTAAGGACGTCTGCAAAACTAATTTCTTAGAATGTGAGTTACCGACGACCATTTCGGTCTACTTGCACGTTCCAGGGTTAGCCAACTTTATGTATACAGTACAGTTTCTGTATAAACGGTTAGTTGGCTCAACTCCAGTTAGTTGGCTAACCCTGGAACCCGCGAGTGGCCCTTACAAACTTATATACTTCTTTATTTTAGAACCTTTTACTGTAGTTCTTTGAGAAAACGTCGTAAGCGAGTTTATTTGCGTGTGGAAATTCCTCTATTTTAAATCGCACAGTGCGCGACCATTTCGTCCTTGCGCTTGTAAATCCTTCTGTAGTGTTTTCATGGTTTAATTTCCGTTTTTCAGAAAACGAGCACATGTCGGAATTTACAAGCGCACCGACGATTTAGGTTCCAGAATGAGAGAACGAATGCTCTGCCAAAGCACGAGTTTAACACCAGAAAAACTTGTCAACGAAACAGGATATATCACTTGTACCGGCCAAAACTCGGCTAAACTTATCCTAACCACATCAAGCTGAAATAAGTTTTCACTGCTGCACCTGGGTCATCCAGAGCTCTTAATTTATTACATAACCTTTTGGAATCTCTGGATCTGTAAAGAGGACTGATTATTTCAAACGAGTTGACCTTGAAAGCCGTTATGGCATAATGTTTTCCTCTTAAAAAGATAATAGGGCCGTAATTCAACAACAAAATGAACTAAAATCTTCCATTACCAAACGGTTTGCACTTTTTGAACAAGCATAAGTAGATCTCTAGTCGTTTTTAGTAACAGCAAATTATTTTACATTATGACAAAATACCTCTTTCCCCGAATAAAGTAACCTATTGAAAGACCAATTGAAATATCGAAAGCTCAAAGCCTGAGCTCTAAGCCATATAACACTGATGCGTTTTTAATAGAATTTCGAAAGTAGTATTTCCTTTCTAAGAAAATCCTGCAACTACGAGTAGGTATTTACGAGAAAAAGGATTTACTCGCCTTAAAACTCTTTTAGTGAACGAACGTATTTTCCCTTTTAGTATAATAAGTAGCTAATGTGTTTTTAGATAGACTATTATCTGGATAGGTAGGTACTTTCTTTACGTACATAAGTATTCGTTAAAAGGCATACGCCTTAAGCATATTTACGATGCCTATTCAAATTGAATTTTGTAATAATAAAAGTAGTTTAGAGCGAGTCACACCGTCTGCCGGAAATAAAATTGAATATCGTTTTATTAGGCTGGCGTCCGGTTTTGTATTCTATAGCCCAATCACTTTCACCCTATATATTACGTTTTAGATATTACATTTTAGAATAGCTTATTACATTTCAGATTTCATCAATTCACTATATTTATTTCTTACTCCTTTGAGGGTGTTGCGTCCCATGACACGCACATTATCGAATAGAGTTAGACCAAGAAAAGTCTGCAACGATTTTGATAGCATACGCAGTTGGAAGTGTTATTTACAAATCATATTTTATAGAAGCTCGACGTTTAAAATAACACTTGCACAGCATGTGCTATCAAAATCGTTGGTCTAACTCTAGGTCTCTACGTGTTAGCTTCGCCGCCGCCGCGCACGCCTCCCAAATGTCCGGAACACCATTTGTTATATGTATGGGAAAGACAAAGTAGTTTACCGTTAATTTCATCACAACCGTACCATTAATTGAACCAATCTAAAAGTTGACGGTATTTCCGCCGACAGACGGTTTCCCCTGCGACACACTTGCAAAGTTTGTGCTGAACAGAATTATCAGTCGGCGAATCGGCAGTAACTCGCTTATAGTGTTTACACGAAACCTATTACCGAGACAATCCTCAGAAGTCAATACAACATTGAACCCGTTTAGTTAAAGTTAGACAAGGCAGTTCATGAAATACATTTTTGTGTCTTGGCTTAGTAAATTTTCTTGGTTATTTGCGTCGTTTCATTTCGCTGTCACATCACATGGTATGGAAATACTGTTAAATTTCTATAGAACGTGATACAACCCGTGACCCGCAATCTTCCGAATGTCGTCCATCCATCGAGCTAACAGACGCCACGCCAGGCACTCTTCTAATTAAAGCGGCCGTCCGCATACCCTGTATAATTAATCCGTTAACATTTTGGTCCACCTGCCCCATCTTTCCCTGGCAATATGTCCCACCCAACTCCATTTTAATTTGGTAATAACGTAACCCACGTCTTGCATCGCGCGGTGTCGGATCTCTGCATTCCTCACTCGGTCTTAACTTGATTTTTAAGAAGTTTACAGCCCTAGTGTAAATTTATATTATAGCATACTTTTGAATAGCTACAGTGTAATGTAAGACGACGAACTTTGGGATACTTAAGTGTTGTATAAAACACAATATTACGTCTGTAATTTTTCCTCGCAGAAACATGCATATTGCATATTAGTTATTTGATTAAATATGACTTTTATCCATATAATTCAATTAGGTATTTGTCTACCTTTGGCATAATAATGCGTGCGATTGATATTCTTCTAGACAGTGATATCTTTTTTTATTCAACATATTTACCGACATCGTGACATCTAAAAATATTGTCATGCGAACAATAAAGTTTCACCATCAAATTTTAAATAACCAATTTAACAAGAATGCAAGTAGGTATCTTCATTTTACTACTCACCATCCCACTAACCCGGGGTTAACCAGTTAAACCATTAACCCAGTGTCAAATTGTACTGGTAACCATGGTACTTCCAGGTTTAACCGGTTGTTCCGGGTTAGTGAATGGTGCAAGTGGCCCTAAGTAATACCTACATCCGTTGGTATTAAGGATGACTCACGTTAGACCGAGCCGTGTCCGAGCCGGAGCTTCTGGCGCTTACTATGACATGACAGGCGACCACGTGACGCTTTCCATAGAAAACGAAGCGCGGGAAGCTCCGGCCCGGACACGATCCGATCTAACGTGAGTCATCCTTTAATTGAATCGATCCGCGAAAGTTCTCGCTATCTCCACAATGTTCGCCGTCAAACGTTTGGCTTCGACAGTCGACACACTTCCAAAGTTGCACCTAACTCGGAGTTGGAAAGCCGCCAGCGACTCGCTTAGTGTTAACATGACACCTGCCCTTATCACGAGGGTTATTCAGAAATATGTGCCACAATTAGTAAGATACCAATTTAATTTTTATTATCAGTGCGTATCGCTCGCTCAATGTTACTGTAAAGAGAATATGACATTGAAAACCCCGGTTTGAACCCGCGACCCCCGGATTGAAAGTCAGACGCTCTTACCGCTGGGCTACCAACGCTTCTTCTTCACAGCCTATAATTACAATAAACAATCAAAATAACATTTCTAAAACCGGCCACGTGCGAGTCGGACTCGCGCACGATGTTCCGTACCATTACGCAAAAAACGGGAAAAAAATTAAGTTTGTTGTATGGGAGCCCCACTTAAATATTTATTATATTCTGTTTTTAGTAATTTGTTGTTACCTATAGCGGCAACAGAACTACATCTTCTGTGAACATTTCAACTGTCTAGCTATCACGGTTCACGAGAACAGCCCAGTGACAGACAGACAGACAGACGGACAGAGGAGTCTTAGTAATAGGGTCCCGTTTTTACCCTTCGGGTACGGAACCCTAGTAACACCCCTAGTCGTATCTCAACATTTTCTAAGGATACGTAGTTTATCAGAAGTAAATTGCATATTGGTATTAAAATTGTATATCTGCTTGCGAACAACGCTGACGAATTTTAAAGTAAACTAGGTATCCAATTTAAACTTTTGAATTGGCATGCGTTCAAATATGATTTCTTCTTCTTTGTTGTAAAGAACGTTTGCTTCTGAATCTGAAAAATCTCGTTCTACCTACTCCTAATATAACATTCAAATTCAGCGCGTTTTTAACGATTAACTCCTTTATTCATAAACGCGCTACAAACCTCAATTAGCTAATAATCGTTTGTCCTTATCTGTCATTTTGACTTATATATTTGTAAGAAAGGGATAAAACATAATTTAACACATTCATTGCCACTAAGTGCTATGGGTTACTCTCGTAGCGCGTGGCCACGGTTTCAGCGTATGTACCGCGTAGTCGCTACGAACAGTGTACCCGACAGTCGGGATCTTGGCCCTGAATGTGTTAACTGAATCAGGCCCGTAACCCGTAAAGTTTTATGAATAAGGGCGTAAATACATAGAGGTATCAAATAAATAAATTGTTTCTTTAAGAAATACTACTTTTAACTAAAGAAGCTGTTCTTTTGAATACATTATTATTCACAACGACGGGACTTAATCGCGTAAAATTAAGTTTTAAATTAAGTCTCGTCGTTGTGAATAATAATGAGTAAAAATCGTGAAAGTTTAAATAACTGTTCTTTATAGATAATTTTATCAGCAAAAATTTATTCTCATAACCTTAAAACATTTAAGTAAGGATAGAAAATATCGTGTAAGTATCTACTTTTTTAGGGTTCCGTAAAAAACGGAACCCTTATAGGATCACTCATGCATATGTCTGTCTGTCTGACTGTCCGACCATGCCCCCTCCCCCTTTGTCTCCGAAACTACTGAGTCTAAAATTTTGAAAAAATACACAAAATAGTTCTTTACCTACTATAGATGACAGTACAACCTATTAGAAATGTGTGTCAAGCGTGAGTCGAACTTAATTACTTAGTTTTTGATCCGACCCCTAGGGGTTTTTAAAGACATTTCATTCACGTTCCACGTAAAATAATAATTACATTGGAACGCGAGTCCGACTCGCACTTGACCGGTTTTTTATAAAGAGATTTATTTTCAATAAGTGAGAAAAAGCTCTTGCTGCATAATTCATAAATAAGAAAATAATATTTTGAAGGCACGGATATCAGAGTAGATTAAATATTTACATACCCATTATAAAGAGAAATATGATATTGAAAATCTTACTTTTACGAACAATATCATGGATGAAAAAGTAAGACAGGCCTACTCGGATTTCGAGATAATCACAAGATCTTGAGACGATTTAGAGATCAACTAGATCTACATTAGATATCGACTAGATGTGACTTGGATATCTAAGTCATAACTTGTCGAAATCGTTCAAGAGGACCTCCAGAATCGCGGAAACGTCAAATTTGACATATCTGGGTGGATTTCAGCACAAAAAATTTCACCATACAAAAAAATTTTTTTTTTCAATGTTTAATTTAACACGATTCTAGCTGGGTAAAGTAATGGGGGGTTGTATATTGAGGATATGTATGGTATTTATACAATCATTTGTGGCTTATATTTGAAGTTATCGCTTTCGGAAAATAAAAACGCAAGATGGTGATGACAACCATGGTATGGTAATGACTCTTTTATAGACGGTAATGACACTGCATGTACGGTAATGACGATTTGGGAACTAATTTACATATGTATTAAAAACGTATTAAAAAAAACAAAAACTTTTTTTAATTGTAAGACTTTAGAACTTTAATAAACATTACAAATAACATGTTTTTGAACATAAGACTAGCTACACATAAATTATTTTTTGAAAATTATAAAAAATACATTTTATTCATATAAATAAATATATAACAAGTATTTTTATTGTATAATTTTAAATAATTTATGTTCCGAAATAGGCAATTTATGTATTCATTTATTTTTTTGGGTCTTTTCAATGTTAAATCATATTAACAATATTGTACTCTTATTATCAGTTTAAACCCGCATCTTATTTTATCTACTGCATAACTTGGTATTTATGTCATATTATAAAATTACTGGCTTACCAATGAGCTTAATTTTTATGATACTTTTTTTGATAGTTTGATTCATTGCACAAGTTTGTATTTTTGTTGTTTTATTAATTAACTTTAAAAATAGCTATAATGATTTAAATCCATATATATGTTGTTTAATAGCTAAACATTAATATATAATCAGTGTTTTATAAGTTGCAAGACCCCTACTTGTAATGCATGTCATAAGTTACAAAATGTTAGGTATTGGGTCCGGTGACTACCCAATGGTATAATTATTAATTGGTGTAATTATATACCTCAATTAATATAATATTATCAAAAAACATAAAGCCATCACGATAGTGAGCCAGTACCGTAGCCTATGGTCGCTTAAAACTTAATATATGTTGCTTGTTTAAATACTTTGTTTTAACACGACTAACATGCAATTACAGACTCTAAGTTGCACGATTTACATTATTAGATTATAAAAAAAAAACATTTGTATGTTCTAAGTTCTAAATGACCTAAATTTTGCCTACTTCAGTCAAAATGTTAAATAAAAACTAAGCATCCTCTAGTGTGAAAAAAATAGTTATATCTTCTTCTACATTTATTCTACATTTATAAGGTAGACATTATATAGTGTTAGAAGACATAGAGAACGTTTTTCAAACATACAGCTTAATTTCATAATGAATTATAGCAAAATAACTAGAAAAGTTTCTGAGAACCGTCATCACCATACACATGAAATCATCACCGGTCGTCATTTTTTCCCGGTGATGACGGGTATGGTGTTGACGATTTGAGAGTTTCTTGTTTTTATTTCTAGAATACGAATAATAGTAGTTAATGTCTATGCTACACAATAAACTTCATGTAGTTTGCCATTCATTTCAGTAATTATTTCTAATATACTCGTATAATTTGTAACTTTTTTAAACCAAAGCGTAACGGTGATGATGCTCTGTTGTGACAAACTACGTTTTACAAATTTGTTCGTAATATTTCTCACGATTCAGTGATGTGACTTTATAGTGAAATCATTTTTGGCATTCTATACTAAAGTGAAAAATAGGGCAAGGACCTTTGGCGGTATTTCGTTGTTCATACACCGAGATAAGCTCACATTGACATTACCATGACGGTGTTGACGAATATTCGTGACAAAATTTTAAATATTTTTAAATGTACTTTCTCGGTGAAGGAATTATTGCATATTTTTTCATGTGTTAAACAACAACATGGAAAAGATATAAGTAAAAGAAAAATCGCAATCGTACGATAGGTATGCTATAATTTTCACTGCAAACAAAAAGCTTCAGATTTTTCCGGTCGACGGTGATGATTTTAGACACATAAAACATTTTATATAAAAAAAACTATTAAGTTATTGGAGATGGTAATTGAAGGAACATGAAGATAATAGTTCTTAAAAACATATAAAAAAGTTGCAACTCGCACAACCTACTAGTTTTTTTTATAAAGACCGAACCATAAGTTTTCGCTGGATTTTGAAATCCACCCATCTATCTTATAAATATCTTTAAATTATCTGTATCGTAACTTGTTGAAGTCTAGTAGAAATCTAATTCATTTTCCGAATCGAGCCGATAATGTTCTGTAGGGGAATCGGGTAATACGGCAGTGCCCCCGCCCAGATCAAAGGGCACACAAACATCTACAATACATTTATTTTTGTCTAAATATAGAAAGTTTTGAATTTTTCTTCTCTATCTATAATCCGAACAAGAAAACCGTAGATTTGCGGCCTCGGAAGCGGGCGTTTTAGTATAATTGATTTCATCTGACTTTCATTTGACTACTAGCTACAAGGTACCTGTTATATTTGATAATTAACATATTATTTATTTTTTCTTTAAGATGGCCGACTATAATAACCTATTTATCATAACCCATTCTTACCATAGGTATATATTCTTCTGGCCGAAAGGTGTCGCGTTTCGGAGGTTCCGGGGCAAACTGCCGAATCCGACACAAGAGCAGCCGAATACAACGGAGCCACGCCGTTTTGTCGTCTAAATAGTGTTTATAATATTTTTAACTTTCGCGTTTTGAACACATATTAACTCACATTTATAGACGGGTCAGCCGCGACCACGACCAGTGAAACCTGTGTCGAAACGTCGGTAAATCAAGGTAATTGAATAAAATTCGCGTTAGACCCGTCTATAAATGTGAGTTAATAAATAGTGTTTAGATTTAAGTTTATAAAATACATATGTATTAATCTGTAAGGTATTTGTAATATAGGCCTATAATATTGACTGGTTTCAATTTCTAAATAAATTAATATTCCATGAAGCACAGATAATAATAGGCGGTATTACTAACTAGGGAGTAATGGTTTCGTTTTAAATATGCCACTACACTTTATAAATAGATTTTATGATGAAAAGATTGTCACACTTATATACCCAGTGAAATTTCTTAGTAAATTTCTAGTGAAATAAATAATATAGGACAATTTTACACAGATCGACCTAGTCCCACAGTAAGCTCAATAAGGCTTGTGTTGTGGGTACTAGACGACGATATATATAATATACACAAATATAATATATAAATACTATAATTTCGTTTAGTAGTACCACTGTATATATATTGTATGTAGGTAAATAAATGTTTTATTAATATATAAATACCCAGGATTCGAACCCGGGACCTCCTGCTTCGTAGGCAGGGTAACTACCGACTAGGCTAGAAGGCCGTTAAAATATAAAAATAGGTACTTAAAATAATGATTTCAAATCAAGTACCTATTTCATTTGAAAATTTCAAATAGCACAGCAAACGGATAGAATGATAATTAAACGATAATAAAAGCCGAACGTCTATTGAGAAATGAGAATGGATGGCTAGTTTAATAACGATAACCATTACATTGCGGCTTTGTGTGGAATGAAGAATTTCTATCCATGATCTAAAGAAGGGGTATTACTTCAATGTTCTGCCGCCAGAGTGCAGCACTAAGCTAGCTAGTAAACCATAGAGTTTTTTGACAAGTTTTCACAGACAATAAAATATGACATTGATGCACCAAGGCGGTTTGTTAAGGCCTACCGGGAAACGCGAAAATCGAAATTTAGTTATCTGCCTCTTTATCGCTCGAATATGCAAGAGTGATAGAAAGGTTAGATAACGAAATTTCTATTTTCTTGTTTCGCGGTAGACCCCCAGATTGTGATGGATAGTGGTAGTGGCGCGCCCTACGCAGAATTTTGCGTAATATTCCCTATTACAGTTATTGAAACGCTCAGATTATTTAAACTTAAAAAGCCATCAACGTCAAGATGAAATTAACTTTCATTATAATTGCATAAAAACGAGGCACTAAAATAGACCTAATTTACGTAGGTACCTGTACGTTTTTAATTTTAATTACCGTGAGTCATTGGCATTAAAATTAAAATACGTATCTACATATTTGTCGTCTAAATATGAAAAAGGGTTAGGTAGGCCATCCTTCTTTGTAATGCAAAGTAATTCATTGTAACTTGGCAAATCCCACTCGCTAAAATAAGTGTCTAACCCTTTTTCGTCAAGAAATATACCGCGCCAGTTTTTCTCTCCATAAAAACATCAAAAGGGATCAAACGAGTTTTGACCTGTCTAAACCAGTTCTCACTGGATTACGGTTATTTGAATATACTTTCTGCTAAGGAAATATGTGCTACGGAGCTAAACTTTAGAAAAATTAGGAAACTTATATTTCTTTTCTGCATATAAAAGTTTTTTTTTATCTTTTTTAGGGTTTGATCCGTGATCGTTAGTGATTAAAAGCTGCAATTTGGCATGGATCTATAAATCAAGCATGGCGACAGAACGATAAAATGAAAACTACCTACAAAACTAAAACTAATACTTAAAAAACTATAAATCTATATCTAAAGAAGGCATAACGCTTATTCATTGAGCAAGGAAGCTGCCACTTCTTTTGTACCCAGTGAAGTCAACCTATGTTTTACACGATGTGAGATCAAACATCCACCAAATATCATACCTATCTACAACATACACGGTTGCATTGCAACACTGATGTTTCATTATTGTAACAATATTGTATAATACGTAGGTATAGGTACCCAAATAATATATTAAGTTTCGCTTAGGTACTTTCTGGAATACATTATTGATGCGGTTTGCGTGTATGTATATAACGATATCGCTCTTATATGAATTTCTCAACTACGGAAGAGAATGGTAACAGCTGTGACCCGCTTAATAAAAGAACAACCAATATCGCTGCTACGTGTCTCACTAATCTCAGAAAGTTATTCTCATCATGGGTATATTATAATACTCATAAAAATCTGTATAATAGGGTTTATTTCATCTGAATAAATGATTTATTTATTTATTATTATTATTATTTTTATTTATAATACCCTATTTCATTTTAACGCGGCTATACTCTTAAGACTGCTTCGACTGTCCAGTGGCTGCCTCATTAGGGGAATTAAGTTTTTTGAAAAACCAATTAATTTAGTAGTTGGTTGCAGATAATAAATTAAAATTGAAATATTGGATAGACGATAAGCAATGGTGGCCTAGCGGTAAGAGCGTGCGACTTTCAATCCGGAAGTCGCGGGTTCAAACCCCGGCTCGTACCAATGAGTTTTTCGAAACTTATGTACGAAATATCAGTTGATATTTACCAGTCGCTTTTCGGTGAAGGAAAACATCGTGAGGAAACCGGGCTCATCCCAATAATGCCTAGTTTCCCCTCTGTTGGAAGGTCAGATGGCAGTCGCTTCCGTAAAAACTAGTGCCTACGTCAATTCTTGGGATTAGTTGTCAAGCGGACCCCAGGCTCCAATGAGCCGTGGCAAAATGCTGGGATAACGCGAGGAAGAAGTAGAAATATTGGATAGACGATGGTCACCTGGGTTACGCTCAGACCGACGGATATTATTATAGAGATAGATGAAACTAAGCATGCTTGTCAAGTTGTATTTTTGAATGCTCTCCCTAGGGAGGCTGATTTTGTTTTAACGATTTGATAAAGTTTTCGTCTTTTTGTTACGACCTTGAGCTGTATTATAACACACCAATACGTGCGATATGCCTTATAAGTGGATACATAATTGCATTTCATAAGCACCAATCAGCCAAATAACACCGTTACGGTACTCATAGCCTGCCGGTGAGTAAGATTGCCAGAGCTCTGCTCAGAGTGCATAGTCAGGTCGGCTACGCGCATATAACTAAGACCTCTGGAGTTACAGGTGCACATAGGCTACGGAGACTGCTTACCATCAGGCGGGCCGTATGATTGTTTGCCACCGACGTAGTATAAAAAAGCCGTAGCGTCTCACGATGATTGATACAGCGACGCACGATGACACAATGTATCAAAATAAAACGAAAACCATATCAAATTGTAATAAGTTTTTGGCAAAAATTTCATTTTTGGTACAAGCTTTTATCGCTGACTGTACTTTTCATACGACAGACAACTAATACTCATCGAGACAATTCTATCGACTTGGCGGGGGCACTGCCGTGCCCCCAGAAAAACCACTAACACAATTAGGTTGCGTTGTTTCATCACAGAGTTCCTACGGCCACCTCCTGTCTCCATCATCAGATCAGTTCGACAGTACCATATTATTGTATTGTCATCAGAACTACATACAGCTGCCAATTTTCATGACGCTACGATCCTTGGAAGATGGTTAAATTAGTTACCTTAGCTTCCATTACAAGTTAGTGACATACAGGTCGACCTAATAAAAGCTTGTTAAAAACAGAAGCTGCCTATGTCATTGTCATGTTGTGTTACAGTTACACGATGCCGTGTGAATACGAAAAACTATTTAATTCCGGTAATGGGAGTTATGGGAGCAGACGCACGCATAACACAATTTACCGTTCGTCAACGTAAAAGCCCAAGTTAATCCATCTCGGCGGCACGGAAAATACAAACTGACAATAACAACTAAACGTACGTACATTTAGCTCAAATATACAGGTGACTTCAAATTGGTAATACCAAACAATTGATTGTGGCTCAGTTAATGCCAAATAGTATATTACATTAACCCCGTCGTTAAAATTTGTTGCATTTAATTATCGCTAATTTTCTAATAAAACAAATAATTAAAGTCCTGAAGTCTGGCTACCGCCCATACATGGGATAAATCAAAACTAAAACGAATACTTTTGATTATTTTAAAAGCATGATACTTAATTTAGGGACTTAGTTTAAGGAAGACGTGCGTAAAACATTATTTTTGTATTACCAATTTGAAGTCACTCTGTAGAGACATTATGATTTTTCTTCGTGATTTTGTCGTACAAAATAAGGATATGACAAAACATTTTTGGCGAATTCTGCCTTCAATCATAACAAAACCCTTTAATTATTACCCCCCTTAAACCCTTTATTTTGCCTTTAATTTAAATTGGAGAAAAACAAATCATGGGACAATTTTACACAAATTGACCTAGCCCCACAGTAAGCTCAATAAAGTAGCATATACACTTAAGAAGTCAAAATAAGAATACGATAAGAATTCTATATTATAAAGCAGTTCTTGTTATAAACAAATAAAGGCTTAGTGGCTACCTACATCTCAAGAGAGGTTTTCATTTCAGTCAAACAAAATGATTACAATTCAAACAATAGGTACTCAAAGGTTTTCTGCCTTTCCTTTCCAACTCCTTCGGGATGTTTTTTTTTTGACGGCTACGACGTCGAGTTTTGCTTTTCAAACACAAACTGCTTTTACCTTTGTGTTTCTTATTCTTAGAATAAAACCGTCGGTGATATAATTTTAATATAATAATTTTCTTAATCATGCTCGGAATTAATCGCATTTTGATTGTAATTTTAAAACAGGAAATGACCCATTTTTATCTCCATAAATTAAAAAAATGTAGATAGGCTGTATCAGGGACACAGCCGCTATGGTTGACGTGAAACGTGGTGTGGATAGCTAATGCGAAGGCCGAGCTCCGCGTAGGGCCGAAGGCCCGAAGCGTCCAGAATGTCAGTGCTTTAGCACAGAGCAATAGTACAAGTGCCTAAATGCGAAGCCCGAAGGCCGAGCTCCGCGTAGGGCCGAAGGCCCGAAGCGTCCAGGATGTTAGTGTTTAAACACAGAACAAAAGTACAAGTGTCTAAATGCGAAGGCCGAAGGCCGAGCTCCGCGTAGGACCAAAGGCCCGACGCGTCCAAGCTGTCAGTTCTTAAACACAGAAGAATAGTATAAGTATCTAGTAAAAATACTATAAGTATCTAAATGCGAAGGCCGAAGGCCGAGCTCCGCGTAGGGCCGAAGGCCCGAAGCGTCCAGTATGTCAGTGCTTTAGCACAGAACAATAGTACAAGTGTCTAAATGCGAAGGCCGAAGGCCGAGCTCCGCGTAGGGCCGAAGGCCCGATGCGTCCAGAATGTCAGTGCTTTAGCACAGAGCAATAGTACAAGAGTCTAAATGCGAAGGCCGAAGGCCGAGCTCCGCGTAGGGCCGAAGGCCCGAAGCGTCCAGGATGTTAGTGTTTAAACACAGAACAAAAGTACAAGTGTATAAATGCGAAGGCCGAAGGCCGAGCTCCGCGTAGGGCCGAAGGCCCGAAGCGTCCATGCTGTCAGTTCTTAAACACAGAACAATAGTATAAGTGTCTAAATGCGAAGGCCGAAGGCCGAGCTCCGCGTAGGGCCAAAGGCCCGAAGCGTCCAGGATTTAAGTGCTTAATCACAGAACAATACTATAAATATCTAAATGCGAAGGCCGAAGGCCGAGCTCCGCGTAGGGCCGAAGGCCCGAAGCGTCCAGGATGTCAGTGCTTTAGCACAGAACAATAGTACAAGTGTCTAAATGCGAAGGCCGAAGGCCGAGCTCCGCGTAGGGCCGAAGGCCCGAAGCGTCCAGGATGTTAGTGTTTAAACACATAATATTAGTATAAGTGTCTAAATGCGAAGGCCGAAGGCCGAACTCCGCGTAGGGCCGAAGGCCCGAAGCGTCCAAAATGTCAGTTCGTCAGCACAGGGCAATAGTACAAGTATCTAAATGCGAAGGCCGAAGGCCGAGCTCCGCGTAGGACCGAAGGCCCGAAGCGTCCAGGATGTTAGTGCTTAAACACAGAACAATAGCACAAGCGTTTAAATGCGAAGACCGAAGGCCGAGCTCCGCGTAGGGCCGAAGGCCCGAAGCGTCCAGGATGTCAGTGCTTTAGCACAGAACAATAGTACTAGTGTCTAAATGCGAAGGACGAAGGCCGAGCTCCGCGTAGGCCGAAGGCCCGAAGCATCCAGGATGTTAGAGCTTAAACACATAATAATAGTATAAGTGTCTAAATGCGAAGGCCGAAGGCCGAGCTCCGCGTAGGGCCGAAGGCCCGAAGCGTCCAAAATGTCAGTTCGTCAGCACAGGGCAATAGTACAAGTTTCTAAATGCGAAGGCCGAAGGCCGAGCTCCGCGTAGGGCCGAAGGCCCGAAGCGTCCAGGATGTTAGTGTTTAAACACAGAACAAAAGTACAAGTGTCCAAATGCGAAGGCCGAAGGCCGAGCTCCGCGTAGGGCCGAAGGCCCGAAGCGTCCATGCTGTCAGTTCTTAAACACAGAACAATAGTATAAGTGTCTAAATGCGAAGGCCGAAGGCCGAGCTCCGCGTAGGGCCAAAGGCCCGAAGCGTCCAGGATTTAAGTGCTTAATCACAGAACAATACTATAAGTATCTAAATGCGAAGGCCGAAGGCCGAGCTCCGCGTAGGGCCGAAGGCCCGAAGCGTCCAGGATGTCAGTGCTTTAGCACAGAACAATAGTACAAGTGTCTAAATGCGAAGGCCGAAGGCCGAACTCCGCGTAGGGCCGAAGGCCCGAAGCGTCCAAAATGTCAGTTCGTCAGCACAGGGCAATAGTACAAGTATCTAAATGCGAAGGCCGAAGGCCGAGCTCCGCGTAGGACCGAAGGCCCGAAGCGTCCAGAATGTCAGTGCTTTAGCACAGAGCAATAGTACAAGTGTCTAAATGCGAAGGCCGAAGGCCGAGCTCCGCGTAGGGCCGAAGGCCCGAAGCGTCCAGGATGTTAGTGTTTAAACACAGAACAAAAGTACAAGTGTCCAAATGCGAAGGCCGAAGGCCGAGCTCCTCGTAGGGCCGAAGGCCCAAAGCGTCCATGCTGTCAGTTCTTAAACACAGAACAATAGTATAAGTGTCTAAATGCGAAGGCCGAAGGCCGAGCTCCGCGTAGGGCCGAAGGCCCGAAACGTCCAAAATGTCAGTTCGTCAGCACAGGGCAATAGTGCAAGTTTCTAAATGCGAAGGCCGAAGGCCGAGCTCCGCGTAGGGCCGAAGGCCCGAAGCGTCCAGAATGTTAGTGCTTAAACACAGAACAATAGTACAAGCGTTTAAATGAGAAGGCCGAAGGCCGAGCTCCGCGTAGGGCCGAAGGCCCGAAGCGTCCAGGATGTCAGTGCTTTAGCACAGAACAATAGTACAAGTGTCTAAATGCGAAGGCCGAAGGCCGAGCTCCGCGTAGGGCCGAAGGCCCGAAGCGTCCAGGATGTTAGTGCTTAAACACATAATAATAGTATAAGTGTCTAAATGAGAAGGCCGAAGGCCGAGCTCCGCGTAGGGCCGAAGGCCCGAAGCGTCCAGAATGTCAGTTCTTTAGCACAGGGCAATAGTACAAGTTTCTAAATGCGAAGGCCGAAGACCGAGCTCCGCGTAGGGCCGAAGGCCCGGAGCGTCCAGAATGTTAGTGCTTAAACACAGAACAGTAGTACAAGTTTCTAAATGCAAAGGCCGAAGGCCGAGCTCCGCGTAGGGCCGAAGGCCCGAAGCGCCCAGGATGTTAATGCTTAAACACAGAACAGTAGTACAAGTTTCTAAATGCAAAGGCCGAAGGCCGAGCTCCGCGTAGGGCCGAAGGCCCGAAGCGCCCAGGATGTTAGTGCTTAAACACAGAACAATAGTACAAGCGTTTAAATGCGAAGGCCGAAGGCCGAGCTCCGCGTAGGGCCGAAGGCCCGAAGCGTCCAGGATGTCAGTGCTTTAGCACAGAACAATAGTACAAGTGTCTAAATGCGAAGGCCGAAGGCCGAGCTCCGCGTAGGGCCGAAGGCCCGAAGCGTCCAGGATGTTAGTGCTTAAACACATAATAATAATATAAGTGTCTAAATGAGAAGGCCGAAGGCCGAGCTCCGCGTAGGGCCGAAGGCCCGAAGCGTCCAGAATGTCAGTTCTTTAGCACAGGGCAATAGTACAAGTTTCTAAATGCGAAGGCCGAAGACCGAGCTCCGCGTAGGGCCGAAGGCCCGGAGCGTCCAGAATGTTAGTGCTTAAACACAGAACAGTAGTACAAGTTTCTAAATGCAAAGGCCGAAGGCCGAGCTCCGCGTAGGGCCGAAGGCCCGAAGCGCCCAGGATGTTAATGCTTAAACACAGAACAGTAGTACAAGTTTCTAAATGCAAAGGCCGAAGGCCGAGCTCCGCGTAGGGCCGAAGGCCCGAAGCGCCCAGGATGTTAATGCTGAAACACAGAACAATAGCACAAGTGTCTAAATGCGAAGGCCGAAGGCCGAGCTCCGCGTAGGGCCGAAGGCCCGAAGCGTCCAGGATGTTAGTGCTTAAACACATAATAATAGTATAAGTGTCTAAATGAGAAGGCCGAAGGCCGAGCTCCGCGTAGGGCCGAAGGCCCGAAGTGTCCAGGATGTCAGTGCTTTAGCACAGAACAATAGTACAAGTGTCTAAATGCGAAGGCCGAAGGCCGAGCTCCGCGTAGGGCTGAAGGCGCGAAGCGTCCAGGATGTTAGTGCTTAAACACAGAACAATAGTACAAGTGTCTAAATGCGAAGGCCGAAGGCCGAACTCCGCATAGGGCCGACGGCCCGTGGCGTCCAGGTTGTTAGTTCTTAAACACAGAACAATAGTACAAGTGTCTAAATGCGAAGGCCGAAGGCCGAGCTCCGCATAGGGCCGACGGCCCGTGGCGTCCAGGATGTTAGTGCTTAAACACAGAACAATAGCATAAGTGTTTAAGTGCTAGGACAGCTAACACAGAACAGTAGTACAAGTTTCTAAATGCAAAGGCCGAAGGCCGAGCTCCGCGTAGGGCCGAAGGCCCGAAGCGCCCAGGATGTTAATGCTGAAACACAGAACAATAGCACAAGTGTCTAAATGCGAAGGCCGAAGGCCGAGCTCCGCGTAGGGCCGAAGGCCCGAAGCGTCCAGGATGTTAGTGCTTAAACACATAATAATAGTATAAGTGTCTAAATGAGAAGGCCGAAGGCCGAGCTCCGCGTAGGGCCGAAGGCCCGAAGTGTCCAGGATGTCAGTGCTTTAGCACAGAACAATAGTACAAGTGTCTAAATGCGAAGGCCGAAGGCCGAGCTCCGCGTAGGGCCGAAGGCCCGAAGCGTCCAGGATGTCAGTGCTTTAGCACAGAACAATAGTACAAGTGTCTAAATGCGAAGGCCGAAGGCCGAGGTCCGCGTAGGGCCGTAGGCCCGAAGCATCTAGGCTGTCAGATATGTGTTAAACCACTGACATCCTGGACGCTTCGGGCCTTCGGCCTTCGCATTTAGACATTTGTACTATTGACCTGTGTTTAGAACTGACCTCCTGGATGCTTCGGGCCTTCGGCCCTACGCGACTGCAGCCTTTTTATCATCCGATTTGGACACATGTACTTTAAAATACTTAGAAAAATTACGGGAGGCGCGCGTCTGTTGGACGCTTCAGACCTTCGAATCGGTCCTACGCAGAGCTCAGCCTTCGGCTTTAGCATTTAGTTAGACTCTTGTACTATTGCTTTGTGTTTCCATACCGAATTTAGCTTGATGTATTCCATATAATTATTTTGAGTAATATCTTAAATATTATCTGTAAAGATTATTTCGGGTCATAATGATTCACTGTATCTAAATGAACTTGAATTGAAGCATTTGATGGGTAATTTTAAAACAATTAATTAAAGCGTCACACCTATTTAATTATATGATCATTTCATTTTGGAGTAATGAATGTAACGATTAGGTACTATTTTTTTGTAAATAACACCCCAAAATTACGAGAATAGATATTTTATACGGGTAATACACGTTTTATAGCAAACTCGTTCGTGTCTTTCCTGTAGCCATCGCAAATATAAGGGAATCTAAAAGCAATTTTTTGCAGCACCTTTACATGCGGAATAATTTTTTTCAGTACTTGAGACTCAAATGAGATAAACGGGATATATATGTACCAGAGTCGTAACCTTTTATAGTATTGTCCACAGAAGTGACCTTTTCTAAAATATGTTTTTCCCATAGGTACATCTGAAAGTACCCAACAACAAGTAATTAGCAATAGGAACTCGAGCTTGTAAAGCAGCCGTCATACGTTCTATGTGTTCTATCAAATCAAACTAACTCGCGCCGCCGCGCCGCCATAGATTCTAATGCATTATTTGTGGATATTATCATGTTTTACTAGGGTAAAAGTGGTATGTAAAGAACCGTTTTTGCTTTATCTTACTACTTCAGGTATTTTGCGTCAGTTTTGTGCCCTTTTTTTCGCACACGGTGGCCTCAAACAAGAGCAGTGATAAAAAATCCTGTAAAAACTTTCACATTTTTATTTTTTAGAAGCTTATTATAATTCCGCGTGCTTCATTTTACTCATATTTCATTAAAATAAAATAAGATCTATCAAATGACACCAATTTTACCGAAATCGGTTAATGGGCTGATGAGTCATTACTAAATGAACACTGAAAATAGGGGTCATTTTAGCTCCGAATGCGTCGTTTCTAGCGCAGAATTGGCGCCATCTATGTCAGCGGCACATGTAATTCCGAGTAATGGCTACTTTCCTCTACACACTGATGTCAAAACTATACATATAGGTATTATAGTTATGGTGATATAAGCCTCCGCGCCATAACACTTTTCGTTACACTTGGTTTTTGGTCCGGCACCTCTACTACGGGTTTTTAAAGACGTTCACCTAACGTTTCACGTCAAAAGTTAAAACACAGTGGACAGTAACACATCTTTATTAAATATTGTCTGTTGCGCAAAATGTACTATGTTTTCATATTTTTAATTGTTAATGATTTTTTATGGCAAAAAGAAATACTTTATAAAATGGTGACAAATTCATTTTTTTAAGTTTTTTGTATTGGTTTAATTTATATATTGTTTTGTTAATTTTCAACTAATTGACGCATATACTGAAGATGGTTGGAAACGTGAAATTTAAAACAACACAAAAGCTGTTTAAATATTCCCTCATCGCAAAATTTTTTTCATGCCTGTTTTGATTTTGACGCCCACTGAAAGGTGGCGAGTTATTTAGATTAAAGCGTTTAAAAGTTTTATTGAAAGCTTATGCCTTCAGGCTTCAATCCGTAGGTATAGCTGTTTGTTAACGCCTACAGGCTTATGTACGAGTTCCACCCAAACATCAGTCAAAGGTTATCTTAAAGTCACTATAAATATATCTTGATTCAACTATTACCTACAAGTCTAAATGTAAATCAATAAACTCTAGATATAGTTCTGATGATCTATTTAAGTTTCGTCGCTAAACCAATTCAAGATTCAAGATTATATTATTAAAGTGATAGAGACTAGGATTCAATTCAAATAAAACTTCGTATTTTAATTAATCTACTTCGTTATTCTTGTTTCATTTTATTGTAGGTATAGCAAAATTTTAATTCCAATTGAAAAATAAAACACTATCAGACTCTGACGATGTATTTTTGGAAGGACCTATATCCTGTAGAAATAAAGATTTTAGGTATTTTGAGAGTTACCTTCCCCATTTATCACGAAAATAATAATTAAGTACCTACTAGAAGTTTATTGGTTTATAATGTAAGCATTGAATTCCTATTTAGATGAATTCTTGCTTCAGAAGAATTAATCTATTCTCTAATCTATAGGTAGATATTAAGTAGTCTTATATCTACTCGTCTCCATTAGAACTACCTGGTATACCTAGACATCAAAAAGCTCTGAAAGGACTGACATGTGACACCCAAATCGATAGCCATTCTTTATCTAATGCGGGCGGAAGAATCAATTTCTCCTGGTTTCGTATTTTCGGTGTTTAGAACCTTCAATTCAATAAACCTGGTACAAAACGACGGATATTAGTACAAAATCCATGGAAGTTACTTCTTTTTGTTTACTAATAAAAGTGGTATATCGGGGTTTGTTCGTGACATAAAGCGACGTAAATATACTTAGAGAACGTGCGAAAAAAGTGACAACGTCGCACGTACTTACCTACCGTAAAAGTATAAAACTTTGCCCTTTAACATAACTTTGCCCACCGCGTCACTGTTCAGTAAAAATAAATAAATAGATAAATAAATAAATATTATAGGACATTCTTACACAGATTGACCAAGTCCCCCAGTAAGCTCAAGAAGGCTTGTGTTGAGGGTACTCAGACAACGATATATATAATATATAAATACTTAAATACATAGAAAACAACCATGACTCAGGAACAAATATCTGTGTCATCACACAAATAAATGCCCTTACTGGGATTCGAACCCAGGACCATCGGCTTCACAGGCAGAAAATAACTTAAAAGTAGTTACAGATACACTTTCTTTACTTTTTTCAGAAAGTGTATCTGTCTGTCTTTTACGGCAGTTTTCGTATAAAACTATGTTTTGGTATTAAAACTAAGTTTTAGTATTAAAACTAAGTTTAGTAAGTTTTGGGTATCTGCCCTACATTTTAATATGCATTTTTTTAATTTTGCATGTTACTTAAATTTTAACGTTAAGCAATGATATCGCCTATAATGTGGAAGGAAAGTATGTAGTTATAGCTATAGAATGGTAGCTCTGCTTTTATATTCAGGGCTAACAGAACTATAGGCTTGGCACTGGAGCGGCGCAAGACTATCTGCCCGGTTCGAACTTTAAGATACGTCAATTCATAGATCTACAAACGATATGGATTAGATGTGTCAGTGTCAAAATTGACGTTTTTGTTTGGAGAAACGTCACATTTGACAATGACATAATATATCTAATCCATATCGTTTCTAGATCTATTAATTGACGTATCTTAAAGTTCGCATCGGGCCGTATCTCGCCCGCGAGGTCGACCACCCGTCTTATTCTAGGTAACCTGAAATAGAGAGGGGCAAGATACTGTCGCGCAGATCATGTACCTTCTAGGCCTGTTGTTTTTCTTCTACTTATCATTATCACGCATTTTCTTCAAGTAACAATTTGATTACGTGCTGTAGGTACATAGAGAAATCCGTGCTTAATATATTTTTTGCATATTATTTAGATGTTTTATTTTATTGTTGAGATATATTTCGCAGCCAAACAAGATTATAGCAGCTCATTGCGCATGCTATTAAAGTCACAAAACTCGCTTTCGATGATGAAAGTAATTTACTCTGAAAATAATGCAAATCACCTGCTCAGGGCGCGAAAATGTGGGTCTAAGAAATATGACAATGGCAAAAACTCAAGAGCCCGACTCATTTTAGTTCACACCAGATAGGTACAGCCGACGTCAAAGATATACCGGGTGTGGCCTGTAACATGAGCAAAAAATTAAACTGTAGGCTGTACTCCTCATACTGACCAACATTTGTTCAGCGACTTTTAAAAATAACTTGTGGTTTGATTTTTATTACACTTTAAAGTTTATTCTAAGACGCAATGTATTGCGAATTTTGTTATGTTTAAGGCGTGACAAGCAACGTCAATCACAATAATATCGCGTGGCGATGGCGTCCATTGAAGATAATATTTATTTTGTATGAAAAATAGGGAGTCTAAATACTTCATAATTTTTAAAAGTTGTTGAACAAAAGTGTCACCGTTTGAGGAGTACAATTTATGTTTTACTTCTTTGCTCATGTTACAGGCCACACCGTGTATTTACTATTATCTGCTAAGATAAGAGATTTCGTTTCAGCGTAGGGAAACTATTACCCGAACGACACATCCATCACTGACGGGCGACGAAAGATTTGGGGATCAAACGGCGGTGAAACGGTGCTCTGTCAAGTTCGTGACATGGAAACATTATTAAAGAGCTGGGAGATCAAGCGAGCTGAAGACGAAATGCAAAACGTATTTACAGTACATTTACCACGTTATGGAAGCAGTGGCGGATTTCCCATAAGGCACAGTAGGCCCGGGCCTAGGGCGGCAAGATATTAGGGGCGGCAAATTCTGATAAAAAATTCGCTGATGATAACAAGAAATACCTAACTCAAAATTAAGCCAGGCAACGAATTCTCAAAAAAAAAGGATAGAGGGAAATGTTTGGAATACAATTTTTGACTTCGTAACTTTGTTTGAACTAGTTAGGAGGTGAACATATCAAAAGTCCCCGGCAGTAGTCTGTGCGGAAAGTGAAGAGTCGTGAAATGTATGGAGCCCAATACATTCCACGACTCTTCTCTTTCCGCACAGACTCTAGCCCTAAGGCCGGGGAAGGGGGGAGTTTGAAGGTCCCATTTTTAGATTTTTCACTAAACTTATATCTCGGAAACTATGCGTTCTAACGGCATGATCATTATACAAAATCAAAGCTGATTAAATTTGCTCCAAGTTTTACTCAGTCAAGTTTTTCGATATCTTGGTGATTTCGCAGTTTAATTAGTTCGCGCCAAGATGGCACACTTGTGCGCAAATCGCGGCGCGAAGATCGTTCACGCCTTCGCGCCTTGTTCCCCGTTTTTAGTCGGTTTTTCGGCCCGCGTCAACGGAGCTAGCCAGAATAGTGTGTAATGTGGAGTCTTGCTAGTTCGCTCGAACGCGCGGAGGCGCGAACAATCTGCGAAATCGACGAAACACTCGCGTTCGCGGCTTCGTGCCGCGATTCGCGCACGAGTGTCGAGGGCCCTGTCTCAGATAAATGACAGTTAAACACGATCAGCTGATGCTTTTCAGCCATCTTGGCGCGAACTAAACTGTGAAATCACCGTGAAGTTTGCGAGTGTGGAGTCATACGTCAAAGTTAAAAGGACATTTTAGTCTTTAAATGTGATTAGTAATAAATAAAACTACCCAATAAACTGTTAAAATCTTTCGGGTTCCTTTCCTCGTGAGCACCGTGAATATTATTGTAGGAAATGTAATGCAAAATTACAGACGTTCAAGAGCGGATATCTCAAAAACTAAACAATCTACTTACCGGTCGAAAAACTCGACTGTATCAAACTTGTAGCAAATTTAATCAGCTTTCATTTTGTATAATGATCATGTCACAAGGATGCATAGTTTCTGAGATATTATAAGCGAAAAACCGAAAAATGGGACGATCAAACCCCCTACCCCCGCCCGCTCAAGGGCCTACGAGTCCAAACAAAGTTACTAAGTTAAAAATGTGTCCCAAGCATTTCCCTCTAACTATACCTTTTTGTTGCCTGACCTAAATGTAGTCAATATGATGGGTGCTGATGCTGAGAAAGGGGGGCGGCGACAGCGCCTGGGGCCTAGGGCGGCAAAGACTGCAAATCCGCCACTGTATGGAAGTCATCGTGAGTAGCCTATTCGGGCTTTTGACTCCAGAAGTACCATCACGCTCCGCGATTATTGCGCCATTTAGCGTCCTAGCTAAATTGGTTGTTCAATGCTTACACTATAGAATTTCCAATTTAGCAAGAACCCTAAATGGCATAACAATCCCGTGTGGTGACTGTACAACCATCATAATATAGGGTAAGCTGGTGTAGCAGTCCGCGGGCGATAAGAGTCCGCAGTGTAGCTACTGACGAAACGGTTAGCTACTTGAAGTGAAGTTGAAGTGAACTATCTTCAGTTGTGTTTAAACCGGTTTTAGGTAAGTGTTCGCAAATCTCCTTTTGTGATTTTTTGTTTTGTTTTCGAGAGTTTATAGGAGAATTTGGTTGAAACTCATAATTTAATTAGAATATTAGATGCCCTCTCAAATAAAACAAGCATTGATTCTAAAAATGTATTTGTTTATTTTTATAGCACTTTGAACCTTAACTGCATCCTCCTACACGAGCTTAACTACCCTATGCATAATGCAACAAATACAGGATTCTCCCCGCCAAATTACATTTTGTTCTTTGGAAATCAAAAGATTAACGATCTGCATATATTTCGTGATAAAGTCCAATCATATAAAATGTTGCATCACTTTCTTTCATTTACAAAAGCCAATAATGTATCTTACTGGTGGGCATAGTTTATATAAAGTAAGGGCTTGTGCACAAATCACGCGAGGTTCGATAGGGGGTCACGATAAATCAAAAATAGATCACGATAGATCACGTTGGGGGAGGGGGGTATAAGGAAACCTCACGTGTATTTTTCTACAGTGAACGAAACTAAGAAAAAAAACCTACCACATGAGTAGATACTTTTTCTCGGTTTCGTTAAACATAACATAAATCTTCACTCTGCACTTCAAAATAGCGAGTCTATTTATAGAAAATAGAAAAATAAACAAGATTTTCTATATACAATACTATTTATCTTAAAATTAGGTCGAATGAAAAAATTTCAAAAAAATACACGTGAGGTTGTGTGGGGGGAGGGGGGTAGCCAAAAACCTCAGTAAATATCACCAAGGGGGAGGGGGGGTAAAAAAGTAGCCGAAAACACCTCGCGTGATTTGTGCACAACCCCTAACGTGGTACCATAAATAAGGAATAACCTTTCTGTCTACTTAATTACCCTGTGACGGTTCTTAGGTACTTGCCCTACGTGAATGAACTCGTAAATCCTAAGGGCTAATTTGCCCATCTACTTATACTTACCCTATTCTTGCTTAGCCAATATTAGCTTTGAGGTGTTTCAAAGTTTTCAAACCTCCCTGCTTTACTTTTGGATAAATATATTTAACCGCCAGTCGAAAATTGACAAGCATATACCAAGGTGAATTAGAATAATAATAAGAAATAAAATAATCCTTTAAGGGCTCTTGGCCGGGTTTTTTCTGTAACTTATATCAGTAATACCTTATCAAATATCTATATTTAAACCAGCGCATATTTTTTAAATATATATATTCTAAAATATTCTTCTATAAATCTTATTTCAAAAGCATTTTTTGTCTGTTGTACAGAAATATTTTTATAAATAAACAAGAATAAATCCAACAAATCTCGTCACATATCAATGCCGCACAGGGCCCATTGAATATTTAGATTAGAATAGCAAAGCACTCGATACTAATCCGATTAAAGTAGCGTTACCTTCCCCTATTCAGACATCTAACACTCCAGTGAGATCCATTCTACAACCTCCCTTATAAAAAAGGTATTTCACTCTGCGACTCTGTCACAAATATGTATACTATTTTCACCTAACCAGAATGGAATAGGGTGCAAAAGTGTTAGGATATTTTTGACGTAGACTGTATAAAAATAAGACTTTTTGATTTTGGATTCGCGCGGGAATTGTAAAGGTAGTAAAAATTGACACCGCCCATACTTTATGTGATATTTTAGTAATTCAGTTGAAGTAATACTTCTTTGTATTTTTGAAATAATCAATAAATAAATGACAACGGAGTAAAGTAACAGCACGTAAAAATAACAAAATATCCATCCAACTTTATGCTTAAGTGGCAATTTTAGTTACTGCGTTTTGACGAAAATAAATCATTGTCAGTAAATCACAAAAAAATGTAATACTAGATGCAACAGACTAGATTTAAGAATCAAGATTAATGATGCCAGCCACAAAAAAGGGTGATATTTTTTCCTAAAATATTTTGAGGCAGAAGACCGATATCCTACTATTTGTTTCGTGAAAACATTCCAGGCGTTGTAAATATGTATATATTTCTGTTTAGCTTATAAATGGTTAAATTAAAAAAATATTATTCTACAACTATGTGTGTCATAGTGTGGCGCAGGCGGGAACGGAATATGAGTGAAAAACAACGTGTTAGGACTACGTCTCTTTAATCACTGTCTTACATGGAGTCGTGCATATGCTTAAACTATATCTATACTTAACTTACTAGCTACATGCTAGCTATATGTTTCATGAAATTTTGCAGATCTAAATATTTAAATTGGGGTAGGGTTAGATGAGTATAATAAACTTACATATATTTTACAGCTTAGCAAAAAAGAGTAGAAATTAAATGTCTTTTTCGTTATATAACGCTACACGTCTACTTCGCACATTGTCGTAATTATTTACGAGCTTAAATAATTGTTTGCGAACCTCACTCAGTATAGACATTATTAATATTATTTAAAATAAACCCCTGATAAACCGAAAACAATTGGAATGAATGACATAAATTGACAACTGACTTTTAGTTTTTTTTTTACACATAGACAATTGGTGATACAACAACGAAATATCTGTCAACATTTTTTGGCTAGCCAGACTCTATATTTTCTTGTGCTATTGTTGCAACTTTTCAACACGCACGAAGGCATTTTTTAATTATTTTTTTTAATTTTCTGTACATGTGTGGCATCTCGTCAGCGGTCGATGACTTACTAAAAGCAAAGAAGTGCATGCACTTCTATGAAGTGGGGAAACATTTTGTTCGAGATGTCGTCTCTACTCAACTCTCTAGTTTACATGATACCTCAGTGCGGTCACACGACAAAATAATTATTATGACAAACAGATAACTAAAATTATAATCCGTCCTTTTATCTCTGTCATATTCGGTAAAAGATATGCATTACCTTATAAATAAACATACACAGGAAATCGTATAATATGCCTTTAGGGTGAAAGATTAAGTATTTATTATTTTGTGCACGCGTATAAGTTTATGTACGCTTTTATTTCCGAAACGGTTGGAGTTTTCTACCATTAGTTGCAGAAATACTGTTAAACTGGTGTTATAGTCTAAATTTTCAAAACAAACTCAGGTAGCGCTGCAAAAATGCTTGTTTTATTTGTTTGTAACAGAAAAACGACATAAAACAATAACTGGATCTATCAACAAGAAGGAATAGACAAACGTCGACATAAACGTTTAGGAATTAGGCTGCCCAAAAATTGAAGAAAATTATAAGAAGGCCAATGGCGAAATAATAAGATATTTCATAACACGCTTCTTGAAATATCGTATACATAATTTAATATAGACGATCAAAATTCACGAATCTGATTTCGAAATACATTATTCAACATGTTTCGAGTAACTTCATGTAGATTAAGGAATGCCCTCGACAGTCCTTTTGCAAATAAGGTCATTCTGATATCTCGCGCGCAATTTCATATAAATAAATAGATACGGCCCCTCGCTTGGCCAAAAATAATTTACTTTTTTCATTTACAACGTCGGCGAAAAAACCAACCCGGCCTGTGGGGAAAAGCAGATACTCGAGAAATGTCACTTGGCACTTTCGAGACTACAATATGTATTAAAGAATTCACTGTGCTGTCAGTAAAAAACAAATATTAAGGTCCCTTGCTGTCACAATATCTACGCCCTCGAAGCTCTGACAACCTTACTGAACATAAAATAATGTGATAAGCTTCACTCAGTTGTCAACACGACGATGGTCCCTTTATCGTTTGGAATATCTAGACAATATGGTATTATCGTCATTTATGAAATCTTTAAGCAGAAGAGAGACAGCTACAATTAACTTTACATGCCTTCCCCATCGCCATTAATTTCCGTAAAGCAACCCACTTATAATCCAGTTCTACAACTGCGGTCCACAAATCGAGATGTAATTAAGTACCTATAGTAGACGTAAGTCAATGTTCTAATTGCTTTTTTCTAGTTTTTTCTCTATTTAATAAAAACATTCATCATAGAAATACTACATTCAAATAATAGTCCTACGTAAACGAAGATATTCGAGTTAATTTTGAACCTTATTTTGCGAGATTTTGTATAATTGGGTGGTACTTACCTGCAAGAAGGGGAGTAGGAACAGTTTCAACTACTTCTATGCGGACAGAGTTGCACTCAGTGGTTAGTTTTATCATAATGTGTATTCTTAAATCAAAACATAGTCAGGTAAGTGAAACTTGACACGCTTTGAAACATAAAACAATGTCAACATAACTTACGTCTTAGCCTCGAATAAGGGCACAACAACGATGTCGATTAGTGTCAACGACATCACTGGAACGTTGTTAGATGATGCGGGCCACGGGAAATAAATCATGTTATATTTTCAGCCATTGTGTCCCGGAAAGAAGCTTCAAGAAAATTGATATATTGAAGTGAAAAATTGAAACACGATTTGTCGAGAAGAGGGTAAAGTTAAAAAGATTTTTCTTTGCTCGAAGCTGGAATGTCAATTGACAGAATCCCAACATAACACGAGATTGTGGTAATCTTTGCCCCAAACCGTCTTCTGTCGCCGTTAAAGCGTTCGCAATTTTTTTTTTTTTTTTTTTTCTGGCTGCAATCCTCCCTGCAATTTTGCACAGGGTGGATTTGCCAATGTCGGTGTTGACTTTCACACGTGAGGAGAATGTTCGGTATAGTAATTTTATATTTTGTTGTTGTACCATATAATTGTATGGGAAGTTTCATAGATCTCTGCTGCGTGACATTGATCACTGATCAATGATCAGTCTGCTAACTGTGGTTGGTGCAACTGGCTCTTAATCTACAAAATGAAGAAAAACGGCATGCCTTTGTTTGGCATTTTAATATAAACTAAGTCCTACCTACCTAATCTTGCCATAAATTCTGACACTAGGTAAGTTAATTTTCCCTGGAGACTATAATTTTAAAGTTATTTAATTACGTTTTAATAAAATGAAAAAAAAAGCAACGGGTTGCACTCCGGGAGTGCCGACAGAAGTGAAAACTCAATGACTAGTCCAAAATGTCTGCAGCACTATGTATAATTGACCCATCCTCCTTTCTATTGAAAAACTTTAGTTCCGAAATTGCTGGCCAGTGAGCTTCAATTCGTAGCGTTAATTGTTTAAAATTCGAATAGAAATTATAAGTTACCTTGCAGACCTCGCATCTAAATATATTTGGTCATGATATTTTGAGTTTTATTCACCAGTGTTACAGTTCATTTTTATTAGCGATTTCATCAAGATGTAGCTTTATTGAATTATATTGGAGTGATATAAAGTTACGTAACTGTGAGATCCTCGTATTTCAGCCCGTACAAGATTAGAACATTGAGATTTATTGCTTAATATAAAAGTCCAGTTTTAAATAATTGACCTGATTATAATACGTTATGACTAAAGTTCTTTGGTGAATAACATTGTCCGTCACACATGACGTCAGCGCGTTACGCGTTACGCTGTCTCGAGTTTATAATTTTTTCCCCACCTCAAAAAGTGCTCAGCGCCGCTAAAGAAGTTTTCACTTCAAAAATGTAAATGAAACTTTATTAATAACATTTGGTTACATGTTTGGTTTGGTTTGGTTTGGCTAATATAGGTACCCTATACTTAACAAACGTTATTGGATCGAAATACCCGACGGTAGCACCTAGTGAAAAAGCAGTGCGTATTTTTGAAGCACGTCGCTCGTTCAGTAAAAAACACGTTTTACCCAAGGGATACTCGTACAACGTCGAATAATCATTAAGTATTTTCATTTCGTAATTACTTTCTCCCTTTAATGTGTAAAATGTAAATTTTAATTCAGTCGTCATTGACCCGTTCCTATTGCTCTTGAGTGTATTGTAAAAGCCCTTTAATTATGAATACAAGGTTTGCCACCACAGAGACCGGCCTGCTCGGGTCGTTTCGTGGTAATCGTTATTCTGAATTAGGTATATCGCTGGTCCATTTGATCTTTTAATTAAGATTTGGATTGATCTTATTGCATTCATTATATATTTAGAAATATTTTACTGCGCATTAAGTGAACTCTATGTATTTAAATGTATACCGTACCCACAGTGTAAAGAGTAACAGTGGTCCGACGGCCTTTGACGTGTACCGAACTATGTATTAACAATGGCGATGACAGCGACGTATGCAGCTCGGGTGCGCGCGACTTAGTTTAGTTTATACTGGTACCGTACTATTGCTGTTTCTTGATTTAATCTGGTTGCTTCTAAATTCAACATTTTGTTATTGATTTAACTGGTTTTGAAACGACCTTGACGATTGTCTTGGTGACTGGCGCTCGCCACTCCATGTCCGACTTGAGCGTTTCTTTTATTTTCGGCCATTTTATATATTGTGACCTTTTTTGCCACTTTTGTGTTATTTCTAGTCAGGATCGCGAGCCCTTTTCATCCTTATAGGAGAAAAAGAGTGTCCTATAATTTCCATACATTTTTCAAACTTTCCTTTTTGTTACCGCCATACAAAGTGTATGGGGAAATGGTAACACAATAGTAAACAAACTCTGTGATATTTTTTATCCCATTAGGATCGAAAGAGCTCGTGATTCTGAGTAGAAATAACACAAAAGTGGCAAAAAAGGTCACAATATATACTTGGTCAAGCAGATCTTGTCAGTAGAAAAAGGCGGCAAATTTGAAAAATGTAGGCGCGAAGGGATATCGTCTCATAGAAAATTTGAATCTCGCGCCTTTTTCTACTGACAAGATTTGCTTGACCATCTATATATAATAAAATTCAGCCTAACCCTCTAACCCCCTAAATTTCCCCCTAAAATCAGAAATAAGCAGTTTCGATTTATTCACAGTGTTAGTGATGGTACTTGCCATAACTATTCCAAATTTCAGGTACCTACATCAAACGGTCTTTGAGAAAAACGCATTTAACCGATTTGCAAGACCGAAGTGATCCCATAAGAGCACCGTGAACAAAGTTTTGTACGGTGCTCTAAAAAATACAAAAAATAAAAGAAGCGCTCGTTTTCATTTTGGATGCACCAATCAGCTTGAGCGATCATCAAGGTCGTATAAGATCACCCTAAAAAGCTTTTAAAACTGAATAGGGCTGCATTTCTTAAGGGAGGCCAACGTTTGCCACAGCTTTGACCATAATAAGGGTCGGTTTATGAGAAAGTTAGGTATGCGGTGCCTTTTACGTCAAAACCTTACCGAAATAGGAATAGCGTGCGCCATTTTATGAGGTAGGGGTTACGAAAAGCCGACAACGTCAAATGATGCACCTTGGATCCACAAGTGTTCAAACATGTTCAAGATAAAAGGAACTTCATTAGAATATTTAAGTGCAGTAAAAGATAGAGGTGTACTTTGCGATAACTAGTTTTGACTTAATAATCCTAATTTAATTTAAACTATACGTTTTCACCGATAGGCCAATCAAATCAGATTTTTTTGAATAATTAATTCCCAACAAACCGGAAATCTTAATACTTAATCCTAAATGCTCGTAATCCGAGTTTGCTCCATCCCGAGAGGTAAGCATACATTTTGGGAGCCAGGAGATATTATTTTCCTTGGATTGCCAAACCACTCGATGTGGATACCTACGGAAAACTAGCCTTAACTAGGGAAACACGTTCTTACTAAAAACGGGTTTTACGGTAGGTAATATATACCTACATAAACAACTTTTCACCACTAATTATTGTAGCTATACTAAGTTGAAATATTTACTCTCAGACTGATAGATTCCAATCCAAGGAATGTAGAAATTATATGCCGCATGCAGTAGAATAATATTTAAAGTTCACAGTAGTGGAGGAGAAAATCGCTTTAAAACATTTGTCAAAAAGTGATTGTGATTTTTAATGATTTTTAACAAGTCTCATTCGAAGTGTGGGATATGTTATGTCAAATACAATATGCTAATCAAATTTATTCGTACTGCAGGCAAAGGTCTCGACAAGCAGACTTATTTTCTGTCATACCAATTTATACTAAACAAGTTTTCTGCTACCTTCGTCGAAAACCAAGTACCTACTTATGCCAAGTCTGATAAGCAAAAATCATTTCAGAAAGCGTTTCGACCAAATAGAGCGAATCTCTTTTAAACCGAATTCGGATTCCTTTCTAAGCATGTCACAAAGACGCAAAGGAAGGATCAAGAGGCCGAGTAGAATCAAAAGTAAGCTTAAGATATCAAAAAGAAAAGTTATTGTTGCGGCGTTTATATTAATACTTAAGACGGGTTCACTTCTTAAAGGACAAAAGGCCTTTGTTTGGGAACCGCTTCGTCACATTCTGTTTTGGACGAACTATTTATAATGTGATAGAACAGCTTTTACATATCACACTAAATAATTTTGTTCGGTAGTCTCTACTTACCTCATGTACACTCAGCCACAAAATTGAAGCAGTATTATAAATATTATAATACATAGGTAGGTAAGTTACGCAAATTCTCTTATTTTTGCTACAGAAAAATTATTTAAAACCAAAAAATATTAAAACATCTCTTAAACACAGTAGGTTTTTCTGTTTTGACTATTTTTATTTCGGCGCATTTTTGGTTCTACAGGGTGGCCAAAAATGAAGTGCATTCCCGTTGTCAGGGAGGTTTTGGGATTATACTGAACAACTTTTACTATTAGGCCAACCCCTAAATCACAAAAAAAAAATTTGGCTGTATCATACATTTTGGCTGGTCCATTTTCTATGGGAGGGTAATTTTTTTCTTCGCGATTTCGGGGTTGGTTCCATAGTAAAAGTTGCTCAGTATAATGCCAAAACCTCCCTGGTAACCGGAATGCACTTATTTTTTGGCCACCGTGTATAACAATTAGTACTTAACAGAAATTAACGTACTTAGCTATCTTATTTTTTTATTCTTAACTTAATCAGATGGAACACTAAAAAGCCGTGTCAATATATAAAGGACGGGCAGTGGACATTAATTGATTACTCGATGTTATGACCACATAAATCCCCTATGAGATAATTATGTTTTCACGGGAAGTGGAAATACTGCCAGAGTAGATTGAAATAAAGTAGGTAATCTATCTTCGGCAGCATGCATTGGATATTGGATATGAGTTTGACTAAAATGCGGAAAAGAGCGAGGCATTTTCCCAGCAGTGGGATACTCTTTTAGGCTAGTATAAAGAGTCACGGGAAGTGCAAATTCTGCCAAAGTCATCTTATACAGAGTAATCTTTCTTCGGGAGCGCGCATTGCGTAGGATTAAATGTCACTTTCTGTCTAGTAAAAAGTCACGGGAAGTGAAAATACTGCCAGAGTAGATTTATATAGAGTCTATCTCCGGGAGACAAAAAGGTAAGACTAAAATGCGGGAAAGAGGAGCTCGAGGACACTCTTTCAGGCTAGTACAAACAGTCTATCTACGAATATAAATAGAAGCGTGCACAAAAAATATATAAGTACAAGACCACATGAATTAGTAGGTACAGAACCAGACGTTATCTAAGAGATTTAAATGTCGTCCGCAATATTAAAAGCTCAGAAAAAATATTTACTATAAAAAATACCCCATTAATAAAAGGAAGCCCGAATTACCCAATTAATAGTACTTACCCAAATACTGCGCGGTCGTTCACGACTAATACAATTTGCTTTGACGTGCAACTATCACGCATAGATTTTAGCTCTTGATTCTAAGTCATTACGGCGGATCTGATTAAATGCATTTTCCTATAATATTAGTAGGGACTAGTAAAATTGGGGCGAATTTGAACACTGCTCAAACAACAGAACCCGATTTAGATGCAACTATACAAAGCTATCCAAGTTTTAATCGCATGTGTCGGAACTTTCTACTCGTAATCAGTATGTTTCGATCAAAGACTGGTAAATAGACAAGACTAACCACCTTCATACGCCGAGAGAATCGTCGTTGTTGTAGATGGCGCTAAACGTTATTTTTACTTTCTATTTATATGCTGTTAATTTTAACTCTGAAACGTAATACTGGAATGTCTTGACACAATAATACAATAGGATGTTATATTTATTTGTAGTTTTCACAGAGGGCTAACTAGATAAGCGTCATCAAATAAGAATATGCCTTTTATTATGCTTTCGTTGTAGTTTTGTGCCTATGACTGGGGAGAAAGGCGGGTCCATTTGTAAGTTTAGAAGTCATAAATAGTAGGTAGTAAGGTGACAGATTTAAGCACAAAGGTAAAACGGAAATATAATAGATATCTTCAACAATGATAAGGCACGCAGGGCACACGGTGTCGGATGTCGCTTGTCTTTTCTATTTACTAGCCTCTGGTTGTGACTCAATTCCCCGACTGCCAACACTAAATCACAGTTAAGCTGCACTATCGATTTTATACTCCATTAGTCCAACTGGTAATGTGCAGCGGAATTTCCGGAATATTGCCCTTCCAATATAATATTGGAAAAAATGTAATATCCATAACTTATGGCATCTTACGGCTAAATCGGCCCTTACAGTATCGCATCGTCATGCGGCGCCAAATGGTAGAGATAAATGGTATGTATATAGGCTAACCGTATAATCTACATCTACACTGTAGAGTCTGTTCGGAATGAAAAGAGTCGTGGAATCTATGGGGCCCAATACATTCCACGGACTCTTTTCTTTCCGCACAGACTCTATAATTGTCATTTGTGTAATCTTCCACTCACTACTTTGACACTGGCTAAATTGTCCCAATGGACAGAAGCCATTATATTAAAAAAAACTGAACTGAACTAAGAAGAACTGAAAGAGGTTTGCAAATAGATAGACCTAACAAGCTTAGAGTCTGTTCGGAAAGAGTATGTATTGTGCTCCATACATTCCACGACTCTTCTCTTTCCGCACAGACTTTAATTAATAATGTTTACTTTAAGGATGATGAGTCACATTAGTTATTATGATTTAGAAATTGCTTGCTATCGTTATCGATAACACTACAGTCAATATTTAATTTTTGTCCCCGAAAAACCGGCTTATGGTAATAGTTCTGTCGCTGCCGACGATACTTATCGCTCCACTAGTTTGTCGTAACGACAGCTATCATTCGTTCAGCAATGTACGCTTGATGGTCATAAAACTCGCCGAGGATTTCCGGAATAATAATAAACTACAGACAGACTGCATAAATCCTAGTCGAAACTATTTGTGCTCCACAAGTTCCACAACATATACGAGCACGTTTAAGGATGACTCACATTAGACCGGACCGTGTCCGGGCCGGAGCTTCCGGTGCATATTTTCTATGACCACAGACTACATATATACAGACGCCTCCATCCCATACATTAAAAATGCGACCGCCTAAAAGCGCATCGTTACCAGATGGCATCACTGAAAATGCGCTATTGCCTATCATGGACACGAGATGGCGCTGTGTCACATCCAAATCATAGAACTCCTAACGACATCTATACATCTTCATTGAAAGTTAGTAGACATATGCCGTTGCCAACGATTAGGAATAATCAACAGATGTCGCTTTATAGTGAATTTAATAAATCATGAATCTAGTTTAAAACTGGATCAGGCATGAGGGGTGGAAGGAAATGACCGAACAGGATAGTCTTATGAATCTTTCAGTAGGAGTAAAGAGAGTTAGGGCACTTAAGGAGTACAGGGAGGGAAGGGAGAGGCAGGGTACAGAGAAATAGCGTAGCCAAACGGTATAACCATAAAATAATTTCGGAAAACGATACTGTGCTGATGATAATATTTATATATTATATGCTACATAAGTCTTGCCGAAACTATTTAAACCGGCTGAAAATAAATACCTGTCATAATAATTTTGCGCATGCTACCATTGGTGCATGGCAAAAGGATTAGACATTACTACTAGCGAAAGTCCGTGTATTTGCCACCATGTAGGGAATGCAATAACCGGCCAAACTTCATAACCGGTTTCGGTTACGGTTATGCCCGAAAAATAACCGAATATCGGTTATAATCGGTTACGGTTATTTTAGACGAAAAATTATAAATTTACAATGAAGTAATTAAAAAAATACAAAAATCTTTGTTTTAGTACCTACAGTATTAGGGAATGAGAGTAAAAGTCTTCGTTTTTTAATAAAACACACCAAATACAGTAAAAGTAAAATATGACCTTGAACGTGATACAATATTCAATAAAAATATTTCATTAATAAGGGAAGTAAATTTGGTATATTTTTGTTATTAAAGTCCACGAATGACAAAAATTATAGTCACAGGCGTCACAGCCAAAAATGGCAGGATTTTGTAGTCATTTGATGATAAAAACATACAATTTAAGTCATAAATAAATAACCGAAAATAACTGTAACCGGTTATTCGAGTTTCCAATATTCGGTTATGAAATTTTGTCAAAATATTCGGTTATAACCGAATATTTCGGTTTCGGTTATAACCGATTTGCATTCCCTACCACCATGCCACTGGTACTTGAGCGTTTCTTTATATTTTTTTAATACAATTGCTCAAAAAGTTTAGTTTTTGTAGCTGCAAATCGTGCGTAAAGTTTGATTTTTTTACACTAGTGCAAAAAAGTAATCTGATTGACCTTTTTAAATAAATGAGTATTATGCGAGACCCGCTTATAAATGACCCACCTGAACAACGCGCGATTGGGCAAAAAGGAGTATTATTCGAGACCCAATAGTATTACTTGAACAACGCGCGATTGAATGAAGCCGTCGTTCGTACACTGTACTTAATATAAATGACCGTATAAATGTATCAATATTGTTTTTTTACATAATTATATGTTCTGAATTAATAATCAATTTTTCTTCAATTGGCATATGCTTACAACAGTGACAACAGAATCCACGTTGAAAAAAATGGCAATTAAAAGTAAAACTTTTTTATTCCCTTCCGCCTTTTTGCCACGAAAGCATAAGTTATTAAATAAAAATGTGTGATTCAGACGATTTTGGAGTTAATGGGATAAAATACCTCAATACATGCTCAATTCACTCTTTATCGTGCCTTCTAAAAATTTACGATACAAGTTGCATTGCAATAACTATAAAAAAGTAACTGATTTGACTAGTTCGAAAATACCCTATTGTAACAATAGGATGCGACGTTGTCGAGTCAAACTTTCGCTTCGCAGCAGTTTGGCAACGTCGCGTCTTGCTTTTATTTTTAAGCAACAGATTTGTACCATTGTATTTAGTACCTATACATACAAATATATGTTTTCATAACGTTCCTTTTCAACTTCTACCATGGCAAAACCCGTACCTATCAAACCGGAAATTATTACACAAAAGCATTTAATTTTTGTTTTTATATACTTTTTCTGTTGTAATTAGAATAGGTAAATATATCTAATTTTGCTTATATCGACCAGGCAGGTGTTTGTATCACTAATTACGTGACCTTTAAGTATAGACAGACAACAGCGTGCACAGAAACGTCAAAAACGGCATAAAGTACTGATTATTGCTATTTTAAAATTAGTCCCCTACTTCAGGGTAATCCTGTTCCTTAAAAAAGCAGAAATGGACACTGAGGCATTTCATTATTTTGGAATTTAAGTACTATATAATATTATTTGTAGTCTTTTGGAATATCATATTTTATTTGAACTAATAATATTGTATAATAATAAATCATAAAAGCTCTATTTAGGGACAAGAAAGAACTTTCAACGGCAACACCAAAAAATAAACTGTCACACAGACAAAGTCGTCACGAACCGGCATCGCGTTTGATGCCTTTGCTTTGTTTCTGTTTATACAAACTTTTTAATTTTGTATTATAGCTTCATTTGAAACATAGTACAAGTACGTAAATATAATACCTAGACGTGTCTTGCTTGGTGCAGTTACGTAGGTATGCTAAAAGGAACGTTGGAAGACCGATGCGGCGCTTTAAAGACTGTGCTAAGCGAGACATGTCTGCATTTGAAATCGACCACCATACCTTAGCTAAAGACCGTGATGGATGGCGCAAGCGTGTAGTGGAGGGGAGAAGATTATGCGACCAAGCCTGGTTTAAGATAGCAGATAGCAGAAGGTGTCGCAGAAAGAAAGGACTGGAACCTCAGGTGGCATGAGCTTTCTCTGCCCAAAATGTGGGAGGTCGTGCCGCTCACGCATCGGCCTCCACAGTCACCAAACCCGTTGTCTAAACAGCAATGAATAAATCGTCTACAATAGACGGAAAGACCCGTGATGATGACGTGAATTGCCGATGTAGTAACGGAACACTACTAATCCTAAAATCTACATATTAATCTGACAGTGTCTACTGTTTGCCACTTCAGGTAAGTTTGTTTTGAATACAAAGGTTAATTAAATAATTTATCACCACACCAACTGGTAAAGGCTCTTGATTGTTCAAATACTAATGCGAAAATTGCATTTTTCCCACATGTGGGGCAAAGTAATCCGATCTAACTTTTCAGTTTCCTTATGTTAGCTGGTAGAATTTACTTTTAAATGATGATTTTGAATTATAAATTCTTTATAATGTTCATGTGGATTTGATTTTTTTGGTATTTTATAGTTGATATTTTCCCTGCGTTGGCGTGGTGATAAATTTTGTGTTTCATTAGGTGGCAATGTTTGTTTAACCCTCGTGCCTTGAATTCTCACAACGCTCAAGATTCTACTTCTCGAACCACTCGCTACTGTCATAGTTCAAATCTTCTGCTTGCTCGGGAAACAACATTAGCATGAGCGCCATGAGCGGTTAAATAACTGCTTTGCCCCCTTGTAAAACGAATAACTATTGTCAAGTTTTATTTTAACCCCCCATGCTAATATTGATTAGCGCAAGATTCCAAAGTATTTAGTGTTATTTTAAATAACACATGCACTGCATGGGCTATCAAAATCGCTGCAGACTTTTCTTGGTCTAAATATACAATGGTTAGTGTTTGCCACTTAATGCAAGTGAAAGTAAGCAAACGTATGTAATCAATTTGCAAACAGACTCCAATGTGAAGGCCAGCCACGCTTGCCCCGCAGCGACACCTTATTGTGACTGTGTATTAACTTTAGTGTGATATTACATTTTATATATAACAAATATGTTTCTGATTTCAGGACCCAGCCTCTAGCCACTAGAAGTAGCAATGTATGCAACAAGAGAGTGAAGATGAAATAGTCAATGCATCTCTGTACCACAAGTAAAATATTTTGAGTGGAAGATGGTTGAGATTGATTCCTGTATCGACGGACAGACACATGCTATGAAGATTCTCTTAAAAATAATAAAATACAATTAATAAATTCAATGTTTAACATGATAGTGACTTTATTTTGTCTACCCACCAATAACCAATTTGTTCAATGCTGGCGGGCAATGTCAATGTACTTAAATATTTGATGTGGTTTGAGGCTCAATATTTTGACAAAGATGGCCAGCCACTAAAAAGTTTTAATCCTAGATTAGCCATTAGAGTGTGGCTACCAGTCTGATTTGTCAATTGTTATATAAGTACAGTCGGCGTCATATAGTAGGTAGCATCCAAAGTATTCAAATAGTTCGGTACACCATATTATTTGTATGGCGTACTGAACTATTTGAATACTTTGGATGCTATTTACTATACGACGCTGTCTGTACTTAATTTAAATATATAATGAAATAAATTGTATATTATTTCTACGGCCTCCTAGCTAGTCATTAGTGACAGTGACCCTGCTCTGCCTATGAAGTAGGAGGTCCCGGGTACAAATCCTCATAGGACATTTATTTGTTTTTTAATTGTGTGTAATATATAAGTAAGATAAGTAATATTAATGGTCCCATTTGTCCACACCTCTTGTATGGCTTTGATATGATCATAAAATATGTATAAGATAAGTATCTACATATTTACATTTACACATTGTATTATTGCTCTCATACATATACGGATATGTTTTTAGTGTCGGATGTCTCTTTTCTTTGAGCAAGTTTTTGTCACCTGCCCTGCTATTTAAACTGCTCAAGAATTTACAATGTTTTGTTACTAAGTATGTCGGTTAGTGTAAGGTGTAAGACTGTCCTAAAATATATGCATATATGAGGACAATTTTGCAATGCGTAAGGTTAAGTAAATAAATGTACAAACAGCAACACTGCTAATTGTACATCGGTGGACTTTATTAGCTTAATACAAAAGGCATAAGGTCCACCAATGTACAATTAACAGGGTGGGTGATGGTACCATGTAGGTTTAATTTATTTTAATTATTATCACGTTTCTAAGAACAAAAATTATATTATTATTTAATAATGTTGATAGAGTTTGACGACCGGTCTGGCCTAGTGGGTAGTGACCCTGCCTGCGAAGCCGATGGTCCTGGGTTCGAATCCCAGTAAGGGCATTTATTTGTGTGATGAACACTAATATTTGTTCCTGAGTCATGGGTGTTTTCTATGTATATAAGTATGTATTTATCTATATAAGTATGTTTATCGTCGCCTAGCACCCATAGTTAGGGCTAGGTTGATCTGTGTAAGATGTCCCCAATATTTATTTATTATTTATTTATTATTATTAGTTCGACCACAGAAACTTTGCAGCGCAATAGTCAGTAAACGTCATTCTCTATGGTATGTGTTTGTCAAAATCGTTTAGGTAAATATTCGTTGTGTTTTGTGATGAACGGGAAAAACATGGTGAAACCTTACAAAATCGGCGTGCGGGAATTACTTTTCCGCGTGACGAATAATTTTACACTAGTAAAAAATCAGCACTAGGCAATTCGAGCTCAAAAACGACAATGTTTACAAAATTTAGAGTTGATGACGGGTAAGTGGAATGAAACATTTTAATACTTGCACCATATCTAAAGTCAGACCGTAAAAAGTGTGCAGCGATTTTGATAGCCCACGCAGTGCAAGTGTCATTTTAAACGTCAAAGTTCTATGAAATTATGACGTATAAATAACACTTACGCTGCGTGGGCTATCAAATCCGCTGCAGACTTTTATTGGTGCGACTATATTACATAAATAGATAATATATTATAATATTGGTTTAGACTAAGGTTTCACACCAAATTGAACACACCTAGTAGGTATAGGCATTACCTTATGAACTTTCTCTAACATTTCGAAAAACCCATTGGTTCGAGGTGGGTTTTGAGATCGAAGTCCTCTAACCCACAACCTCCATGCTTATGCTTACGGCATGGGTGGCCTACTAGTTAAAGCTTAAATTTATTTTGAATGTATGTTTATTGTTTTAATGGTTTATTTCGTTTTTCCGAAATCCGAAGTTCGCGAATTGCGGGCAATTTCTCTGTCAATATAATTACGCCTTAATGGGAGTAAAAGAGAAAGATGCTCGCAATTTGCGAACGTTGGTGTTTGCGGTTGGCCCTCTGTACCTATTTACTGCTAGGCCGTCGCGGATATTACAAAAGCTCAATAATTTTGATGAAGCCAAATGTCATATTCTCACAAATATCTCAATATTATTTATCAACATTTAGTATATGTATAGATATTAATAGTGACATATATTGTTGGAATTAAACTTATTTAACCATAAATGCACAGCTTAAATTTTTCATAGACGGTAAATATGGTAGAAATTTCACAAGTATCAAGACTATTTAATCCATTTTCTGTGGTGTTGTCGCATACTGATTTTTCAACCGACGAAAAAAAACCGGAGGAGGTTCTCAAGTCGACGCGTATATATTTTTTTTTTTATGGTTGACCACGCATAACTTTTTACAGAGATGTTCGATTTTGATAATTATTTTTTATCTAGCGCTGCAAAGTTTCTGTGGTCGAACTTTATGATCAAGATCATTAAGTATGAGGATTTACCATAGAGGTACAATCATATAGAGATGACACGGGGGAGGGGCCAAACGACCGATCGAGATGCACTTATGGAAATTTCAGTAGGAGTAGCAGAGAAAGCGGTATTATTGCTTGTCCTTGTCACAGTCGCACTTTTTGTTTGTTCCCCACCAAAAATTTAGTATGGTTTATGGTGGGCAACAAATAACCCGACCAAATTACGTAGATTGTTTTTGGTATGTTATCAGGAATGTTAAAACGTGTTTTTAATATTGTCGCTTTGCGTATGTTTTGTCCCTCACGGAGGCACGCGCATCTATGTAATACTAGGTCTATGGGATTTACTACAGTGACATCTATTGATAGTTTTTCTCAAACAATCGAGCTATTTAGTGTGTTACAACGGCAAGAAACTAACTGTCTAATAATGCGATAGATGGCGCTTAGAATAGTTCATGCCATTATTTATTTATTTTTTTCTACGTCGATTTACTATGTGTAAATGGATGTATTAAAAGGTTTTTGTTGTAATATAGTAAATAAATTAGAACTATACATGTTAATTTAAAAATTGGCAAGATTTCAAATGACACAAATATCTATTTAGGCCCAATGGTGCTCTGAGTGACATCTCTTGAATTTCTGTGGAACTAAGCGAGGCTTGTATGGGTCGGCGACTCTATATATATTTACTTTATGCTATGACAAGGCAGGCGATCACGATGCTTTCCATAGAAAACGATGCGCCGGAAGCAGTGTTGGCCGAAAGTTAATGCGAATTGAAAATGTTCGCCATTAACCATTATAAATTGAACCTTAAACCGTAACGGACGATTACAGTTTACGATTCAATTTATAATGGTTAATGGCCAGCATTTTCAATTTGCATTAACTTTCGGCCAACACTGGCCGAAAGCTCCGGGCCGGACATACGGGCCGGTCTAACGTGAGTCATCCTTTATACGTGACTCCAAGCTTGTAATATTATTATGTATGTAAAAGTAGAATTTTATTATCTATTTTATTGGACGGAATACCGTAAGAACACGCTGCGTGCCCGTTCTCAGCGTGGCTCTGAATAATGCAATAGACCTTGAGACGTTCAGATGCAACGAATACTAGGATGTCAAACGCCAATATTCTTACCTTAGAAACTTTTATGAAGGCTTCTGTGCACAGGGGTAGGCCTTTTATTACTACCCACCCAAATAGGGAAATAGCCATTAGGTATTTACGCTAGGACTTCGATATTAGTTGAACATTTCAATTATTGTCACCAACGGGTGTAGAAAAGTTTTTAAAATCAGCTCGAGATAGACAGTACCTAAGTTTGGTAACTAAGTTCAGTTGAATAGTAATCTATTACAGATTTCAAAAAGTGTGTGTACTTACTTTAACAACAGTCTAAAACTATACCTGTTTATTTTGTCTTGTGGGTAGCATATACTACCATACTAAATAAGAACTTTTATCTATTGCTAAAAACTAGAACTACTATAGAACTTTGTTTCTAAAAAAACAACAAATACACAATATTGTCTTCGGTTACCGCGATAGTTACTCATGTAATAAAACTATTGAAACGGATATAATCCGCGATATAATCCGTTTCAATTGTTTTATTATCAAAAACACAAATAAAAAACATTATTTAGATGATTGCAATTATCCTAAATTTTTGTTTAGATTTTGACGAACATAATACAAATAATTACCTCCTTGAGAATTCACATGCCTTGCAATGTATAATGTAATATATAAGTATATGTAGTATAAGTATATAAGTATAATATATATAAGTATAAGTATAAATATATAAGTATAAGTAATATATAACTATAAGTATTATGAAATAAATGCACTGTGAGTACGCACTACAATATTATATAGTAACTGTCTATGTAATAACATAACAGAGTTTCAAAGTTAGAATGTTGCGCTCTAAGTAGATCGAATCGAATACATCCCTAAGGTATTATGATGCAAACATGATTATCATATTATAATCACATTCATGACATGAATATGGCGAAAACGCCTCGCAATAGGGACGCGTTTCTGTGTGTTTCACTTAAGAAATGCTAAAGAACAACTCCTACTCGAAAAACAGATTTTTACCGCTTTCGCCGTGCTTAAACGTATAATCCCATCTTATGTTTATGCAAGTGTCCATTACATCCAACATCACCGTCCTTGACCTCGGCGTCAGCGCCTTTTCTTGAGCTGCTGCACTCAGCATTACTCTGCACTTTGCACGTTAAATACTAATCCCTAAGCTCAAAGATAAGTGGTAACATAAATGCGCGTTTGAGCACTTATAGAATAGATACTTTTTCACCACAACAGCTAGTAAAGACTCTGATAAAAGATTTGCATTTTATCCACAAGAGCACAGAATAAATAATAGTACCTACTAGGTACCTACAGAAGGTTCACTCTCTAACAAAACGCGTCTATTACGACAGATATGATCGCAAGGTGGCGCAAGCGCGAGTAGGCGTCCGTTCCATAGCGGTGCGCGGCAACTACTACTGCTAGACACCAAAATTGGTGCGGGCTGCATGTACCTACTTATGTAGCGACGCTAATAAATCGCGGAGTGAGCCACGCCTGGCAACAGTGACAGTGACACACAGCTCAGGTTGGCAGGTAGAATTGACAAATAATATACTTTCATTTGGATTTGATTTGTAATGTTTTACAATTAGTATTTTCCTTGCGTTGGTGTGCTGAAAAATATTGTGTTTCACTCGGTAGCAAATTTTGTTTAACTCTTGTGCCTTGGAACCCTCGCAACCCTCAAGATTCAACTCTTCGAATCACTCGCTACGCTTGTAGGTAAATTTTGGAATCTTTCACTTGCTCGGGTATCAATATTAGCACTAAGGGTTTAACAACAACATTGCCCCCTTATAAAATAAATAATTATTTCCGTTCAAACCAATGGTTTAGGTACTTTAGGATATACCTAATATCTACTACTTAAATTATGTCCTTCTCAACTTAGCACTGCCAGTCTCATCTTAAAGTAGTCAGAAGTCTGAAAAAATGATGCTACGAAAAGTCAACAACTCAGGATTCGAATCGATACAGTACTTTGAGAAAGGCCTCAATTCTAATTAAATTTATGGCAGCCGTATTGTGCATCCGCGGTTTAAACGATTCAACGAGTGTACATGGTGTGCTCTCGTAGATAGCTTCTCGCCCGAGACTCTCGGCGAGAGGCTTTCGCCGGGTGTGTACATCCGGCATAATACTTATTGGACTTAGGCACCTGAGCACCTATAGAAATGCCAAAAAAAACACAAGTAACTTTAGACTGTAAGACTTGTGGACAACGACTGAAATCTGAGATGTTTCTTTCAATCAAGCTTATCTACTTTAATTTTATCGCCTTTCTGAAACCTTCTTCTCGTAATATGATAAAATTATTACCTTTTCGAGTGAGCTTTGAGTGTCCTTATGAATGCCATTAGTCTTCTTTAAAATGAATTCCCTATTTTGGAAAAATATCCTTAAAATTTAATGGGTTTTTAGGGTTCTGTACCCAAAGGGTAAAAACGGGACCCTATTAGTAAGACTCCAATGTCCGTCTGTCCGTCTGTCCATCTGTCCGTCTGTATGTCACCAGGCTGCATCTCAATAGCTAGACAGTTGAAATTTTCACAGATGATGTGTTTCTGTTGCCGCAACAAATATTAAAAAGTACGGAACCCTCGGTGGGCGAGTCCGACTCGCACTTGTCCGGTTTTTACATAACTCCTACGAAATAGGGATTTACTACCGACGCTTTTGAAACCTTTAAATAAATATTTTATTTCTACATATAATTTTAGTATAGGTACTTACACTGTGTTTTACTACTTAATACCTTCTACTAACCCTGACAATCTTGTTAAAAAGGAGTTTAAATAAATAGGGATATTTTGTGAAAACCGGTCAAAGTATTTTAATTGTTAATTAAAATTAATTTCTCTTCGTAGGCACAACGTTTTAATGATAAATCCCTTTTGATTGTGGACAAGCGGCCTAATTTCGTGATTCCTCTGACAAATGGAAACAGCCTGAAATGTCAGTTTGGTATGGCAAACATTTCATTCATCTCCGTGCCTTCGCTTGAACCACATTATGAGATAACACCCTTGTAACTCAGCTAGGGTAGGGTAAGTGTTTGTTTTCATTCATTAACATTGAAAATTAATGGTATTGACTACTTATGTACAACGCCATGTTAATGTCAACGCACAATATGTTGCGGGCTTGTAACAAATGCAATGTGTCATCTGTCATATAACTCAGTACAATATAACTAGCGCATAGCCTGTGCACGTGTGTAAGTATACGCAAGGAACTGGGTCCAGCAATCCTGGCATGCATAAAACCTCTAGCATTTCTTCAAATGTGTGAGTCGGGCTTTGGCCCGCAGTATAATTATACACGTCGCGCCCTCGACCAGCAAAGGCAGTCGTTTCTCCGAGAAGAAGATCCTCGAAAATAGGATCGAAATATGTCGAGTGTTTATTCGACTTAATAATACGTGAGGAACCCGTTCAAAAATAATTTTAATATGTTTGAGTCCCACGGGAGTTTATTATGTATTTGGCTATTCAATGGCTAGTTAAACTAACAGTGTAGTATTTGAACAGAATTCACAATTGGCTGGACATAAAGACTAACTTCTAAAAGGGTGGGATCTGATGTGCGACTATGGCAATGAATTGCGATAAATGTTAGATGAACATAAGTCAAAAATAAAAACAAATCTCTAGAAACAGTATGGGAAATATAATAATAGGTACCTACCTAATAGGTATAGTAAATAAAAAAACAACGGGTTGCACTCCGGGAGTGCCGACAGAAGTGAAAACTCAATGACTAGTCCAAAATGTCTGCAGCACAATGTATAATTGACCCATCCTCCTTTGTATTGAAAAACTTTAGTTCCGAAATTGCTGGTCAGTGAGCTTGTTTACAATTCGAAATTCAAATTTGTAGCGTTAAGCTAACCACTGACTAACAGTCCGCCGGACGATATCGGCCGGTCAGTTGTTCGGAACTGTCAAATTTTTGTTCTAACTGACAGGCCGATATCGTCCGGCGGCCTGTTAGTCAGTGGTCTGCTTTAATTGTTTAAAATTGGAATAGAAATTGTAAAGTTACCTTGCAGACCTCGCATCTAAATATATTTGGTCATGATATTTTGAGTTTTATTCACCAGTACTAGAGTTCACTTTTATTAGCGATTTCATCAAGATGTAGCTTTATTGAATTATATTTGAGTGATATAAAGTTAGAATGTAACTGTTAGATCCTCGTATTTCAAACCCGTACAAGATTAGAACCTTTTTCATGTAATGTCATTGAGTTTTTCTTTTTTGATTTAAATGCCATCTAAATGAGTGGCCATCTAAACGTTACGGTCACGTGATCGCGTTACGCTGTCTGGAATTTATCATTTTTTCCCCACCTCAAAAAGTGCCCAGCGCCGCTAAAGCGCTAAAGTTTACACTTCAAAAATAACTATAATTTCAATAAAAAAAATGTGAAGATAAACGGAAACAGATGAAACTTAATTACGTACATTTTTTTTGCAATTCACTCGTATTGTGGTGCTAAGCGCACTATCGAAACAGTACCCTAAAAGGGAAGAAACTCTTGGAGAGTTTCCAATAGATGGAGTGGATAAACGCCTTAAGGACCTTAAGGATTTTCAGAAACAATGGCTCGCTTGGGGCCGTTTTTGTTCGCATGACAAAGCGTAATTAAATTTATAACCTGTTGTAAACTGAACAGTGAACATACTTGACCTCTGCAGAGAAAATTGACATTAATAGCGTGTTTTCTTATATTATATTAGTTAGTAGGAAAAAATACGACCCGTGTGACTACCAGTTCCAGCTCCACGTTTTGCAGTTAATCCTTTAACCTTCCACATTTCAACCTTCAAACGTGCAATTTTAATAGGAGGCTTCTACAGTTGGCATCTTCTATTTCTTAGCACAGTGTCCTAAAATGCCATTTAAATAATTAGAATTTACCCTATTGACTGTTTTTCTTCCATTTAAATATTTGACAAGAAATTGTTGGAATTTATTTATTTGGGTGCTTCCATTTATTCTAATTTAGGTGATTGCTTTGCTCATCGTTTGCTAAAATGGGACCTTTTCAATCGAGAGACAATAATGAGAATTGGCTGGGTACTTGGGTAGTCTTCCAATTGTTTCTCTACTAATGTGCGCAGGAAAGCAATTTGCTAGAAATATTTATATTGACGTCTAAGGATATGTTTACATGTTTTTGTATCTCAGGCCATTATAAGTAGTGTCTTTGTGAGCTGTAAATCTCGCGAGCTTGTCTTTGCTTAGCTTAAAACCGATTAAATTTATGGCCCCACACCATACAAAATTTCACGAGATTTGGTTAAAAGTGCAATCTGTAGAGGAGAATAGTGGCCAGACATACGAGCATTTGTAACACAGCGTTCTATTATGTTAAACTAGGCACCACTCAGGATCAGGCACATAAGTATTTAGTCGACATCGGCGTTCATTTTGTAACGCAAGATAAATTGGAGAAGCATAGCTCACAATTAGTGCCCGCTCGCTCAATAAAACGAGAAATGAGTCTTTAGGTACTCCTAACTCCCGGCTAACCTCAGTACGGATATGATGGTCGTTCTTGTCTACGTGACAGCGTGATAAAACGGTGTCCGTCACTTTATATCCCACGGTGTTAAAAAGTGACAGTTATTTTATCACGTGGATAAAGATGGATAAAACCATCCATAATACGCCGGCGTCAAAGTCAAAAACGAAAGCCCGATTTCGATTAGTCACTCCTAGAAATGACTAATTTGGATGGTCATACCCCGAAACGCAAAACGTTTGAAATAACACATGCATCAACAGAATGTATTGTACAGGTGCACTTTCGAGAAACGCTTCGCAATCCGGACACTATTTTCTCGTGTTTACAGTCGTTCTGCCTTGCAAACTCAAGTCCAGCTTAAGGCGCATCGAGCACTTTTCGTTGACGCTGATACCATGCCATCTTGGAATAAAAGAACCGACAGACTCACTTTAAATATATCCAGCTGTATAATGCAAAGTTTCTTCAACCAAAAATTCATGTTTTTATTCACTTACGGCTCCCACGGAAGACCAGACCTGCCAGGCTAATAGCACCATAATAATGGCTAATAATGTGTTGTTATGTTGTTATAATCAATTTGTGGAAGAATAATAATTATTTATAATAATGTGTTGTTAGTTTTCTTTTCACCTTTTTGCCTGTTGCATCATTTGTGTATATTTATTATAGTTAAACTTTACAACTTGCATGTTCAAGCTCTTTGCCATCATGAATACCTACATGATTCTATTCTAATCTAAAAATAAGACCCAATAGGTAACTTTGTTGATAAGTTTTTATGGTTGACTATAGTATGGTTTACAAAAAGGCTGAATGGGACTGTTTTTTATCTAGTTTAAGATCTACTGATCTTAAACTAGATTTGGTCTCAACCTAACTTACCTCATTCTAGAAAACCAACCTCATCAACCATCTCAGTTAATGTGGTAAGATTAGATAAAACTTCTTCTCAAAATAGCTTGTAAACACCCTGTACCTACAGGAAAAGCCTTGAAATCCTGCAGACATCTTTTATTGAACTTCGTTTAACTCGTCCGTTCGAGACTGTTTACATCTAAAAGGAATGAAATGGCATCTTGAATTTTCTCAAGTTTCTTGTTTAGGAAATACCTACAGGTAAATATTGATTGTACAGCGTCCTCCTTTACAACCACTTGATGTTTGGGATTGTTTGTCTGAGAAAATGTAAAAATAAAATAATACCTACAGCTTGTTTAGGGCTCGACGAACCCTTAAGGGTAGGATTGAAGTGTGGCATTATAGTTATGCACACATACACGTTACAAATAACCTCCTCCTTTTATGAAGTCGGTTACAAATATTTAGTTGTTTAAAAGGCGTTTAAACTAAGTACCAGCCGATAACTTAGGACAAGCCGATAAGTTAATTAATAGTGCAGTGAGTAGCTACCGTAAAATGGGGTGAGTTGGGTGGAATTTGACTTTCAAACCTCGATAAAAATTTATTTTTACATGTAAAAACTGAATGGTGTATATAATAAGTGGTTCGGACGTTTGTATTTTAGTTTGTATTTTATTTTGGGTAGTTCCATTCCATAACTTTGACGATAAAGAGAAAAACCCACCTCACCCCGTAGTGCCTCGTATTTGGGGTGAGAGGGTTTTTCATACAAAGGTGATTTCGGAAGATTGTTGGATCGATTTTTTTTTATTATGCGTATTCCTATAGCCCCATTTTAAATTGGAATACATTATTTTTGTAGCAGTAGCCTTAAAATCCCTTCTCACCCCCCTCTCAAACCTTCTCTCCCCATTCATAATGAGTGTATACTGTAGTTTGCTAAATGGCAGTTAATACCATTCTCATTTTTTTCCACTTTTTATTTTTCTCGTAAGCTTCATTTATCAATAGCAATTATAATCATTCTCATATTTACCCATTCTATGTATTTATTAGTAGCTTATTTTCTCGATATGTTTTTGAACCGTTTTCATATTTACCCATTCTATGTATTTATGAGTAGCTTATTTTCTCGATATGTTTTTGAACCGTTTTCATATTTTCCCATTCTGTGCATTTATTAGTAGCTTATTTTCTGGATATGTTTTTTAACCATTCGCATTATTCCCATTCTATGTATCTAGACGGGTCAAGATTAGGATGCTTAAAGGAGAGGAGGGAGGCCTTTGCCCAGTAGTGGAACACTGAAGGCTCATATAAATAAATAAATAAAAAATATGAATAAATTAATATCGTTTATTGAAACTTAAAGAATGTTTTTTTTTATTCTTAAAAATTATGTTTCATAAATATGACTGACAACTGTGAAAGTTAAAATCAGTATTCATTAACTTAACTGACAAGCATATTAATACTTCAAGCAGGCCAAAAGTAAGATGGTTTTTTTAATGTCATATTTTCCCAGCAGAAAATTATTAACAATGTTATCGATTTTCATGTCCATTGCAATGTATTTTTTAGCCCTTTTCCGAAAGACATCAGGGCGAACATCATTTTGTAGCTCTTGGAAATCGACTGCCTGTGCCTCGTCCTTCAGTTCTGAGAGCACTAATAAAATATTAGAATTTTTTCTAATGATATTATTAATCTTTTTGTGCCAGCTCTCAGTCACGTTGTTCGTTCGGTGACGCTGCTTAAAGCACGATACTATGTGGATCATTTCTATTTGAACCCATTGCGATGACATGTATTCATTAAAGTTTTTGATGCCTGGCATTTGTGGCATGTCTGACGAAATTTCGATCCAACCTTCGTGAATTTTTAGGGCCGATGGGCAAGGGCCGCACATTTTGCTACATAGGTACAACCCTCGCGTCTAGATAATATATTAAATTTTTCTGCATTGTTGTACAGTGCTTGCGAAAAATGAAAATAACATCCGGTGATTTTTGCTAACGGGTACAGTTTGCGGAACGCGTTGATTGCCGCTTTCTCAAAATCCACTTTTAATTCATCAGGTTGAAACCCAGGAATGTTTTGTTGAAAACTTTTAAACATTTTTTCATAGGTCTCCTGCTGCTTGTTGGGCAATAGAACATAAATGCAAGGCAGTACTCTTGTGTGGTCAGCAGTAGACCCAATGTCCGCATGAAAAGTGTACAATTGCACAAACGGTTCTGGAACGATCCGAAAAGTACCGTCTGCAAAAAACTTCTTACAATTTGCGAGCCATTCCTTGGATTTTTCAGTAACAAATATTAAAAAGTCGTCTTCTTTGACACAAAGCCAGTCCTGGGCTAAGCTTTCTGGTAACAGGATGTCTTCGCAGCATTCGAAAGATTCTTCCTCGCGGCGGGCTCTATATAAACTATCTTTTTTGTTGCGTAGAATCGGCAGTTTGTTATATAGACAAACTATAGGTATAGGTATAGGTACTCAACGGTCATAAACTGCCTCATTTCTTCCTTAAACAAGGTTGGGATTGGTTTATATGACGTGGTCACCATCTTTTTTAAATTAATTATGCTGCGCTCTATGTCAATGCTCTCATGATCTGGTATACAGCAATGTTCGCGCTCTCGAATTATCTCAGTTTTGTCAGGGTTGAGCAATACTGAGCCATAGCAATGACCAACCTTGTCGCAAGTCCATACAGAAGATTTGTGATTTTCGCGTTTTAAGTAATGCCTCCGACCGCCCTTGATCAAAATTTTACCTCTGCGGTTGCTTTCAATGAAGCTAAAAGTTGCAACACTATCTTCCAAATTGCTTGAAGCCATTGAAAGTCCTGACAAATTACTTTTTTGAGAAGATAAGAATTATATTCTCACAACGACTAAATTATGTTATGTCACATATGACAATGATAGATACGTATGTTGAAGTGTATGCATATTGATTATTATCTAGTGTCTATGATTATTTAAACGTTTATGCCTAATCAACTAGTTTTCAACCTTAGAGTATTTACTAATCATCAATTTACGAACCAACTACTATTACTTCTTTGCTAACAAAAATATTTGAATATTTATTATTTATTTATTTAATTATGCGGCTGGTCATAAAACATATAGGGATATTAAGCTATTCATAAAAAAATTGTATGGAAAATAATGCGAATGGTTACAAAACATACCGGGAAAATAAGTTTAAAAAAAAAAATAGAATGGAAAAATATGCGAATGACTAAAGTTGCTATAGGGAAAGGAAGATTACGAGAAAAATATAAAGTGAGAAATAATGCGAATGGTATTAACTGCAATTAGGAAACAACGATTTTCGGAACATACAGTATACACTCTTCACCACACCAGAACTGCTCTCTTGATTGTTCAAAAACCGATGAGAAAGTTGCACAAGATCCACAAGAGTGTCAAACTAATGCAAATTTTGAGTTGTTTCCTTATGGTAGAAAAGTTCCTTAAATTATGATTTTGAATCATAAGTATTTTATAACGTTCATTTTTATTTGATTTAAGTACTTAGTTTGGTATTTTACAGTTAGTATTTTTCTCGCGTTGGTTGACAATGAAAACTGACTAAATAGAATTTAATTTTCAGCAGAATAAGAACTGTCGTTTTTACCATATCGGTGGCAAACAAAGCGGGAATGGTAAAAGGTGTTTTTCACTACGGTTGATTACTTATATCAGGAAGTTCTCCATGGAACATAAAACACATTAATAGATTCTTTTTCTTTACTTTCGATGTTTCGAAATTGTTCGTATTTGCCAGACTTGGAAAAACATTTAATGTCAATGTAATGTCTATTTATTTGGCTTTTACATAACATCTGGAAAACTGAAAGGACTTGACTTTATCATGGTCTAATAAAACATGGTCTTCTATTCCCAGAGTGACACGGGCCTACGTCACAATAACATTGCCACTTTATTTCAACATAACATGTTACATGGGTACATTATAGCTATGGTTAATAAGTTAAAATATTTCTTTATAATTTTATAATTTTCATTTATAATGTATTTTATCTTAAATTTTACAATAACACGTCATTTTTAATTATTCGTTAGCAATATCTTCCGATTCACGAAAGAAATTTCAGACGTTCGGGTAATTCTGTTTACATTACTGGCAACACAGGATAGCGCTGTCACATTTGACAATTCGGATCTAGATAACTTCATGCCCTGACCGTCATCCTTGTCGAACGCGTGTTAATTGTTATTTCCTTCTCGCTCAGTGTCAGCAGTCGCAGTGTTTTCCAAACTTTTCACGTCGTAAGCTTGGTAATTAATGTGTAACTGTTGTAACGTAATACGTTACATGTTTCGTAAAAATAGACCTTAAGAACTACTACTACTACTAATTAAAATATATTTACAATCCTAAACTAAAGTACATACTAAATTATACAAAGATACTGTCTTAAAACTAGGTAATTTAGATTATAAAATCATCATCACGCTGGTTAATTTAAATATGTCGCGCCATAGTTACAACATTCACTCACAATAATGTTCACATTCGCGAGTGCATGAATGTATGCACTGAACGGAGCGCTGTGTCATCGCGCACGGTCGTTGGCTCGTTCATTTTACCATTGCAGTTGAGTGGAACGCACGTCGCTTAATTATCGATCTCTGCTACGGATCAAATATCGAAACCGTAATCGAATTTTAACTTCGTCCCTACGTGTTCCTCAACCATAATAAAATCACTGTGGTGTTTAATTATGTTTTTAAGTGTACCCCGAATTGGGTAAGTGGATACATTTTATATGCTAGTTGCTTAGAATGTTGTAATGCTATTTTATTGCTTTGGAATTTTAACTTGCATATCGAAATCACAACCATTTCATAGTAATTGCCATTTAACTAAAGATTTATCACTTCTTCACTATAGTTTTGTTCATAGTCATCATGGCCTTTTGTCAATCGACCCTCCATTTTGTATTAAAAATATAATTGCACTTAAATTTCTCTCTTTCGTTAAATTACTTAGCCTTTTTGTAATCTCCGTATCTGAATTGTGAACTTCCACGGCAACACAACTACCATAGTGCTTTCCCGCTTGCCGTTGGTGTTCACAAAGGCTTATGGACCGTTTCTAACGCATTGTCTGACGGCGCGTTCCAGGGTCCAAAGTCCAGAGTGACTTTGTTGGCTTCCTGCTTGCCGCCCGCTTGCCGTTTTGCTACTGGCGTGCTTCTGGCCCTTTCCCCGACTCAGCGCCACGCAGTTCCGAGCTGCGCTGAACTCAGCGCCGACCAGAAACACCAGCGCCTACCACCACGGCACCGTCAGGGGAGTACTTCGGCTGCAAACGATTAGCGGAATCCGATCTTTATAAAGTATTAGCGCGAACCACGACATTTTACCCGTTTTTACCATCTGAGCTGGTTGTGGTAATAATAAAATATTTTGCATCGTTCTTCTGCCTATTCATTTATAATTTCCCATACCTAACGGGACATCTAGTAGGTTAGAACGTTCTAGAACGCGACACTGGCGCCCTTACACGTGGTTAATACTTTATCGGATTCCGTTTTTCTTTGTGCCTTGTAGTTAGTGTATGTTTGTGGTTATTTTTTGTGAAACGTTTTTTTTATTTTGCCTTTCTTTTTCTTCCTGGGTTTTTTCCTGCTACTGAGGTGTACGAAGTTTCAGTATTTTAAAATATTCTGGATTTTTTTTTTTCTGTGTACCCACAATCTAAACATTTTGAATTTTATTTTTACTTATGAATTGGTTACGAATATCGAAATTGTTTTGTAATTATCACCTTTTGTGAATCATTGTATCATTTTACTGACGTATCAACTAGTACACATTAGTAGCATTTGCTTTTTTTTTCTCTTAACAGTTTTATTTTTTATTTTTACTAATTTCAATAAAAAAAAAACCAAACGTTCATCATCATCATTTTCATTGTAACAGAGCGGAGAACTAGTGTTGATTATAGTTTAAATAGTTGCTTTTGCTTTGTACCACTTACCCAAAATAGTTATTTGTTTCACCATGATGTCCGTGAAGTTCTTATCTCTTCAAAAGTCAGAGCTGGAGTATGAAGTGCGTATTAGAGGCGCCTCTCCTGCCTCATCCGTTGAGGAACTTCGCAAACAAATTATAAAACTTTCAAAGGATTTTCCTTCAGAGCATATTTTAGAGTCTCCACTCGAAGCTACACAAGACCTTCATGGCTGTTTGGAAGTTCTCACTAAAATTCAGTCAAATTTAGACAGTGCTGATACCACTGCTCCTGTGTTGATGAGAACCCAAAACATGCTGAACCATTTATATAATCGTATTGCGAGGATAACACGTAGTGATGACATTAAAAGAGAGTACGACGAAGTCGTTAAAGAATTTGACCTTCTTACGAAAAAGTTTAAGACCCTTCAGGCAAATAGACCTTTCGCAAGCACTTCCGGCGCGGGTTCCACCAGCTCTTGTGAATCTGGACCTGCGGTCCCCGAGTTGCAGAACGTGATCTCGGTGACATGCGACCGTACCTCAGCTGATCTTGCGAAATTAAAATTTAATGGCACAACTTGCGTGCGCTCATTCATTCAGCGTGTTGATGAGTTTATAAAAGCCCGTAATATTCCTACTAGTAAGATTTTAAATTATTCCACAGAAATTTTTCAAGACAATGCCTTGCATTGGTATCGATCGGTAAGAGACAAGGTAGATTCTTGGTCCGAATTAGCAGCCCTATTGAGGAAGGACTTTGACCAGTCGGACTGGACGCGGAGATTCGTGCTCGTACTCAGGGAGAACGGGAGAGCATCACCATTTATCTCTCTATCATGGATGGTATGTTCTCACGTTTGTCCAATGTCAATGTAATGTCTATTTATTTGGCTTTTACATAACATCTGGAAAACTGAAAGGACTTGACTTTATCATGGTCTAATAAAACATGGTCTTCTATTCCCAGAGTGACACGGGCCTACGTCACAATAACATTGCCACTTTATTTCAACATAACATGTTACATGGGTACATTATAGCTATGGTTAATAAGTTAAAATATTTCTTTATAATTTTATAATTTTCATTTATAATGTATTTTATCTTAAATTTTACAATAACACGTCATTTTTAATTATTCGTTAGCAATATCTTCCGATTCACGAAAGAAATTTCAGACGTTCGGGTAATTCTGTTTACATTACTGGCAACACAGGATAGCGCTGTCACATTTGACAATTCGGATCTAGATAACTTCATGCCCTGACCGTCATCCTTGTCGAACGCGTGTTAATTGTTATTTCCTTCTCGCTCAGTGTCAGCAGTCGCAGTGTTTTCCAAACTTTTCACGTCGTAAGCTTGGTAATTAATGTGTAACTGTTGTAACGTAATACGTTACATGTTTCGTAAAAATAGACCTTAAGAACTACTACTACTACTAATTAAAATATATTTACAATCCTAAACTAAAGTACATACTAAATTATACAAAGATACTGTCTTAAAACTAGGTAATTTAGATTATAAAATCATCATCACGCTGGTTAATTTAAATATGTCGCGCCATAGTTACAACATTCACTCACAATAATGTTCACATTCGCGAGTGCATGAATGTATGCACTGAACGGAGCGCTGTGTCATCGCGCACGGTCGTTGGCTCGTTCATTTTACCATTGCAGTTGAGTGGAACGCACGTCGCTTAATTATCGATCTCTGCTACGGATCAAATATCGAAACCGTAATCGAATTTTAACTTCGTCCCTACGTGTTCCTCAACCATAATAAAATCACTGTGGTGTTTAATTATGTTTTTAAGTGTACCCCGAATTGGGTAAGTGGATACATTTTATATGCTAGTTGCTTAGAATGTTGTAATGCTATTTTATTGCTTTGGAATTTTAACTTGCATATCGAAATCACAACCATTTCATAGTAATTGCCATTTAACTAAAGATTTATCACTTCTTCACTATAGTTTTGTTCATAGTCATCATGGCCTTTTGTCAATCGACCCTCCATTTTGTATTAAAAATATAATTGCACTTAAATTTCTCTCTTTCGTTAAATTACTTAGCCTTTTTGTAATCTCCGTATCTGAATTGTGAACTTCCACGGCAACACAACTACCATAGTGCTTTCCCGCTTGCCGTTGGTGTTCACAAAGGCTTATGGACCGTTTCTAACGCATTGTCTGACGGCGCGTTCCAGGGTCCAAAGTCCAGAGTGACTTTGTTGGCTTCCTGCTTGCCGCCCGCTTGCCGTTTTGCTACTGGCGTGCTTCTGGCCCTTTCCCCGACTCAGCGCCACGCAGTTCCGAGCTGCGCTGAACTCAGCGCCGACCAGAAACACCAGCGCCTACCACCACGGCACCGTCAGGGGAGTACTTCGGCTGCAAACGATTAGCGGAATCCGATCTTTATAAAGTATTAGCGCGAACCACGACATTTTACCCGTTTTTACCATCTGAGCTGGTTGTGGTAATAATAAAATATTTTGCATCGTTCTTCTGCCTATTTATTTATAATTTCCCATACCTAACGGGACATCTAGTAGGTTAGAACGTTCTAGAACGCGACACTGTGAATTAGTTTTTTAAACGTTTGTCTTGTATAGATAAATAAAGTTTAATTTAATACATTAGATTTGTTTTATTTTACAATGTTTCTACATGAATAACTTAAAATTAATGCCGTTAAAATAATTTTCACCGTTGGTTAAAATTCTCCCACATTTTAAAGTTTGAGAACCTGTAAACAGCATGATGACGTAGGCCCGTGTCAGTTAGGTCATACGCGAATCTCGGAATGGAGTACCAGGCGGAGTATATTATTATACCATGGACTTTATAACGTGTGAAATTTAGATCTATCTTATTTAAGATTTAGTGGTTCCAAGATCTAGTTGTGAATACTTTAGTTTTTTATATTATTTTATTTATTTAAATTTTATTGCACAAAATCCAAAAAGGTGTAAATGACGAACTTCATAAAAAAATCTACTCGTTTTAATTATTATTTAAAACTCAGTTTAAAAGAACAAAATAAAGCTAAACAAAAAGGTGAAGGCGTATCGGCCTTCCACTTGAGTTCAGAGCCGGTCAGGAATTGGTTCGAACCCTTTATTGTGCCCTTTCTGAAGGGCCCTTGTTCTTCGTATCGTTACTATATATTAGGTCCTTACCTATGAAATTGGCGTTTTTGTTCATAGATATAAGTCTGATCCTAGTTTTTTTTTTTTTTACAAAAGTACATACACAATTACAATAAAACTACAGTGCACTCAATAAACAACGATTTTACATACAATTAATTGTTATTTTTTATTGTTAAGTGTTCAGAATTAAGCCTTGAAAATAGGTCTTTTCATGTGCTGTCGGTTCGAGTATTAAAATTACTTATATTTTTCTAATGGTACCAATTTTCAAGAAATGGAGATATTGAAAACATACCTTAAAGGTGTCAAAAATTACTGGAAAAATTTTGTTTGGTTTGAATTAGCCATCAAAAAAATATCCGCAAAATTAATTGTATGGAAATTCGTGTTTCGTTGAAATTCTCCGGACAAAACGCCAATTTCATAGGTAATGACCTAATATAATCTGTATCTTTAGGTATTTAAATAAAAGTAAACAAACAATTTGTACATTTTCGGTTAGTTATAACATTTATTGGTTAACCAACAGACAGTGACAGATCCAGCCGTTTTTGTATTTAATACAAAACCGCCTGGATCTGTCACTGAACGACTTGACTTTAATCTACATTATTTGATCATGTAATATTTTCATCTACCCTCAACTGGCTTAAGGAGCCATTTGAGGGTAGATTTTGTTTACTCTTATTTAGATACCTAAAGATACAGAGTATAAGAAGCGACATTATCTTTGAGAAAAACCTAGGGGCAACTGGACTGATACTTTTTTTCAACATTCCGTAAATGGGTCACGTAGAAACAGCAACACGGTGGACCTTATTACAAAAGTTACGGCCACGACATTGCGCGGCGACGACGGCGGCGGCAACCATAGATGGGAACGAAAGGTCCGATCGCTGTGTCTCGCACCAACCTATGGTTGCCGCCGCCGCCGTCGACAGTCGCGCAATGTCGTGGCCGAGCCGTTACGAGCGATAAGTACCTACAATAAGGCTTCATCAAGTCATGACATCGTAGATATGTTTATCCATCCCTCTGTCAGTAAGTACATTACGTTTGTGTCATTAATACTTTGAGACATTATTCTATCTTTTAACTAGTATTATTAATCATAATTATTTAGTACCTAGGTATTTGTTATTTGTTAACAATTAAAAATACCATCGAGCTATGATTTCCTGTAATACATAGATGTACCCTTAAAAAATACATTTACGGTATATTTACATTTCATTAATTAATGTCACGAGGGGGTTTAATAAAATACCAATCAACCGCAATATTTCGGTATAAAAATCCAGATGGTACTAATCTTTCATTTAATCTATCTGGTCTACGAAATTCTAAATTAGACTTGAGGAACGATTTAACCGCATATTATACAGTCCACCCCACCGATTTCAATAACGGGGCTGCAATCATTCCGGGTCTCCTTGATAAGACAGCTCAATCAAAAAGCACTCAGAAAAATATATCAGAATATTGTGTGCTAATTGCGTGGTGGGGAAAATACAAGCGACTACAATGCACTGCTTGGGCAAACTTCATGAGATAAATAAGTTTTTGTCAAAAATTTCATTTTTGGTACAAGCTTTTATTGCTGACTGTACTTTTCTTACGACAGACAACTAAGTAATACTCATCGAGACAATTCTAAAAACCCCTAACACAATTAGGTTGCGTTGTTTCATCACAGAGTTCCTATGGCCACCTCCTGTCTCCATAATCAGATCAGTGCGACAGTACCATATTATTGTATTGTCATCAGAACTAAATACAGCTGCCAATTTTCATGACACTACGATCCTTGGAAGATGATTAAATTAGTTACCTTTGATTGCATTACGTTGTTAGTTACATAATGGTTACATACAGTTCGACCTAATAAAAGCTTGTTAATAGTATAATATATCTTAATTTTTGATAACTGTCCACTGTCAGATAACTAATGTTAATGCCTCCTAAGTATATAATATTATCTAGGTATTAGAGGTAACTCGCAAATTTCCTATTCTTAGAACAAAGTACCTACCTATTATTATAATTTATAGTAAGTAAAAATCGGCCAAGTGCGAGTCCAAATCGCACAGGAAGGGTTCTGTACCATTACGCAAAAAAGCTGCAAAAAATCACGTTTGTTGTATGGGAGCCCCACTTAAATATTTGTTATATTCTGTTTTTAGTAGGTATTTGTTATTATAGCGGCAACAGAAGTACATCATCTGTGAAAATTTCACCTGCCTAGCAATCACGGTTCATGAAATACAGCCGTGACGGACAGACAAACGGACAGCGGAGTCTTAGTAATAGAGTCCCATTTTTACCCTTTGGGTACGGAACCCTAAAAAGGATCTTTCTTTTTACTTTCTGTCATCTACAGTAATAATAATGATAAATATACCCCAGTGTTATTCAATGTTGAAGGGTCTATTGTAAGAATGTTCAATAAAACTTTTCCCTTATCGGGGAAAATTGGAGATAAGTATTGGTATAATTTGCCGAAATTTGCTCAACTCTGAAATACGCATATAGAGCTCTGCTGTTGTGACTTATTTGAAATGTAATTTTTTTATTCAATTACTAACAGAAAATAGTAGAGTCCGTATTAAGCCAACTTTTCACCGACTTGCATGAACAAATCAAATTGAGGGAGTGTAACGTCATATTTTCATAGAAATTTGACATTTTGTCTTAGGCCTACTGCCCACGGAAGCGTGTATTGTATTGTGCGTTGTATTATTATATATAAATATATAATAATACAATGATATTATTTTCGTAATTGGACTAAAAAATAAATAAAACTGTCTCTTTTAACTACTGTGTTTTTTATTCCATTGTAGTTTTTTCGCAATTGTATTAAAAAACGTTGTTCGACACACGTGCGGAAGTGTCATTTTCACTCGTCCCGAGTCTTCTCGAGAAACCTCGGTACTCATGCAAAATGACATACTTCTCGCACTTAAAATATCGAAAACTGCTATTTAGAAGTGAAAAATAGAATACGTACTTACATAATACCTAATAACCCAGGTAGAATTTGAACTGTAAACCCCTGTTCAATAGGTTTCACGGGAATCAAGAATGTTCACGACCAATTTAGATACTTTTTTTACTCGTGGGATTCCCTGGTTATTTTGACCCGTACTTCATCCGTCCATACATATATTATTACCAGTTTTGTCTTTCCACTTTCAATTTGCCGCTTTGCGAGCTGCTCGAACTTTTATTATTCGAGTCAGCGTTGTGATCCAGTCACGATCCATTTATTTCACACATTAGTCTCTGTAGCATAAACAAAGTAAAAATCTTATAAAAATCGACTTTAACTCGAAGCAATAAGATGCATATAAGTGCATATTATTTTACTTTTACGTCGATAGTGACGTGCGGGTCGTAAAACGCTTTCGCCAATAAAACCAATTTCGTGCATTTTATGGTTCACATGCACGGAACGGGGTCGATTAATATATGTGTAAGTATCTTTTGCAGAAACATATCTCCATATAGGTATTGAAAATGTTCTGCACTTATCAGCAGTGTATGCGTTTGTGCACATATCTGAAAAATCTTTCGTCTTGCGACATAATAAACAGCGACGTCATTTCAAAAATAATACACTCTAAGATTTAAGCTAGTTATTAATTTATTTTAGTAATATCACTGTATATATCTTGTTTATAAATAAATGATTTTAACATACCCTCTTCAAGGAAGTGGGGAACAGCACCGCTGCTAATGCATTTCAATTTTTATGCTGGAAGGTTCAATATCGGCCTCGGAATTCGGCCTTGAATCAGCCATCGGAATCATTTTAAATACCTATGTGTCTTTCTCATAATTCTTATAACTTTTGGAAAAAAAATTTACTCGTTATCTAGGTAATATAAACCTATACACAAAAAATGTTAGGTAACTTTAATTTTATATAAATGTTTTATATTTTACGGACCACATAAAAGCAAATAAAAGGATTCATCCAAAATGTATCAGAATCGTTAAAAATACATAATTAAGTATATGGGTCAATCAAATAGTCCTCGTCTTATATTTCTACGTAATCATGGGTTTAAGAATTTAATGCTGATAATTTAAAAGTAATTGCCATAAATTATTTAATAATTTCTTAATGGTACTAAACCAAACAGCTCATATTTGGAAAGCTGAAACTTAAGTCAGTAATTACGCCACAGATTGTTATATTAATTCGTTAAGGCTTAGCTTTTGACGAGAACCCGGGGCTTCGCCAATGTCTAATTAAGTTCATTAATGAATTCTCAAAGCATTTAATAAGATGTTAAGTTTCCAACGTTTTATCAGTATTCATTTTCTTGATTAAGTTTATTGACATAATTATCAATTTAAAACCGTTGCACAGGGAATGTAAATTGTGTTATTATATAGATTAATATTATGAAGACCAGTGGGTGATTTTTGAATTACTTCAGTCGAAAATCTGTGGAAAACGGCGAAATGCTATTTTTGCAAATACGAGCGATAGAGATTAGGATTATTAGGAATCTAGTGGTATTGACCACTGGTTTTCAATTGTATTAGTAAGTAGAATTTAAAAGCCTAGTAGTAAAATATTATTAAAGGGAGAACACGAAATCGAGCGATTTAAATTCAAAAATCCGCCCGCTGACTGCAAAGAGTGTAAAAAGATTGTGTAAAAATATTTTCCATTATAATAAAAAGAAAATGCATGGAGCAGCGGTCGTCCACTGACCACTATCCTCGGTCAACAAGTAATCACTTAAATATTCGTTGCTGGTATATTAATTTCCCTAACATTTAGTCACCCTTTAAATGTGTCCCATAACCCAGTACTCCGTATAAATTATCGGCCGTCACTTGAAAGTTTAGATTTTGCGATGAAATTGCAAATTAATTATATTTTGTCCCGCGTCACGAGAATGTGGAGTGACAAGGCTTTCATGCAAAACGAATTATAAAGACGGACCCGCTTGATAAATGGGAGCCTAAACGTTACTTCTAATGCATACTAAACAAAGGTTAGCATTTAAAAATTAAGGCACAAAATAAGGTCAGATTTTTTTAACAAATACCTACATTTCACTACATAATTAGAAAGTTTATCGCAAATAAATAAGGCAGATATGGGAACACCGGGGAACATAAATAGTTATTTTCATCATTCGTTTCAATTCTGTGTCCTAGTCCTAGTACAAGCTTTTTTTTTACAAAATACCTACTTACACTTTTTTCTTTTCTCTTATTTCCCCAAATAATATAGAGTTCTTTATAATGATAACCTATTTGTAATTATAATATGAATTATTGTTATTTATTAGCTAGTCTTAACTTTTATATATCTCGAGGAACGTACATATTTCAAGATGTTAATACAAATGACATTATAAACTAATTTCGATCATTAATTTATTTTTATTAATTACTTAGGTATACATACAAAAAAATAACTATGATCAGTATATAAAATCACTCGTCAAAGAAAAAAATCAAAAAGTCGTCAAAGAAGCAGCAGAACCGATGCACAAAGGGCCTTTAGCGAATAACGTAGTGAGTGTGCTGTGCAACCCATCATTTGACAATAATGCCGAAAACGAGGGTAGTTCCCCGCCTCCCCTGCCTAGGCCGTCGCCCGCACCACCAGCAAGCAACCGGTTGCGGAGAGCTGCAGCCGCAGTCTGCGTCGATCTCCCAACGTGTGCTCCCATTGAAGCTCCACGCTATGGAGCGAAACATGTCGAGCAATGTACGACTTAAAATCAGGGACAGGAACCGGTTACCTTAACCGGGGTTTTTCATAGGGTTATTTTAGAGGTGTTTATAAAAACCCCTACCATAACGGTAACCGCTTAATAAGGTAACACTTTGATTCGGTAACCGTATGAGATCGAGTTAACCTGTGTTACCGGTAACCGAAATAAAAACCCAGTCTATTCAGTTACCTCATTATGAGGTTTTTGACCAGTTCAAACGATTGTAATCTTTACGCACACTTAAATTCAACTTATTATTGAATAACCGAGGTTGGCATGGGCGGTCTATGAAGCCTCCAGCACAAACAAGTTTTTTTGCCTTTCCTTTGTTTATCTTTATACCTACCTGTGTGGTGTGTTCTTATTATAAATATTATTATATTATAACTAAAATAATTAAAATAAATAAATTAAATAAATTAAATAAATTAAATAAATTAAATAAATTAAATAAATTAAATAAATTAAATAAATTAAATAAATTAAATAAATTAAATAAATTAAATAAATTAAATAAATTAAATAAATTAAATATATTAAATAAATTGAATAAATTGAATAAATTGAATAAAAATTTTGGCCCACCTTTCAGGGTGCATGCGGCAGACATGTCCAGCCCAGTCCCACTTAAGCTTAGCGGTCTTGACACCTACATCTACAACTCTAGTTCTGAAGCGCAGTTCCGTGTTTCTGATTCTATCAGTCCTGCGAACACCCAGTATACTGCGCTCCATTGCTCGCTGGCAAACCTTGAGTTTGGACTTCAAAGCCTCAGTCAATGACCATGTCTGAGCACCATAGGTTAGGATAGGCAGGATACACATGTCGATGAGTTTGCGCTTGAGACACAGGGGAAGGTCACCCTTCAATAGCGCCTTCATGGACCAGAAGCTCTTCCAGGCGTTATCGATACGTCTATTGACTTCTATGGTTTGCCTGTTTTCGAAGGAAGCTATCTGGCCCAAGTAAATGTACTCATCAACATACTGTATATCCTGCCCATCTACCGTGACCCTATGTTTTGCTCTGTTGGTCATCAACTTGGTCTTCGCTCTGTTCATTGTGAGTCCAACTTCAAGGCTCGCAGTGCTGAGGTCTTGTAGCATGAGTTGCAGTTGAGATGCAGTGTGGGAGAAAAGGACAATGTCGTCGGCAAAACGCAGGTTAGTTAACCGCTTATTACCGACGACAATGCCCAACCCCTCCCACGAGACCGCCAGCTTTTTGAATATCTCCTCTAGGCAACTGGTGAACAGTTTAGGAGACAGCGGATCGCCCTGTTTAACGCCTTTCTCTATTTTGAATATAGGACCAGGTGCGTGTAATTTAATGTTGGCTGTACTGTTATTATAGATTGTTCCAACGAGTTCAACATACGTCGGATCTATACCTTCCGTGGGACCCACGGAACACCATAGATGGTGCTAGCCGGAGTGCAGGCAGACCGAAAAGGAGATGGCGGGACGACTTGGACGTATTTTGTCTGGATTGGCGGAAAAATACAAAAGACAGGGTTGAGTGGAGGGAGCGAGGGGAGGCCTTTGCCCAGCAGTGGGACACTTAACCAGGCTAACAAAAAAAAAAAAAAAAAAATTGAATAAATTGAATAAATTGAATAAATTGAATAAATTGAATAAATTGAATAAATTGAATAAATTGAGTAAATTGAATAAATTGAATAAATTGAATAAATTGAATAAATTGAATAAATTGAATAAATTGAATAAATTGAATAAATTGAATAAATTGAATAAATTGAATAAATTGAATAAATTGAATAAATTGAATAAATTGAATAAATTGAATAAATTGAATAAATTGAATAAATTGAATAAATTGAATAAATTGAATAAATTGAATAAATTGAATAAATTGAATAAATTGAATAAATTGAATAAATTGAATAAATTGAATAAATTGAATAAATTGAATAAATTGAATAAATTGAATAAATTGAATAAATTGAATAAATTGAATAAATTGAATAAATTGAATAAATTGAATAAATTGAATAAATTAAATAAATTAAATTGATTAAATAAATTAAATAAATTAAATAAATTAAATAAATTAAATAAATTAAATAAATTAAATAAATTAAATAAATTAAATAAATTAAATAAATTAAATAAATTAAATAAATTAAATAAATTAAATAAATTAAATAAATTAAATAAATTAAATAAATTAAATAAATTAAATAAATTAAATAAATTAAATAAATTAAATAAATTAAATAAATTAAATAAATTAATAAATTAATAAATTAAATAAATTAAATAAATTAAATAAATTAAATAAATTAAATAAATTAAATAAATTAAATAAATTAAATAAATTAAATAAATTAAATAAATTAAATAAATTAAATAAATTAAATAAATTAAATAAATTAAATAAATTAAATAAATTAAATAAATTAAATAAATTAAATAAATTAAATAAATTAAATAAATTAAATAAATTAAATAAATTAAATAAATTAAATAAATTAAATAAATTAAATAAATTAAATAAATTAAATAAATTAAATAAATTAAATAAATTAAATAAATTAAATAAATTAAATAAATTAAATAAATTAAATAAATTAAATAAATTAAATAAATTAAATAAATTAAATAAATTAAATAAATTAAACAAATTAAACAAATTAAACAAATTAAACAAATTAAACAAATATAACAAATATAACAAATTAAACTAATTAAACTAATTAAATAAATTAAATAAATTAAATAAATTAAATAAATGAAATAAATTAAATAAATTAACTAAATTAAAAAAAAATCAATAAATTCAATAAATTTAATAAATAAATTAAATTAAATAAATTTAATAAATAAAGTCAATAAAATCAACAAAATATAAACAAAGTAAATAAAATAAACAATTTTTTTAGTATTTTTTTTAGTTCTGACGGCACATCACTAAAACTACTTTAATGTAGCAAACCAGTAAGCAACCGATAATAAAGGTTACCATAACTGAATGAAAACCTGTTAAAAACCCTTAACAAAAACCCTATCGCGATGGGGTTTTGAGATTAACTCGGTTAAAGGTTAGGGTTACCGTTTCAATAAGGTTACCATTACAATCAGGTAACAGTATGATAGGGTTACCGAATGATAAGGTAACCGAATCGATTGGGTTACCGAATTGATAGGATTAAGCGTAAAGAGGGGTTTTCCGGTCCTTGCTTAAAATACGTGAGTGACCCGTTTTAATACATTTAATATTGTAACATGGCAAACCTGCATGTGCAGCCACCGCGCGCACTGGCCGGTTGTAAATATAACATTAAGTTTAGATTTATGTTGAAATTAAACCTAAATCAAGTCTTATTTGTACGTGATGTACGTCACTGGTTCTTGAAACGGAATGAGGCTTGGGTTAGGTTTCGACCAGAAATCTAAGAACGTACGATTGTTGCAGCCTTTTCTTCTACCTTTAAATTGAAGAGCTACTTATTACTGTTGCTGGTATTTGGATGTTTGCTGCTGAAGCTATTCTCTGCGTGCGAGCCTACGTCATCGGATGCGGTAGCACCCGCGGCCGAAGTTGATCGTACGGTTCGACAAAGATTTGGAATAAAGAACGTTAAGGCCAGTGACGTTATTTTATTGGTTTAGGTTCAAGTACTGACGGAAATTAGTTTATTGTACATATTTTCATATTATATTGTTTACTATAAAGAACCTAGTTTTAATTTACCGCTCTAGTTAGCCGGCTACAATATGACTGTCTCACAGCAGATTTTTTTTTATTTAAATGCACAAGGTAAGAAGCGCTGGTGGCCTGGCGGTTAGAGCGACTTGCAATCCGGAGGTCGCGAGTTCAAACCCCGGCCAATGAGTACCAATGAGTTTTTCGGAACTTATGTCGAAATATCATTCGATATTTACCAATCGATTTTCGGTGAAGGAAAACATCATGAGGAAACCGGACTAATCCCAATAAGGCCTAGTTTACCCTCTGGGTTGGAAGATCAGATGGCAGTCGCTTTCCTAAAAACTAGTACCTACGCCAAGTCTTTGGATCAGTTGCCAAGCGGACCCCAGGCTCCCATGAGCCGTGGCAAAATGCCGGGACAACGCGAGGAAGATGATGAAAATGCACAAGGGAACAATGAAAATGAAAACAAAGACCCTTTAGATACTATACTAACCTAACCTAACCTAAGCCCTAAGGTATTAGACGACTTAGATGGAAACAAAGTCTTGAATAAGTCAGACACTTTAATGTCTCCCAATGTAAACATGATTGCTGAGCAAAGGACAGTCGTACTCGTAAAATTCCGGCACCGAGAACGTGTTTTTATTTGTCCAGTGATTGCTTCTAATCCCAGCTTAAGTTGTAATATAACCTTAGCAGTTCCTAACGGGACCACAAAAATTTGAGCCCCGATCCGAGCAATATTAAACTCTGTGTCAATGACATAAGGTCTTCGTCGTTCACCTTTTTATGGGTTCACTATACGTGGCTTGAAATTGTAAATACCAATGTCGTTTGGGCTAATTACATTGAGCTGATTACTTCTCTTGTTTGGGTTTCTTCTAATTTTACGACGCTGTAAAACTTATTTATTTACTAAAAACTAATTGAAAGCGCTGGTTCTCATTTTTTTTATAACGGTTTTCTTTGTTATAACGGCTAATATATTCTTAAGTTAAACTTTGTCTAAGGCTATCAACGCGCTCAGAAATGGTGGTTCACTAGTTCATTAACGTTATTGGCACACGTTTTTTTTATATATTTCAGCAATTTTTCGATAATAACTTAAATGTTGAGTAGCATTAAAAAACGCGAGTCAATAATTGAGAAAGACAATCATTTAACGAAGAAGCACGAAACTTCAGTAACGTGTCTATTTACAAAATGAAAGAGAGGCCAACACACACCCAATGTAAAAGTTGGAAAGTTTTATCAGGGTCCAATATACACACAGGGGCGGATAGGCCACGACGACAAATTTTATTAATACAGATATAAGTGGTCCTAAGTTAAATAAGGGTTGCCGACTTACGTCAGTTTGCGCATTTCTTGGTAAAGACATGTTTGAGGAGACCTTAAGCAAACTACAAAGAGATTTTGCTTCTTACAAGTTCGTGGGTTTCACGGAAGTGGGGTTAGTGGGGACGTACTTGAGTTGTTCAGTATAATTTATAGGTATATGAAAGAATGCTCAAGGCTGTTTGATCTCGCGTCTTCTATGGTAGGTACGCTTCATAACTTACAGAATTGGTCAAAAGTACTTGACGTAATTGAGCTTGTCATGTTTATATCAAGATTTCCAATTCTTAAAAAATACGCAAATGATAATAAAAATGCAAAAGTTTTATTTTTATTTTTATCGTCACATTTAAATAATTATACATTTTATACAAGTGGTGCTGTACCCATACTCGTCACATATATTACGAGTATATAAATATTTACATACCTACCTCATGTCGTATAAAATCCCAAAACTGAATTGGAATAAAATAATCTATAAAACTATCGTAAAACTGCTCATAAAATTTCACGAGAATCGGTTGAGTGTTAAGCCGAAAGTGGAGAACCCCCGCGAAATCGCCTTTTCACACAAACGTAGTCCTCATTATCCTCTCTGGATATTAACACTATTGAAAATATTTTGACACAATCGCTTGTATACGTTTGATTTTTTATGACTTTTTTGATTATTGTAAAATTTTGGAGCGAAAAACAAATTCATACAACGATTCAACGTAGCCACGCCTGTTCTGTCGCCAAAATAGTGTTTGTTTTTATGTTATGAAATTTATATGTTAGACTATAAGGTATTTATAAAATGGGCCTTATTGCCTGATAATTTTTTTACAATAAATAAATACTAATCAGGGTTTTGAAGGAAACGTAGTTAGCTGTTTTTTACTGGTGATGGTTTTCATTGATTTTAATAATTTAAAGCAGGGACCGTATAACCGGTTATATTAAATACCTGTATAAAAACTGTCAAACGAATACCGGTTAAAATGTTATACCTATATTCGCATTAGAGGTATTGCTGTCATTCCGTTTTTGTCTTTATCGCTATTTGTACACTAATTGACATAATGAAATACCGGTATTCATTAATACCTCAATAATAACAGGTATTCAGTATACCGGTAATGGTTTTCGTATTTAATACCGGTATTCATTGCACTTGATCAAAGAGTAACCAAAAACTTTGCGACAAGAGGTTAAAGTTGTTGTTAAGTCCTCATGCCAAAGACATATGTAACTTACTATCTATTCTTTTTGCTCATGCTTATATTGATCGCTGTACAAGCGAAAGATTTCATGATTTAACCACGAGCGTAGCAAGTGGTTCGAAATCTGTAAAATTGAGCGTTGCGACCGTTTCAAGGCACGAGGTTAATGAATGAATTAATGAAAATAATTAATCCCAGAAAACATTTCCATATGAAATATGAGCGCCGCGCCGCCAAAATTTTCGCGCCGCCGCCGCCGCCAAAATTCTGCGCTATCGGTGTGGCATCGGCGTGACCTTGTTAGATACTAGAGTCTGTCTAAGCTAACTTTGCACCGATTTGAACAGAACAAAGTGAGGGAGTGTTATTATAATATAAACGTCATATTTTCATAGAACTTTGACATTAACGATGATATTTACACACGTTGTCGTTGCAAATGCTATGCAGATTAGTTTGATCGGGAATTTATTGCTTTTATATAACGCGCTAACTAATTAGGTACCGATATTTTAAGAGATGGTACTTTATATAAAAACAATTAACTTTAAATAGAAATCAAGAAAACTTTTCATATCATATTTTTGTTTTATTTACCGAACAAAAATATAAATTAAAATTATATCTAAAAATAATCATTACGTGCATTGAACCACATAAAGAAAAAAATACATAGAGTGCTCACTCAGAAAAGTCTAATGCTCAACAACTTTCAGCGAATATTAAACAAGGATTAACTGGAACTTTATTTTCAACTCCTTCTGCTTTAATATATTAGTAGTAGTAGTAAAACACTTTATTGTACAAAAATCAAAACAAAACAGGAAAAATAACATTCGTCATTAGTACAAAGGCGAACTTATGCCTTTAAGGGATCTCTTCCAGTTAACCTTTGAGCAATATTAGTTGTAAATAGTTGTTCAATACAATTTTTGAGACATTTTTGAAATTAATATTCTTTTTAGGGTTCCGTATTTCGTACCAATATCAAGTTGATATCAACTGCAAAAAAGTTTCTTGAAGGGGTTTTTATAGGCTTTTAATATCGTACATTTAAGTCACATTCACTCATTGATTCATTCATACTATTTTTGCGATTAGTAGGTGGTCTGTGCGAGCAGTGTGTGTAATCATTCACCTCTCCTGGTGATACGTACATATAATAACTATTATATTTGACTATAGCTACCCGCACTGACTTCGCACGGATTACACAAAACCTTAACAAATTGTACACCTAAACTAAAGCTTCCTCAAAAATCTTTCTATTGATAGCTGAAATCCGCATGAAAATCAGTTGACTAGGTTTTGATTTGAGTTCATCGTGAACATACATTCATATAGTTACAGACAGACGCGGCGGGGGACTTTGTTTTATAAAGTGTAGTGAATTAGTGATAGATTCAATTAACAGTAACCTCAGAATATAAAGAGATGTTCATTATGCTGCTTATCTACAGTTAATGCCATGAAAAACTTCTTTCCTACCATAATTAAATAAATTAAATGAAATGAAATTAAATGAATTAAGGTTTGAATTCTCTTCGCATAAACCAAGTTTTCAAGGCTACGCCGCCGATTCGCCGCCACCGCCAACCAATTTTGACCGGCGAACCGCCGCCGGCTAAATGCCTATTGGGCGGCGCTAGACGTGCGCACCGGTCGAAAAAAATTGGGTGGCGGCGCGCCAGAAAAAAATCCACGGCGGCGGCGTGGAATTTTTCAACTTTTCAATATTAAGACGTATAATGAAAAGCCATGCTTAACCCTTAAATCGACAAGGGAAAAAAATCTCAAAAAACTGTGTTAGTATCATTTTTTTGGTGTTATTATCTTATTATGTGGTTGTTTATTGTAGAAAAATCATGAAAAAAATCTATTTGTAATAGTTTCGAAAAAAACATAGGTATGTCAAATATGTTGGATGTTGCCAGTCGGTGTAAATAAAAAGATACGCCGCATAATGAAAAGACGTCTAGTATTTTGGACGTTGCCTAGTTAGTATACAGTACTTTATATGCATAAGGTTTTTTTTGTCAAATTCATGTTTTTTTTTAATAAATATAGAATAATTGCATTTTTAATTACAAATACACTTACTGATAATGTCAACTTATGTTATGAACTAAAGTAAAACCTATTATTTTTATATTTTTCCAATAGCTTTATAGCTCGTAGGTGGTAAAATTTTACCAGTCATTGGCGTCATTTTATTAACATTAAATCAAACTTAGCGGGGTATCGTTGGATGCAGCAACATCTGAGCAATGGTATACAACAATGCATGCAATTTTTTCAATATTTTCGTAAGAAATTTCTCAAATGACATCGGGTCTGTCTCTTGATGTCTTGATGAACGCACAGGAAAAAAAAACCGTAATAATATTTTTTTATCTATTTGGTTCATTACGTTGCAATACGACAAGTAATGACTTTTTAAAAGGTTTTGATACACCTAAAATCCCTCTGTTTAATTCATATTCATATTCATAAAAACTACCAGAAAACGTGATAATTTTACTCTTCGCATACTTGGCACTAGTGCCCTGTAATCGACAACGGTTAAAACACTGGACATTATACTTTGTAAATGTGTTTTACCCATAGGTACATGGTACATACAACACATTTTTATGTAAATCGTACTGCCACATAATAAATAGTTAGTATGGTGTTGGTGCGACATAAAATAGTAGAAATTAAATTATATGACCAAAAAATTTCCGTAAGTAGGTACGTAATTATTGCCATGTTTAAGTAAGTATTTTACGTCAAAAATGTGAGAGTTACGTAGGAAGTGGCGCCTATTTCAACTATTTCTTATCGGACTATAACCTATTACATATTTTAACGCTGCATAATACTGTCTTATAAAAAATATTCGGCGCGCATTTTAATCTACCGGCGGCGACGGCGGCGCGCGGACTCCTTATGGCGGCGGCGCGCACGTCTAATCGGCGCTCATATATTTGAGATTATAAACTACATACGTAATAAAATACAATTAAATCAACAAAAAAAAAACAATTAAATGAATCAAATGAACGCTATTAAATATTTATCATTGAAAATCATCACCTAACAGCTAATTTTACCAGCCAACATGAAAACGGGCATTCTAAGATCCGGATCTTAAGTATTTACAACTTTACAAGCGGGCCGGACAACGTCCTTGACGAGTAGCGAAGGAACGAATCGTGGTACTACTACAACCGGTATTGGCACTTACTTATTACCGGTAATAGCTTTAGGAGTAAACTATCAAATAGTGGTATTTGTTGTCAATTGGCTAAACCGATAACACTATTGAATACCGGTATTCGAATACCTCTATTCGGAGCTTAAGTGATATAAATACCCAAATTCAAATTACACCGGTTATACCTCAATAATAACCTGTAGTCAGAATACCGGTAACGGTCCCTGATTTAAAGGAAATAATGTACCTACCTACCTACATTACCTTACTTCTTAGATTCAATTAGATCGCTGAATAAATTGTATTTCTGACACTCGTATTCCAACTCGTATCATTTTGAAGCTAGAGCCTATAAATTGTTAATAATCAAATAATATAATATAATATAATGTAATATAATATAATATAATAATATAATATTTTACTTCGCTCAAAAGTTACGTTTTTTTTCTGCTTATTTCTCACTGCACCCACATGGACTCTTTTCTGTTTCGCCATAGGGCCATAGGGTTGACTGGTAGAGAATGCCTATAACGGCATTAAGTCCGCCTGTTGTACTTTTTGTATGTGCAATAAAGTTTAAAAATAAATAAATAAATAAATAATGCCGTGTTTCTATCAAATAGTGATTCATTGTACAATTTCGGAGCCTTTATTCCGCGTCGGATGCTCATGAAAGTCACCAAACGGAATACAAATCGCTTTAAATTAAAATACCTTAGCACTGAAGGCTAATTCGCCCAAAAGGCATTAGTGACTTATAAATCACAACGGGATTTTAACTTTAAATCCATTGATAGTCGGTTTAATTTGGTCTGCAACAAGTTTACACTTTGTAAGGTTTATAGTAAAATATATACAAAGCTGCAATAGAAGAAAACCAGTATAAGAAAGACAGCAAATGCCACATAGTTAGGGGTCTAAGTTATACTAGCTACTGCTTTTTGAATAGCTAAATCCGATTTGAGAATAACGCTGAACAAAGAGACGCTCAGTGACATCTTATTAAACTCAATGCTCTAAACATGCATTGGTGTTCTCCCTGGAAATAGGAATCCTAGTGCGATTGGAGCTTACGTTACGTACCTTTACTTTTGAACTGAAACTTCGATTATAATGACGGAAGCGCCTCAGGCACTGAGGTCCCTTTTTAAATGGGATACTATATTTGCCAATGGTTATTACAACGGGTTTAACTAAGAGGATACTAATTAGCTATTAGGTAGAAACGTTTCATTGCGTCGAACCAGCACGATAGTTCATGGATATTTTTAGTTCTGCTGAACTAAAAATGGTTTAATCTATAGTTCTAGTTCTAAAGTTGTATACTAGTTTAAGTAATGTTGGTAAAGATTAAAGTAAATTCCCTGTGGTTAACTAAAACTTCGAGGAAAACAATGCACTTAACTGCTGTAAACTTCTATTTGCACTTCCAGTCAACTTCACCTTTAAATATATGCATGCTTTTCAAACCTGGAATATCTAGTGATACTGCCTATGTTCTTCACACTAGGCGAGAACTGAGACACCAGCACGCCGCTCTCCCACCTTCGTCACCGGGCACGGCATTCTCCTGCCAGCTATGCGGTCGCGGCTGCCGCTCTCGCATTGGTCTTAATAGTCATTTGCGGTAGTGCCGCACTCTTATGGACGCTGTTTAAACCATCATCTTATTGATATTACAGGCCAATGATGATGATGTTAATGCTGCCTAGTTAGTAGGTACCACATGAACAAGAACGCATGGATGGGGTTTATATGACTTGGCATAGTATTGAATTTGAAAATGGAGTCCCAAAGGGTTCCTGTTTATTTAGTTACGTCCATGGAAACCCGGAGATATTGCTAACATACTTGAATAAATACTCGTATTGGCATGGCAACTACTATATTATCGTCGGAATTTTCGGACACATACTTAGTAGGTTATGAAAATACGAAGAATATTGGAGAATTTTCCCTATGAATTCTTATACCTACTAGGTTATTATCCCGCAAATGTATAAAATAAATAATAGGTACTTATATGTTTATTGACAATCGTGACATTATGGTTAAGTAATCATAATGTGACAATGTAATCATGTTGTCAAAAATAAACCCTACGTATATATGTAAGTACATATACGTAGGGTTTATTTTTAGGTAACCGCTTTAATTTAATTAAAATTTGGTGATTTAACAACATTAAATTGTGATAGGCTATTCTAATTTTATAACACGTCCAACTCTAAATGTAAATGCCTGAGGTCTATTTTGCATGTCGCAAATCCATGATTTCGCGTAACACGTGCGGGCTCGGATCCAACTCATCGTGCAAACAAGACCGCAAAACGAACATGAATCTTGTTAGTGGCATCAAATCTATCCACTGTTCTAGCTGACCACCGAAATCGAGACACGACACATACATTTTTAAACCTATCTGACACTAGTAATCGGACAAATGAAAATTAAATGCCTGGAGAATGGCGATCATTATTAAAAATTATCGCTGTTTTTTCAACCTATTCATTATTGACATTGTTGAGAATGTTTACAATACTCTAGGTACAGATTTTATCAGCTTATCAGCTATGTAAAATGTTGTATAAAGTACCTATATCATAAAATCTAGGCATATAATTTATTGGACAACCCTATAAAGTATCAAGAATCAGAGTTAAACAAAATAGAACAGGCCGCGTAGCCAACGTGCAATCGTTAACGCTCCGTTTCTTACGCTACGGAATGGCGTTCCGTAGTACGAAACGCAACTGTCACTGGGCCCGATTCGGATTTTGAAACAGACATCTATTAGACATCTTTTAGACATCACCAAGATACGATAACGATATGTTTAAGATCTAACCTGTCAAATTTGACATTTGCGCGATTCTGGAGATACTGTTGAACGATTTCCACAGGATATGACTTAGAGATCCAATTCACATCTAATAGATATTTTACTCTATCTAACGTAAAAGTGACATTGGTTGCCCGAATTGCGCTGCAAAAGAGAACTAGTTGATATCTAAACTATAACGTATCTAGAATGGATCTAGTATTACGTGTCGTCTCTTGTGAATATCTTGAAGTTCGAATACGTCAGTAGGTCGCACTAGTGTGGAAGAGTGATATATAGATACACTACAGATGTACCTAATGCATAATTGTTTTCCATCATATTTTCTCGGACACGTTCGTATTTGTCATGCTATTTCAGTCAATGTCAGTACTTTTTGCACCGAGACTGACTGAAATAGCAAGACACGTTCGTAGGCTTCCGTGAAAATACGATGGAAAATAATTCGAGCGTTAACGATTGGCACGTTGGCTACGCGCCCAGGGTTTATTAATGACAGAGTATAAAACAGTAATTTACAACTTTGCGTGATTTTGTCGTCTTTGATTGATGATCAGCCGATATTCCATCCCACCATTCAATCCTGACACATAAAGTTTGAAGTTATTAGCATTTTTCAGAGCAGATGCGTATTTTTAGGGTTCTGTGGTCAACAAGGCTTGTAACCCTTCTGGTGTTGCGGATGTCCACGGGCGGCAGTAATCGCTTACCATCAGGTGATCCGTATGCTCGTTTGCCTCCTATATCATAAAAAAAACAAGGTACAGCGAGCTGCATAATAGTAATTAGACAGTAGGAATGAAATTAATTCATAAAGTGGCCAATGGCCATGCAATTTTGCAGTTGGGTGTACCTAAAGTGGGTACGATTTGTACTCAGCCAAATCTTACCAGTTGCAGGGTGTCGTTAGATAAGCCTTTCTATTTTTTTTTTCGGTTCTACGGACTCCGAGTATACTGCGCTCCATTGCTCGCTGGCAAATCTTGAGTCGGGACTTTTGGGCTTCCGTTTATAACCAAGTTTGGGCGCCGTAGGTTAGGTTAGGATAGTTAGGATAGGCAGAATACACACATGAACACACACAGCCTTTCTATTAGGTAATATAAATAAGTGTACTGCATTGCTTAATGTATACTTACATTAAGCAATGCAGTACAATTAGGTACAATTAGGTACAAGGTAGTGGTCACACAATTTCTTTTTTATCGAAATGTATGGAATCTAATCTAATAGTAATTTTCAATTTACTTTCATACATATTCTTTAAAAACTGAGAACTCTAGCATGTTGTAACTTTAAATAATTTTGAATAGATTTATGTAATTTTCTCCTCTGTATGTTAGTTTGTAAATTATCATCAATTTAATTAAATAGTTATATAAGTATCGCCATTGTGGGTCGCGTAGGCATTCGGCAGATCAAGTAACACTGGGTGAGTGGGCTCTATTAATCTTGTCACGTCACCGAGGCATCTCCTCGGCCTTTAAGGCAATGCGTCGCTTAAGGCCAGGCCACACCGGCTGCGTGTGCGATGTGCGTCGACGACGTGACACGTGCGTGACGTGCGAGTACCGCGAGTGCGCTAAAATGTTGGAGCTGCGTACGCACACGTCACGCAAGCGGTGTGTCGTCTCTCATAAGGAATAGTATAAAGCAGGGCTCGGAACTCGTATTGAAGTACCGGTTAATATCGTTATATTATTTCGTTCATACAACACCGGTTTATTGATGGAACGCAAGCTAAAAAAATGGTTTTCTCTCCTTACCGAAATATTGTTTTTATTGTTTGCGCGGCACGATCTAATACCGGTTAAACTCAGACGTTTGAAAGAGAGAACAATTACTTACTTGTTCTATCTTATTTAGTTAAACACAATAGAACGAATTTGACATAATCTGGTATCTCAATAGAATAGTTCTTGAACCGGTAACCGTAAAGGGAAACGAAATCCTTTTCGTTCCCGGCTGAATGAACGAAAACGGTTTGTAAAATAAAACGGTTTCCAAACCGTGTAATGATAGGGTAAACCCTCCAGTGAATGAACACCCCCCAGTGAATGAACAAAATCACGTTTTTTGTCTAAAATAAGAAATATAGCAATTTCTACCACTTGTCGTATTTTTTTTCTTATTAACAACTCTATTTCCTATGCAATTTCAACCCCTGCTAAATTTATTTTCGACCAGTTTGAGCGTGACTGGCGTTTGAAGTTTACGTATTTCTGGTTTTGAAGTTTTGTATGCAAAAATTATATCCCAGATAAGAACAGTGTACGTTTGGAGCAACATATGACGTGCTTATTTAATGTTTACCTGTACAAAGTTTGTTTATTTGGTTAGATTAAGAGTTTAACCTTCTATAAATGTACACTTTAACGGCGTATTATGTGATTAAGACTTTATTTTTTATAGTCCCAATACTGGCTTATCAAATGTTCTGAAACCAGTAAATGAACGGTGTGTTCATTTACTGGTGTCGTCTAGATTTAATTTTTTTTCTAAATTTATGTGTAAACGAATTGGTATTGAGCTTGTTTTTTGTGATCCTGCATAGAAAATGATTCTGATTCGTTCAGCCAGTATTGGAACAAACAAAATTTCTATAGTCCATTTACTGGATATTACATGCCTATGTATGAACAATACAACATTTGGGGTGTTTATTTATTAGATTTCTACTAATTCTATGTATGAACAATATAACCACGAACAATGCAATGACAAGTTTATTATTTTAAGCATTATTTGCTGATCCTAACCTTTTTTGATCAGAATATGCTCGTTGTTTCTTGTTTTAAAAATTGATACTCTTTTTCTTATTAATATGTAATAGGTTCTGGTGAATAACCATCATTTTATTACATTCTAATCTATTTGAAATCAATATGGAGGGGATAAAAATATATTAACGCTTTCGCTATACCTACTAAAATAGAGCTGGAAACGTTTTTTGTGTTAAAAATCCTGAAGATCCTAAAGATCTAAATGATGTTCATTCACTGGGTTTTGCGGTGTTCATTCACTAGTTTTTATGTTCATTCATTAGGTTTTTGGGTAGTTTTTGATAAATTCTGCTATAACTCAAAAACTATGAAAGTAATAAAAAATCGCAGAAATTACTTTATTATTTATTAAATGAAGATTCATAAAATTGCAGATAATTATTGAAATTATGAATGAATGCTGAGAAATGATTTTTCGAACTTGCATAATTCCTTAAGTGTTCATTCACTGGAGGTCTTACCCTATATGTTGATTACAATTGAGCAATACTTAGCGCCGTTTTACCATATAATTGAGATGCTACAAATTTTAATAAGCAATATAAATGTGTACCACCAACCCAAGAATTGTCACCAAATTAAACGTCAGTCAGAAACATTCTAAACTCATAGTTAAATCTTTAATACAACAAGGATTTCATACTCGTAAACCAGTTAAAGTGTGTTCTCTGATCACACATATTTGATACAGATCTCGCGGTCCCGGGTACTGGATCTTTTATAGCATGCGACGTTTGACGAAGGGAATACAAAGGAAAGCAATTAATGAATATTTTGTTCCCGAGAGCGACAAGACAAGTTAAATGAATTTAGTTTGTCACAGGGGGATTGTTCGAACGAAGCGGTTTGCGGTCGGCACAAACAACCAGATTGCCTGATTGTTTTACAAATGTGCTTTTTGTTTGCATTGAAAGTATTAAGTTAGATTGAAATCTCGAGGAATTTATGTTATGAAACATATGCAGCTAAAAATAATCAGTAGGTACAGCGGAAGTGTCAGGTCTCGATCATAACTTCATAGTTAAGAGACTTCCGCCTTCTTGAAATGTCTATTCCATTTTAGTTCACATTTTATGGTGTACGTGAGTATATTATTATACCATGGTGTACGCGTATCGAATTTATTGCCCGATTCGAACTTTAAGATACGTCAAATATTACGTACGATATGGATTGGATATGTCAGTGCCAAAAGTGACGTTTATGTTTGAACAACTCGCACTCGTATTTTAAAGTTCGAATCGGGCAGTAAGTTAATATATTCAACAAAGTTAATGTAAAAAAACCTATAAGAGTACGTTTGTATGTGGCTATTGCATAGCAGTTAATAAATATGTACAACTCTAGAGAAAAAAAATCATACGCAGATAAAATAGGTTGAACACTTGTAATTTTTCCATCAATAGATATGGGGATAATCCATTTATAATTTTATTAACCTAATCCCATCTAATTGGATATAAGTGCATGCTACACATATTGTATTGTTGGAGAAAGCTGTTGCACGTTCTATCAATCTAGCACGTTCATTTTCTTGCATTTTCATTAATTTCATTTGATTATTTAACCCCTTATTTAATTTTCGCTGTCATTATTAGAACAAAAACTTAATTTAAATGAGCTCGGATAATTCAAACACTAATCAATCAATCTTTTAGCAGGATTATTTATTACATTTTGGGCAGGTAAATTCAAACACCAATTAGAGCGAGGACAAATGATTCGTATCCGGATTAATGGTGATTTTCAGCTAAATTGAAGAAGTTATTCAGGACTATGTCAACCTCTGCTTTGTGAATGAAAGAATAGACTTTTAAATAATAAAGTACGGTTTTGTAATATAATATGTACTAGCGAACAATTTGATTCCTGACCCACTGTGAAACCTTTTCACATTTACTACGTTATTGGCATTTATAAATGCCAATAACGCACATAAATGTTGATTAAAAAAGTAAAATGATTATGACACATACTGAGAAAACGTTCTATGGTGGGTCACAAATCAATGTGTTCGATTGTGTAGGTACTAACAATAATGATTACGACACATACTGTGAAAACGTTCTATGGTGGGTCACAAATCAATTTGTTCGATTGTGTAGGTACTAATTTTATATACACATAATCCTTGCATTTCAACAAAAAATACCTACTATAACACCGATAAACAATACGGGGCCGAGCTTTGAAAGCTATTTTTCACGGCCACTCTAATGTTGCGAATTTTTCAGTGGGCACCGTTCATGCGAGCATCGATGACTGAATATCCTGTAGACTGTACAAAGCTTATTACCTACCATACCAACATTATTTATAATCTTAAAGAAGTTTTTTACTGCACATGACATTAGCACATTCAGAATACGCAAAAAAAGAAAAGGAGATGGATCATTTAAGACTCGAAGGGCTTTTTTTTCTTCGAATATGGCCGACACTGCTGTATGTCTGAACATTTTAACTACTGGTACCCGTCGGGCACGGACACACCATTTAGAATAAGTATTTCGATTTTTTAAAAGAACTTGTAGATTTTGCGGTGCGAGAGTGATATTTTGATTTCTCAGACGAAGAAAATACAACAGAAAGTAAACAGGGCTTTCTAAAACTAAACAAGAAAATTACAGTGTAACAAAAGGGGCGATCTCAGCATTTGTTGTCGTGTAGTGTAGACTAACAGCCGTTGCATCGCTGGTTTTCAGTTCACCCCCAATAACTTATAAATATCTACTAATTATATTAGCGGTTCAAATACAATTAACTTAGTATGGTGGGTGAAAGATCGTAAAGCTATTATATTTGGAATAATAGATACTTACATAGAAATAAATGAAAAAATAATAAGAGATGTACTCTCTCCAAATTTTATATTCAACTGGCCCACTCAGGCCGAACATTCGACAGGCGGCATCAATTCGTTGTTGTCCGATTGCCTCTAATTTATCTCGCAGATTGAAACCGATTAAGATTAATTCTTTTTTCCACCTGCACGATCCATGTATTTACAAAACAGATGTGGTTACCAAAGACTATGTTTTTACACTGATTTAAACTTTTACAAAAGATCATAGGCTATTAGGCTACCACTTATTTCATTCAGGCGGTTGCGTGAGTATCAAGTGAGTATAAGGCGAGTATAAAGTTAAGTTAGGTTAACCACTCACATGCTTGATATTTTTCTGTGACCTCTATTATTATAATAAAATAAGGGTGACAGCTGGCCCCAATTTCACCACGGTGACAGGTGCGACAATTGTAAAATCACTGTTGCTGACGTCACAGGCATCGATGGGCTACGGTTACCACTTACCATCGGGCGGGCCGTATTCCTGTTTGCCACCATCATTGTTTTATTAAAAAAAACTTTACTATATCGGAAAAAAACAGATATCTCTTTTGCGAAGTTTCTGACAATTGTCAAGATTTAGAAGAATTGTAGGTAATTCTTGACAGGTAATGAGTTATATGTCGGAATTTCGTGACAATTGTAGTGTTTCTTGTGACAATTGTCATAAACTTAGCAAGAGAAATATCGGTTTTTTTCCGATATAATAAAGTTTTTTTTAATAAAACAATGATGGTGGCAAACAGGAATACGGCCCGCCCGATGGTAAGCGGCAACCGTAGCCCACGGATGCCTGTGACGTCAGCAACAGTGATGTTTTACAATTGTCGCACCTGTCACCGTGGTGAAATTGGAGCCTGGTAGCTACAGTTACCAAAAGCAAGTGAGTGGTTAGGAAAGAAGGTAGTAGATGGGAAGCAAGAGTTTTGGGAAATATTTCCCGAAGGGGAAATTAAATAGGTAGATGTTAGTAAGTGCAACTGATAATGCAAATATATGGGCTCTAAAACTTTTGCAAACTATTAGTTTCGACATTTCAACAACGTACTTTTATTTACCTATTAAGGTAAAGGGCCCCTGTTTCGGCAGGTTAAGGCTCTTGAGAGTTTGTATATATTTTTTTAATATTACTAAGCATATCAATACCTTGAAAGCTTTTGAGTAAGTTATATTAGTTCTTTGTTAATAATTTAATGTATAAACTATAGGGTTTTAGTTGAAACCTTTTTTTTTATATGAATTTGTTTGAAAAAAAAAATGTTAAATTGAGAGCTAGCTTAAAGTTTTTTGTACTCGTCGACTTTAATGGTTGAATTAAGACTTTGTAAACCATATGGGTACTTTAATACTTGATTAAAAGCCGAACTATATAAATAAAAAAAATTAAAAAAAATTATAAAATATTAAAAAATATATATTTACAAAAAATAAAATAACTTTCTTATGAGATCTTATACGTTAAATATAAACATACACTAAAATAAATCAAATAAATTGAATTATAAATAAAATTGTGCTAGTAGTTAATATGAGAATATACGTGAAATATACCTTAAATTTTTTAAATCTGGTCACATTCACACTCGTTTTATGAGAATTCTAGTGAAAAAAACATATACCGAATTTCGCTCATACAAAACTTCATGAAATACATTAATTGTTTTCTAATTTATTTTTTTAATTAACTTCGTTGTTATATTTAAAAACAAGCACTCAAAATGTATCTAGAAAATCCTTGATTCGTTAGTGACACGAAATAGGAGACACACGTAAAATAAAATGACCGCTGTTTCGTGAGTCGATTTATTGCAATTTTAAGGTATTTCTATGCATATATTCAATTTTTTTTCTTATCAAATCAATTACTAAGGAACCCACAGAAACACTCCCAAAATCTTTTATTCGAATGGGTTTAGCTTTTCCTTCCTATAAGCTTAACAAGCGAGAGCACGCTTACGCCTTGTTGTAATAACTGGCTAATCAAAATTTTGAATTTATACTTCTTTTACACATTATGTATTCCATTGATGTATGTTGTCACTTCAATAAACTAAGTCAACTAACAACATACGTTATCAGCACGAATTTATATTTTAAATAGATTTACACGTTTAAAAACTGCATATTCTAGCATAAAAAGTGAATCGGCAAGTTTTTCCAATATGTGCGTGTATGTTTTGTGAAAATCCGTGAAGATTTAACAGTTCACAAATTTTCCGATATTTTCTGTTGTGACATTGGAACAGCTGTAATCATGTCAAATAATTCTCTTAGTGCAATAAAACCACTTATAAACAGAGAGGGATATTCATCATGGAAGTTCAAAATTCGTATGTACCTCATACATGAAGATTTATGGGAGACTGTCATCGGATACCCTGAAGGTAACAATATCTCAGCTGAGAAGAAGTTGCGTAACGATCAAAAGGCGTTATCAAAAATATGTCTCACTGTAGATGGTATGGCTATTACCCATGTAAGGTCATGTAAGACAGCCAAAGAAGCTTGGGACGCCCTGGCGTCCGCTTACGAGGACAAAGGCTTAGGGCGACGTATAAGCCTCGAACGGAAGCTGTACAGGTACTGCCTTGATGATTTTGACTCTAATATAGAGACTTACATAAATGCTGTCATGTCAACTGTGCAAGATTTAGCCGATATAGGCAAAACTATAGAAGATGCTTCAATAGCTGCAATCCTTCTTGGAGGCTTAAGTCCTCAATATGCACCCTTAGTAATGGCTTTAGAAAACTCGAATATAGACATTACTGTTGACCTTATTAAGACGAAATTACTGAATGAATTGAATAAGCCAGCCTTAGATAACCCTAGTACCGCTTTTCGAATCCGAATGAACCCGATCAAGCCTCAATCGAATCAAAAGAAGCCGGTAGTCTGTTATGATTGCATGGAGCCTGGACATAAGCGGCCAGATTGTCCCCATAAGAAGGATAAGAAGAGAAAACCCGTTAATCATAAGAATTCTCTATGTGCGCTGAATGTTAATGACGGCTTTCAGGATGATAAATTCTTTATTGATTCTGGTGCTTCAGCACATATGTCGTCAAGAGTAGATTGGATGGAAAACGTAAGAGGTTCTTCAACTGGGACCGTGACCATTGCAAATGGTGAAGTATTACCCAGCACAGGCGTTGGAGATATTTCTATTACCAGTAGCGGTCACAATACTGATATAAAGAAGATCACGGATGTGGTTTACGTACCGAACTTGAAGTCTAATCTTATTTCAGTCAAGAAGTGGGTTGATAAAGGCTTTAGCATAGTTTTTGATAAAACTGGTTGTAACTTTTATGATTCTGATGCTTTTTCCTGTAAAGGTGATGTAATTTTACATGGTTCTGTTTGTGGTGGACTGTATTCTTTAGACTGTACAGTCAACCCACCTCGTCAATTATCCGCATTTGAGAGACACTCCCATGTTTCTAGCTTTAAGCTTTGGCATAGACGTTTAGGTCACCTGTGCCGCATTGGAATGGATCAGCTAAAGAAAGGGTCATGCAGTAGGCGTCGACTACATAGCGGTAGACAAGGAACCATGCATCTCCTGCATCGAAGGTAAGCAAAGTCGAAAACCCTTTAAAAAGGTTTCTCACAAAAAGTCAACCTCAGTTTTGGAACTTATTCATTCAGATGTCTGTGGTCCCCTGCCTGAAACCTCATTTCAAGGCAATAAATATATTTTATTTTTTATAGACGATTTTTCTCGTATGACTTTTGTGTTCTTTATTTCTTCAAAAGCTGAAGTAAAGAATAAGTTTTGCATTTTCCAGTTATCAGTGGAGCGGGAAACTGGAGCCAAAATCAAGACACTGAAGAGTGACAATGGAAAAGAATATGTTAATGGTGAATTTTCGAACTACTTACAAAGTCAAGGAATTCGACACCTAACTACAGTTCCGTATAGCCCGCAGCAAAACTCGGTTGCAGAGAGAACGAATCGTTCTATTGTAGAGAAAGCCAGATCAATGCTTTCTGAAAGCTCTCTTTCTCGGGCCTATTGGCAAGATGCTGTCGAGATGGCGGTGTATCTCAAAAATAGATCACCCCATCGTGCTCTCGAAGGCAAGACGGCGTACGAGAAGTGGTATGGTAAGATACCAAATTTGTCTCATCTACGCGTTTTTGGATGTAGAGCTTTTATTCAGGTCCCCGAATGTCATCGGAAGAAACTGGACATGAAAGCATCTGAGCACATTTTCGTCGGATATTCAGAAGATCCACGAAGCTATTATTTTAGGGACGTTAGATATCCCAGAAAAATTGTGAAAAGCAGAGACGTAACTTTCTTTGAAAATCATTTTCGGGATTTAAAAGGTAAAGAAAGTAAGTCTGGTGTTGATTTAGATGAACCAGCACCTATACCTCTTCTCCTAAGTTCAGAAGTGAACTCGTCAAATAGTTCAAATGAACCTCATGTAAGTACTGTCACCGATGAAGAACATAATCATCCAGATATTGCACGTGTATCAGAAAATTTTGTCTCTGACTCTGAAGTTGCAGAACCGTGGTACAACGCTACTAATGAAGTTGAACAAATTGAGAATGATTCTGCACATTCATCAGAAGATGAAGAGTATGATACTGAAGCTGTGGAACCAAGGTATAATTTGAGGCCAAGAAACCCTAAACCTGCCGCCAATTGTGTATGCATGCAGTCTTCATCCCTTAATATGATGAATGAACCTACAAGCTATACACAGGCTATGAATGCAGAAGATAGAGATATGTGGTATCGAGCTATGCAAGATGAATACCAATCGCTCCTTGAGAAAGAAACGTGGGTTCTCGTTAACAGGCCAGATAAAAAGGTCATACCTTGCAAATGGGTCTATAAGCTCAAGAAAAATGCACATGGTGACGTAATTAAATACAAAGCAAGGCTTGTAGCCAAAGGCTTTAATCAAACTTATGGTGTTGATTATTCTGAAACTTTATCTCCAGTCGTTCGTAATTCTTCACTGCGCATGCTTTTCGCGTTGGCTGCTGAAAAAGGTATGAAGATGCATCATTTAGATGTGGACACGGCATTTTTAAACGGAGATTTGGAGGAAGAGGTGTATATGAGTCAGCCAGAGGGATTTGCTAAACCTGGACAAGAAGGTAAAGTATGCCTACTAAAGCGTTCGCTTTATGGCCTAAAACAAGCACCGAGGGCTTGGTTTAAAAAATTTACCGAAATTTTAAATCGTTTAGGTTTTAACCAAACTCCTTCTGAAGCATGCGTTTATACTAAGAAGGTTGGTACCGAGTCTATAATACTCGCCTTCCATGTCGATGACATTGTCATATTTTATAGAAAAAATAAAACGTTAGACAACGTCATAACTGACTTAAAGAATTATTTTAGCTTAAAAGTGTTAGGCCCGTTGAGCTATTATTTAGGTTTGAATATTAGTTGCAAACCTAATGAGATTAAATTATCTCAAGAAACTTACATTAAGGATTTGTTGCGAAAGTTTAATATGTCGGATTGCAAGTCTGCACCTACGCCATTGGAAGCAAAAAAGTTGTTGCCGTGTGAAGATGGTAATGTAAACAATTCTTCGTTATATCCTTATCAGCAATTAATTGGGTCACTGATGTTTTTGGCTGTAAATACGAGACCAGATATCGCTCATGCGACATCGTTTTTAAGTCAATTTAACACTAAATATGACAAAAGTCATTGGATTGCCGCAAAGCGAGTGTTGCAATATTTAAAAGGCACTATCGATTTGGGCATTATTTATAGGAAAGGCGGTGGATGTCTACATGGTTATGCAGATGCAGATTGGGCCAACTGTCCTGTAGACCGTCGTTCCTACACAGGATTTTTCTTCACCATGGCCGGTGGCGCTATCTCTTGGGAGAGTAAGAAGCAGTCCACCATTGCCCTTTCATCAAGTGAAGCGGAATTTATGAGCTTATCGAGTGCGGCGAAGGATGCTGTGTTTCTGAGGCGGTTGATGTTTGAACTTACTGGTAAGTTGACAACTATACCAATTTATAATGATTTACAGTCTGCTCAAAAAACTGGCACTGAATCCAGTCCACCATAACAGAACCAAGCACATAGATACCAGATTCTACTTCATACGTGATTTATTAAATGACAATATTGTTAATGTCATTTACACTCCTACCTTGGAGATGTGGGCTGATGTGCTAACTAAGCCATTAGCTCGTACAAAGCATCAGAATTGTGTGAAAGGTATAGGTTTATTTTGATTACAGGGGAGTGTTGTAATAACTGGCTAATCAAAATTTTGAATTTATACTTCTTTTACACATTATGTATTCTATTGATGTATGTTGTCACTTCAATAAACTAAGTCAACTAACAACACGCCTAAAAAAAGTGCACGCATACAACACAGCTGTTTGCGGCCGTCTGACAGTTTCAACCGTCGTATTACTCTCAGTTTAATCACTAAAATATTGATTATTATTTTATTGAAGAGATTAAATAATACAGATTTTTTTTCATATGTATAATTTCAATAAAAAATATGTGAGGTCCTTATTATTTGCGCCAGAAACAAAACTAACGAAATAACGTACTAACACGAATTTGGGGCCGTTTACCTCATTACTCGTAGCCCTCGTAGATATTCTAAAAGAAAAGGAATCCAAAGTAATTGGATACGCTATCTATTCCTGGGATACCGGGAAAAAGAAAATCCAAGTAAAAAAACAAATCCATTTGCAGCCAAAGTTATTCAATGAATTAAAACTAGAGAAGAGTGTAGTATTTTAGTACGAGCTTGCAGTTTCACGAGCTATTGCACTTGTTACTTGCAGTCTTCTTTTAAGTATTCAGGGCTCGTTTTACTCTTTGCCAAGCTCAAAGTTATTCTCGTTATGGTTATGAATAAGTAATTAGTTTTTCTGACATTCAACTGAGACGAAGTTGTGTTCTTCATACAGGTTGATTTTGTTGTCCGGCCATACTCTGAGGTTAATATTTAGGTCATATTAACAGATTTTACTACATATGTGGCAAACAAAAACTGAAAGAAATCGTTATATACTGAATATAATATTATTGCTACAGACACAATCTAAATGGAGTATTGCTTCTACACGTTCTTCCGTAACTTTACAAAGATTATCCACGATCCAACAATTGAGCCCAAAGTATGCTCGCAAAAATAACAACACACGTCATTATAACAACTCGTAAAGAACTTATGTTATAACAATGCCCGGGCTTTCTCTTTCTAACTCTTAAATTGTTGGAAACTTTTGAACGTGCGGGAATCCAACCCGAAAACGACGATTTACTGATGACAATTACAGGGTGAATGGCAAACTTCGTTATGAATTTATGAATTGACGAAATAAAATAATATTTTGACCAAGAAGTAGCTATTGTTTTAAAATAACAATATTAAATATTCTAAAATAACCTGACTTCATCTTTTTGACAACCTTTTCAATGAACTACAATATTAATAACAGGGTTTTAAGTAATTAATTATAAGTCTGTATCTTTTATTTAAAAAAAAGAGTACATAAACAAAATCTACCCTCTAATGGCTTCTTAAGCCAGTTGAGGGTAGATGAAAACATTACATGATCAAATAATGTAGGTTAAAGTCAGGTCGTTCAGTGACAGATCCAGGTGGTTTTGTATTTGGTTGGTTAATTAATAAATGTTATAACTACCCGAAAATGTCCAAATTATTTGTTTACTTTTATTTAAGTACCTAAAGATATAGAGTATAATTTTAGCCACGATATTGACAATAAATTAGTAATAAAATATGGTTACTCTATTCTGCCTCACTAATTTACTTGTAATATTCGCAAATAATAAAACTAGATGCATATGCATGTCTCAGTAGACATCATAAAACTAGATGCATGTCTCAGTATCATGAAATAGCGATAAAAAAAAAACAATCCAAGAAGTTGATTTATGATCCCGCCTCCTAAATCACTCTGTACAAGTACTTGGATATTGTCATTAGAAGCGCTTTAGGAAGTAAAATGGGATTAAACTGAAATTGCCAACTGTTAGGATTTTGGGGACTTTCCCCGAATTGGGTTAATCTCCGTATGATTACAGATATATACAAAGCGCTGCAGATAGGTACTGCTATCACGATGACATGAAAGATCAGGGTCATGGTCAGTATCCCACCCGGTTGTACGTTGTTTCATATACTACTTCGAGCAACACCGGCTTCCGACACATCGGAAGGGAGGGGCCCAAGCGATATCTCACCGTACAAATCTTTCTGCCATTTTTCGCGGGGGGAAAGGTGCACACAGTCGCACTTCTCACACACTTACATACAAAATCCAATATGTAATGACGACACAAATACATAGAAAATGACACACGTCAAAGACAAATCTTGCAAACCTCGATCTCTTTTTGTGTACGGACGAGTGACAAGTGTCACAACACGCACACTAACACATTTTCGTTGAAGTATGTTATTGTATTCTGAGAGATGAGAAGTCGGATTTGTCGCTCGACCGATCCGCAATTTGTACTAAGCGAGCAAAATCGATAAATCCAACAATTACATGAGACTAAAATATAATAATTGTGTTTTAATGTAATTAAACGTATGATATGTAAAAAAAAATATTACATGTGAAATGTAACACTTTCTTTTTGTAAATTTGATGTCCCCGACCTCTTTTTATAACAAAAAACCGAGCAAACAGGCATTTTTATGCAGCAGTGTTCACGCGCGCGTCTGTAGGGCTACCGCCAATACCGAAAATCGTCAATTGCGGGCATTTTTCTCTGTCACTCTAATTACGCCTTCATTGGAGTAAAAGAGTAAGATCCCCGCAATTTGCGAATTTCGGTTTTCGCGGTAGCCCCTCTGGACTCGGTCTAGTGAAAAATCCAAGTGCAACTAGTTTTATTACCCGCGCTAGATTAGATTGACGCGCTAATCTTGTACCTCGGCAGAGGGGAAATAGTGCGAATGCCGCCTCCCTTCCGTGTTGCTCGAAGATATACTACATTTTCGTAGAATTGTGCTTCATAAATAATGTTTCTCATATTATCATTTCATAGAATGATCAACTTCCAGTGCACTTACATTTTAGAAGCTGTACTTGTAGATTTTTTATAGTTCAGAAAATTAATGTTTCGAAATTCATGTCATAAAATTACAGGCCAAATATTATTATTACTTATAATATTAAGTTTATATAAAACTTGTTTCCAAGGCTGGATATTCATAGAATTTTGTTTCACATTTTATTAAACTTAATATTTTCATTTCATAGAAGCCTCAGTAACTCAATACTTACTTTGTCAAAAATTAAATCATAGATATTATTTTCTGCGGTGGTCGCAGTTCTAACCTAACCTAACCTAACCTACTTTTCTAGCAACGGTTAGTTTCTGCGGGGGTCGCAGTTCTAACCTAACCTAACCTACTTTTCTGGCAAGTTTGTTTCCGCAGGGGTCGCTGTTCTAACCTAACCTAACCTACTTTTCTAGCAACAGTTTGTTTCTGCGGGGGTCGCAGTTCTAACCTAACCTAACCTACTTTTCTGGCAACAGTTTGTTTCCGCACGGGTCGCAGTTCTAACCTAACCTAACCTACTTTTCTAACAACAGTTTGTTTCTGCGGTGATTGCAGTTCTAACCTAACCTAACCTACTTTTCTAGCAACAGTTTGTTTCTGCGGGGTCGCAGTTCTAACCTAACCTACTTTTCTGTCAACAGTTTGTTTCTGCGGGGGTCGCAATTCTAACCTAACCTAACCTACTTTTCTGGCAAGTTTGTTGCTGCGGTGATCTCAGTTCTAACCTAACCTAACCTACTTTTCTAGCAACAGTTTGTTTCTGCGGGGGTCGCAGTTCTAACCTAACCTAACCTACTTTTCTGGCAAGTTTGTTTCTGCGGTGATCGCAGTTCTAACCTAACCTAACCTACTTTTCTAGCAACAGTTTGTTTCTGCGGGGGTCGCAGTTCTAACCTAACCTACTTTTCTGTCAACAGTTTGTTTCTGCGGGGGTCGCAATTCTAACCTAACCTAACCTACTTTTCTAGCAACAGTTTATTTCCGCAGGGGTCGCAGTTCTAACCTAACCTAACCTACTTTTCTGGCAACAATTTTTTTCTGCGGGGTGGCAGTTCTAACCTAACCTACTTTTCTGGCAACAGTTTGTTTCTGCGGGGGTCGCAGTTCTAATATTACAATTCTTTGCATTGAGTTTCTTTTCAATAAATTTAAATGAAGTGCATAAGTTCTGAAATAATAATATTTGAAAAGAAAATACTCGAACTAAATATTATATTAAACAGGTCCTATGGAACAACAATCTATGAAATCTGTGTCTACGAAACAAGAATACACGAAACATAATTCTACTGTTTGATATGTTTCTAAATTTAAAAAGTTTGATAGTACATTCAACTGAATTCTAAGAAATATGTTTCAACCAAATAAATAGTCTATGAAACAATAATATTGGAACTGAAATTATATGAACCAAATAATATATGAAATAATTTCTGAGAAACGACATTCTATGAAATTTCTGTCTGTGAAATAGGTTGACACCATCCCGTCCAACTGCTACTGTGTTTAAAAGGTTCAGTGCGTGACATGGCTGCAGTAATGACACGGTAACAGCAACGCCACTCAATAAGTCGCTATTCGAATGTACTCTGTATTTAGATGCCGAATTAAACCATCGTGATACAAACAAAACTTGTAAAACATAATTAACAAGAGAGCGCGGCGCGCTCATTCTTTCTTCCGTGTTAACAAGCAAGACCTTTGACATTAGTAATACGTAATGTCACATTCTATAATTCCCAGAATACAGTTTCGTCTGCGATAACACGTCATTTGTGTTAATCAAAACATTTATTTTATTAGTGTACTTTTTATCTAGCTTATATTGTAGCGTTGACGTATGAATAATCAGTTCAGTCACGCCGCGAGAATCAAACTTGAAAACAACTCCAATTAGAAGTTAAATTTTAGCGAAGTTTTGTAAATCTGATTGGTTTTACTTTGTGTTAAGTGGTTTAGAACTTAAATAGCGCAAAGTTGGTGAAGAAGAACAGGATTCGTCGTAAATAATTTGTTGTGGTTAATTATAATGATTGATGTTGAGAGCCTCTGAGAGCGGTGGTAGCCGAGTGACGTCCGACTTTCAATCCAAAGGTCGCAGGTTCAAATCCTGGCTCGTACCAATGAGTTTCTCGGAACTTAAGTACGAAATATCATTTGATATTTACCACTAGCTTTTCGGTGAAGGAAAACGTCGTGAGGAAACCTGCATACATCTGCGAAGAAATTCAAAGGTGTATGTGAAGTCCCCAATCCGCATTGGGCCAGCGTGGGGACTATAGCCCAAGCCCTCTTGCGAGTGAGAGGAGGCCTGTGCCTAGCAGTGGGACGTATATAGGCTAAATGATGATGATGATGATGAATTATGATTTACAAGTTGTTAATTGGGATAGGGTTAGGTATATTATTTCGTATTTAGAACTGCTGAATGTATAGAGTTAGACCAAGAAAAGTCTGCAGCGATATTGATAGCATACGCAGTGCAAGTGTTATTCAATACGTCATAATTTCATAGAAGTTTGACGTTTAAAATAACACTTGCACTGCGTGTGCTATCAAAATCGTCGCAGACTTATCTTGGTCTAACTCAATCCATTACTGAGTAACTTATTTTATCCGTCCCGATGCAATTTGTAAGTTGCTAATGGTTCCTAAATCTGATTTGTACGGAATCGTTAACACACGAGATGTTCGCATCGTAAACTCGGAAGGGACCGAGGTAAATTTCTTGGATGTACTTAAAAGTTATTCTAACTGTTGGGTATCCCACGTGGGTGGAAGTCCACCCACTAAAACTTTAAAGCTAACGGAACCTTATTATTGTCCTTGTTGTTGTTGTTGTTTGACCACCGGTTTGGCCTAGTGGGTAGTGACCCTGCCTGTGAAGCCGATGGTCCTGGGTTTGAATCCCAGTAAGGGCATTTATTTGTGTGGATGACCTGATGACACAGATAATTTGTTCCTGAGTCATGGTTGTTTTCTATGTATTTAAGTATTTATATACTATATATCCTTGTCTGAGTACCCACAACACAAGCTTGAGCTTACTGTGGGACTTAGTCAATCTGTGTAAGAATGTCCTATAATATTTATTCATTTATTCATTCATTCATTGATTCATTGATTCATTCATTGATTCATTCGTTCGTTCATTCATTCGTTCGTTCATTCATTCATTCATTCATTCATTCATTCATTCATTCATTCATTCATTCATTCATTCATTCATTCATTTATTTATTGGGTTTAATCATGGTATAATAATATACTCCGCCTGGTACTCCATTCCCGTCTTTTCTAGGTCACCTAACTGACACGGGCCTACGTCATTATGCGACAGCGCTATATGATAATATGCGATAGCGCTATATATAGCGGCCATGTTGTTGTGACGTAGGCCCGTGTCACTCTGGGAATGGAAGACCATGTTTTATTAGACTATGGGTTTAATTAACCCATTTGCATTACATAAATTAACGATCATGGATTAGAATAAAAGCGGCTAATATTTTTAACACATTCACTGTGGCTTAAGGCCCATTCGGCACATTACAGTTAACCTCTTGTCTGTGTTAAGGATCCTGCCTGACTGAATTCGTAGTTATCTTTTTGGCTCCTATACATATTTTATGGTAAGCTTAACTCGTTCGCGTCTTACCTATAAACATTACTTTAACGGGACTTAATCGCCTAACATACTTAACCTTAAGAATTATTCACTTTGATTTTTTCCAGGACATAAGAGGGTATTGTCCCTTGGTCTCCATACTACACATACTACATACTACATTTTTCTCCGAGACCATGGGGACAATTCCGTCCTTGAAACGTCAGAAATAATTTTAAATTCTTACCTAACAAATGTAACAAAACTTTCGCGATGGACTTAGTGTTGTGTGCAACCCATAATTTTGACAACAGAAAAAGAGGGTAGTTTCTTGCCTCACCTGCCGCCGCCGTCGCCCGCTCCGAACAATATAGGTCGCGGAGATCATGCAGCCCGCAGTCTGCGTCGGTCCACCAGCGAAACCGTGTCGAGCAATCATCGACTTAAAATACGTGAGTGACCCGATTTAATATATTTGGTAATTTGAAAGCTTTAAAGTAAATAATAATCTTGAAAGTTTAAATTACAAGGTGACAAATCAGGTCGAATATCTGCTTAATTAACTTCTCGTGATGTAATTACCAAACAAACTTCTTTAATTGGAACAACCAAACTCTAGCTGTGAAACTTTACCTAACAGAGATTCTAGGGGAATGGGGACATCACTGGATGAAAACAATTTTAATATAACTTTTCTAGTCCGGACTAGACCGGTCTGACCCGGGTCAGAAGGATAAAATGAGCATAAACGAAATAAAAGTAGTAAAGAACTCTAATGAACATCGCATTTCATGTTAAGTCCAATGTTATCTCGCTGGACGAGGGTAAAATCATTTTATAGACAGAAAGAAGTAAAGTGTAAAGAACTATTTGCGGTGAAAAAGGTTTCGTTAATATTTTTTCTCAGTCTTGTATTACTTTAATGGCCACTTAATTGTTTACACTTCATAGAACAGCAATTTAAATTTGTCGGTAAAATACGTTTTTGTAAAAAGTTATCGCTATAAAATACGCTGCCGCTGTACGTGACGTTTGCCGGATAAGGCTTTTTACTTATTTTCATAACTCTTGCTCGTGTAGTTAAACCTACTGTATATGTGTTGGGCAGGGCTCGGAACCGGTATTGAAATACCTGTTAATATCGTTCCAAAACCGTTACATTATTTCGTTCATTAAAAAACCGGTTAATTGATGGAACGCGAATTAAAAAATTACGTTCTCTCTCCTAACCGGTAAGAAGAGGGAACGGAACTTTATGGTTCGCAGGGAACGATATAATAACGGTTAATCATCGCTTTCGGAGACTCGGTTAAACTCGTTGTCATACGTGAAAGAGATAGCAATACTTACTCGTTCCATCTCGCTTCGATATTTTCAATTTAAACGGTTAATTTCGTTCCACAAAAACGGCAAGCGAACGAATCTTAATAGAACAGTTTTTTAACCGGTAACCGCGAACGGAAACGAAATCCTTTTCGTTCCCGGGTGAATGAACGAAACCGGTTTGAAAAATAAAACTGTTTCCGATATCCTGGTATTGGGTTCTATCCAATATATTATACTACTCTTTAATTGGTTCTACCGCAATTCTATTTCACGGATCTTTTGCCAATACGCTTAACAGCTCCTACAATGTCAGCTCCACATGCTCCGTCTATCCGGGGGCCTAGTGATAGAAAGAAAATGACAATCGTAACTTATAAATCTTATAATGTATGGAGATGATGACGCGAGTTTTCGTTACATCTGTCATTCTGATACATTTTAATTTTTTGATTGGTGTTTTGTCGATATACCCTTGTTATCTTGGCGAAGACACAAGACAAAAAAAATATTCGTAAAATTCGTTTAATTTGTGGGAGAGTTAGAACTGTTTTCTTTTCCAATTTGTTTTACTTTCATGTTATTCTATTTTCTTTGCTAAATGTACACCTTCGCATGCCATCCCACAGTCAGCAATAAGATCATTATTGTTATACATATTTAAAATAAAGCTAGGTCAAGCTAGAGGCTAGGTTGATCTGTGTAAGAAGTCCCTTAATATTTATTTATATCTTTATTTAAATCGGAGGAGCATGTGTCATTTTTTTCCAAAATATAGTAATTATAATTGAGGTCCTATATTTTTCTAATATTTGGACTTTAATTATATTCTTAGAAATATTGTACTGTATTACATACGAACATATGTTTTACATTAAGACGAAATTATTCCATTCATATTTTTTTGGCAACCGACAGTACCTATTGTGGTCTAAAAAAGCACTACGATTTTTTCAAAAACTGCTGGCTGAACCGACGGCGCCTTAAATGCAATAAATGCACAATCTAGAATAAAGGCCCTGCACTCGCAAAGCGCATCATTATTTTGTCCGAACGAAGTCCGGATATCCGGCAACGACAGAGGAAATTGAACGAGATCTGTAGGTATTTTCCTTATAGCTTGGCTTGTTTCTAGCTTTCTTGTCTATTGGGTTTTTAGCTACTATCATTCCTATTTGTAAATTTACATTTTTACAATTATTTATAACTAGCTGTTGCCCGCGACTTCGTATGCGTAGACTTACTCAGTACTTTCATAAATCATATGCCTATCTCTATTTATTCTGAGGTTGAGCAATAAAAAGGATTTGTATTGTATTGTATCCCTCTTCCATTGTACTCGTAAATCCACCCCATTTTTCACCCCCTAAAAGCATGATTCCGTGATGAAACTACCCCATATCCTATACTATACTCGGAGGTAATGATAGTTAATTTCATCTAAATAGGTTCAGTAGTTTAAACATGAAAAAGTACAAGACAGATCGAGTTACTTTATAAATTAAACTACTAAAGTTACGAAAATTATTAGTCCAATTAGCAATTAGGTATACACGCCCTTGATTATTTTCTATTTTTATAATAATTGGGAAAATTTTCAAGCTCTGCAAATATGTATCTTATGCACGTTATACGGGGGTTACTAAATTTAAGGGCTAATCTTAAATGTAATATCCAATTTTCCTTAACATTCTAATTTACAATTTTCTTTATGACAGGGGGGCATTTCAAACAGGAATTAATAACATTGGTATTTGGGCCAATATTAAACCAATTATTGGCAAACCAATTATTGTGACCTTTATTAGGCCACTACTGACTGTGTGTTGACAATGCATTCCTGTTTGTATGGTTTGGATGCCAATTGCGTTCCCAATTTAATTAATCATTTAATGCTAATATAGCCTTTGTTCATTAATTTGGCTACTGCGAAAATAGTCGTATTAAAAATATACCGCCAACGCGGGTAGCTTTAGCCGTTACTCACTCAACAAAGCTTTAACGTGTTATATTTGTTTATTACGTCTTGAAGGATTAATTAGTTTTATAAAATAGATTCTTTTACATTATTGTATTAAAAAATACCATTATTGTTAGAGTCCATATTGGTATAATAAAAGGGGCCACAGGATTCGGAAATAAACCCTCTAGTAACAAACATATTCCAATTTGCAACCAACAACTTGCACTAATGATATGTAATTAACTGTATAGGCTCATTAGCATCGACATGCATCTAATATATTAAGGAGCAATCTCATTAGTCCCGTGACCTACTTGTCTGTAATTTGGTTACGGTTCTTCAGACGCAATAAATTGTATTGTTTGGTCGAGGAAGCAAATGACTTTAGAAGATATACGATAATATAACATAATAATTAGAGAATGACTCGCGCTAGACCGGGCTGTGCCCGGGCCGAGGCGTCCGACATGTCATTCATGATCGGTGATGACGTGGTACTTTCCATAGAAAACGAAGCGCCGGAAGCTAAAGTGAGTCAACCTTAATGCCACCATATTACAACGGTTCACTTGGAGAGCTTGGGGTCCACTCGGTAACCTTATCCTAAGAATTGACATAGGCCTAGTATCATAATAATCAATTTTAAATGTATTAAGTTGAAGAAAACGGTTCACCGTCTTCAATCTTCAATATCAGGCTAGTAACTGTATTCAGATTTTGAAAATATTTTATTGAATCCGATAATACCAGTAGGTCTATCTCACATTTGTACTATAGGTGTTAGCGAAGGCTGAATAAGGTCAAGAAAAGTCATAAAAAATAGGATTTAAGAGTCGAAGTTAAGCTTTTATTTTAAAACGACTTGAAAACTAAACTAAGTATTAGGTAGGTACTTATATCTCCAATTGTCCTCTTCGCTCCAAAAAAACACATGTCGATAAAATAGCAAGCGTCTGGAATGTCTGGAATTGGCAGCGAGTATTTCCTAGCGGTTGCAATGGGCGTGAAATTGGTACGTATTTACGTCTTAAGGATAAACCACGTAGAGCTTATTACACCGATGTAGTAAACAAGAATTATTTATTTATGTGCATAATAGGCTAGATGACAAATTTTCATTAATGGTATCAATCGATCAGGTATGTTTTTAGGATCAAATGTTTATATAGGACCCATTGCATTAAACCAATACGAAAGTCAGCTAACAAAACGATAAGTGAACATGACGTCAAGGTCACTGAAAGTCCATCTTGAAGTAGGGACAAAACAAGAAAATTGCGTTTTTGTCGGTGAAATATTGCGTTTATGTATATAGTTGCAATACAATCTTTTTTTGGATATAATGTAAGTGTAACGAATCGAATGGTATCCTTAATTATTTCCTTTTTATAAGTTAAAAAAAAATCTTAAATTTTGGAACTTTCAGGTTCTGTATATTTGTATTATTTCCAAAATATCCACATTATTGTAATAAATTGCTCATTTGCTATCTATTTTACTAGATTTTGTTATAAAATTCAATGTTTATGTCATCATCCCTATTATATGGGTCAAAAACGTTAGCGAAAACTGGCTTCTTCTCTGTGGATATTACGAAAGTTAACGATTTGGGTATATTTTACAGAGGCTTCAATCATATCGGTCTTAAGAACCGACCGACCGGTCTTTCAACGACCGGTCTGGCCTAGTGGGTAGTGACTCTGCCTGTGAAGCCGATGGTCCTGGGTTCGAATCCTGGTAAGGGCATTTATTTGTGTGATGAACACAAATATTTGTTCCTGAGTCATGGGTGTTTTCTATGTATATTCGTATGTATTTATCTACATATGTATGTATATCGTCGCCTAACACTCATAGTACAAGCTTTGCTTAGTTTGGGGCTAGGTTGATCTGTGTAAGATGTCCCTTTTGATAACCGATAATGATCTTTCGCGTGTGAAGCCTAACAATCGGTATTGGAAATGGTCACCTCACTATATCGCGGCAAGGACTGACAGATGAGCATCGCCGCAATGGCGGCGTCGTAGGTCAAGCTTCCCAAGTTATGTCTGTTTTATTGTATTAAATCCTTTATTTGATGATGATTGGTGTTTTAGTTTAACAGTTCAGAAGTGCGATAAGTAATTTCAGTCCACAATACATTTTACTTTGTTAAATGATGTAGTTCAACCACACAATGGTTGCCATGGAAACAATGCCGGTCTGCATTATTTTATCATAATTATTTAATTGAATTCGCATCAATCATCATTGAATAACAGACATAAATAGTTTCTGTAGCCGTAATAAGGCTTTACGATTATACTAAAAAGCTGTTAATCAGTTTACACGTCATCAAGATTGTGTACGTGACCTTGAGTTATGGTCAAGTTTGTGATCAGATAATCCATGTTAAATTGGATTACAATGTATGGTAAGCTATGAGGTATCGTTCCAATTTGTTGGGAAAAATATTACAGTCGTGTGACTTACAATGGTGTAACTTTGTAGTAGTTTTTGTGAATAGTTTTGTAAGTGAACTTTGGTGTGATAAATATTTAATTTTATCAGAAATCTAAGGTAAAATCACAAGTTGACATATCCACATAGTATGAGAAAGTATGTAATCATTTCAAAAAGTTAAAATCATTACTATAATTGGCAAGTATGAAATATTATACTTACTTACTCATGCCAAATAAATATTGGTCACTCTTGGCTACTGCGGAGTTCAGTAATCATAGAATTATTACTTACACAGAAATGACAACCCAACAAGGCTATTTGTTACAATTATATCATCAATCAATATCATCTAATTGGCCTCAAATTGATCAGAATACAGTAATTTCCATAGCGCTTATAAAACTTGTGACTAAATAAGTTGGCCGGTTTACTGGTTGAGTAAACAAGACATTTATTCAACCACCTTTATTTCAAAAATGAAAACAAAAATAGTAGTAGGTATCTGAAGTAATTGATTTAATCATTGTCATGGTTCTTTACTTACAACCCAGTTATGAGGAACATTGAAGTGGCTAGTGTGTTAGATATTTTATAGCACCTATGCACTATGCAGAAAATAGAAATAAAGATCTTTATTGGATTCATCCAAACTTGTGCACTCACTGTGGTAAAATTTAGGCACATAAAATCTAGTGCAATGTCACAACATATTTGTGTGGCTTAATAATAAATAATATTTGGAGATCATAAATGATGACTTGTGTTAATGCAATAAGTACTGAATAAATTGTTGGGTTATGTTTTAATTTATCATAAAATGCAGTGGTATTAGATTATGGTAAGATAAATGCAACTCTTAGATTGTTGCTGGGCATGTAAATCAAAAGATGATTATCTGGACTACCTATATGAAACGAATTGTCACAGTGTAACTAGCTGTATAGCTTTAGAAATTTATAGAGGTGACTAGAGTTGATTATTAATGAATTGAGTTACATTTACCTAAATGAGGCAAGAATTTAAAATGTCACAGACAATTTCATATACACACTATTAACTTGCAGTTTGTAAACTTTATTCCAACAACATAACGTCTACTGATGATCGGTTGAAAGTATTGCTGTAAGTACTTGACTGTTTTGTGTGTACTGTCCTCCACAATAAAATGCTTATAGACCTAGTCATGACAAACATTATGTTGGTGGCTGCAAATTGCCTAATCTTTGCAAAGTGAGTACATGGAGATGAATTACTGTGTATGGTTCTTATGTGTTTGTGTATTATGTAATCAACTATTGGTTATGAATGAAGTATGGTCTTGTGTGGTAAAATATACTTACTAATAATTCAACTTTAACACAAGCTACTGCACATACTTTGCATGTTCAAAAGCGAATTGGAGACTTTGTTGTGGTAAAATATGATGTTTAAATGTACACCTAGATGTACTAAATGAACAAAATGAGTGTTGTGTAACAGTACTTACACTGACTAATGGATATTTGTTGACATGTTCTCAAATGAAATAGTGCAGATTAGCATGCTTACTAGGCCGGTGCTTAGTGGATAATTCCATACAAGTTCAGGTGGATTGCAAGCCCAAGAATTGAAGTAGCATGTACGTTGAATTTGCACATGCACTGCAGGAGGCAGTGAGAACAGCGGTGAGATGAAGTAACAAATTGAGTGGAGACAACTGGTATGGTTATTATAGTATATGCAAACCTGTAAGTGTGAATTGAATTGTAGGTAATAATGTTTTGTTATTGAATGAAATTTGTGTCATGTTAAGAGGGATGAAAACTAAATTCTAATTAGTTATGCAGAGCTTGCCAATATTGTTAGATATGAGATATCTATCTCACATAGGCGGCTTGTTCATATGGTTATGGGCAAACTGGTTGACTGGTAGTAAAAGTATTAACTGGCTAAAATTAGGCCGGTAGGAATTGAAGTCTATTGATGGTGTGCTCCATGTAGATGGGGACTTCCAAGAACAATTAAAATTATTAATATGTTATTTGTGTGTGTGTATGGCTTCATATTGAAACAATGATTTTTATAATGTTATTTCTTAATTACCTAAAGTAAATTATTGATAAATTAACAGTGTGAAGTGATAATATTCAATGAGTCAACATGTTCAATTTGTTTGTTAAATGTTGTATTATCATGACATGTGTTATTATAAAGTCAATATGACTCCTAGAATGGATATTGCGGCTCGTGGCGGTGCAGCTGCTTGAAGTGAGTCCTCTTCCTGACTGAACTGCAGCTGAAATGGGTTGCAATGAAAGAAGAGTCTGCAATGAGAAGTGACTGCAGATGTTATTACTTACTAAAGTTATCCAATTGAATGAGGCACATAACTTTACAAGTTTACAGTAATGGTCAATATTATTAACACATGTTGTTTCACCAAGTACCTACTTGAAGTAAGTTTCTGGATGTTTTCATGCAAATGAATCATACTGCCTATGCCTACTTTACTGATAATTGGCATGACTTATAAAATGTCTCTTTATGTCTTGTCTGTTTGCAATTTTTCAAAGACATCATAATATCAAGTAATTAATATGGATGGATACTATAATAGGTACATTAAAAAAAAAACCATCTAGTAACAAAACAAATAAAATTTGAATAGTACTTATGCTGTGTGACTGAACTACTGTGTGTGCTAAGGCATAACTACCTACTGTTGGCTGGTGAAAGGGGTGTGTACGCAGATCATTCTAGCATTCAAAGCTGCCTCAGATGGAGGAAGAAAGGAAATGGTCTTGTTGAGCGACCTATTCTGAACAACATTTTGTAAGTTAAGTTAGTAAACATTAGTTATGTATAGCAAGTTTATGCCTGGAGGTTTGCTTGTTCATATACTTGCTACTTGGTAGTATCTTTACATCACACACTTTACCATATATTGTTTGGTGTTGACAAAGGTCGAATTGATGAGAGAAACATGAAAATCGTTTCTGAAGGCAACATACCTCATGTCTGAGGTATGCATGTTAGTGTAATTATCAGAGTGGATGCATTATAAAAAAGGGAAGAATATTTGGCGAGACAATGATTCTCTGGGTCTCTGGTGGGTTGTCGTGTGGTGATAACGCCGACAGGGCTATTACACTTAAGTACAAAATTGTCATTGTTGCCAAACTTGTTATGCTGTCACAAAATAAGGTTATTGCCCGTGATAAAAGAAATAAATCCATGTAAGCGTAAAGTCGCCTTAAGTTAGTCAAGACATGGTGGTGAAAAAGAAAAGTTATGTCCGCCAAGTTTGGTTGCCTCAAGGGCCCACAGAAATGTTTACATGGTTGCCTCGAGGGCTCACAAGGTACGTTAAAGATGTAGGTACATGGTTGCCTCAAGGGCTCACAGAAATGTTTACATGGTTGCCTCAAGGGCTCACAAGGTACGTTAAAGATGTACGTACATGGTTGCCTCAAGGGCTCACAGAAATGATCACATGGTTGCCTCAAGGGCTCACAGAAATGATTACATGGTTGCCTCAAGGGCTCACAGAAATGATCACATGGTTGCCTCAAGGGCTCACAGAAAAGATTACATGGTTGCCTCAAGGGCTCACAATGACAATCGAATGTCAGTCTTACTCATTGAAAATAGAACACATGTTTGAAGTCCCGTTTGTAGGAAATATATATCCCTTCGCCTGGTAAAGGGTTAAAGATGTAGGTACATGGTTGCCTCAAGGGCTCACAGAAATGTTTACATGGTTGCCTCAAGTGCGCACAAGATACATTAAGGCTTTACGTGGTTTGAGAGCATTTGTGACTTGATACATGGTCGCCTGGAGGGCTCACATACATGATCGCTTGAATGGCTCACATACATGATTTGCCTTCGGGGCCTGGTACTGGACAACCTTTGTGGCTTGGTTGTTGATAGCCTTTGTGGCTTGATACATGATCGCGTGAAGGGCTCACGTACATGAATTGCCTTTGGGGCCTGGTACTGGACAACCTTTGTGGCTTGGTTGTTGATAGCCTTTGTGGCTTGATACATGATCGCGTGAAGGGCTCACGTACATGAATTGCCTTTGGAGCCTGGTACTGGACAACCTTTGTGGCTTGGTTGTTGATAGCCTTTGTGGCTTGATACATGATCGCGTGAAGGGCTCACGTACATGAATTGCCTTTGGGGCCTGGTACTGGACAACCTTTGTGGCTTGGTTGTTGATAGCCTTTGTGGCTTGATACATGATCGCGTGAAGGGCTCACGTACATGAATTGCCTTTGGAGCCTGGTACTGGACAACCTTTGTGGCTTGGTTGTTGATAGCCTTTGTGGCTTGATACATGATCGCGTGAAGGGCTTACATACATGATTTGCCTTCGGGGCCTGGTACTGGACAACCTTTGTGGCCTGGTTGTTGATAGCCTTTGTGGCTTGATACATGATCGCCTGAAGGGCTCACATACATTATCGCCTAAGGGACTCACACACATGATCCCCTGAGTGGCTTACATACATGATCGCCTCAAGGGCTCACTTTATCGCCAGAAGTGTCTTACACAGCTGTAACAACGCTTAATGAGCGCACATATTCGCCTGAAAGGGGCTCACCCAAATGAGATAATACTTTATTAGATCGTGAATGTGACTTAGCGAGTATTTTTGAATTTATTGAGAATCCCATGCCTGGTACTTAGCGAGTATTTGCAGAAGATTTTTGTAATTAATTAATACGTAAATTATATGTACGCCTAGCGAGCTCAAGAATATGATCACCTTTGCAAGACCAGTTTAAGAATCGATTTAGCAAACTTATATAGTACAGATCAGCGAAGTTAAAATAGTGAGCTCGGAAGATGATAATTATGATGAGGCTTAAAGAGCTAGTTGACAAGATATGAAGTTTCTGTAATAAAATGACAATTGACGATATTATAATATTATTATATCTGCTTAAAGAGCTGACGATTGGAGAACATGATATTTATTTAAGAAAACTGGAAATATACAATATAAACCTGGTTTTGAGCCATAACGGAACTACCTGAGAGCTGACGATTAAGATTGATTTACCAGCTCGTAATAGTCCCAATGATCTGACAAATTTTGATGCATAAAATGGCATTACGATATGACACCAAGAAAATTTATATTGATGTAGCCTAAAGAGCCTAAACATCGGAAGATGAATTGTGGAACTGACCAAGTCGGTTGGTTTTGTTTTCTTATTTTTAGCACAGTTAACATCGCGTCCAATGAAGTTGTTGAGCACAACTGGCTACCTACGTCACGAGTCCCTCGGTGCAAGGAGTACGAGGACAAGAGTTCTGTGGTGCTGATTGCTGACCTTCGAGGGCGAAGGTTTTTTTCATCAGGAGGCCGAACTGATAACCGATAATGATCTTTCGCGTGTGAAGCCTAACAATCGGTATTGGAAATGGTCACCTCACTATATCGCGGCAAGGACTGACAGATGAGCATCGCCGCAATGGCGGCGTCGTAGGTCAAGCTTCCCAAGTTATGTCTGTTTTATTGTATTAAATCCTTTATTTGATGATGATTGGTGTTTTAGTTTAACACTTTATATTTATTATTAGTATTTATTAAGAAGTAGAAGGTTGGAACATATCTATAAAGCTCCTGCAAGAAAATAAGGCTTTAAAGCCCGTTTGTTTTATGATGTCTACAAGAAAGTTGACTTACCCCTTACCTGTCCTTAACCCATACTATAAAAGCGCATTTTGGTTTCAATAATTATTTTCTTAAAAACAGTGAAACTTGTATAATTGAAATCTTAAGAAACCGGAAATTTTGTGTCTATTAACCAGGTTTTTCATTTAAGCAGGTTGTGCCAATTAACGAGGTTCAAAAAATCGTTGTTTCAATTATAGAGGTTCTCATTAATAGAGGTTGCGTTCTGACAAATTTCTTTTGTGGAGGTGCAAATAAAGGATGACTCACGTTAGACCGGGCCGTGTCCGAGCTGGAGCTTCCGGCGCATCGTTATCTATGGGAAGCATCACGTGATCGCCTGTCATGTCATAGAAAAGTAAGCGCCGGAAGCTCCGGCCCGGACACGGCCCGGCCTAACGTGAGTCATCCTTTACCGTTGAAAGTAGATTTACAAGCTTACGTTCTAAGTTTCTGGTCTATAAATTAAATAACTTCCACTTGTACACTACGTTAATTAGTACGTTATTTTCTTATAATCGTTTGGGTTTTAATAAAATTCCCTTGAATTGTAGAAGAAAATTTTAATGGAATGTAAAAGCATACTATCTATGTTTATGATTTAATCAAACTATTTCACCTAACACAGGCTGTTAAAAATAAATAAATGAAATCTGGTAATATGTATTTACAGATTTAAAATAAAATTATCATTGCTATGAAAATATTGTTTCTGCTCGCTACATTATTTCAATTACAGAGGTAATAAGTAAGACTCGTTTCAATAATAATAGAGGTAATAATAAGAAGAGCCAAAATAACGGATTTTTTAGCAGTTTCAATTATAGAGGTCTTAGTTGCGATGGGGTCAAATACAGAGGCAAAATAACGAAAATCGCTAAAATCTAAATTGCAATTATAGAGGTTCCAAAATTTCAATTATAGAGGCCTTTTGGTCTCAAGGGACCGGGTCCGGATGTTTGGTTCCAATTATTATAGTTTCCCATTTATCCAGGTGCCAATTAACCAGGTTTCACTGTATAAACAACTAAAATGAGTCTTAAAAGTTACGACGCTGAAAGTTTAATAAACATTCTTCAATAAAAAAAATATTCTCGGTCGTTAAGAAGCTTTGATATCCTTCATTTTACCACAGTATTAGGCGCCTTTACTTTAGTTTAGTGCAAAAACTATCGATTAAATAGGTATATGTTTTTATTGCTTACGTATGTTTCATATACGTTGAGGCCCATGGCAGTGGCAAACCATCGTGCGGTATACCAGATGATGAGCGGCCACCGCAGCCAATGGACTCTTACAAGTTACATAGGAGTACCTCCCTTGTAGTCTTCATAGTAGTGTGCTAGGCAGGAGTCCAGAACATTTAAGCCCGATTTAGACGATGCGAGAACTCGCATGCGAGTTTCATACCATTGCGGGTTTTGATTGGTCGGTTGAATTAGACGTAATTCACAGTCCGCAATGTAACTAAAATCGCATGCGAGTTCTCCGTCTAAATCAGCCCTTAGAGTAGGTACGGGACGGTGTGACATGAGATCATACTAAGAAGGTACCTACCTAACTAAGTGATCTATTTACTCTTCTTGTTTAATAAAACTGTGTTGGAAATAAACAAAACAATACCTAGATAAATCAAACCGTGACAGTTGACAGACAAACGGAAATGGCCTAAATAAGAAAAGAGCGAGTAGGTAAAGCAAAGCCATTAACAATATTATGGCTTATTAATCTTATTATTGTAAATTCTTGTTTAATTATGATTTTAGCCTGCCCTTGTACATAATTAATGGAGTTCTAAGAACCCTTTTCTCTTTTGCTTTATAGTGAACGCGCTGTCATAGTGCGGGTTGAAGACTTTATACTACACTTTATTTTGCATTTTTATTGTTGCATTGCTTTTGCCCGCAACTCCGTCTGCGTGGCATAATGATGATGATCGATACGCACTATCCTATGTCCTTCCTCGGGTGTATATTCTAACCAAATCTCATCTAAATCGGTTCAGCGGCTTAAGCGTGATGAGGTAATAGACAGACAGACAGGCAGGTATCGTTAATAATATTAGCAGTAATAATATTATGTCAGTATAAACCATGGACTTAAATATTTTTTTCACCTCAGCAGCTCGAACAAAGGTATTTTGCTTCTTAAAAACAGTGAGCCAAATGCGATTTTGCTCACTGAGTGAGACAAAATGACATTCAAGTGACCTTTATAGTCAAATGTCATTTCAACATGCGAGGTCTAATACAAGTTCGATATACTTGGGTTCTATTATCTCTGTCCCTCTAGGTATGTTCTCACTGCTTAGGGTGAAAAAATTTGTGTACTACACGAGATCAAAGTTATTTACATCTCGTGCGCTTTTGAATCCCTTACTACGCTCAAGATTCTAAATAAGATTCACTCGCTACGCTCGTGAATCTATTATAGAATCTTTCGCTTGCACGGGACTCAAAATAAGCACTCGAAGAAATATCAAACTTTGATCTCTTGTTGTACAAATAACTATTTCACATCACCTATTCGAAAAAGGGCTTTTTCTTCCCCGCTAGGAGGGATCAAAGTGGCACTTTTCTTCCCTGCTAGGAGGGATCAAAATTGTACTTTTCTGTTCTAGGACACATTTTTTTTTTTCATTTTACATACATTTTTTTTAGCTTAAATAGTGTTTTGATACATGATAATTTCCTCATTTATTTATTTTGTTATTTTCCTTATAGTTGATGTGAAAAGCAGTATGTGTCACACGGTATCAAAATTATTTCGCCTTGGGCGTTAACACTTGAATCCCTCATTACGCTCAGGATTCTACTTTAGAATCCATCGCTTCATTCAGGATTCAATGTACGCCCTTGACGGAAATATATCATTTTGATCCCTTGTAACACAAACTACTATTTTATTCTTCCAGTTCAAAGAAGTTAACTCGTTAAAGCAACTCTGCAAGAACCAAAAGTTAGGGCGTCGTCAAAGCTTAAAGTTGAGATAAAGTTAATTTACACTCTGATCTACCTTACTGTTATAATAAATAAACTCGTTATCACTGTATCCTTATAACACTAAACTTAATGTTAAAGAGGCTTTATTTTTTACCAACTGGTGAAAAATTATTTATTTCCATAACCCATGAATTGTCGAAGGCACTTTGCTCTACGGGGAACGTGCATGAACTATAGGGGGTCGGAACCTTTTCTTTAGAATAGGGTTCTTCAACTTTACTTACTTATTCAGAGAATTTTCACGAAACTAGACAATTCTAGTTGAGTTTCCCCTTTCACTCTATTCAATTAAAATTCCGTCAAAAAAGCGTCAACCATTCAAACTTGGACGTAATAAAAAGATCCCTTGATGTGTAGTGTAATTTGGAGCTTTGGAGTTCAAAGGGCGCGATACCTTTCCAAAGGCCAGTGTCAAAATGAAATGTATATTTGTTCCTGTATTACTTGAACTATCGCTAGCGGTTTTAATAATTTAAAAGGAAAATTAGGCATTATTAAAATGAAAATAAAATGATTTTGATTTGACATTAACCCCGGTGCTAATGATCCCAATTATTATTGTTGCGAGGGAGATGCGTAGTCAAGGGTCAAATAAATATTATTTTAAAAATAGCCTATAAAGTGTCCCACTGCAGCCACTGTTGAGCTAGGGATTCCCCTCTAGACTTCCAATTTTCCCGATTCAGTGTAGTATCTTGGTAGTATCCCTCCAGTTGCCGAGATGTGCGTCCTTCTCAGCAAATAAATATTATATTTAAAAAATCTAAATGGAGTACCAAAAAGCCGTTAAAAAGCATTGACTTATAAATTACTTCGTGGAGACGGGCCTAAGGGCACTAAGAATGGTCCCCGACTACTTAGTTGCGACCAATCGCGCGCGTGATGCGAACTCATCAACCAATCGCGATGTAGCATTCCACCGAGGCACACCAATTGAGAGAAGAATGTTCGGTCAGAATTATAAACAACAACAACAACAGCCCTTTAGTCGCAGATGTAATCAAAAGCTACATTCAGAAGTGACGGTGACGTAATCCGCACGTCAAAGAACACTTAACAGCGATTCCTTCCTGAAGGTGAATTTGACTTATCATAACAAACTCGTGACATGGCTCAACAAAACTACCCGAGGAATACTATAATTTTTTAGATGAGCGTTTCTTCACAACAGTAAATATGTACCTATTATATTTAAGTCAACGTTGTCAAGTTAAAGGAAACGTTGCTTAATAAATACTGTCCACGAAAATGGTTTTAGATTCTATAGGTACCTATGATCGAGCTATTAATGAGTTTTTCGATTAAGGTAATAATAGTTTTTTTTTTCCTAAAAATAATAGTAATAGTTTTTTTTTTTTTTCAAATGCTTCCCAGGTTTTTGGAAAAAACCTATTACTATTGTTTTTTACCTTCCCAGGTTTTTGTAAAAAAAAACCTATTGCTATTATTTTTCAAAGGATGTAAAAGCCCTGAAGGTATGGTTTTTAGCTTTTTTTCATATTGTATGAAGGTACGGAAGTTACGGAACCCTTTATAATGCGTGGCTCTAGGCCGAAGGCTAGAAGCACTAGGCCGGTTTTTCACTTAGATTAATAATCTAGGCATCGTTGTGGACACTTTGATGTACGCCAGTTCCGTTGGAAGATATGCCATGTCGCAAACTGTCAAACAGAATTTTTGAATCGCGTCCCTGGGAGCTGCCATTAATTCATGTCATTTGCGCCGCGGAATGACGTTCCGACGACTTAATTAAGAGGGAAAAAGCATTTTACCGTGACTATTTTTAGAGCTCCGCACAAAACTGTTCGCGGAGCTCTTATTATACTTAATGTACTCATTATATACACATTCAGACATATTATAGGACATAACACACTAAACAAACACGTTAATTATATGGGTAAAACGTACAGCCCCATGTGCAGAGCGTGCATGGAAGAAGAGGAAACAGCAAAACATTCTCCTACACTGTAATACAGGAACCAACCTAGGGACCCCATGCACACTGAAGGAGGCAGTTAGCAACCTGAAGACACTGCTAGGTTTCATGGGGGAGATGGGGTGGCTAGAGTAGTCCTACCTCGTTTTCACGCAAAATAGGCACAATGGTTGTCGACGTGTGGAAAATGCCCAGGGCCCGTAGCCAAATTACATTCGCTCCTTATCGATTCGATCTCTACGATCGCGAGCGACTGGTCGATAATGTTTATAATAACCTAGCCAAGAGGCAATCTTTTTAGTTAACGCTCATTCTACGCGCCAAGTCGGTAAAAATTATTTTTTGTCTGTGGTTCTCGTTCAAAACCGTCAAGAAACATCATCTGTCAGCTGTCAAGAGTGTCAAGTGAACAGCGAATCTAATTTTGGAGAAAATAATTGTTTTATCGGTAAGCAAATTAAATATTTTGGTATTTGTTTAACTTAGTTTATCACAATTTCGTGATACAATAATTCTATATAGTGTAATATTTGAAGAGTGCGTTGTTAATTGCATATAATTTTGACCTAAAGTTTAACAATTTCAGACAGCCGTCGTCCCCGCAGCCCCAACCAAGGCGGCGACGCAGCCAGAGCGGGCAAGAGCGGCTCCGCGGGCTCTTCTTCCACGCTGAGAAGTTCTCGCCAAGTTGGCACGTACAGTCAGAGCTGCCGCTGCAATGACGCCTTCATGGCAGTTACCAGTGCTAAGGACGTGCACTACTGGCTTACTTGACCAGAAGAGACAATACTTTAAGCGTTAGTATTGATTCAAACCGTGAAGTGAAATTGTGGACAGGTTTGCCCGAATCAGTGTAACCTCAGTGAACTCATTTACTTCATAGACTTCAAACATTTTCGAAATTAACAAAAGTCAAGCGGACATTGAATACATAGATGTTATGCATTAGATTTATCTATTAAGATCGCCGAGGACAGGAACACTTGGAAAAGCATGGTACATCGCGCAGGAAACTCTTCAAACTAGACACGACCTTCAGCAATGAAGACGCCGACTAAGAAGATGCATTAGATAAGATAAAAGCTGCCTGTGAAACCAAAACTAATAAATCATATTGTTACTTAATATTATTTTTTTATTACCTACCTGTCTTTGATTTTTGTTTACTCAGTAATAGAAATACCTAAGTGAGTGAGGCGTTAAAAATGAATTAAACACATCTTTATTATTTATAGTCAATGGAAATTTGGGAAGGTAATCTCACCCGCTAAGCTACTGGCTGTTCATATTTAACCTTTTGTATGCTCCTGTCAAAAATTTGTAATTTATATATCAATCATAATTGAATAAAATAAAATAAATAAATAAATATTGGGGACATCTTACACAGATCAACCTAGCCCCAAACTAACCAAAGCTTGTACTATGGGTGCTAGGCGACAATACACATACTTATATAGACAAATACAAACTTATATACATAGAATACACCCATGACTCAGGAACAAATATTAGTGTTCATCACACAAATAAATGCCCTTACTGGGATTCGAACCCAGGACCATCGGCTTAGCAGGCAGGGTCACTACCCACTAGGCCAGACCGGTCGTTTTACAAAGACAACTTTTAAAAATTAATGCATTTTTTAAAGTTGAATATAGGTAAGTACATGGGAGCAGATCTGCTCCTAAGCATACCAAAAGTTAAGGTGGTAACCACCATAAATAAATGAAACAATGATTGGGTTAAAAAGTTAATTTATTTTATTGAAAATCTATTAATGAAAGATGCAGCAGGTATTTTTTGCCAGCAGCATGAAATCAGTAGCCAGTGTTTTAAAATAGTAAAACAACACTCAATATATTTTTGTGGTTGTACATGTGACATAGTTTCTTCCCTTGACCCTGGCTTTGGAGCACCATAAAGTATTGGTTCATATGCCAAGGCTGCAATGAATATCCAAGTCACCTGAAACAAAATGAATGCTTAGTTTTTCAACAAACTCTGTAACATTTGGTTATAAAACTTATTCTCTACCAGTCATATGACAAAAAAAAAACTAAATGTTTTGTGTAAGTACATGTTATGATTATTTTTATATAGTGTGTAGGTACAGTCAGCTGAAGAGAAAAAGGTACCACCACTACATAGAAGTTTGTATGCAGGGGTGGGACCTTTTCTCTGCAGCTGACTGTATCTGCGCCTGCCAAAAGAAGTCATATACAATGTTTCATAATATGAAAAAGTTTCATTAATATGGTTGATAATGTATATGTATGACAACAGCCCGTCTGGCCTAGTTGGTAGTGACTAGTGACTCTGCCGGTTAAGCTGATAATCCTGAGTTTGAATCCCCGGTAAGGAAATTTGTTTGTGTAATGAGCACAGATATTTTGTACCTGAGTCATGGGTGTTGTCTATGTATTTAAGTATAGTTTGTCAAAGGACTGTCTCATTTCAAACAAAGACAGAGAGAATCATACTAGCTTTGTCTTATACCAGTACTAGCACCCAATAGATAAGTATGAGTATAGTTTTCCTTTACACATTCAATTCACTTTCCTATTGAAAAACAAGTGCTTGCCATTGCGCATATGGGTACCAAATTTAATCTACACCGTTCATCGGTTTATATTATTATTAGTAGGTATAGTAGGGATAAGTTATTGACTCACTCTTACCTTTGTAGGGACATTGTTTCGTGTTGCATTTGTGGGTGCATAATCCATTTTTCCATGACACTGTCACTATAGATAGGTAGATATTCAGCGCCTCGGTCACATTGGATCCTTTGGGTGAAATGCTGCGTACGGCCCACAATCCTTTGATCGTAGCATACATGATAAGATCACCAGCTAAGGGCAGTCCTTTCCTAAGCAGTTTCAAGTTTCAATAGAGGCGATTTTTCAGACGGCGCCTGCGTCTAAGCGACACTTCCGCGTTATTCGCCGCCCACAATAATGTTGAAGTATGCTTTTTATTACAAATTCTAATTTACAAACACTATTATTCGGTATTTTCTTGTGCTTCGGTAAGTTATCTGCAAGGGGATAGCTCGAGCTACGTATCGACACCTAGGAGGCGATAACGATTTGATTTCGCTTGTCAAAAGTAGAGATGGGTAACTCAGGAGAGATAGATAAAAAAGATATATATCTTTCTCGTTTCATGAATCACTCTTCTTGTCTTTACGAATCCGAATGTATCAGTATATCCGTACCGCTCACTCCCTCGGCAACGATTTACTAAAGCGAAAGCGATGACTAGGTCGCGCGTCGACCGAAGTAACACGAACGAGCGACAGCGGTCCTTCAGGCGGATTCGGACACGTCATTCGCTATTTCGCGGGAACGAGAAGTAAATAGTATAGTATTTCTCGGTCACGCAGGATGCAATGCAAATTGCAATGATGAGTTATTAATTCGGTTAATGAGTTAAATTGCATTGCATTTAATAAAATGTAAACAAAAAGTAATAAGGTATTTTATTAGGCAAATATATTCTTGCGCATGACAATACGAACCAAATCAAGCTTCCTTGTGAATGTACCAATCTATATCCATCATAATACAAAATGAAAATGAAAATGTCGCCACGTTATAATAACAATTCTGTCTCTCTCTCATTCATAAGATGACGCAAAGTCAGTAAGTGTCGATACAGTTACGAGCGGGACAACTGATACACACGGATATAAAGATATAAAAGAGTGATACATATCCCAGTGGTAAAAAGATATATATCAATCTTTTCCCTCTACTGACACATTTCGCCCATCTCTAGTCAAAAGTGTCACTTGGCTAGACAATGTATGGCAGATATCGAATTCCGGTAACGAATGTTTTGCGTTTCGTTACAACATTGCAACTTGGCTAACATTTTTGTATTCGTTAATATTTTTCGACAGACTCATCTACGGTACCTGTCATTCCCATACATTTTTTATCGATTCGTTAGCGATATCTTTTTTCGAAATGCGTTTCGGCTAGGCCCCCAGTATAACTAACTAACATTCAGACACTACTATTTTACGAAAGAAGGGAAGAAAGCTGATGGATGGGCTGTTTCATTGTAAGGTCAATAATGCTTATGTTTAGAGAACTAGTATTTGGTATAAATACTACAAATATAATCATAAATAACATAGATATACTGGTTGATTTTGTTCTACAATGAACGCTATTCACAATACTTATATAAAACGTTTGAATACAAGGTTAAACGTGGCAAGTTCTAATTCGTTTTGTAAACAATTACCTACTGTAGAACAGAATCTGCAAATCTTAAATAAATAGGCATAATTTTATTACATTAATCCTGTTCGCGACTCTCAATATTGAGGACGTAAATTGAATAAAACTTGTGAATTCCGAGTATAATACCGACAGTACAAACAAATAATACTGATGTTTACTTAAAAGAGCTTAAATCATATCCGAAATCATACTTTATTTTGAACAGCCTAAGTCATATTTTAAGTTAAGTAACAAATTGTATAAGTCGTTTTATAAATGGCGTCTTCTCTTAATGTTCATGAACCCTATTGTGACCCTCTTAGTCTTACTAACGCATATTCCCTGATTGTATGTACGAGTAATAACAGGATATGAATTTGATCAGCCGGCTAATTATGGATGGTTTTATCCACGTGATAAAATAACTGTCACTTATAACACCGCGGGATAGACGGACACCGTCTTATCACGCTGTCACGTAGATAAGAACGACCATCATATCCGTACTGGATTTGACATGGATATGATCTGATCTCTCAGTGTCAAAAGTGTTGTTTTTGATAGAAGAAACGTTTTGACACTGACAGATAAAAAGTGATACTTCTTCTATCAGAAACGTCACTTTTGACACAGACACATCATTTCCATAACAAACCCTAGGGTTCCGCGACACCCCTGCAGGGGTTCCGCAAGAATTTAGAACACTATGCTTTAGTCGCCTCGAAAAATTTTACTATGCCGCCACCGCCATTGTAGGGTTCCATCAAGTATATATTTCGCTTTCCAAAAGGGTTCCGTCAAAAAAAAAGATTGAGAACCGCTGGCCTAACATCAACATGTACACATACAATTTATGGCGTATGAATAATGATAATAATAAAAAAAGAGAAGAGTCGTGAAATGTATAGGGCTCAATACATTCCAAGTAGAGATGCACCGGATATTCGGTTACTATCCGGTATCCGGCCTATCCGGCCGATATTTTATAATCCGGCCGGATACCGGATAGTGACCTACTATCCGGCTGGATACCGGATAGTGACCTACTATCCGGCCGGATTCCGGATAGTGACCTACTATCCGGCCTTATCCCGGATAGTGACCTACTATCCGGCCGGATACCGGATAGTGACCTACTATCCGGCTGGATACCGGATAGTGACATACTATCCGGCCGGATTCCGGATAGTGACCTACTATCCGGCCTTATACCGGATAGTGACCTACTATCCGGCCGAATACCGGATAGTAACATTGCTTGATTTCGGAGTAAACAAATTGGATCTGAGAAACAGTCACGGTTATTTTAAAACAATTTAAACATTCCACTGACTTGCACGCGCACTCATTTCCGCGCACGCGAACCTAGAAATGAGTCCACGCGAACGTTCACTAGGAAACAGCTCAAAACCTGCGCACTTGAAAAACAGATGGTTAGGCCGAATATCCGGTATCCGGTATCCGGCCAAACAACTATCGGTTGCATCTCTAATTCCAAGACTTCTCTTTCCGAACAGACTCTAGTTGTTTACCCAAGATTTCTCATTGCAGTGGCAACATTTTCGACACTTCATGCACATACCTAATAAAATAGATAGAGTTAGACCAAGAAAAGTCTACAGATATTTTGATGCCCGCGCAGTGCAAGTGTTATTTTAAACGTCAAACATAATTATTTGGTCAATTTTGCCGTCACAATCTATTTCTTGCTGACTGTTATGTACCTATGTACAGTTATTAAACTAGGCTAAATTATTCCCGTACACTTACGTTTAATTTAAAGAAAAACATCCCTATAAATAAGAGGCGATTTTCTCTGATAGGGGATAAATTTAAACACAGTTCCATTGAACAAATCTGCAGTCGCTTAAATTCGTTTAGAATAGATTCATTATGAACTTGAGAAAAGAATATGAAAGTTTTTACTTCCCTCTACCTATTTGTCTTCGTGTAGGTAAGCTTAGAATACATTTAAAAGTGTAAAAATTACCACGAGCGTAGCGAGTGGTTCGAAAAGTGAAATCTTGAGTTTTGCGAGGGTTTGAAGACACGAGGGTTAAACAAATTGTGCTACCGAGTGAAACACAATTTTTCATCACACCAACGAGAGGAAAATAATAACTGTGAAACATTACTAATGTTAAGATTTTTTAAGGACTCACTTCGTAAACTCACAATAGAGTGCATACACTTTCTGTGAATTATATAATTGACCGAAGCGTAGCGAAGGTCTCCGTTTCGACTGGGGCATTTTGCTTTTGTATGTCTGTCCGGATGTTCTCCTCTACAGGTCACAATTCTCAACCAATTTTCGTGAAATTTTGTGACCAGATTTTATGAGTAAATAAAAAAAAATTGTCGATCCGGTTTTTGGAATTTTTAAAAAATGGAGGCGTCGTGATACCTCGCGCTTAAACAAATAGTCGTATCGATATCATAAGAGTATTTTCTTTTTGAGACATGTTTACATAGTAAATGGCAAAAAATGCAGAAAAATTGTATTGCTGGTTTAGACGGTATTTAGATATTTAGTTTTTACTCGAGAATGAGTATCCGAATTTCGTCAGCTTAGCTAAGAACTATCATGGCGCGTTTTGCAAATATTCGCTTATTTTGTTTGCACACAGAAAGTCTCGGTTCGATCCCCAGTAAGACATAACTTTTTGTATTTTTTTTTTTTCACTTAAACTTCGTTTTTTTTTTATTAAATTAAAAATTTCGTATTGTTGATTGATCAAACCGCTGTGTGGCGCTGTCATCGTGCACGGTCCCAATAAGCTATGCTCGCAAGGTCTACAGCTCACAGAGCCACTAGTATAATAAATTAAGTGATTGGCTCTTTGACATATCTAATCTATCTATCGCTACGGCAGCGAACTATCCATTTATCAATTAACAACTTCATAGGCAGTCAATATGTCATTAAAACGAAACTTAGGTTATAAATCATTTGCATACACATAATAATATGTTCAACGTAAAGCATTCATTATGTTATGTTATACCCGTTAATGACATTAGGTAATAATGTGTTCAACTATGTATCTAGCAAGATACATTCTGTATTTGGCCGCTTTATATGCTTAATTTAATCGTGAAATAAATGTGAAATGAATGCCGATTAACATTTCTAGCTTTTGTTTCCATCATACCTAGCTGAAACAGCAATTTTAGAATTGTTAATTTAGATCCAGTGGCGACCCAGAAATGTTATCTCTGGAGAAGGAGGATTAGGAAAGGCGACCCCAATTAGAAATGGTCAGGCCGGAAGAAGAAGAGAAGAAACAGCAATTTTGCCAACTCCGTTTTCTGTTTAAATTTGAAGGTAAATTTTGAAGTAACTTTACTTCATTAGCGGTCTCATCATGCGGGCGAAATACCTTTTACAAAGAGAATCCTTGTAACAATACGACAAGCAAAATAACAAATATACAAAAAATCATTTATAAATCATTTTGCTTTGTTTCTTCCCAGACAGAGGATCCTTTTCAATACCGCGATAGATAAATTGATTGTTATAAAATGCCAGCAGATTGAGAAAAACAATGTCACATTTCAGATATTTTTTGAAGGAATATAAAAGTCTGTGCACACCGGCTGCGTATACCTTGTGCGCTATTTTTTTGTAGCCGGGCATGCACACGTGACGCAAGCGGTGTGCCGACGCCGACTCCCATAAGGATCTGTATATTAGTACAACGAAAGTTTCAAAAACACTTTGGAATGCGCCATAATTCGATCCCACGAACTTTGCAATTCTCACCGAACCAATCGGCTATATCGTATGAGGAAACCGGCCGGATTGATCCTAATAGGCCTAGTTTCCTTCTCCTACTCAGGAAATGAGTTCATCATGTCGCCGTTAAACGTAAATTTGGCGAACCTAATATAAGTTTAAAATGTACCATACTTTACTGAAAATAAATTTACAAAAAACTGGTGCCTACTCCATTCTTGGGTATAGTTGCCAAGCAGACCCCGGACTCCCGTGAGCTGTGGCAAAATCAGGGACGTTAGAAAGATTATAATGTTTTACTGCTGAACCAAAATGTTAATTTAAGATGCGATTACCTATATTGCGTTCAGTTCAAAAACTTCAATTAGGTATCGAATTGGATCTTGTTTGCATTTCGTCGGGTGACAAGCAAAAGTCACTAACTAACATCATTGAAATTATTGGACAATAAACCGTGTTACAAGTGTAATAAAGTGCATTGTTATTTTAATTTTTTGATAGTACTTAGTGAGTTTTGCTTGTCACCGGACGATTTATTCAATTTGCGATCACATTACAAGCCTATTTCGTATCTCCAGTCGTCGCTTTTCATCCGTTTAATGGTGTTTTCAATATGGAAATTGAGTACCTCTTCTCTTACCATTTTGTGCGCATAACACATGTCGTATTTACACTTGTTGCTCAAGCGGTGTTTCATTCGTATACCAGATTTATACTCATTTATATCAAAACTAGGTATAGTACTAGCGGTTGACCAAAATCAGCTGCAAATGGTGTTAAAGGTATGAAAATCGGCACGATTAATCTTTAGGCCATTTTAATCAATTTGACCCGTAGCACCAAAAAAAAGAAACAAACGGAAAGGAGTTATGACGTCAGCTTTTTTTTGTATGGAAAAACACAATTTTTTGTTCAGAAACCTATCGTGTGTGATATTAAATGAAAGGGCATTTTGAGCCGGTTCTAAAAATATATCACATTATTATATTTCCGTCACTTGCATTCAATTAAAATAAAAATAACTTTCAAAACATACCAAGTTTGGGCTCCTCCAGATACGAAACCGTTGAATTATTTTTTGTAAAATATACCTCAAGTAATACCCAATATCCTCATATCTAACTCCAAGGAATTAATTTCGAATATATTTAGGTTTAGTATTTTTTTTAATTTTTTTATTATTACTAATTGTGATCTATCAATCTATCAATGAAACAGCCTCTTAGCCTAGTCGATAGTGACCCTGCCTATGAAGCAGGAGATCCCAGGTTCTAATCCTGGTAAGGGCATCTATTGGTGTGTTCATCATCATCATGACACAAATAAATGCCCTTACCAGGGCTTGTATATATGTGTATATGGGCATTTATTTGTGTGATGATGATGATGAACACACAAATAAATACCTTTACCAGGATTCGAACCTGGGACCTCCTGCTTCATAGGCAGGGTCACTATCGACTAGGCTAGGAGGCCGTTTCATTGATAGCTTGATAGATGACAATATGTAATAAAAAAAATAAAAAAAACTAAACATAAATATATTCGAAATTAATTCCTTGGGGTTAGATATGAGGATATTGGGTATTACTTGAGGTATATTTTACAAAAAATAATTCAATGGTTTCGTATCTGGAGGAGCCCAAACTTGGTATGTTTTGAAAATTATTTTTATTTTAATTGAATGCAAATGACGGAAATATAATAATGTGATATATTTTTAGAACCGGCTCAAAATGCCCTTTCATTTAATATCACACACGATGGGTTTCTGAACAAAAATTTGTGTTTTTCCATACAAAAAAAAGATGACGTCATAACTCCTTTCCGTTTGTTTCTTTTTTTTGGTGCTACGGGTCAAATTGATTAAAATGGCCTAAAGATTAATCGTGCCGATTTTCATACCTTTAACACCATTTGCAGCTGATTCCCGAATTTCAGGCTATACCGCTATCACTAGTAGCCGTTGCTCGTGACTTTGCGTGGAATGATGATGATTGATAAAAACTATTTGTAAATTTTTGTAATTACCTACATGTTGAAACAAATTGCTACGAGGAATATGAACAACAAACTAAATAAATTCATATCGGCTCGAACACTTCGCACCAAACCGTCTGTCACCGTTAAAGCATTCGCTAAATCTATTTGTATGGGAAATTTCATACTTCACTGCTGTTTGATGTTAATCAGTCTGTTAAAATAAATGTGGTTGGTGCAACTGGGCCTTAGTAACTATAAACTTTCTTTCAGCGTTCATTTACAATACGTCTGTCTATCATCTGTCCCTCTCCGACATTTTGACAATGGGGTTGGCCGGTGGAAGTTTTTAGCAGATGGCGCCATCATAGCTTGCCCCGTCAATCCCTAGAATTGTGTCAAATTTTTGTTTTTTTAATACCCTGGATGCCAGCTCTTTAAGCCAAATCTCATAGAAAAAGGGGCAAGCTATGATGGCGCCATCTAGGCAAACCTTTGACAGTTGCCAACCCCATTGTGTGAAAAATGTAGGTGTGAAGGGTTGCTCTCTCATAGAAAATTTGAATTTCGCGCGTTTTTTAGTGACAAATTGGGTGTGTTTGAGCATATAGTTAGTCAAGCCAATTTGTCAGTCAGTAAGAACCAGGAAAACTCTACTCATCCTTTTCTTTTGGGTGCTAGTACTAGTGTAATACAAAGATAGTATGATTCTCTCTGTCTATGAACTGTCCTATGACAAACTATATTAATCCTAAAGTTGCTTTCGTGCATGACCGGTATGGACCGGTAAAATACATCACTATTGACACTTATTTTCTTAAGGTTGGCCGGATTGGGCTGTCTATTTCCACGTTTGTTCAGTTTAGTTTACGTTCCATTTCACACTACTTCGTCAAATTTTTCTTCTATTTTGCAACAATAAACTTTATAAATTTTATTGAGATATTAACTTTTAATAAAATTTTGTTTACTTTTGTAAATATTTTGATAACTTACACATATTAAGTAATCATGTGAATATCAAATGTTAAATAGATAAATGGGTTGACAGATCCGATTAGACATGAAAAGGACCGTCAAAGTTGTCTACGTCACAAAACGTAAAAATAGTCCAAATTAGACGTGAGAATGAGATTTTGAACAATTTTCGATTATAAATTGATTTCATTGTTATAAAACACACAAAGAATCGTAGCTAAAATGTCTGAAGAAAATTCACCAGTTAAGCCTTCAAGATCGCCTAGTGTAATAGAAACGTTAGAAGACTACGAGTCTCAGGTCTGCCTGTTGTTTTTATTGAAACGCCTCCTCGGTGAATGTGGAATCATCATAACATAGTTTTATTATTGTTTTTCGCAGGACACATTGATAAAGCACGTTGATATATCAATAGTGGAGTCAGAGAAGCGTGCTAATGGAACTTTGCACGTGAGGGACCACTACACTGTGTATCTAATAGACTTAAAGTAAGACTTTGCTGTTGTTATGCTTATTATCGCCTACAATGATTGTTAAGTGGTTCAATTAGCACTTAATTTGTTCCTGTACAACTCGTGTTTCCTACTTGTTCACTATCCTATTGAAAGTCTGTTGATTGCTTCTAATGGAAAGTTGTTTGAATAACATTGACCTCAATAATTATTATGTCAATATGACTAAGTTATAACTTAAGTTTATGGCATTTAAATATTTTTTATGGCAGTTCTAACATCAGGATTTCAGGTGTGGAAATTATTTGAGTGAAAATAGAGATAAACAGATAGGTTAGTCTGAAGTTAGGGTGGGCCAAAGTTTACTCAGTCAGTGCAGTGAAGTGAAGCAAAAAAATCATGTTTGTTGTATGGGAGCCCCACCTAAATATTTATTTTATTCTGTTTTTGTTATAGCGGCAACAGAAATACATCATCTGTGAAAATTTCAACTGTCTAACTATCATAGTACATGAGATACTTCTATTCGGTTCACAGTTCTAGATATTCTTATTGTACAACCAATGTGTTTTATTTATTTTCAGAGTAACGGATCCAGACTACAAACTAGTACAATCCAAAATCAGTACCATCTGGAGGAGGTACACAGAGTTTGAACAGATACATGACTACCTTCTAGTGACTTATCCACACTGTGTGGTGCCGCCACTGCCAGAGAAAAGAGTAAATACACATTATAATATTAATGGAATAAATTAATTAACACTGGTGACATTATTTAATTAGTTTAGTGGCACCAAGTGTTGGCTGTTCTTTAAGGGCCTATAGCGTTCTTCTAACGCGCCGTCGAAGCGCGTTTTTATTGATACACCGTAAAAAGTCGTGCAGGTGAAGCGCGCGTGCTTTGTTGCAAATGCAAATTTGTATTGCTACCAACAAACTGCTCTATGAAATAAAATATAACCGGCCAAGTGCGAGTCGGACTCGCCCACGAAGGGTTCCGTGACATTACGCAAAAAACGGCAAAAAATCACGTTTGTTGTATGGGAGCCCCACTAAAATATTTATTTTGTTTTGTTTTTAGTATTTTTTGTTATAGCAGCAACCGAAATACATCATCTGTGAAAATTTCAACTGTCTAGCTATCACGGTTCATAAGATACAGCCTGGTGACAGACAGATGTACAGCAGAGTCTTAGTAATAGGATCCCGTTTTTACCCCTTTGGGTACAGAACCGCGCGTTAAATGCACATCCTTAAATGCATAGTGTTGCCAAATGTCTACAAAGCATTAGACAGCTCACAGATTAAAGAAAAAAAGGCTTGCGTTCTTGAACGCACCTTTATACCAAACGTCAAGTATAATATTTTTAATTTATAAAAATTACATTCGTTTTAAGACGAAAAGTCGGAAAGCTTGGAAAAATCCAGATGTTGATAATTTTTAGTATGTGATTTTGAATGGTGTTTTCGGGTTTTGTAATTACTTTATCATAGGTATATCACAAATAGTGTGTACCTTTCTAATGGTAGTAAAAAATCATATATCTATTACTGAAAATTACATATTTAAATAAATATGATTTAGCCAATTCAACTTCTAACACTGATTTCGCAGTGAAAATCGAGTTATAATTTTTTTACTATTTTTCCTAGAATCGGAAAACAATTATGTGATACATATATTAATTTCGGGCAAAAAGAAAAAAATCATGCATTTAAGGGTTAAAATAACGCGGTTGGCATAGGCCCTTAGGCCCCTTAGTATGAATAGTGTAAATGTTTCTACTGTCCTTAGCTAGATACAAATACGGCGGTGGCAGAATAACAGCGTCCGTTGCTGCAAGTCTTTAGGGCCGCTGTGCCCCGAAGCCTTTTGGCACAGACATAAGCTGAGCCACTTTCCATTTCAATTAGTTTGTAAGCATTATCGTGTACTTTTATTATGTACCTATGTTCAAACTTCTTGAATAAACGTCTTTTATTATTATTTTTATTATTATTAAAAGGTTACAGACAGTTACTTTCGTATTTAGAATAGAATAGAATAGAAGAAATTTATTAAGAAAACGCTTAAATTTAGGTATTACATGAGACAACAGAACTAATTTATTATTAAACGTCACTGAAAAGGTCTCCACTCAGCGTAATGTCAAGATACCATCTAAGGATCTCGACGCTGGTCTTCCGTGGAAACCCTTCCGAGAGAGCGCAACTACATTCTAAAGTACAAATTTTATATAATGCATAAATTTCAAGTAAATTTATTAAAGCTCAAATTATTATTCAATTACAAACTAAAGTAAAACTAAAATAACAACCTACGGTACCTAAACAGTCATTAATTTGGTTTATCTGGCATACAAGGTGAAATAAATTATTTAGCAGGCGTTCGTTCTAGTAGGGATGTCACAGGAGTAATAGGAGTATATATACCCAATAATTATATTTTTTGTAAGATTAAAATGTGTTTTTTGAATTTACATTTAAATGAACCAATTGATGGATTTAAATGAACCAATATTTAAAAATCATAGTAGGGATAGTGGTCTATTTACCATCAAGTTTGCTAAGATATTGCTCCTTCAATTCTAGGTTCTATACGCCTGGCGGAAATCCGACACCACAGACCCAGAGTTCGTGGAACGGCGGCGGGCTGGGTTAGAAAACTTCCTCCTCCGCGTGGCCTCACATCCTCGGCTCAGCTTCGACGACCAGTTCATCAGCTTCCTTCAGCAGGAGCACTGGCGGGAGACCATCACTGATACTGGTATGTACCTGTATTTGTAATAATAAGGCCCACCATTCAAGATTCTAATTGTACCCAATTTTTCAAGGCTTATTATTAACCGGGCAACTAAAATATTAAACAGGAACTTTCACTGGGCATATAATAATATAATTTGGCTGTGCATTAATATTTTAGCACCAATAAATTTATATTAGCCTCAAATTTAAGCATCATATTATTAAAAAACTGGCAGCAAAATCAAGCCACCCAAAAAAATTATAGGGAACTTGAATTGATAGGTTGGCGTCTAAAATAATAAGTTGGCAACTAATATTGTAAAGCGATCATAAAATTTGGTTGTATTTTGTACATATACAGAATACCTAAGTTTCCCATTATCAATAAATAAATAAATATATACATAAGCCTTAAATACTCCATTTTGAAATAATTTAAATTTAAACATATGCATACCTAGTACTTTAAATTGACAAATTTCCTAATCCACAAAACACCACAAATTTATTTACCAATAATACCCTACTATACTTGCTATACTTATAGTCGAAATTCCTAATCATGAAACACCTAATGGCCATTATACCATTAGGTCATTAAATTTTTAATTACTAATTTCTATAGTTACCACTGTGTTCTGCCAGAGTCAAAAGATAGGTGCGACGACGAGCGAAGCGAGGAGGAGCGTGTTAGGTTGACCGTGTAGTGACCAAACAAAATATTTTAAAAGTACTTCATATTTAAATTAATAGATAGCCGTTTTCTTTTTAAAATGTGCTTCATAAATAGTCGCCAATATAATAATTCAGTTGCCAAATAAATACTTGGTACCTGCCTCAAAATAAACAAAAGCTGTAACGGCATTAAAATACAACTCATATTGATATATTTTAAGGCTCCGTTTTTGTTGCCAAACTATTAATTTTAGTACCCATTTCTATTATTTTTAAACTACCCAAATTCGATTAATTAGTTGACCGGTTAAATACGTGCCATTTTTCAATAGGTTTTCCAGTTTTATAAGAATTTTCGCTGGAAGTAAATAAGTCGGTTTTCTTGTTTTTTTTTTTACTACAATATTATTTAATCAAAGTTTACACTTAATTTTGAATTAATCTTAAGTAATGCAGAAGAATAAAAAATAAAAAAGTGGAGAAGATTGAAGGAGCCATTTGCCCAAAGGCACACAGAATCGGTTATCATAGATTAAGGAAAACTATAGATATAGTATAAAAATGTATTTCTGATATAAGGCTATAAATAAATAAATGCAGAAGAATATTAGTTAGTTTCAATATGATTGACCTAAACTTATGGTTGTCCCTTGATTTTCATATCTTCATTGACTGCTATTATGATTAAGGATATTGCACACAGTTGTATCTGATTTATGGTTAATGATCTTACAATTTTTCTAATTTTCTTTTTTTCAGGATATCTATTACAAGCGGAGAACAAGCTGAAATCTCTGTCAGTGTCAATCAGATTAAAGAAACCGGATCCGGAAATAGAAAGTGTCAAAAACTATGGAAAACAGTTGGAAACTAACTTAGGAAATTTTCTTTATACTAGGTTTGTATTGTCTATGAATTGTGATGTTACGCCCAAATAATGTATAAAATGTAATCTTTAAACTAAGATTACTTTTAACAGTTTTGAATGATTCACGGTTAGCTTCACTAGACTTACATCGACCGGAATATGGACCGTGATTACCTTTTGTATTGTTTTCGAGCTCCCAATATTTCAACGCAGTTACATGCATCTTGTTCACGAGTAACTGAAGATAGCGGGTGGGTGTCAAAGTTGTGTAGACCACGCTCGGTGTACCCTCATTCATACACGTCGTCTGCGTTCGCCTTCAACGTTCTGACTGGTCGCGTTCAAACTTGTTGGTCTACTGATTACTTTTATACTTTTCAGGTCTAAAATAATTGAGAAGAACTATGCAGTATGTAAACTGCACGCGGCCTACGGGAAGCTGTTCAGCGAGTGGAGCGTCGTCGAGAAAGACATGGGCGACGGGCTGCAGAAGGCCGGACACTACTTCGGTACTTTTACAAACAGCAACACTCCTAACTGTACATCGGTGGACCTTATTACAAAAGGCATAAGGTCCACCGATGTACAGTTAACAGTGCGGACGATGGTTCATTTGTCGATTAACTTTTCATTTGTGTGTGGTGATAAAAACAGGGGGTTCAAACTTCGGTTCTGATGTATAGAGCAGAAAAAGTTGTAAAAAAGGAGTAAAACGATGACTAAATATGTTTTAATACAGTTGCTCACAAAGTGCTACTTTACGTAGCTGTTTAGCGTGCGGAAAGTTGGTTATGTCGAACTAGTGCTTTTTACTTTTCCAATTTTTTTAAATTTATACTTGTTCCAATTCACGACTACTTATTGATGAGTGTTAATATTAGTTTCCTTTAAACGTCGTAATCAGCATAAAAACCTACTGTTAATGTAAGAATATGAAAAATATACATATTTCATATTTTAATACTTACCTCTTCATCATTATAACACGTTTATTTTTTAATATTGAATATTGAAAATTCCGTTCTTAATAAGGTGTCTGAATGGAACGGAATAGCTGCCAAACGCCCATAGATATAATATACTTAAAGACGACGTCTAAGCGAGCTGTCACTGTTACCACTTTTGTTTAGTGTACGATTAACAATGTTTTACTTATTTTTTCGCAACTGTATTAAAAAACGTCGTTCGATACACGTGCGGAAATGTCATTCTTCACTCGTCCCGAGTCTTCCCACTCGCCTGCGGCTCGTGGCAAGATATCTCGGTACTCGTGAAGTAATGACATACCTTCCGCACTAGCATCGAAATGTACTATTACAGTACATATGGTCCTATTTTCCCGCACTAGTGCGTAAAATAGCACTTTTCGTGCGTATGTCAAAAGTTTAAAGGGCCATATGTACTGTAAAACGTTGTACGATACACGTGCGAATAGGTAATTCGCAACTCGTGTCGATTTAAAACTCCCTCCGGTCGTGTTTTAATTTATCGCCACTCGTTTCGAATTTCCTCTTTTCCGCACTTGTATCGTAAATAACTATTGCCATGGTCCTGAACGTACCTACACATACAAGCGACTAATAAGGACGATTTTTAAGCTAACAGTAAATAACAAAACTTTGAAGAATCTTTTTGGTCCATCTTGCAGTTGGCGGTTCAACTTGCTATCGGTACGAAATAAAAAATACTTATTTCAAGAACTCCCTGTCATTACATGATTTTGTTGTTGTGTGCGCGACTTCAAATCTAGTGCCCATGCCTATACAGAACCTCCTGCCTTAATGACCTGTGTAATGTATCGATAAAAACGCGCGTCGACGGCGCGTTAAAAAAACGCGGTGTGCATAGACCCTTATTTCCTTTCTTATCTCTGGTGTGGAAAGTCACTACGATCAGACTTTCGTAGATTCCTTAATCAATTCTTGCCTTGCATAATGTTGCCAAAGTAGACAGCGAGCTTCTTAAAAATGCTACGGGGAGTACTCTTATGAGAAAGGATATTTGAAAAAAATCATCGATGTTTTTCCAGATTCAATAGCAGAAGGCATCGACGCGGTCGCCGAAGACGAAGAGCAACTCGCAGACCAGCTGAAAGAATACCTGTTCTATGCGTACGCCCTCCAGCAACTCGCGCACAACCACGAGGCACTACAGCGAGCTACCGAGCTCGCACACGACACACTTGCCAACCGGTAACAACATATCTTTACAACGAAAGTTGTAAGTTTTCTTTGAATCACTAGACATGCTCTCTTTATTATCTTGCACGCTAAATCGTAAGATTTGCAAGATTGCGTATGATATAGCATAGCATTCCATTAGCTACACTCGCCCAAATCTCGATGATTTCTTAAATTTTACTGTTACGCACCATCTGCACGTTTGTGTTTATGACATAACCGTCGTATTGTTATGCATTACGCCGTTAGCCAACATTTTTTTATGTGTTTAAGTATTACCTACCTTAGGTTTTTTGTTTTGTCTAATATCTTTTGTCGGGTCCTTATCGGCATGAGAATGCGATGCCATCTGCTTGACGGCCAAGCCTTGACCGTTATGGAGCACGGAGTGCAAGCTATCGCTCCCAGAATTATTTGCAGTCAGTTACTCCACGACTTTCTAGTTGAACTTGAGTTGAGGAATTCGCGCGCGCACCTTAATTATTTGTTTACTTACGCGAAGTGTTACGAATTTATTGTTTTTATTAGTAAAAATACAGTTTTTAGCCCATAATTGATTTAAAGTAGTGTATTGGTGAAATTGTTTACGTGATGTTTTTGAAGTAGAGGCAGAACGAGCCTTTTCTGCTGCAGGGTATCTGGTAAGAAACATCCGAAGTCAGTTGGCTGATGGTACGCTAGATACGCTGTGTTTTCTCAGAAGCTATTTTCAAAGTAACCCGTAATTTTCTTTTTAAATAAATGATTCCGTAAATCTTATATAGAATAGAATAGAATAATTTTTATTTATAATAAAAAACACATGCACAAAGGTGTCCGGTAAGCCCCAAACTAGGCTGAGCCTGTATCTTGGGGCTTACAAAAGAGTAGGTAACAGTTACTAAACCTAGTTAAAATTATGTGTGTGAGAGGGTGATAAGGTGAATGCTTTTAGGGTGTGTATATATGTGTGTGCGTGTGTGTGTGCGTGTGTGTGTGTGTGTGTGTGTGTGTGTGTGTGTGTGTGTGTGTGTGTGTGTGTGTGTGTGTGAGTGGGTGTGTGTGAGTGAAAGGTGTAGGAGAGCGAGTAAGTCAGGACTAGAAGATGACAGACCTAAACATAAGAACATATTATATTTTCCGTATCATTGTAGGATAGGGTCACAAACCATTTTTTGAGTTTAGATTTAACATTTGATAAGGTACATGTTTTTAGAGCGATAATTTTGCAAACAGAGTTATATATAAATGGGTGCATATGGAAGCAAACCTCTTGGCGTGAGATGTATGGACAGCAGGTACCGGGACTCTGTATATACGTCTGCTCATTATGAGGTCTTTTATCGGTAAATTTGTAATACTTTTATGAACTCTACATACTGCGCTGAAAATAAATAATTGTCTGACTCTGAGGATCCCCGTTTCATTATACAGCAAGTCGGTAGGAAATCTAAAAGGTTTTCTTAGCATGACTTTGATGACAGCACGCTGCGCACGCTCTAGTTCGAGGAGTGCCGTCTTACCTGCGCTGCCCCAAACTGCAATACAATATTGTATAACAGATTGGCACAGGGCATGGTAGACAACGCGAAGGACACTTAGAGGTGAACAGTCCCGCAGCCGTTTCACTAAATAAATAATTTTTCTAACTTTTTTGGATAGACCAGTCAAGTGTTGTTTAAAAGAAAGGTGTTCATCAACGATAAGGCCCAGATACTTGACGGTGCTGCATCTACTTATGGATATTACTTAATATGCATATTACTTCATATTTTCGTCCCTAGAATAGTACTATACTGAGTTTCAATAGAATACTAAAAATTATTCGTAGATTTGCGAGATCTCGCAAAATACCGAGATCTTGCGAGATTGGACCTCTTAAATCTTGCAAATACCGAGATTAATTATTATGCTGCAAGATTGCACTCCCTACACACGACACACTTGTCAACCGGTAACTACAACACATTATTTGAGAAAACTCAGCAGAAACAGACGTTTTTTTTTACAAGCTTTTATTTAGTTTCATCTGTCCCGTTGTCTGTGTCTGTAATCAAATTTTGCAAGTTTATCTTGACCCACTTCCCGGATTCCGATGCAGCTAAAATTTTGCATACATATGTAAGTCGGGTGACAATGCAATATTATGATACCATCGAGCTTATCGATAATATTGGAGACAGGGGGTGGCTATAAGAACTCTGTGATAAAACAACGCAACCTGATTGTATTTTAGGTTTTTAGAATTGTTTTGACGAGTATTAATTGCCTGTGTAAAGAAAAGTCCAGTAAATTTCAGACAAAAACTTATATAACTCGGGTCTTAGGTTTCGGCAAGCCTCGCCCTGACAATTACTCGTCATGAAGTGCTTCTATTATCTTTCTAATGGGTCCGTATTCGGTATCATACTTCGAGCAACACCTCTTCCGACACATCGGAAGGGGGGGGGCCCAAGCGATATCTCACCGTACAAATCTTTCTGCCATTTTTCGCGGGGGGCAAGGGGGGGCAAGGTGCACACAGTCGCACTTCTCACACACTTACATACAAAATCCAATCTGTAATGACGACACAAATACATAGAAAATGACACACGTCAAAGACAAATCTTGCAAACCTCGATCTCTTTTTGTGTACGGACGAGTGACAAGTGTCACAACACGCACACTAACACATTTTCGTTGAAGTATGTTATTGTATTCTGAGAGATGAGAAGTCGGATTTGTCGCTCGACCGATCCGCAATTTGTACTGAGCGAGCAAAATCGATAAATCCAACAATTACATGAGACTAAAATATAATAATTGTGTTTGAATGTAATTAAACGTATGATATGTAAAAAAAAATATTACATGTGAAATGTAACACCTTCTTTTTGTAAATTTGATGTCCCCGACCTCTTTTTATAACAATAAACCGAGCAAACAGGCATTTTTGTGCAGCAGTGTTCACGCGCGCGTCTGGACTCGGTCTAGTGAAAAATCCAAGTGCAACTAGTTTTATTACCCGCGCTAGATTAGATTGACGCGCTAATCTTGTACCTCGGCAGAGGGGAAATAGTGCGAATGCCGCCTCCCTTCCGTGTTGCTCGAAGGTATCATAGCAATTTATTTATTTAATGAACATTTTAAATCGGGCAACAAGGCCCATATTACAAATACCTTACAGATTAACATATATACATATATGCATTTATATAAACTTAAAAAACTAAACACTATTTAGGCGACAAAACGGCGTGGCTCCGTTGAATCGTCTGGTCTTAAATGTATATAATATATGATATATCAGAGCGCTGCAATATTTATAAGCTAGTTACTTTCGTTACCAGGATAGCGGAGCGCAACCGCGCGGCGGCGGGCAAGTCGGGGCTGATGTCGCGGCTGTTCGGCGCCACCGACCCCGACATCGTGCGCGACCACGCCACGCGGGCGCTCGACGCCAAGATACTGCAGGACAAGGAAAATATTGAGAAGGCCAAGCGGGACCTGGAGTGAGTACTAGCAGGCGTGGTTCACTCCGCGATTTCGTCGCGTCGCTACAAGTACATGCGGCCCACGCCAAATTTGGTGTCTAGCAGTAGTAGTTGCCGCGCACCGCTACGGAACTAACGCCGCGCCGCTGTGTGTAATTGTTTATTATTCCTTTTTTTTAATATTGCTTCCGTTACTAACGTTGCTTACGTTCCGTTCCGTTCTCACTTTCCGTGCTTCACTCGTTTATGGCCCCGAAGGACGACTAGCGTTGGCCCATCCAGGCTAACACCATGCTGATTCGGGACCATTTCGTGGCTGATATTACTTGTTATGTTATGTGTAAGTTTGTTTTTTGTTCCTCTTTTTTTTATCTGTATTTTTTTGCTACGAACGAAGTATTTCTATTTCTTGCGCTCATATCTCGTAATATACGCGTTTTGTTAGAGTGAACCTTCTGTACCTAGTACTAAATATTATTTATTATGTGGTACTAGTAGAGGAGTGTGTGGGGATTATACCTGTGTCTTTATACTCGAAATGGACATAATAACGTGCCCGCGACGAACAAGTCCTAGAGTGTCCTGGTGGAATAGGGCGTTTAAATATCACGATTTCGCACATTACTTTAAGAAGAGCACGCTCTATTCCACTAAACAGTCCTAGAGGAACAGAGCGTGTGTGAACTATAGAGGGCAGTACGGCCCCCTGTTTCATAACCACTCGGGATATGGAGAGTAACTGCCGCGGCGGGCAAGTCCTAGAGTGAGTCCTGGTGGAATAGGACCTTTAACACATTCAATACCACTAAGTGCTACGGGTTACGCTCGTAGCGCGTAGCCACGGTTTCGTCGTATGTAGCGCGTAGTCGCTACGAACAGTGTACCCGACAGTCGGGTTCTTGGTGTTGAATGTGTTAAATATCGCGATTTGGCACATTACTTTAAGAAGAACACGCTCTAATCCACTAAACTGAGTCCTAGTGGTACAGAGCGTGTGTGAACTATAGAGCACAGCCCCCTATTTCATAATCACTCGGGATGTCGAGAGTAACTGTGCCGCGGCGGGCAAGTCCTACAGTGAGTCCTGGTGGCAATAGAGCGTTTCAATGTCACAATTTCGCACATTACTTCAAGCAGACCAAACAAAGACATATTGCACAAAATACTAAATATAGTAATTGTTGTTGTTACAGAGAATTTTCGAAGAAGGCTGCGATAGAAATAGAACATTTCCAAAAGCAAAAAGATAAAGACCTCCACGAGTCGCTGGTCGGCTTCATATCATTGCAAGTTAAAGCTGCGAAAAAGGTACGAAAAAATAAATCTCTGTTTCGTCCATTCAAATTTAAAATATTAAGTTTAAATTATTTTGATGTCGAGTCATATACAGAGTGGCCAAAAAATCAGTGCATTCCCGGTGCCAGGGAGGTTTTGGGATTATACTGACCAACCCCGAAATAGCGAAAAAAATATTTGGCTGTTTCATACATTTTGGCTGGTCCATTTTCTATGGGAGGGTAAAATTTTTTTTCGCGATTTCGGGGTTGGTCCCATAGTAAAAGATGCTCAGTATAATACCAAAACCTCACTGGCAACGGGAAGGCACTTATTTTTTGGCCACCCTGTATTGTTTTTCACGCCACCTACGATAATATTCAGTTTTATTCCGAAAACCATGCATATTTTTAATTAGATAGCATTATTAAGATATTATCATATTAAGATAGCAACTACAATTTCCTTTGGAAATACTTATGACTTTAGTGAATAGCAACGTAATTTTGTTTCTTCATAAGTTAACAAAAATTACACACCTATGTATAATAATTTTATATTACTGTATTAACAGCAACACTAAAGTCTCATAACTATTAGCAAACTTTATGTTTTTGCGATACGCTTTACATATAGGGTATTTTCCTACTAGTCAAATCAAACTGTCAAAACGATTTGCTAATACAGAATTTATATGAAACATATCTGTGGTTTTCTAATAATTATCTGGCGTTTTATTTCATGCATGGTGTAAAATAATTTATTTTAAATACAGTATAATACCCTAATTGCCAGTTAAACAGTGTGGACAATGATACTTATTGTAATATTTGTTCTTTATACATCCTTTGTTTTTTCTAGAATCTTCAAGCGTGGACCCAAATAAAGGAATGCCTACAGAACATGCCCTGAACGCGGCCCGCCCGCGGGCGACACCAAATTGTACAGGTTATCTAACACTAAGCGTAGGTTCATTTGAGTTAAGGCGATGGAGGCGTTACCAAAGAATCGGAATGTTTATATGGTAAAATTGGTAAAGTCATATCTTAAGGTGCTTATCAAATATTTGAGGCAGTTTTCTTAGTCAGATCTGCAACCAATGATGCAACTACGTGATTTGATTTGTGAATTTAAAATTATTGCACAGTCAAGAGTGAAAATATCAGAACCAAGTACCTATTCACAACCTTAATATTATGGGAATAAGGTCCTTTATCCAATGAGCCGCATTTATATTTTTACCCACAACTCACGTAGAACTGGTTTTTAAGCGCGGTAAAAAAAGTTATAATTTAAAACTCTTTTTTTTTTAACTAAATTTTAAATTGAAATATTAATCTCTGTGAACAAGATGATTTATTCTAATTAGCCTGTAAAATTAAAAATTGGTCATTCGTTATGTTATGCCTAAATAAATACCTAAACAAAAAAACAGCTGTAAATAAATATACATATAGATATACGTTATAGAGTTACACCAAGAAAAGTCTGCAGCGATTTTGATAGCCCACGCAGTGCAAATGTCATTTTAAACGTCAAACTTCTATGAAATTATGACGTATAAGTAACACTTGCACTGCGTGGGCTATCAAAATCGCTGCAGACTTTTCTTGGTCTAACTCTAATGAATAACCTTTTCCGCGTAGTTGGGTGAGTACATATCTGCCTTCGCTTCACTGTTTGCCTTGTTGGATGCAATAACTCTAGCCTTGATAGTATTAATGAATAGATTATTGATTATTCGCTTCGGACATTCATATTTTATATAAGCCCGATCCATGGCCAAACTCATTATGCAATTTCAAGTGCAAATATGTAAAGGTCTATCCAGATCTGGCAAATGCTCAACGAATGTGTCACTCAATATTATACTAGAAAATGCATGTGACCGGTTTGAAATTCTTTCATAAATGGTTGGCGAATGGTGCTTTGAATGCATACCTACTCCTGACCTAAACCATAGATAGAGACTTCATTTCTAAATTTATTATTATTATCTATCTTTATTTAATTTGGGTCTTAGGTTAGGGTTTTTACAACGTGAGCGTAAAAGTACAATATATAAACACATTATAAAAAACCTAACCTAGGGTGGCAGCGGGGCAGGGCCCAAGCTGCCGGTGGTCAGGGCCGCCGAGTGAGGAATCGACGTACTATACGCGCCGTGTCCAAAATTACCGCCTTCTGCATCTGACCCTTGATCCAACCACCCAGCGAGATTCTCTCTAGGTGTTGGTCGAGACTCTTCGCTATGAGATCGTTCGCTGACACGACTATAGGAACAATGATCGTCGAGTCAACATCCCACATGGCGGTTATCTCGTGAGCAAAGTCTAGGTACTTGCTGGACTTGTCCTTCTCGGCCTTATTATCTATAATTAGTACTTATTTTAATAAAGGTCGTAACGTTGACAAGCATCAGCAAAGATTCGCAACGAAGTGTTACAATGGGGTTGGCAACTGTCAAAGGTTTGCATAGATGGCGCCATCATAGCTTGCCCGTCTCTAATTTTGTTCTATAAAATTTGGCTTAAAGGGCTGGCATACAGGGCATAAATTTCCCGAAAGAAACAAGAATTTGACATAATTCTACGGATTGACAGGGCAAGCTATGATGGCGCCAACTGTTAATTATTCAACACGTGAATAAAAAAATCACGTGAGTAACAAGTGAATAAAAAATGCAGTTTTCAGTGAGATTACTTTGTGTTCAAGTATAAGATGTTTTTCTTTTATGGTTCCGTACCCAAAGGGTAAAAACGGGACCCTATTACTAAGACTCCGCTGTCCGTCTGTCTGTCTGTCCGTCCGTTTGTCTGCCACCAGGCTGTGTCTCATGAACCGTGATAGCTAGGCAGTTGAAATTTTAACAGATGATGTATTTCTGTAGCCGCTATAACAACAGAATAAAATAAACATTTAAGCGGGGCTCCCATACAACAAACGTGATTTTTTGCCGTTTTTTGCGTAATGGCACGGAACCCTTCGTGCGCGAGTCCGACTCGCACTTGGCCGGTTTTTTTTCGGTTCCTAAGACGGTTTTTATTTTACTGTAAAACTCTGCGGCTACAGAAAATAAAAAAAACTTTTTTAGAGCTTTTGTATATGGTGATAGGCATTATAGCGCTAATAGTTGAGGCCTGAATAAGACATGGAGATATTTAATGTTCCTTTCAGGAACTAGAAAGACGAGTTAGTGCTTAAGTTTTTCTATTAGGTATTGCGAGAAATTACAGAATTGATGTAAAAAGTGAACGCGAAGTTTAGTGAAAATACTATGATATTAAGTGCCGTTCTCTTAACTCGAATGAAATAGTAGTTTTTATATTTCACTTTGTAAGAGAAATTTAGATCCAATGCTAGTTTTATTGTAAATTATGTCACATTTAAATTTAGTTGTATTTTGTTGTAAAGAAGTTGTTGTATAATGTTCAAATGATATTAAGTAAACGTGACGGATCTGTCAATTTCGATTCCATTTTCTATTGAGTATACATTTTCATCCTTAAGGCATTGATATTCCTTAAAATCATTCGAATATTCCCATAATCATCTCACACAATTGGTATAAAAATATAAAGTATTTTTTGGTTGCGATTTGCGTAATTAAAGAACCTCACTATTATATTCCAGTACCTCTTTAAAACATGCTCATTGTCATCTGTTTTGTTTTGAAAAAAAAAGACTAGATATTTTGGTGATTATTTTGAATAAAATATGGAAACTTCAAATATAGTGCTATTTATAAAACCACTGGGCAGTGATGTACAATTTTACTGTCCTTAGATTACCTATATAGGTATATGTTTATATACTCTGTCAAGCCATTTCCGTCAGTAGAAAAGTGCGGTAAATTTAAAAAATGTTAGCGCGAAGGGTTATCGCCTCATAAAAAAATTGAATATCGCGCCTTTTTCTACTGACAAACTTGTCTGACCGGCTTTAGATATTTAATTTAAAATTGTATCTTTGGATTCCCGTGTTTGGTTTGGAATAGACACCTCTTTTTAAAAGTTTCGTATCAAAACTGATCATTTTATTAAGTATAATGGTTATTTAAAACCAAGTAACATTTATTATAGAATATCGCTGGAAATTGGTTAAATACTCAACTGACTGTGGTTTAAAGACCAAGTCAAATGCAGCACGTTTTTACATTAATCTTAATTACAAAACAAATGAATTCCTATGTATTATATTTACAATGTTGCTGGGTAGCTATTTTTTTACATTTTTAGAATGGCCTGTTTAATCCAGCCTTGTCGTATAAGATGAAAGAATTGAGAAAATTAAGTCTGTACCAATATCATTATTACCAGAACAAAAATATAATAACACGACTTTTAACATTAGAATAGAACATTACATTATATCTCATATCTATTCTATCTTACTATACCTATCAGAGATTTTTATATAATTGTCGCAACTCAGTCGTGCGAACTTATGCTAGATAGATGCGCTAATATATTTTTGTTTATTACATTGTTTTCTTTATTGCAAAGGTCTTTATTTCTTATTGTAAATCTTTATTGCTAATGTGAAGAAGGTATAAAATAAACTGAATTTACATATAAACATATTTTTATTTATGCATCAGCGTGGTGGAGCATCACCTTCAAATGCTTTTTACAGTACATATGGTGTTACATTACCGCCCTAGGTCGATTAAGGACAATACGTGCCTATGTCAAAAATTTAAAGGGCCATATCTGTAAAACGTTGTACAAACGTTGTAATTCGCAACTCGTGTCGATTTAAAACACTCCCGTCGGTCGTGTTTCAATTTATCGGCACTCGTTGCGTATTTCCTACTTTTCGCACTTGTATCGTAATGTACTCTCAAGAACAATAAAAAGTTATTATTATAAAATGTTTGTATCAAAATGTATGTACTACAAAGACGGAAAATGGCTATAATTTTATGGCACCTCACATAAATCTAACGGGAACACCCAAATATTCCGAAATATGTTTTTCAGACTTTTCATAACCTCGATTTTCATTATCCCGATTTTTTATATGTCCGAAATATCGAAATTACGACTTTGAAAACCACGAAAGAAGAAAATCACGACTGTGTTATTTCCGAATACTTTAAATCCGATTTTCATATGGACGAAAGCTTAAAGTTCCGATTTAGAAAAAATCCGAATGTTTTTTTTTTCGAATTTGTCTATTCCGAAAAATCATTGACCGATCGGAAATGAAGTAATTCGGTATTGAGAAATTCGATCTTTTGTAAAAGCTCGGAATAATGAAATTCGTGATTTTCAAAATAAGACTTAAACGCACTTTTTGACTTAAATACCCCAAAATCCGAATCGGAGCACCCCACTATCCACGTGTTGGTCTTGTCTGGCTGGGTTAGGTTAGGTTAAAACTGCGTCCCCCAAGAAAACGAACTGTTGTCTGAAAAGTAGGTTAGGTTAGGTTAGAACTGTAACCCCCAAGAAAACGAACTGTTGCCAGAAAAGTGGGTTAGGTTAGGTTAGAACTGCGACCCCACGAAAACAAACTGTTGCCTGAAAGGTGGGTTAGGTTAGGTTAGAACTGCGACCCGCCAAGAAAACGAATTGTTGCCAGAAAAGTGGGTTAGGTTATGTTAGAACTGCGACCCCAAGAAAACAAACTGTTGGTCGCCGAAGGCGACCAGCAAGCTGAAGCTGCGGAGGCGAGCATTTATTGTGCCTGCGCTTTGATACGCAAGGGCGAAGGGGCTGCTTTGCCCGTAGCGCCGGAGCAGATGAGAAGCACGAATCTATAAATTCGGAATTAAAAAATGGGGATATTTAAAATAGGAGTCACGTGGAATCAGAATTCAAATTTTCGGAATAATGGCATTTCGGAATTCGTGATTTCAAAAATCGTAAATGTTAAATTCGGTGTTTATCACTATCGGAATTTTTATATTCGGAATTATGTGGTTCGGAAAATAAAAAAAATGGTCTTTTTTGCTATTCGGAAATATACAGTTTCGTGATTTTCGTCGTTCGTAATTACGACAGTCGGAATTTTGATGGGTCGAGCATTTAAAGGGGCCCACTGATTAACAGTCCGCCGGACGGTATCGACCTGTCAGTTAGAACAAAATTTTGACAGTTCTGAACAACTGACAGGCCGATACCGTCCGGCGGATTGTTAATCAGTGGGCCCCTTAAAAGACGGAATAATAAAATTCGATATTCAAAAATTCGGCATAAAATATTTCGGAATTATGTAGTGTACCCAAATCTAACAATATCTACCGCCCAGAGTTAGCCCTTAATAATCCCAATACAGCTGTTAATAATAATATAAATATGTGAAAGTTTGTAGACTTTGTATATTTAGATGTTTGGCTGTTTGTTTTTCTATCACGCAAAAACAGATAAGTAAATAGAACTGGGTGTTGCTAATTACTTTTAATGCTATTTTTATTACTAAATAATACTTTCAATTACTAATTAATACGTATTGATAGTACTGATAGTTAAATACGGATAGAGAATTCATTCTATCCCGGCAATCATCCCATAATAAGGGGATGAAATGAAGGATAACATTAGTACGGATGAAAACAGCCTCTATGCATTGACATAGATATCTAGGGACTGGCTTTACGGGCAATAATAATGAGGCATGACAGGGGCCAGTACAGCGGTGTGACACCGCTACAGCGCGATTGGTTGATGAGTTCGCATCACGTGCGCGGTTGGTTAACGAGTTCGCATTACGCGCGCTATTGGTCGCAAGTAGTTGCGTTAGACTGCACGGTTGGCTGAAATTCATAAGTAACACCGCTGAACTAGTACCATTTTTAGTGCCCCTTTAGCCCATCCTTAGATATTATACGTCAATGCCTCTATGGCTTAGAAATTCTGAGTAAAAATAACCCAAAAGTTAAATGGATTTTAGAAAAAAAGTAAATGGTACACTTTTAAGTGAAAATGCCCATCTACGCAGACAAAGTCGCGGGTAGAGGTGAGTTGCGAAATAATTGATTGTTATTTAATTTATTTTAATACGCAACAGCAATAACAGCCTGATGATGCCTGCAAATAATTTTCAGTCGGGTGAAGACTACTGCGCAATGGACAAGGAAGTATGGACCGTTGTGTTTCTAGGTTTCATGAAAGTTCTTCAGTTTTTCACGGTGTCCTATTTCTACTTTGAGCAGTAAGTATCCGCAGATAACCAACCTTGACATTGCTCACAAACTCGCCAGTGTTTGTGACTCGCAACCTCTCAGAATCATTTAGAAAATAGAATTGGATTTGTTTCGTTTTTAAATCGAACGAAACAAAACAAAAGCAACTTATACTCAATATATTAATCAATCAACAATACTATTCGCTCCTCTGCTTACAAACTTCTATTCTCTACAGCTAATAGCACTTTATGCGTTGCTGCAGTAAATGAACCTAAGCAACGATAAACACTAGGTATACAGTGTGGAAAAAAAAGAATGGGCCCTGGAGGGAAAGTACCTTAAAATCTTCAGTTAGCTCATTTTACGAGTACTTAAAAAAAAATTTCATTAAAAAGAATTACAACTGCAATCGATCGACTATAATTTTAAAAATACGAAATATTCGATTATATGGATATTTTGTACGACAGACGAGTGTAAGACCTACTTATGTTGTTTTTTGGAGAAACTTCAACATTATCATGAATTGTATCGATTAGTGCAATTATACAAAAAGTTTTTTTCGAATCCCAGGCGATACAAGCGAATTTTTAAATAAAAATCTGTGGATGCAGTTTTATTTATTTTTTAAAATAAAAGAATGCTTCCTTTAAGTAAAATGAGCTATCTTATGGTTTTAAGGCACATTATTTTTTTTCACTCTGTAATACGACGACGTTTCTTTAGATAATAGCTCAAAAATACGTTTACAAATATTTTTTAGGAATACTGTCGCCGACGTAGTAAAACATAGGTACACATACACAAAAACGACAATATTGTATTGCCGTCTCATAGCGCATTCAATAAAATCTGTTGGTTAACGGTCAGCTGGGCGACAGGGCTGTAATTACTGGCCTATATCGATTTACCGATTCCATAGGTTCATAACATTCGTCTGTAATATTCATTATAAAAAAAAATGGTATTATGATTTTCTTCGAAGGAAAGAACGCCTCGAAATGTCGTAAATTGACAAGGTTATAAGTTCAGAACGACGTAGTTCTTGGCGTGAAAACTTAGCGTTTACGTGTTATATTATACACTGTCAAGGTTAAATTTCTTTCACGATAGGCTCAAATGGTACCAAAATAATTTCCACCTTGGGTGTTTAACACTTAAATCCCTCACTACCCTCAGGATTCAATGTACACCCACGCCGTAAATATGTCATTTTGCTCCCTTGTGACACCATCTACTATTATCTTCGTCGAAGACTCGAGCGTCAACTGTTGGCTGCCCCTGCGTCATCAATAATTCGTGACCATCGACATTGCCATGGGAAATGGGTCATCACACTTACTCGTTCCACTCTCGACAGCTGACGTGATGACGTGGCTCAAACATAACTCGTCTTAAACAAGATTGTATACTTATTCTAAGGTTCGCGACTCCTGTTTCATAGTTAGGAGTTGAAGGAGAGAATCGGGTAAGAATTTTATAGGACTACGCAGGTTCTGTAGCTCCTCTATCCACCAACGGAATAAAACGTATGGACTCCTCAGTGTTTTAACGTGATACTATACTCCTGTTGTGGATTGGGCATCCTTGGAACTTTAAGGCGTGATTTATCGGGAAGATCCCCTATGAGTGTCACAAAAATTTCTTACTATCAAGTAATGTCGTCATACACGCATTTTCTGGCATAGAAAAATGGCGCTCAAATGGTTACGAAAGATTGGGTTGAATTCGGAAGGTTAGATAGCAGTCGCTTTCGCAAAAAAATAGTGCGCTAATTCTTAGAAATTATTTGCTGTACGGGCCCCAGACTTCATATAAGTAAGCAGTGGCAAAAAGACAACGAATTATGATGATGATACGCGCTCATCATCTCGAATCATACGACATTGAAGACTATTAGGTATACGAGTATATTATCTTTGTAGAAAAAAATCGCAAGACGACGAATACCTATACGAAGTGACCGACATGAAGACGCAGCAAGTCGGCGTGGACTTCTGGGCGATGGCCAAGTCGATGTTCACGTACGGTGCCCTAACGGCGCTGTGCTGGATCATGCTGCGGCTGTTCAGCGCTGTGTTCACGCTGCCGAGACGGATGAGGCAACAGCAGCAGACCATACAGCAGTCTTTGCAAGAACTACAGGTATCTGCCTACTATTATACTAAGTATACATAGTCGAGTCAAAGTTCACGCACGGCGCCCTAACGGCGCTGTGTTGGATCATGCTGCGGCTGTTCAGCGCTGTGTTTATGCTGCCGAGACGGATGAGGCAGCAACAGCAGACTATACAGCAGTCTTTGCAGGACCTCCAGGTACTGTGCTCCAGTGTGTGTGTGTCCAGCGGCTGTGCTCTGAACACGTCTTACATGATGCCAACGGCCGCTTTCAATCACCGCACGCCGTCGGCTAAGTGTTCATCCTCACACCCTAGAAACTAAATGGTCGCGTACTATGCGATTTAAGAGGAAATTCCTCCAGCGGACGTTCCGGCTGTGGAATGAGCTCCCTGCCAAAGTTTTCCCGAGGGGCTACAGTATAGGGTTGTGTTACGTATATAGGTAATTATTTGTTATTCATTTCAAAACAGAATCTTGCATTGACGACATTGCAATAAAGATTACGAAGAAAAATAATTAATTCAAACTTTAGACTTTCCTCTGCTTCAGTTAGAAGGTTTTATTCGGAACTTGACAATTTTTTTTCCAAAACAAAATTTACTTGAAAACTTTAGGTACAGTTAAAATATCGCAATTCACTTACAGAGACGTTTTCCGGACCTCAATATAACAGAAGAGGATCTCATAAACGCAGAAAAAGAGCTAGATGACTTGATAAAGGAGCACGACGATAACACAGAACAAGATAAGAAGGAAACAGAAGGGAAAGCAATAGAAGACAAGGAAAAACCAGCCGAAGAAACTCAGACGAATAAAATAGAAGATAAAAAGACCATTTAATATTGAAATAACTTATTAATTAAATATAGCACATATTTTTCTATTATCATTAGGCACATTATTAAATTTTCATAGACAGTCGACATTCGTTTATTTTTAGCAAACTTCAAGTTTTACTTTTGCACTAAATGACGGGTTCTGTATGAAAAACCATGTCACATACGTCTTTCATTTCAGAGACTTAAACGGAAAATCAATAAGTCCGAACTATCAGCGCCCCTCGCGAGAATACTAAGGTAGGTAAACATCGAGTGCGTTCGGTAAAATTTTAATACAGCTATTAGGCGTCAGATGGCGTTGTAATAAATATTGCAAAAGCTCTGACAGAACCGGCCGGGAGGTGTGGTGGCTCCCAGCGAGCTTTCACCCTAAGTTAATATTATTGATCGGTCCATTCAGAGCATCTGTACAAAATAGTTTTTTTTTAGATTGTTAACGTCATGTTATTGTTTTGCGCGTAGCCGAGTGCCTAGATAAATACGTCCTCGATGTGTGATAGATAGTTGTTATCGGCCCGCTACTTGTGCGGCTTGACTAAACAATGTTAATCAGTACTATGTCGTATGGCAGGCGCTTCGTTTGCTCAATTAACGTGTGATAATAGACGGTATGAGTGTTTAAACCCTTGATAGTGTTAACCATGACTCGGTCCAGCTACCGGCCCTTGGTGCCCCGGTCTTCAAACAACTCCCTGGATAACCGCGAGACCGGGTGAGTTCTAATTTTAAACTACGAACATGTGATTGACCGCTAAAACTTGTTTTGTTTATATTGCATGCGTAATAAAAATACTTGATGTTTCTGATAGGTATTCAAGAAACGAGTATAAATTCCCTCGTTTTGAATAATATTCCGTCGGATACTATCGCGCCTTATTGTTTACCTATATCGGTTAGGTAGGTAGGTACTTTGTTCATATTGTGTTATTTTATAAAAAAATTAATAGTACATTTGCTGTGTATTTATGTAGTTAGATACATAGGTGCACATGAGATTCAAGTCCTTTATCCACAGCTACCTATGTGTTTTTCCACCACTTCTCTGGAAAGACCACAAACACCTAAATTTGAAGATATAATACAAAAATACTGCGCTGTATCTCCAATTCGCCATTATGTTACCAACATTTTGTCTCTCTTTTTTTTTATAAAAACGGTTTTACCTACAATAAAGGTAAAGAAAGAATGATGATTGATGAGTTACGAGTGCAGAATTAATGAATAAAGATAGGTATTAAATAAAACCTGTTCTTTATATGTGCATTACGAAGATGATCTCACCTGAGACGTACGACGTTCAAAGATATATCGTTATTAAAGTACCTACCTATATATATACGCAGGTACCCGTTGATGTAGGTAAACATAAGTATAAACTACCAAAACTAATAGTAAACTCTTCCTCGGTGTTAAAACACTTCAATACTTTGAGTTTAAGTTTACCTATCTATTTACAAATTTGATTCACAAATATTTCTGGAACTCGGTAACAGTCAGAGATAAAGCAAGAGGAAAAAACAACGCAATTCTGAATGAGTAGGTTGGTAAGTACTTTATTATCCATTTCTATTCGTTGCTTGGTAAATAGGTCACCCAATTTACGAAATACTTTCGACTTCATCTAACTCGCAAATAAACACAGGAGAAAAACTCCGACTAGTTTCAGGTACCCGATTCAGATTTTAAACAAAATAATGCGTAATGGTTTTGATACGACCTTGAAGCACACTCACGCTCTGATTGGTGCAAGCAAAATTAAGTGAAAGCCGTGCGTGAAATGCGCGTCAATCACTAAGACGACCGAGTCGTGTCATAACCAAAACAAATTGTTAAAGTTCGAATCAGGCCGTGCTACAGTATTGGGCAGGTAATGCAATTTTTATGAAAAATGGTGATGGCGCGAGCAAATAAAATGTTGGTTTTGGCATGCAATTATTGAAGTATGGAGTATAAAGGTAAAGTACCTTTATATAATAGAAAATGTTTTCTAGGCTATGATATAACAAAATACTTATTTCAAATTTCACAAATTGTCTAAAAACTAAGTAAGAATAAGAATAAGAACTGTTTTATTTGTCATGAAGTACTTACTCATAACTTCACTTCACAGCAAGTCACGTGTAGGGGCACACCTATCGTTTAGATTGTACATAACGATAACCACCCTATACTATACATATGTATAGGTAATTACGTAGGTAGATAAAATGCTACATGATAAATACTTACAAACCCTCGAAGATTAGATCATATATAGTCGATATTGCAGTTTAATGATAAGAAAGAAAGTAAATATAATAAATATGATAAGATTTTATTTTTATTGTAATATTTTCTTGTTAGCTTTTCATGACTTAGAGCATCTAATGTCGGACAATTCTCAATTCCGGAATGAATACCGGTATTGATATTGACCCGTTTAAAAGTACCTATACCAATATTTTTCTGTTTATATCATATCATATTTTTTGTTTTTTGGTATTTGCATTTCATAAAAAATGTTTCATTGAGATTTAAAAAAAAATCTTAGGTCAAAATATTCACAACAGCAATTTAAGTCGTATTTTTTTATATTTTAAAGCGAAACTTTTTTAGGAATCTAATATACGAGATTTCTATAACAATGGTCCCCTTTCAGTTCCGGTAGGTAGGTACCTTACCTATTGCAAATTGCAATATCATTGAAATCGGAATTACGGTATTCTTGCCCTTTTCAGGACGTAGGTTTATTGCAAAGAATATATAGATTTGAGCCTCTGCTGATTGTTATAGTGTAGATTAGGTTCTTTGAAACGATGTCCAACGAAACGTTTATAACACGGACGACTTGGTTCCATAAAGTGTTCGTTTTACGGTTGTACGAACTTAACCTAAACTAAAACTAGGGAACAAAATCTGAAAACATAACTAGTCATAAGTAGGTAAGTGGATATTATTATAATATTTAATAAAAGTATCGTGACTAGCTGGACTTCCTTAAGGAATAGGTAGATGCACCTATTTCGTTACGGGCTCGTACGTTACGTTACGATACGTTGCCCAGTTGGCGGGTGGCCAACACGTTTTCTAGAGTCACATAGGCAGCAGGGATGGCCATACGTAAGTACCTACTATTACGTAGACAGCTTCATCTGCCGGGCTAGCACATGATTGGCGCGACAGTATCTCGCCGGGAGATAAACTACCCGTCCCTCTTTAATTAATACAGTTAAAAAAAGACGGGTAGTCTATCTCGCGGCGAGATACTGTCGCGCCAACCATGTGCTTGGCCTACTGTATTGCTACATACGTCATTTTCAAATGCTAATGCTAACGGAAGAGACGAACGCTATATTTAATTGTGCTGTACTAACCAAACTAATGAACCCAGAGAGTCTGCAATAAATGGTTTTATTTTATTTATTTATTATACCATGTCAAAACGGGCCAGTAAGCGATTTCGGTGTTGGTCCCATAGTAAAAGTTGCTCAGTATAATCCCAAAACCTCCCTGGCAACAGGAATGCAGTTATTTTTTACCCACCGTGTATAAAGGTCAAATATGTTATTTCGCAAATTCTTTACACTACAAACTTGGCAGAACCTTCAAATTGGCTCTGGTCCACTGGACTACACAGCCAAGCCATTTTAAAACCGTATACCTATACAAAATACGATTCAATAACTACGAATATATAAGTATTTGTAGTAATAAATGAAGTGGTAAGAATATCGTATCGTGGCTGATATGTATGGTAATAAACATACTATACATAGCATGTTCATTAGGCCAAACGAACCCAACCTAATATAGCGCCGGGTGACAAGCAAAAGTCACTAACTAACACCATTGAAATTATTGTACAATAAACCGTGTTACAAGTGTAATAAAGTGCATTGTTACTTTAATTTTTTGATAGTACTTAGTGACTTTTGCTTGTCACCCGACGATAGATTATTTATGAGGTACTTACGGTGGTATAACATATATGTATTTTTGACTAGTTCAAAGGGTTCAAAACAGGCCCCTACTCTCCCCTGCCAAAAGATGGCCTTCGTATCTTCAACGTTCATCTCTTAGGAACATTTTTTCCAGCCTCTACATCTATTACTATTCCTACCTATAATATCTAGAATTCTAGATACAAAGCCTTATTAAATGCTTTTATATACCATACCAGTATATTTCTTCCGCCTTGTGACGCATGTATCGTGTGTTTCCTGGTTATAACACCCTAGGTTCTCCTAGATGCCTAGTTATTATACTTAAGCTTAGATTCAATCATTAAAATATATGCCGAATGGGGAATAAAATATGTGCCGTGAGTACATCCTAACAATAACACTTTTAACTGAAAATAAATCTCACCATGATCACTTAAATTGACGATTCGTGAACGGATATGCAGCGCGAATAGCGCGATGCGCTAATAATTTCGGTCTAATTGGTAATGTTACACGTTCCTGAAATTTACCGACAAACCCGAGGGCATTGTATAGTATTTAACCCAAAATTAGTCAGATTTTAGAGTACACGAGGGACGTAGCTGTAACGAGTTCGATATGCTAATTTAGACAGGCTTTAGTGCTTTATTAATGTAAATTACTGGCATACCTAATAAGTAATTTTCATTTTTAACAAGCAGAAACGTCTGCGAACGATGCTATTTGCTGGCTATGGATGAGGTCTTGGTGGCTCAGATGGCAGATCGCTGGAGTATCACATCGTAACTGGTGAATTTCCAATATGACTTGGAACTCCGGTAGCCGTTTAAGAAGTGTAACTGGGATAAGAAGTGTAGCGGTAGATGTCGCTAAGGGTCCCCTTGACCCGTAATATGGTGGAAAGATTTGCTGGCTATGGATCAGGTCTTGGTGGCTCAGATGGCAGATCGCTGGAGTAACGATCCAGAGGCCGTGAGTTCAAGTCTCACCCAAGACAGTAATTTTTCACTTTTAAATTTATTCTAAGCTTAATACCTAATAAGTATGTAAAATGGCAGTGTTTATGTAAAGTTTAGGTATTCCAAGCCCTAGCATAAAATAACATCAAATATTAATTTAATAGTATAATTTGCCCAAAGATTATATTAATTAGCCTCTGAAGAGCGATATTCAGGTAGGTAATTTAAATAAATTGGAGTGGCACGAATGATTACGAATGTTTTATGAATTGGGAAGTTGGGAAGCCAATACACGTGTAAGAAACAAATTAAATTGCTCGGTAAGTCGATTAGAGAATTAATCACCATAATTGAAACTCAAGATTGTTCCAGCATTATTGGTTGTACTTATTTTTAACTGTCTGTTTCACATAAACACTTTTGACAAATAATAATACTAATAAAAGGAGATGGCGGGACAACTTGGACGCATTCTACCCCAAACGGTGAGAAAATGCCGATGACAGGGTCGAGCGGAGGCGGAGGAGAAACGAGGGGAGGCCTTTGCCCAGCAGTGGGACACCAAAATAGGCTAGGGAAAAAAAATACTAATAATATTTTTTTTTATAATACTTTTGACAAATATTTACAAGTGCGATAGGAAATTCTGGCGATAAATTGAAACACGACCGAAGGGAGTGTTTTAAATTGACACGAATTGCAATTTACCTTTTCGCACGTGTATTATATGTATACAATGTTTTACAGTACGTATGGCGCTTTAAATTTTGGACATACGCAAGTATAGAGCTAGTTACCGCACTACGGCGGTATATTTACTGTAAAAAATATTACGGTGTACTGGGATAACTTCGACTACGAGGCGATTTTGAAAATCCCTAAAGGTTCCGTCACACAGGCGCGTTTTACGGGCGGGGCGTGAGCGTTTAATATGTAAAAGCTGCGCGCCCCGCTCACGCCCCGCCTGGAAAACGCGCCTGTGTGACGAAGCCTTAATATGTATCTTCTAAACTAGAAGCACTCACGACGAGTGTCGCGCTACGCTACTACTCACGCTCTACCTATAGAGTCTACGCGGAAAGAGAAGAGTCGTGGAATGTATGAGCCCCGTACATTCCAAGACTCTTCTCTTTCCGAACAGACTCTACCTACTGCAACGCTTAATGTTGCAATAGTAGAAACTGCTTCTAGTTTAGTAGACATTAGCTATTTTCAAAATTATCCCGCTTTCGAAGTTAACCCATACCACCTTAATAAGTTTAGTTTATCCTAGCATAGCCGCAGGGGGCTATTCATAAATTACGTCATTTCAAATTAGCGGGGTGGCGGGGGGGTCTGGACACCGGATGATGGTAGCATGACGTAGGAGGAAACGGGGTCATTCGAAGCATGATTTTTGGATGATTTTAGGAGGGGGGGGGGGGGGGGGGGGTCAATAATCGTCAAAAATCGATGACGTAATTTATGGACAGCCCCCATGCACAAATCTTTTAATTTATGGTGAGGTAGGCGATCGGCAAGATAGACTTGTAACTAGAGGGGTTTCTTTGCTTTAAAAATGCCTTTTTCGGGGCTAGCTAAAGCAGTCTAACAGTTTTATTATCAAAACAATTAAGGTCAACGTACTAGTTAGTACTCGACATGCTAATGCCCAATAGATGACACCTTGCTGTCACCTCTATAGACAAGGACTTAAGTTTCAAGATGACATGTACTGGGACCGCGTCGATTTATTATCCGCATGAAAGCCTGTAACCTATAAGGATGACATACGTTAGACCGGGCCGTGTCCGGGCTGGAGCTTCCGGCGCTTCATTTTCTATGGAAAGCATCACGTGATCACCTGTCATCTGTCATAGAAAAGTAAGCGTCGGAAGCTCCGGCCCGGACACGGTCCGGTCGGCCCGGTATAACGTGAGTCATCCTTAACTTGGGCTAGTAATGGTTTTCACGCCATACTCTTTAATACCGGGGCTCAGTGAGTTTTCCATTTCCCGCTACATTCGGGCGATACCAACTGGGGCGGAAGTGCTACTTTATGGACGAGTTCATTATAGCTTTTTTTTTGTTTATTGTAGCTACCGTGACAATAGGGATATTGCGCCTCTATTAAAAAAAAAAAACAAATCACACCATGCACGAAATAAAGCACCAGATGACCAGATAATTATTAGAAAAACGTAGACAGCAATTATTTTTTGATACAATTTTATTTAACAAATCGGATAGAACTAAAAAAAGTGCTAAAAGTAGGTAACTTGATCATGACGTCACTAGTGCAGTTTTCAAATAAATTCCATAGTGGCTGAATCGTTTTGACGGTTCGAAAAAAGAAACTGATTTGACTAGGAAAGTACATATTTATTTCTAACATCTAAAGTGATATAATTATTATTTCAATTTTCAGTCGTAGCACACACACACTGCTTACCGCACGCACGCATAGTTCTTTGCATCTCAATTCATCATCATCATATCAGCCAGAGGACGTCCACTGCTGGACATAGGCCTCCCCCAAAGAGTGCCACAATGACCGGTCTTGCGCCACCCGCATCCAGCGGACTCCCGCGACCTTTACCAGGTCGTCAGTCCACCTTGTGGGGGGTCTACCCACGTTGCGCCTTCCGGTACGTGGTCGCCACTCGAGAACCTTTCCGCCCCAACGGCCATCGGTTCTACGGGCAATGTGCCCCGCCCACCTCACCTCACTTACCTACTTAATTAAATTGTATCTGAACCTGTGTAATGTAGAATAAAATCTTACAATAAAATGTTTACTAGGTACTTTGCTAAGTAGGTCTACTACTGTAAGTACATTAACCTATAACCGACGAGTGGAGGGATGAAATTAATGTAACCAGCGGTATTATTAAGGGTCGTTAAGATAACAATAAGTTAATGACCAAATTGCGTATCTTATCTCGAATTACCTCACATAATATATATGTTATTTAGTAACATCAACGGTTATTCATCCGGCATAAAAGAATATAAACAATAAGGTTCTATTATGATAAATGGCAAGATTGGCAAGCAATGACCTAAAATAGAATGTAGAAAATTAGATGAAATATAGCCTGAATGAAAATACGCACTAAACGTTTCGCCATTTATTTTAAAGTGCCAATGATGTAAAAATCATAAAAAAATACAAATTTAAATATTTGTCAAAAATCAAAAGAGTTCGCAACAAAGAAGTTATTTACTTTTCCGACATTCATTTTCTGTCTAGTTCGCAGAAAAATCTGAAAGGAAACTCTTAAAATAACAACGTCTTTTTCCCTATAATACCGGAGGCAATTTCTAGGCTATTACATTTTCCCCATAATTTAATTGGGTAGGTATTCAATGAAAATACCCATAAAGTATTGGGTAATCTAGAGGCCGATTCTGTTTGAGTAATTTCTTAAAATCTTGACTTTGTTATGATAAGAGCTTGACGCGACTACAGCACATCAAACGCGCACCAATAAGTGCGAGCGAGATGCGTTAATGTCATGACTCCCCGTGCATTTTGCTCGCACCAATCAGTGTGAACGATCGTCAAGGTCGTATTAATAAAATAACCGGTCAAGTGCGAGTCGAACTCGCGTCCCAAGGGTTCCGTACTGCACACATTTTCGAACGAGCGAGCAAAGCGAAGTTCATAAGTACATTCAACTGTTCATTCAATTTTTCCACACAAGGCTGGCTATCTTTAATTTTGTTCGAAGTTCGCGAATTGCTGGCATCTCACTCTGTCACTCTAATAGGGAATATCAGGCAAAGCTCTGTGTAGGTGGCACCTTTGTGGCACATACAGTAAACAAACCACATTGACACATTACACGTCACGTCAATCACATGGCCTACCGCGAAACAAGTAAATCGAAATTTCGTTATCTAATCTCTCTATCGCTCTTGCGTATTCGAGCGATAAAGAGGTAGATAACTAAATTTCGATTTTCGCGTTTACCGGTAGGCCCTTGTTAACAAACCGCCTTGATGCATCAATGTCATATTTTATTGTCTGTGAAAACTTGTCAAAAAACTGTTTAAGGCCTAGTATGTATAAGTTACTCTATGCTTTTACTCTATGTTCAGTGCTGCACTCTGGCGGCAGAACATTGCAGTAATATCTCCTATTACGGTTTCATTGGAGAAATCCCCGCAATTTGCGAACTTCGGTGTTAGCGGTAGACCCTCTGATATACGGCAGTTTAGCCTTCTCATTTAGCTACTCGTACTTATTTAAACCAATTATTTGTTCTGTTTGAGCACTAACCTCCTAAAGTTCATCCTTCGACCTTGCGTGGAGGCGCCCCTCTCTTGGATGCTTCAGGCCTTCGGCCCAACGCAGAGCTCGGCCTTCGACCTTCGCACTAGCTGTCCACACCACGTTTCACGTAAATCAATTGCGGTTGTGGCCCTGATAGAGCTTATCCGCAATTCTTATTCTTAAGTCCGGCTCACGCTTAATTGCAGACTTCTTATACGTTTTTCCAGTAATCTATAGGTATCGGGCCCAATCGCTTAACAAAAGATAGAACAAAATCGACGATCTCCTTTGCAGGAAGCATGCACATGTCGGAGGCTCCGGGCCTTCGACCTTCGCATTCAGACACTTGTACTATAATTGTTCTGTGTTTGAACACTAACCTCCCGAAACTCGGCCTTCGGCCGTGCGTTTCAAAAAGCTACTGGGGGATGCTTCGGGCCTTCGGCCCTACGCGTAGCTCGGCCTCGGGCTTCGCAAATCACGTAAACCATTACGGCTGTGTCCCTAAAACAGCCCAACCGCGTTTTTTTTCTTAAGTCCGACTCACGCTTGACTCTAGATTTCTAATAGGTTTTTCGGTCATCTAGAGGTAAAGAACTATTATGTGTATTTTTTTCATAATTTTAGTCCCAGTAGTATCGGAGTTAAGGGGGGGAATGGTCATTTTATGCCTATTTTCTTAAATAACTTCTAAACTATTTCATAAAAAATTATAGAAAAAATATATTTGAGATCCTCAAAATAAGCCCTTTCATTTAATATGTAACACGATATGGTTTGCAAAACTTTGTTTTTTAATTTTCTCATATTCCCCCTAAAAGAGCCCCCTATGCTTAAAATTCATTTGTTTTTATTACATGTCCGTCTTTGGGTCACAGATTTCCATATGTGTACCAAATTTCAACTTAATTGGTCCAGTAGTTTTGGAGCAAATAGGCTGTGACAGACGGACAGACGGACAGACAGACGCACGAGTGATCCTATAAGGGTTCCGTTTTTACTTTTGAGTTACGGAGCCCTAAAAACATAAGAAATATGTCTCCTAAGTCCCTGCGTACAATTTTTTGTAGACATTCCAAAATCTTTTTTGAACTTGTATTGTGTAACTAGGGGTTCCAATTTCAAAAACAAAACAGTTGCTTCTGGGTCTCATGAGGTTAATCAGAATAGATAGGCCACCTAGTCCATCAAAACGATTTGTGTTTCAAATCGTGGTTGAAAGTAGGAAGGCGGTATTAAAAACCAGTAAAGTTATTTCAGTGAAACTAAGTCATTTTTGTGGCTCTTTAAACAGTTTTAGTGGTTTCATTTTATTAGGTACATTAGCTGGTAAATATACTCGAATAAAAACTTTTATCGAATCAAGGCTGCTGTTTGGCTTTAATGCCCGAGATATTTCCGTTACTGGGTTAAATATAAGAGTTATCAGCGGGGTCGGTATATGATAACATATTTCTGTTGTTTATTGTTCCAAATTATATAATTTTGGATCAATACACGTAGTACATGAGGCACACAATTATGTACGAAATATCATTTGATATTTACCAGTCGTTTTTCGGTGAAGGAAAATATCGTGGGGAAACCGGACTAATCTCCTCTGGGTTGGAAGGTCAGATGGCAGTCGCTTTCGTAAAAACTAGTGCCTTCGTCAATTCTTGGGATTAGTTGTCAAGCGGGCCCCAGGCTCCCATGAGCCGTGGCAAAATGCCGAGATAACGTCACATAGTACAGGAGGCGTATTCAGGTAACCTAAAATAGCAAACAGACCTACATCGATTGAACACTAATGATCTGGCCCCGATTTCACCACGGTGACAGGTGCGACAATTGTAAAATCACTGTTGATGACGTCACAGGCATCCATGGGCTACGGTTACCACTTACCATCGGGCTGGCCGTATTCCTGTTTGCCACCATCATTGCATTATTTAAAAAAACTTTATTATATCGGAAAAAACAGATATTTCTTTTGCGAAGTTTCTGACAATTGTCAAGATTTAGAAGAATTGTAGGTAATTCTTGACAGGTAATGAGTTATATGTCGGAATTTCGTGACAATTGTAGTGTTTCTTGTGACAATTGTCATAAACTTAGCAAGAGAAATATCTGTTTTATTCCGATATAATAAAGTTTTTTTTTAATAAAACAATGATGGTGGCAAACAGGAATACGGCCCGCCCGATGGTAAGCGGTAACCGTAGCCCATGGATGCCTGTGACGTCAGCAACAGTGATGTTTTACAATTGTCGCACCTGTCACCGTGGTGAAATTGGAGCCTGATAATACATTTCCAGGTTCACGGTAATTTTAGAACTTTGATTAGTATAATGGAACACAAGTGTTGTAACAATAAAGGGTAACACTGTTGACCCTAATGTCCGCTGGTTTTATACAAATAGGGTTAATGTTCTGACTAGTCATACATAAATCACAAAATTACCGAGGTACGTAAATATACTTTATAACTAGTAACTTCACACAACAATTTGTGTAAAAAGAGAAATTTCGATATTTTTTTGAGTGTTAATTTTGAATTCCGAATTTAAGTGAAAGATTCTATAAAAGAGTCACGAGCGTAGTGAGTTGTTAAGCAGCAAAGTACCCTTATTCGAGCTGCTGAGGTGAAAATCATTTTAACATTTTGTGTCTATAAAATTACCTTTTATTTAAATACAGATATTTAAAGGAGATACTAAAATTGATAGAAATTATACGAAAAAATGCTGAAAAGTTGTATCCTTCGTCAAACAAGTAATTCAAATAAACTTTACTAGAGTTAGACCAAGAAAAGTCTGCAGCGATTTGATAGCCCACGCAGTGCAAGTGTTATTTACACGTCATAATTTCATACAAGTTTGACGTTTAAAATTACACTTGTACTGCGTGGGCTATCAAAATCGCTGCAGACTCTTCTCGGTCTGACTCTAGTAGTTACTAAACTTATCAGTAACAAAATATTAATATTAAAATATTAGATTATTTGTCTTTAAATAATTATTATATTTTAGATTTTAGCATTGATGTTTTTCAGTAATTTGACAGCAATGAAAATCATCTGCAGATGCAAGAAATCCCACTGCCGTCCTACTATTTATCAATTTTTTACACGTTGATTAAACATATCAAGAATCTTATGTGCTTTCCGAAAACCAATAAAGAGGTACCTAACTAACGATGTAAGTAAACAATTTACAGCTTAAATAACTTCTTCAGACATTCTCAAAAAATATGTCAGCAGTCTAACCCGTCGGACCCATATACAAAATATATGAAAAATATAGAGTAGGTAGTCGTGGCAATTAGAGGCATCCGCAGACATATTCTCAGAAAAATGACCCTCTGAATTTAGTAATAAATTTTTATATTACGAAATAAAAACTCACTACCTAGTACATTTAATTTACTATATTAATTTAAATAAATTTAAAAAGGTAAACACGAATTTCACCTTTCTTTTCCCCAGCTTACAAATTTAAACACCGTTTCATCTTCTCCCAACCACTTCCATCCCCGCGATCCTTTGAAAGTAAACCTTCTTGTCAACACTTAAAGTTCAAATTCGAGGTACAATAAAGGTAAAATCCCTATTGAGAAGACACTTTAGAAGCCTATAGGCTCTGTAGCGACCTTCACCTGGTCCCAAGGCAGTCCTTTGTCCGTTCTCAAGAGGGGCTTTGGGAACAATATCGGGTTTCTGTATTTTACTTGGACTTGAATGTCGATCTTTAGTGAACAGGGTTGCACGCGAATATCTTGTAAACTTCCTTCGAGTGTTGACTAGTTTCTTTAGTCAAATTATTATGTAAGTAAGTACCTAAAATTTATCTGACTTGTGAAATATTGACTTTTATCAATAAATCTCTTGTATCTTGTGAATCATAGGCTTAAAATTTTTATATATACCTAACAGCCCAAAAAACATAATCAGTCAATCAAACTTATGTTAAAAATAAAAACTGTAACTATATTTAAGACGAAACAGGAGCTGAGTTTTAAATATTTTAGTTAAATATACCCGTCTCGCTAACGGAAGCGGCACCTAAAAGTAGTGCGGTAAGGACAAGGCGAAAAATCCTGCGTAAAAATCTCAAAAATCGAGGTTTCGTACTCCTCTGTTTCCTCCTCCAAAACTTAACCAATCGTAACCAAATTTTGAAATCTAAATGATTATGAAATGATCTGTGTCGGACCGTTTTGCTTTTTTGGCTAATTGATATCAGTTTTGAATGCCACGCCTCTCATTGCGGCATAGTCAATTAGGCCATTTTGGCCATTTTTGAAGGGCTCTAGCGCCTTAAAAAACAAAAATATCAAAAAAAGCAAAACGGTCCGACATAGATATTGACAATATTAATCTATGTTGAAAAAATCATTGCTCTAGCTTCAAAAACCACGGAGGAAAACGAGGAGTACGTTTGTATGGAGAAATTACCACTCCCGTTGGCTCTTAACGGTTCGTACCTCCGCTTGAACCACATATGAGAACCCTTGTAACTCAGCCTTATTCTAAGTGAATCTGCAACTAGTGCCATCTCCCCATCACGGTATATGTTTACAAATACATAATGCGGTTAGGTATGTAGTTTATAGAAGCACGTTTCTATATCAATTTTAGGAAAGCGCGGCGTAATTTAAGCAAGTTACATTTTGTGACGAAATGTATGGGGTGTGACTTTACCGTCAGTTTCGTGCTATTACTAACCAGCACGACACATTTATATACCATTAACGAATGGTTCGCAGTTAAGTAAAGACGCTCTTAGGTATATTCAAGTTAGGTACCTACCTAACCGATTGAAATGATAAATTTATTTATCAGTAGATTAGGTACTGTATCAGTAGATTTATGTGAAATGGTCCTGTTTTGGTACCTATAAACTTAAACGAAATACTTAAATTACCTTTTGATGACCGGTCTGGCCTAGTGGGTAGTGACCCTGCCTATGAAGCCGATGGTCCCGGGTTCGAATCCCGGTAAGCGCTTTTATTTGTTTGATGACACAGATATTTGTTCCTGAGTCATGGTTGTTTAATGTCTATGTATTTGAGTATTTATATTATATATATGGGACAAACAGATCACTGTGTTATGTCTTTCCTGTAGACATACACAAGAGTTAAGGGCTGTAAAGGTTAATTTTCTTTTTTAACCCTTATCCACGTGAAAAGGTCCTCCTTTTATTTAGAGAACTATGATAAAATCATTGCTTACATGCCCACAAGCTGTTAACTATTGCCCACAGGAGAGAAAAATGTGCTGTTCGCGATAACACACTAGTTTTCTCTCCTGTGGGCAATAGTTAACAGCTTGTGGGCATATAAGTAATGATTTTATCATAGTTCTTTAAATAAAAGGAGGACCTTTTCACGTGGATAAGGGTTAAATAAGAAAATTAACCTTTATAGCCCTTAACACTTGTGTATGTCTACAGGAAAGACATAACACAGTGATCTGTTTGACCCATATATCGTTGTCCGAGTACCCACAGCACAAGCCTTCTTGAGCTTACCGTGGGGTTCAGTCAATTTGTGTGAAAAAGTCCAATAATATTTATTTATTTTATTTATTTACCTATTGGTTTCATTTTATTATTTTGCGGTATCAGGGAGCAAGTAAAACCGGGCTTTCATTATTCATTTAACACATTCAACACCAAGAACCCGACTGTCGGGTACACTGTTCGTAGCGACTACGCGCTACATACGACGAAACCGTGGCTACGCGCTACGAGCGTAACCCGTAGCACTTAGTGGTATTGAATGTGTTAATGCTCTTGCAGGCTTAAAGTGTAGGTATATACCATTTAAGACCTAAATAAATTTCTAGAATTCGCCTCTGTGCTAACTCTGTAGCTTATTTTACTATAACAAGACCAGTGCATTTTGATAACAATTGATATGAGAGAAGTGATGGACATTATCGCATATAAATAAACCGTTATCGCACTTCTGAAATGGCACTGACTTCTTTATTATTGTTTATCTATCTTGCGTGTTTCATTGCTATCAATGAACTTATTACGCATTTAAATCGCAAAAAGATAATTTTGAATATGTAATTAATGATTACTTATTATCATTGGTTCAAGCGTGTAAACGTGTAGGTGGCATTACTGGCTTGTACCAACTTGTGCAGTAAACATCAAAATTAGCGTATCAGACTATGAGCCCGATTCGGATTTTGAAATAGATATCTTTTAGACGTCACCAAGATACGATAACGATATGTTTAAGATCTAACCTTTCAAATTTGACATTTATTTGATTCTGGAGATACTCTTGAACGATTTCCACAAGATATGACTTAGAGATCCAATTCACATCTAATAGATATCTAACACTATCTGACGTAAAAGTGACACTGATTACCCGAATTGAGCTGCAAAAGAGAACTAGTTGAAATCTAAACTATAACGTATCTAGAATGGATCTAGTACGTGTCGTCTCTTGTATTCACATCTTGAACTTCGAATACGGCAGTATGAGTCAAAAGTATCTATCGCTCTCTAATAGCTTAACAAAAATAGATATGTCACTATATTTAGAACAATTAGATTGTAGCAGACCCCTTTGAGCGCGAACAGTACGGTTACCATCAGTTTGTCACTGACATAAACGCCGTCGAGAACGTAATTTACTTTCTATACATCCCGTTTGCACTAATGTGCGAGTGCGAGCGAGATGTATAGAAAGTAAATTACGTTCTCGACGGCGTTTATGTCAGTGACAAACTGATGGTAACCGTACTGTACCTATAGATAAAAGTATTTGACGCGCCAAAAGTATATTTTTAACAAGCTTTTATTAGGTCGACCTGTATGTAACTAACATGTAATGGAATCTAAGGTAACTAATTTAACCAACTTCCAAGGATCGTAGCGTCATGAAAATTGGCAGCTGTAGGTATGTAGTTCTGATGACAATACAATAATATGGTACTGTCGAACTGATCTGATGATGGAGACAGGAGGTGGCCATAGGAACTCCGTGATGAAACAACGCAACCTAATTGTGTTAGGGGTTTTTAGAATTGTCTCGATGAGTATTAGTTGGCTGTCGTAAGAAAAGTACAGTCAGCGATAAAAGCTTGTACCAAAAATGAAATTTTTGCCAAAAACTTATTTTACTTTTGCCGCGTTGTTTTAGCTACTAATATTGATACTGAGTATACCTACGGAATATTACTTGATTTTTTAGGGTACGAGTTTGATAGGCTTCGGATAGTGGTTGAAGGGCAGTAGGCTTACATAGTGTTGGTTAAGACTGGAGTCCTTTGAGTCCTGTGCTTCAAGACTCGACTCAGTTTTTAGACTCTTATAATTGAGTCTAAACTCGAGTTCTTTTCAACTTGTTAGAGAGTCTTTTGTAGAGACTTGAGTCCTGTTTAGAGAACTTTTGTTTTTTTACAAAAAAAAAAACAAAACGCATTGTCTTTATGTAGAATTCGTGAATTAGGTACACAAATCATACTATTAACGCCTAATTTCTTTATTGTTATTTAGGAAAAACCTATAAAATTGTTGACGGAGTCTTTATTCGGAAAACTGATTTATTCTGATTTGAGTCGCTTTAAAAAAGACCCAACTAAAGACTGGACTCGGGACTTAAAAGCCTCAGAAGTTTTTTAAGCGCCGAGTTTCGTAAAAACGAGCTGAGTTCTTCAAATTCAGACTCAGTGAACTCGAGAAATTCAGATTACCAACTCTTACACCGTAATTTCAAAACGTCGACATCTTTTCGCTTTGCAGTGCAAGTGGTAATGGAAGTAGGTTGAGTCAACACGGCTGAAAAGAAGTAGGCTGCAGCTCGGCCCGGCTTTCAGCCATGTCATGGGGTCAAGTGCGGATTGGTGCACTGCCGATGACTTGGAAATGCTACTTTTTCTGAGACAAAGCTTTTCTGCTTGGGAACTAAAGTAGCAGGGGTAGTCTCACTGGTTCCTCAGGCATTTATAGTACATTGTGCAACATGGGGCGTAAGTTGAATATTATTACGCCCCGAGTAACACACAATGTTTTTCATCACAGTTGCGATACAAAAATTAAGTATAAAAACAAAAAACTGTTAATGATGGCACTAGAAACTTCATAACTCCCTAGGGAGAACGCTTTTTCTATAACTCCCGCTAAACCTGCGTGCAATTCCACATTTACAGAGCGAGGGTGATGAAAAATATATTGTTGTGGAATCTAACTCTTAGGTATTTGAGTTTCTGACACGAAACGAAAGTTTTGCTATTGATTAATATCAATGTTATTAAATTCTACAACGGGACTTAATCGCGTATTTAAGTTTTAAGATTAAAATACCATAAATAAATACGCGATTAAGTCCCGTTGTATAATTTAATAATGTGTAATAATCGTGAACGTTTAATCAGTGTAGTAATAAAGACTGACAAGGGGCACGTAATGCCAATGGCCACCTAATGAAAGTACCTCTAATCTACACTTCACGCACGAAAATCGTGGATTCGATGGGTGAGGAAGGAGTGTGTGTTCCTCATAATTCGTGCGTGAACTGTACCAAGCTTTTTCTACTTATAATTTACAAAATTCTACGACCCGTGTCAGATGAATGTTTCCGACGTTTGAATAGCATTTAATTTTAACGTGAAACGAGAATATGACGAATTTATGAAAATTTAATATAATCAGATTACGTCGGCGGCAGTATAAAAGAGACAAAATACGTCATGTGATAAATCACTTAAATTAGAGAGCTCGGTGGATAAATGATGGGCATAAATTATGAAAGTTGACAAATTTTACTTTAAAATGAGTTATCATTTCACTATGATATTAAATACAGAAATTTATACATATAAGTAGTAAACTATGTGTAAACTATATCGCTGTTAAATGGAGTGTAGGCCAGTATTATCTTATCGGTTTATGTTTCAAGATTTCATACTCTTTTTCGCAAAACGAAATTATGATATCATTCCGTACTTCTGCTCTACTCACGTCTTTTATCGTAAATATATATAATAATATAATTATATATCCATTTCATTATAACATAAATTTCAAGATACTTACTCGGAACAGAAGTAAATGTCTATGTCGGTGATATTTTACTACACCTCTTAGAATTTACAGTTTCCGCGCATTACGAAATATATCCTTAATTAACTTGCATCACCTCTGAAAACCAACTGCATGATGAAATCAATTCGACAAATGCTACTTTGTTTCCTTAGGGTTAAGGTTCCATTTTATTTGGCACAAGTATTTAAGTAGTTAGTCTGTTTTGTCAGTACAAAGATAAATAAGATGTTTACAGTTCTCAGATGTAGAAATTCAGTTTCTGTTAACATTTACAAAGCGGTGAGTCAGTGACTTCCTATAAATAACTACAACAGTAATTTACAAAACATTTTGTATCTACTACACTGTGAGTTTGTTCCTACTATAACTACCTAATTATTTCAAGGCCACCTGGAATGACACCTATCGCTGAAATATCCCCGGTGACTAACGAAAATTGCTGACAAGTGATAACTGCCGGTATCACTAATTAATATTATAATATTATAAGTATTCGATATTATTAATTAATAATATCACTAATATTAATTAGTGATATCGAATACTTTATAATGAGGATTACCTCACTATGACGAATCAGCAGTTATCAAAACGGGAGTTCTAATAATAAAGGATATTCTTATACTTACATAGAAACATGATAAAAAGCGAATCACTCGAGAAAACTCCGGCTAATAAAATGTAAATGATGCATATCTTTTAGTCACCATGCGTCTTAGGAATCTGGATGAACCACCAGGAGACAGAATATAAATAGCCATTTGACTTTTATTAAATGCAATTGAGATGATGACGATGAAATTCACAATTTCATAGTTTTCTAGAAAAAACTTTGTTAATCATGTCATCCTTTTGCGGGAATATAAAAACATGTAAAATCGTTTTATTTTTAGTTTACTTCCGTATTGTATGAAAATATTTTTTAAACATTAAAAAGGTATTTTTTATACAATCATTCTATGAATTTTATCAACTTGTCTTGGCACAATTGCATTCGTTCCGTAATATATATTCAGTTTGGCATTTTCCTTTTTTGGCTACATTGCATGACATTTGATGATTTTCTCATTCCCCATGGAAGATCACCAGCACCACCAACTAATCCAATTATTCCTTACCTTTTAACTCCAAACTATGAACTCGTTATACGACGAGGCTTCAAAAGCTGAAGCACATTAACATTTAAATGGTTAATTTAAACGTGAATCAGATAGCAGTTCCGTGGCAAAGTTGGTGATGTGCCAGAGAACTCTGGTGACGCGTCCGACAAAAAATATTTCGTAAATTCACACGAGATGTTTGGGTGGACATTTAAATGTTGGACAATTCTATTCCGATAAGTCATCCAAAGAGATGTTGTATGTACCTAGTTGTATGTTAAATATCAGTACTGAGTCTTATCTGTTTTAATATTACGAATAAATGGGAAAGTAGGAGCGTAAATGTAAATAGAGTCTATTACCTTTGCTAGCTCTAAATTTGAAAATATAGGTACCTAAATAGATTAATCCGTAGTAAAACGACGTACCTAGCACAGACTAATTACAGACAGGATTAAAACAAAATAAATTAAATAATACAACACGACACATTTATAGACGGGTATCGCGAATTTATTTTACCTTTATTTACCGACGTTTCGACACAGGTTTCACTGGTCGAATAAAGGTAATAAAATAAATTCGCGATAGGGTCTATAAATGTGAGTTAATATGACACGAATCCAAAAAAAATATATCCAAACTCAAACAAACATTACTTAAAGGTTAACTGGAAGAGATCCCTCAAAGGGATGAGTTCGCATTTGTACTTCTAACTAATTGTATGTTATTTTTAGTATGTCTTTTTGTACAATAAAGAGTTTACTACTACTACTACATACAAACATAAAGCCATGAAATAGCCTGTCTTAGCAATCTTAGCATAAATTTATTTTCATCCGAATTGCAATCTTTGGAATCAACTTTGATTCCATTAACATTTCTCTCGTGTTACATAGGAACGACTTTCCACTCGTAATAAAGACGAAGGTTCACGAACTCGAATTAATGAGTGGGTGTCTACTTAAATGTTATCTTTCAGTCATCAGGTCATCACGCTCAAGAGATCGGAGGGTGATCGAGCTCGGGTCGAGCCTAAATGATGGCGGCTGAATTTTAACGACCGCTCTTCGCGTCTCGACACAATCTGCATAAAGTTAAAATGGATTAGTCGACTTTGACAGTTCGGCCTTAATTTTATCTGAACTCTTGACACGATTAAGTATTTAAACTGTTATAACTAGTTAAAATTTAAGAGCAGCAGTGAAAATGAGTTGGTACTTAGATAGTTTACTTATAGAGCTTATCTGTCATCTTGCGAGTGTCTGCCTCGAGACAGGGTATTTAAAACTTTGCCCATGATAATGGCTCTCTCCAAGATTATGTGGTGTAAATACGTCGTGATAGTTAGCAAACATTTTTTACAAAAAGAATAATAAATCATATTCATATTCATTTACTTTAAAGACACTGCAAGTGCACCTACTTAATCTTTCTGGTTTGACCCATTGGTTGACTCGTAGAGAATGCCTTAAGGCATTAAGTCCGCCATTAGTACCTTCATGTAGGTATTGTGCAATAAAGTTTAAAATAAATAAATTCCTATACAATAAAAAAATTAAAATTATCACTCACTCACTCGTTTCTAATTAAAGTTAGGTACTAAATTAGGTATCTACTTACTTACTTATTGTGAACTAAACTTTATCGAGTTAAAAATATCAGAGCACTCAATCATGTAGAAGCCTAAAGGAGCCGACATTTTAACCTTTTTGGCAGTCTCCTATATACATTTAGATTTAAACACGAGCACTCAATCTTTGTAAAGCCGATACTACATATTTAAAAAGGGTTTAATGCTCTCATATTTGAACACTTAACTGTTTGTTAAAAATACATAGACATATGTCTAATTTCATACCCTACATCTTGAAGATAGATTGATAAAACCCTAGCCCGCCCAAAATTCAGCGCCGACGTACGATGACGCGTACATTCAAAATAGTTTACGCTGAACCGCTTCTCATACATCATACGGGCATGAAGCAACCACTTAGCAGAAATCTGCGTGGTAAAAATACATTTTCTTTATAAGTGAGATTTCCTCTGAGCTCAGTTAGGTTGAATTTCCTTAACTTTAGTAAAAATAAAGAAGCTTTGAGCGGTTTACGAGAAAAATCCGGGAAATGCTTATTTTTCCGAGAGTACGCCGGGCAAATTCATGATTTTAATATATTTAAACTTGCTGATTATTTAGCGAGCAATTTTGAGCTGAAGGTTAAAAATGTTATCAGAAAGTTTAAAGTCGATAAAAGAGCTGTTTTGAAAGAAAATAAATGACCAAGCGGGTTAATAAATGACAGACCTAAAACTTTTGGCGTAGCAATATAAAAAAAAACATCTTCCGTGTTTCGGAAGGCAAATAAAATTAAGTATATGTAAAAAATATAGGTGCTAAGCCAGTGGTTCTCACTCTTTCGGTCTTGGCGATAAGGGACTAAAAGTTTTATTTTTATTTCGCTTACTAATCAAGTTACAGACATTTTGTGCGCACGGAAGGATAGGAACATTCAGCTAAAATACCTATAACGTTTAATACTTTTGGAAGCAAGTACCTACAACTATTACAATAATAAAGGCTTGGTGTGTATTTAAATTTGGGTGCTTTCTTGGATCAGCAGTGGTCAGTGGTCCGGGTAAAAAAAACCACTGTGCTATACTAAGAAGTTGTTATTTATTCTAGAGTCAAGTTGCTAAATACAATCCTTGACAGAAGACCCTCGATAGCGGTCTTCGTGGGCATTAAGTGTCCATAAAACTCAGTAGTTCTAAAGTCTAACGACCTCTCTGTACGTTCGTTATTAGGCAATGAGTATAACATGTCTGCAGCGTTGAATTTCAACTCCCTGGTGACCCAATTACAGAGCTTAGTCGCTTCTATCATAACAGGGTGTTAGTATACAGGAGAGGTATTCGGTATTTGGAAATATGATGTTGATTTGATATTCTATATATCTCGCGAATAGGTACTGATATCGCGCTATGTTACTCTTTACATCATTTTTATCTAATTCAACCGTAACTGATACAATATCAAATCAAGATCACATATTTAAAATTTAAATGCCACTTGACTAAGTTAACGCTTCAGTCAACGTTGGACTTAATTAAGCACGTGCCCTTCAAGGAAAGTATGCACGAGTTATCTAGATAAGGACAACGTGTTAACTTTTAATTATTACTCATGTTGACTACACTTCACAACAGTACCGTTAAATGGGGTGAGTAGGGATTGCGAGGAGAGTCGGGTTATGAATGGGGAGAGAAGGGATGACAGGGGGGTGAGATGGTTTTTAAAGGCTACTGCTACCTAAATAATGTATTCCTATTACTATTACAAATGGAGCTATAGTAATATGCATAATAAAAAAAATCGATTCAACAACGTTTGAAAATCACCTTTTATATGAAATCCCATCTCACCCCAACTACAAGGGACTACGGGGTGAGAAGAAGTTATGAAATAGAACTACCTAAAATCATAAAAAACCTAAAATACAAACGGCCGGAACATTTATTCATAAAATTAAGTTTACATAAAATGTAAAAATAAAATGTTATCGAGGTTTGAATGTCAGTTTTGTCCCTACTCACCCCATTTTACGGTATGCAGCGGCGGGCATACAACAGTAAATGTCGTTTCGGATGTGAAGGGTCGTTTTTATGAGTGGTAAGGCGGGAAATTGTGTATGTGTAATCAAATCTTACAAATAGATTTTCATTTACCAGTATTTTAAAAGATTATTAATATTAACACAAATGAAATTTCGGCAAACAATAAATCGAAGTCGCCGCGTATAACAACTGTAATAAGTGTCATTTTGAATGTCAGTTATGATTTGTGTCCTGCCGGGGAGAATGTAATAAAATGATATTAAAAAAATTATATTAAGTAAGTACATATTACTAGTTTATCAAAATATTCACATCAAACAAAAATACTTCGGGAAATTTATAGTAACTCAAGTCTGAGCAAGATAGATGGAAATGGTGAGAATTTCGAGATACAGCAAATTATGCCAGCTCGCACCAAATAGGTACTTACAAAGTTTAATGAATTTAGACCCGGCGCAGAAAAGCACGTCGGCATTTTGTTAAATTGTCAAGTAATTTTCCGGGTCAGAGCGGATATGCGAGCGTTTACGAAGTAATTCTCGAATATTACGCTAAATTATATAATTTTATTTTGGTGTACACAATGTAAAAAAAAGACGATATAGTGAGGAGGGCAGTGTATAATTTATTTGTTTTAATTTACAGCCAGTAAGGTAAGTATGGAAAAATAGCAGGTGGCAATAATTTATAATTCAAATACGCTAAGACGTCAGCGGCTTATTTGATTATTTATAACTTTATTACCAGTATTTGTATTCTGACGAATTATTACCTACTCGTATTAAGCCTAAAGTTCTGGACGGTCATTATTTCTTCTAACCATGAATAGTAATTAAGCAATATGTCTTCCGTCTCAGAAATAAACTGCTTTTGTTAAGTTAAGACAGCTTACGATAAAGCCAGAAGACTAAGTGGCTGGTTAGGGTAACAAATTAACTTGAGAATCCCCAAAGCGCAATATCATAACCAGGACCATAAATTACTTAGAAAAGAGTTGAACGACCGGGCTTTTCGTAGGAAATTCGAGGCTGTGGAAATGACACTTGCTATTTATACATTGTCTCTTCAAAATCGGCTTACTCTGTAGTTAAATTAAGATTAAATTTCCTAAAGTACTTGGAAACGGTTTGCGTTGAATGCTCTTGGAGGCGTTATGTGTTGTATTTACAATCTAACTACGTCAAAGCAAATCTTACTAATGGAATTGTAGATGGTGTATTTTACACCCACGCAGCGGTGAATGAGTAAACTTCCCTGATCTTACCTACTCTTACAACGATTGAGTGACTATAATGGCTCAAGACATGACACAATGTTCGTAACTGTTGACGACTGTTTCATTTAAAATTTACGTCACTCAAAGGCGTATATTTCAAGTGTCATAGAAATCGTAACTAACTGTAAGAAAGTTTTGCAATAAACGTCCAGAAAAAAATATCGAGAACATTCATTCATGAGTTCCCAATGTTCCCATGCACTTTTTGCAACTTTTTTTTTTTAATTTATAGTTTATGATGGTTCATTATTTTGTAAGTGGCTAGTTTTTGCACAGTACAGTTTTTCCTCAGTCACCCGTTGACCACGAACGCTGTAAAGGGTTCGAAACGTCGGGATGTAGTATGTATTCAATATACGCGATATAATCCGTTTCAATAGTTTTATTTCAGTTTTTGAAAATTCTCTTTAGCACATTGCTATCCTAGAGTATCCCTCTGCTGGCCAAAGGTATCGATCGTATATCTATGTCCACATATCCCTTCCTAGGGACGTTTAACACAAGTCTTTGACAAAAGGCGTCAAGCTCGTTCCGCCATCTCCATCGATCGAGGTCTATGAAACAGCTAAAATGAAAAGCCCGCTTTACTCTTTTTTTTAATTACATATCTCTCGGTCCTTTTTTCTAATTAAATCGCGTCGACGAAAACCGTTTCCAAGACTAATTACAGTTAATTTGGAGATGAAAACGTTTAATCAAGTTTACGATTTAGAAATGGGCCTGTTTTAATTGCTTCAGAGTTTTGAGGACATTTGTTTATTCGGGATATTGGGACTGACGACAGTTATAAGGTTTTGGCTTTTAGTGTCTGTACCTACTCTCTGTAATATCGACGTCGTTTTTTATCTCTGTTTCATGTTACCCGACTTCCTGTATAGGTATCTAATACACAAACATTGCACAGATTTTTATCTTTGCATTAGGTATATTACCAAACATTACTACTTACTCCTCGCTCGCCCTGTACACTCTTGGCAGCGGTCGGTCACAAATGAACTACGAGCGGTCGGGTTGAGCTGGAGCGAGGCCAGAACGGTCGCTGAAGATAGGAAGGCGTGGCGCGAGCTTGTGAAGGCCCTTTGCACCTCTGGGGTGCCATAGGACAACAACAACAACACTACTTAGGTACTTACATATAATTGCATATATATATTATGAATATAAATGTAATGATGAATATTGTAATTTCGCACGCCATTTCCTTTACGCAGTTTCTACCTGAGGACACTTGTAGGTTGGCTCACTGTTTCTATGTAATTTCCTAACTTGTTACTCTAGCTGTTAATTTAGCAAAAAATAAATTAAAATAAAATAAAAAATAAATATCTTCCCATTGAAACGACATAAACCAAACTTTTAAGAACAAGGTTATTTTCCAGAGAACATAAAATACACATAAAATTTATTATCTGTAGGTACTTCACGCAAAATGCTATATTAGAAAAGCTTTTCGTAGAACGCTGACGCTTCAATAATATAAGCGATGTCCGTGAAGATAATATTACGATGCTACTTAAAGCTTTTGAGTAACTATAAAATATATTTAATATAATTTCTGAAAATATCTACCCATTAAGGCTGAGTGCTCCGAGCTCCTATCGTGAATATGAATTGTATAAAGAGATTAATGAAAGACGTTATGGTTGCTTTTAAATCCTATTAGGCGTTTAGTTTAATGAAGTCTGATACCCACATTCTGATACCCATATTTTGAATGAGTGCAGTTGACTGATATTGAGATAATACATTACTGAATACGCTCCCAGGATGAGTCCTAGGGGGCGATTTTTGAATTTCGATCGCTCGATTTCGGCACTCAAAAATCGGTGGAAAACGGCAAATTTAGTAAGTAGAATTTAAATGCCTAGTAGTGGAGATATGTATTATTAAAAACGAAATATACGAAATCGAGCAGTCGGAATTCAAAAATCGGCCCCCTGGTTGGGTATTCCCATCGAGGCTTACTGTGAGTTTGGTATCAATAGAATGTCATCATAAACGGCCACACACACTTTGTGGGTGCGTATCATAATGAATACGAACTTTTGGTATAATTTCAGTTTACAAACGTTCAAAACGTATACTAATCTTATGTATAATGCACTAAATCTATATTTTCAATAAGTATAACATAAAAATAATATAACATACAATATACATAGGTACCGTTGTTTGGTATAACATACAAATAAACTAATTACATTTAATATAACATTCATTATGCATATAAATTAAAATAATGAATAACATCTCATATAAGTATCTGAACAAAACATCAGTAAAAATATTTGGATAGCTCAGTATTTCATAGGTCATCGAAACTAATTACTGTCAGAAAAGTAGGTTAGGTTAGAACTGTGACACCCCAGAAAAAGAAACTGCTACCAGAAAAGTAGGTTAGGTTAGGATAGAACTGTGACCCCTCAGGGAAAGAAACTGCTACCAGAAAAGTAGGTTAGGTTATGTTAGAACTGTTACCCCACAGAAAAAGAAACTACTACCATAAAAATAGGTTAGAACTGTTACCCACCAGAAAAAGAAACTGCTACCAGAAAAGTAGGTTAGGTTAGGTTAGAACTGTGACTCCCCAGAAAAAGAAACTGCTACCAGAAAAGTAGGTTAGGTTAGGTTAGACCTGTGACTCCCCAGAAAAAGAAACTGCTACCAGAAAAGTAGGTTAGGTTAGGTTAGAACTTTGACCCCTCAGAGAAAGAAACTGTTACCAGAAAAGTAGGTTGGGTTAGAACTGTGACTCCCCAGAAAAAGAAACTGCTACCAGAAAAGTAGGTTAGGTTAGGATAGAACTGTGACCCCTCAGGGAAAGAAACTGCTACCAGAAAAGTAGGTTAGGTTAGGTTAGAACTGTTACCCCACAGAAAAAGAAACTACTACCATAAAAATAGGTTAGAACTGTTACCCCACAGAAAAAGAAACTTAGTAGTTTCTTATGGTAGTCCATAAACATAGGTTAGGTTAGGTTAGAACTGTGACCCCCCACACAAAAAACTGCTACCAGAAAAGTATGTTAGGTTAGGTTAGAACTGTGACCCCTCAGAGAAAGAAACTGATGCTACCAGAAAAGTATTAGGTTAGGTTAGAACTGTTACCCCCCAGAAAAATAAAAGGTTAGGTTTATTGCGTGGTATTTGTTTTGTATATTATGTTATTTCAACTACTTTTTATACTTTTCATAAACGATATTATATGTAAAGTTCATTATACATTATAAAATTATAGAATTCATTGTTATAAGTACGTATCGCACGTTATACTTATTGCACGTTATGCCATTCAAAATTATACTAATTGTATTTATATATATATTATAGGTTTGTATACGTTCTATTACTTACCCCACTTTGTTACGTGAAGTTGGTACCAAGGAATACATTAATGTGGTTGGTACACAACCCGCGCACCTGGCGGCTGTTCAACGGTGGATATCGGAGTGTCTGGCCAGCAAAACAGCTAAGATGCATTCTACTTGACTTTGTTCTACTAGGGAATGAAGGCTGTAAACGCGTACGTTTACGGTAAATTATGTACCTATGTGTATAATTATGTTAATTATTGTACTTACGGATAATAGTAGTACAACTGTTTTATTATGAAATTTTATCACGCAATTCTATTTATGTTGAATTTTACCATGTACTCTATGGTATTCAAAACAAAACAGCGAATGGAATGAATATTCGTAAATCAATAAAAGTTACCAATACGGAGTCACAACTACGACGTTAGTTATGTTACGAACTGATAGACGTGTTTAATATAAACATAAGTTTAGCTATTCATAGTTTCTAATCAATCACGTTACAGACATGTGCACAATAGGTTTCATAACTTCTACCTTCTGCCTATCTTCTAATACCAGGGGCGTAGCGTAAACCTCGGCAGGGAGCTCATTCCACAACCGGAGCGTCCACGGGAGAAAACTCCTCTAAACCGCACAGTGCGCGAGCATTTAGGACCTAAAAATTTAGGTTCTAGGGTGTGCGAGCAAAGTCGAAACATTTATTATACATTGTGTGCAAAATTTCTGATTTCCATTATGTATTTTTATATAAAATTGTGTTAAAATAGTATTGAATCTTTAAGAAAATATTTACACTTCAATTTTTGATGACCATAAAAATGCGTTTTAGGGAGTTATGTAACGTACTTAATAAATAATAATAAATAAATATAGGATTCTCTGCCTCTGGCTTGCCTTAGCCGGCCGGCCAGAGTGGAGTCGTTAGAGCTATAAGCTCCAGGGGTGGAAGTGAAATATGCATAAGACGCGAGTTGGCACAGTGGCTGTTAACAGCTACTGGGTAGAAAGCGGCGCACACCTCTTAATTTAAAGATAATGTAAAGACATAGCCTTAACAAGATGACTTTAAAAATAGACCTTTCAAGGGGCACTCCATGATGTCAAACAATAAGTTTTATAGTAAACACGCGGGAGAGCATTCTATAACGGGTCGCACGTGTTTTTCATCCATTGAAAAGGGAGCTGTTTATAATAGGCGGTTAAATTGGGAATACCAAGTCAAACCTGTATTTAACAATAAATCGTAGCACAAAAAAGGTAAGTTTTCAAAATCAAGCCAGCAGAGAAGAATTTAATCTAAAGACACCTAATGACACCTGGGTAGCGTATCGTAGTTACCTCTCTCTAATCACTCTTCCATATTAGTGCGACAGTGACAGTTTCGTTCGCCACGGAGCATTAACGATTGGCACGTTGGCTACGCACCCTGACGTCACAATTCAGTATGCTCTTTGGGCAGAAACTGCCAAAGAAATAAATACTTAAATTGTGCCCGCATGAAGATATGTAGATACGTCTATACAAAAAAACCGGCCAGGTGCGAGTCGGACTCGCAAACGAAGGGTTCCGTACCATTATCTATAAAAACGGTCACCCATCCAAGTACTGACCCCGCCCGACGTTGCTTAAGGCGACGGTAGCGGTGGGTAAAATTTCAGATTCTGTCAATTTACCCCATTTCACACACAAGCGCACTTCACGCACACTACCTCACTTTACTGGGACAGGTCAGTGACCCATCACGTTTTTTTAAGATTGGACTTTTAGTTTAGTATTGACCACTAGCCTCCTTTGAGGGTAAAACCGTTCCATTGAAAGATGAAAGAGAAACAATGCATTTAATCTTGCTTTCCTTGTCTGTTCATGTCACACGTGACGTACCTATTTAATTCATTTGATTGTTGACTGTTTTATTACCTAATATTGCTTTGTCGAGATACGCGTTTTGTACAATTAAAGCGAATAAAACAAGATGTCATTAAGTCAGATGTAAAATGTTATTTACTACTCTATACGGTTTTTCATAAGGTGCAAAATCCATTCAATAGGAATTTAAATAAATAAAGTTTCAGCAGGGTGGCAATTCCATTTTGGCGGATAAAGCGAAACAGAATAGTTCTATCGAACCTGCTTACAAATTTTCACGAGAATCAGTTGAGAAATGTGATCTGCAAAGGAGAACATACAAAAGCATTTTTGCCCAAGCTGAAACGGAGACCTTTGCTAACGCTCGGCCAATGATGGTTTAGGTACACCTTTAAAAATGGTTGTCCCTGCTGTAATTTTAATATCTTTATATTTCAACCGGTACAGTTTTACCTTCAAAAATAATCGGTATCGCTAAACAATAGCGGTACTAAACTACTTATACGTTCACGAAATCGGTATCTGCATAACTTGATTGTTAGTAAACTAACCTGGAAAATAATCTCAAAATCACCGAAACATTTATGTACAGTCACCTGCAATAATATGTTACGTCATTAGCGCCAACTTTGCCTCCAGGGAAACTTTGCCCAAAACGACAATTTTAAACAAATTCGTTAATGTAGAAAAAATTATAATAGTTATGGCCACCCTGCTATTTTTAGTAGAAAATAGGGTATATTTCTGACAAAACTATATACCAAACTTGTGCATAACTTGACTTGGGAATTTTGAGTTTGAGCGAGTTGCCTAATATAGGGTATATTTCGGCGGGCAAAAAATTTATAAATAATGAATGCAAGTAGAAAAAATTGAGAACCCTTTGACAAATATTTCCGGGTTTGAGTTATAACACATGAAGCATAGATTATGTCTATTGAGATTTAAACTAAAAAGGCCTAAATACACAAAAGTTTTAGCGGTGGGCAAAGTAATCCGGTAATTTGGCATCCATACCAACATTGCCCACCACCAAAAACGGATTAGGGTTGTCACTTTCATCTAATTTACCCAACTTCGCAAGTAAAAGAAGGTTATGTTTGTACACTAAAATAAGTTTATAAATATATACTGTATTTATTTGTCTTATTATCCTTTATTTAGATGTTTTATCCCGTTAACGAATGAAAAACACAACAAAAATCATAATTATTATTAAACTATTGTAACAGATTTTCTCAAAAGTGACAACCCTAACCTTTGTAAAATGCTTAGGCGAGCCTTATTTGGGAATGGGCAAAAACGAGTAGGCAACATTGCCCAGCAAATTTATTTAAAAGTTTTTACACTTATGTGCTAAGTTATTAACAGGGAATGGTAGGATTGCCCAAAACCTTTAAGTGATCCTTAGACATCATCATCATACGAGCTGTATTTGAATACCAAATTGACGTGGGCAATGTTGGCAAAAACCCCGGATATCTTTGCCCGCCCTCTAAAACGCAAAAAAATGGGTAAAAACACGATAAAAAAAATTTTTTTTTTTCAAATAAGGGGTCATCCATTAATTACGTCACACGTTTAGGGGGAGGGAGGGGGTCAAGAAAATGTGACATATTGTGACATGGGGGAGGGGGGAGACACAAACTTTGTGACGTCACTTTAACTTCATCAGTAACCGAAATTTTTTTTTAAATTATTTTATTCGCTGTACATTTAAATAACAAGTTTTTAAAACGATAATCGTTTTTATTCTTTTAATTTTCTTTCCTAAGCAGTTTTGGGTTCATCATCATCATCATCATCTCAGCCATAAGACGTCCACTGCTGAACATAGGCCTCCCCCTTGGACCTCCATACGTGCCGGTTGGAAGCGACCCGCATCCAGCGTCTTCCGGCGACCTTAACAAGATCGTCTGTCCATCTTGTGGGTGGACGTCCTACGCTGCGCTTGCTAGTCCGTGGTCTCCACTCGAGCACTTTTCGACCCCATCGGCCATCTTCTCTGCGTGCAATGTGGCCTGCCCATTGCCACTTCAGCTTGCTAATCCGGTGGGCTATGTCGGTGACTTTAGTTCGTCTACGGATCTCCTCATTTCTGATTCGATCACGTAGAGAAACTCCGAGCATAGCCCTCTCCATAGCTCGTTGAGCGACTTTGAGTTTTGAGATGAGGCCGATAGTGAAAGACCACGTTTCGGAGCCGTAAGTCATCACTGGTAACACACATTGATTAAAGACTTTCGTCTAGAGGCACTGAGGTATGTCGGACGAAAAGACATTACGTAGTTTCCCGAACGCTGCCCAACCGAGTTGGATTCGGCGGTTGACCTCTTTCTCGAAGTTGGACCTACCTAATTGGACTACTTGTCCTAGGTAGATGTACGAGTCAACAACTTCGAGTACCGAGTTCCCAACAGAGACTGGGATGGGCACAACATTGGCATTTGATATAAGTTTCGTCTTGTCCATGTTCATTTTCAAGCCCACCCGTTGTGAAACTCGGTTGAGTCATCGAGCATCATGCTGAGTTCCTCCATCGACTTTGCCATGACTACGATATCGTCGGCAAACCGAAGGTGAGTGATGTATTCGCTGTTGATGTTGATGCCAAGTCCTGCCCATTCCAGGAGCTTGAAGGCGTCTTCCATTACGGCAGTAAACAGTTTCGGAGAGATAACGTCTCCCTGCCTTACGCCTCTTCGCAATGGAATCGCCCTCGTGCTCTGCTCCTGTACTCGGACCGACATGGTGGCGTTACTATACAAACACTTCAACACTTCGATGTACCGATAGTCAATATGGCATCGCTGAAGAGACTCAAGCACCGCCCATGTTTCCACCGAATCGAAGGCTTTCTCATAGTCCACAAACGCTAAGCATAATGGCAAGTTATACTCTTCGGTCTTCTATATAACTTGCCGCAGCGTATGGATGTGGTCTATGGTACTATAGCCTTTTCGGAAACCGGCTTGTTCGGGAGGCTGGAAGTCATCAAGTCTGTGTTCGAGACGGTTCGTGATGACCCTTGAAAACAGCTTATAGACATGGCTCAGAAGCGTGATGGGTCTGTAGTTCTTCAATAGGTTGTTATCACCTTTTTTGAAGAACTGCACCACCTCGCCTCTATTCCATGTTTCAGGCGTTATGCCCTCGGACAAGACGGAATTAAAGAGCTTCTGGAGGACTTTAAGTACCGGTGTTCCACCCGCTCTCAGAAGCTCTGAAGTGATTCCGTCTTTGCCCGGCGCCTTGTTGTTCTTAAGCTGCTTCAGGGCCATCCTAATCTCGTACAGACTGATGTCCGGGATATCTTCGGTATTATGTCGGGACAGCTTGGCTCTTGGATCTCCTACCAAGCTGTCAACAGGCTTTGCGATCGAAGTGTATAACTGTCCATAGAACCTCTCGATCTCACCTAAAACCTCCGCTTTGCTCGACGCTATGCTGCCATCTTCCCGTTTCAGCTTTGTCAGCTGGCTTTGCCCAATAGACTTGTCCTTTGCGAACACTTTGGAGCCTTGGTTTCGCTCAATAGTCTCTTTAATACGGTTAGTATTAAAGAGACGCAGATCATGTCGCAAGGACTTAGATATACGTCTATTGAGCTGCCTATATGACTCCGCGTCATCGGGAGACTGCAACTGTAGCGAGCGTCGTTCAGCCATGAGGTTTAAGGTTTGCTCGGTCAATTTCTGAGGTCTATCTTTACGGCGGGGTCTAAAAAACTTAGACCCTACTGTGTGGACAGTTTCCACTAGCCCGTCGTTGATTTCGTCCACTGAAGCCAAGTTCTCTAGGCAAGCAAAGCGGTTAGAGAGCTCGAGTTGAAAGCTTTCGGGGTTTTGAACATGGGCTCGAGTAGGTCGGAGCGTAGACTTCATCAGGCTGGACCTTTCAAGTTTAATATTGATATTCAGTGTGCCTCTTACGATTCGGTGATCACTACCGGTCTTTACCCTGTTGATCACAGAGACATCACTGAATATCCGTTTCTTGTCGGTCATGATGAAGTCTATCTCGTTTCTCGTGGAACCGTCAGGACTCATCCAGGTCCATTTCCTGTGAGGCGGCTTCTGAAAGAAAGAGTTCATCATGAAGAGTTCCTCTCTCTCCAGAAAGTCGGCCAGCCTCTGACCCCTAGGGTTCCGTTGCCCATACCCAAATTGCCCCACTCTCAACTCATCCCCGCTTCTCTTCGTTTTGGGTTATAAAATTACTAATATTTATATCGTCAAAAATATTTTGATAAAATATTAATAATACTTAGGTACTTACTTAATTCGATTTGGCGATTTCGTAGAAAAAATGTGACGTCACACTATGTTGATCACAGAGAGGAGGGGTTTGCCAAATGTGACCAAATGTGACAAGGGGGGGGGAGGGGTCAAAAAACCTAGAAATTCGTGTGACGTAATTAATGGATGACCCCTAAACTGATGCGTTTGATCACAATGGACGTGCTGAGCAAAAAAAGTCATATGATGTGAAGTTTTTTGAGAAATTCGTTTTAAAAAAAAAGCGGGCAAAGTTGGTGATAATGACGGTACCTACTCTTCGAAGGCCGCAAAAATGGGTACACTACATAATTCCGAAATATTTTATGCCGAATTTTAAAATATCGAATTTTAATATTCCGATTTTTAAATGCTCGACCCATCAAAATTCCGATTGTCGTAATTACCGAATGATGAAAATCACGAAGTTTTATTTTTCCGAATAGTAAAACCGAAGATTTTTTAAATTCTGAACCACATAATTCCGAATATAACAATTCCGATAGGGAGAAACACCGAATTTAACATTTACGATTTTTGATATCACGAATTCCGAATTGTCATAATTCCGAAATTTTGAATTCCGATTTGAAGTGATTCCTATTTTTTTAATTCCGAATAACGATATTCCGAATTTGTTGTTAATAAATAAAGGTACCTACGTTTCTACGGGGGGTAGCAGTTCTAACGTAACCTAAACCTACTTTTTTAAAAACAGTTATTTACTGTAGGGGTCGCAGTTCTAACCTAACCTATACCTACTTTTCTGTAAGCAGTAAGTTTCTAGGGGAGGGAGGGTCGCAGTTCTAACCTAACCTACACCTACTTTTTTAGTAGAAGTTGGTTTCTGTAAAGGTCGCAGTTCTAACCTAACCTAACCCACTTTTCTAGTAGCAGTTGGTTTCTGTGAAGGTCGCAGTTCTAACCTAACCCATTTTTCTAGTAGAAGTTGGTTTCTGTGAAGGTCGCAGTTCTAACCTAACCCACTTTTCTAGTAGTAGTTGGTTTCTGTAAAGGTCGCAGTTCTCACCTAACCTAACCTACTTTTCTAGTAGCAGTTGGCTTCTGTGAAGGTCACAGTTCTAACCTAACCTAACCCACTTTTCTAGTAGCAGTTGGTTTCTGTAAAGGTCGCAGTTCTAACCTAACCTTACCCACTTTTCTGGTAGCAGTTGGTTTCTGTAAAGGTCGCAGTTCTAACCTAACCTAACCCATTTTTCTAGTAGGAGTTGGTTTCTGTGAAGGTCGCAGTTCTAACTTAACTTAACCCACTTTTCTAGTAGCAGTTGGTTTCCGTAAAGGTTGCAGTTCTAACTTAAGCCACTTTTCAAGTAGCAGTTGGCTTCTGTGAAGGTCGCAGTTCTAACCTAACCTAACCCACTTTTCTAGTAGCAGTTGGTTTCTGTAAAGGTCGCAGTTCTAACCTAACCTAACCCACTTTTCTAGTAGCAGTTGGTTTCTGTGAAGGTCGCAGTTCTAACCTCACCTAACCCACTTTTCTAGTAGAAGTTGGTTTCTGTAAAGATCGCAGTTCTAACCTAACCCACTTTTCTAGTAGCAGTTGGTTTCTGTGAAGGTCGCAGTTCTAACCTCACCTAACCCACTTCGCTAGTAGCAGTTGGTTTCTGTAAAGGTCGCAGTTCTAACCTAACCTACTTTTCTAGTAGCAGTTGCCTTCTGTGAAGGTCGCAGTTCTAACCTAACCTAACCCACTTTTCTAGTAGCAGTTGGTTTCTGTAAAGGACGCAGTTCTAACCTAACCTAACCCATTTATCTGGTAGCAGTTGGTTTCTGTGAAGGTTGCAGTTCTAACCTAAGCTAACCCATTTTTCTAGTAGGAGTTGGTAACTTAACCCACTTTACTAGTAGCAGTTGGTTTCCGTAAAGGTCGCAGTTCTAACCTAAGCCACTTTTCTGGTAGCAGTTGCCTTCTGTGAAGGTCGCAGTTCTAACCTAACCTAACCCACTTTTCTAGTAGCAGTTGGTTTCTGTAAAGGATGCAGTTTTAACCTAACCTAACCCAATTATCTGGTAGCAGTTGGTTTCAGTGAAGGTTGCAGTTCTAACCTAAGCTAACCCATTTTTCTAGTAGGAGTTGGTAACTTAACCCACTTTACTAGTAGCAGTTGGTTTCCGTAAAGGTCGCAGTTCTAACCTAAGCCACTTTTCTAGTAGCAGTTGACTTCTGTGAAGGTTGCAGTTCTATCCTAACCCACTTTTCTAGTAGCAGTTGGTTTCTGTAAAGGTAGCAGTTCTAGCATGTCCAAATGATTTAATATAAATGCATTTTTTTTTGCAGATCCATTTTAAAAACGACTGACCATATAATTACTTCCCTTTTGAAAATCACGAATTTCATTATTTCGAGTTTACAAAAGATCGAATTTCTGAATTCCGAATTATTTTATTTCCGATCGGTCAATAATTTTTCGAAATAGACAAATTCGGAATTTTATTTTTCGGATTTTTAAAAAATTGGAACTTTAAGCTTTCGTTCATATGACAATCGGATTTTAAGTATTCGGAAATAGCGCAGTCGTGATTTTCTTCTTTCGTGGTTTTCAAAGTCGTGATTTCGATATTTCGGACGTATAAAAAATCGTGATTATGAAAATCGAGGTTATGAAAGTCGGAAAAACATATTTCGGAATATTTGGGTGTTCCCCGCAAAAATATGTGACATGGTCTTATGGTTCTACAAATAAGATCGTGTCGGATATTTTTGCGGCCTTCGTTGTGTAACATAAATTGCAGGCGACTGTACATTTGGAATAATTATTTTATTTAGTTTCAACGAAAGTTTCAAGTTTAGTACGAAAATACTTCAGATATGCAATATGCACAAAATGTAGACCTAATCGAAATAAAACATTGCTTTTTATAGGTAATTTATAAAACATTTGATACATAGGTACCTATACATAACTAAAGATGAGTCTTTAAACTTTTTTCATTTTAAGCGTGTTTTGAAGGAACATAATACTTAAATTCGACTGTAATTGTAGAGAATAACAGCAAATTAAAAATATAATGGCATGAAGAGTCGGTACTCGGTTTCTTTGTGAACAAATTTACGTGTAATTTAATGCAATTATTAAACATTTATTGAACGAATTATGGTTACAAAGTGAGATCTAAATCGAAAACGTCATATACCGGCCCCTTGTTTGGGAGCCCCACTTAAATCTTTATTTTATTCTGTTTTTAGTATTTGTTGTTATAGCGGCAACAGAAATACATCATCTGTGAAAATTTCAACTGTCTAGCTATCACGGTTCGTGAGATACAGCCTGGTGACAGACAGACGGACGGATGGACGGACGGACGGACGGACGGACGGACAGCGAAGTCTTAGTAATAGGGTCCCGTTTTACCCTTTGGGTACGGAACCCTAAAAAACGGTCGTTTATTCGGAACGTTTCCTTTCTAATCCAAAAGGCCTACCTATAGTTGCTGAATCGATTACTTTCCTACTGATGTCGCTTACGAACGTTATTCTTTATTCAAGCTGTATCGATGTAAATAAATCAAAATAAATAATGAAAAAAAACGAAAAAAAAAAGCAAAAAAAAAAAGGTCACCCATCCAAGTACCTACTGACCACTCCCGACGTTGCTTAACTTTGGTCAAAAATCACGTTTGTTGTATGGGAGCCCCATTTAAATCTTTATTTTATTCTGTTTTTAGTATTTGTTGTTATAGCGGCAACAGAAATACATCATCTGTGAAAATTTCAACTAGTCTAGCTATCACGGTTCGTGAGATACAGCCTGGTGACAGACAGACGGACGGACGGACGGAGAGCGAAGTCTTAGTAATAGGGTCCCGTTTTACCCTTTGGGTACGGAACCCTAAAAACATACACTTGAAATCTCGTTCCATGAAAAATGTGTTCCAATGTTTATAAGATTTTTTTTAATGTAAAGTGATATTACAATTTTTAGATACGAGTACATATTTGATTACCTACTGATTAACTACGGGCGTAGTTCAGTGACTGGACAATCTGAACAATGAACATATTTTCTTAATGTTTCCTTAGTACGCACATGTCTCGTTACAATGTATTTATAACCTCACGTGTGGCACGACAAGCTGTCTATTATTGGATCTTTTACTATACATGTGATAAATGATAAATTGATAATGCATCTACATGGCATCTACAATACGTATCTTAAGCCTTGTAGGTGCTTGCATGTACAAAAATATCTTTCACACTTATTTATTTTCCCTTGAATTTTCAGTTCATTAAATAATATCTACCGATCGATTACAAACTTTGAAAATACATTTTATAGAAAAGTGTATTTCTGCGCACCAGTTTTATTGACCTTTCCAGCAGTTGATTTTTCTTTACAAAAATCGTTTTAAGTTCCATAATCTTTCAAACGATGTTAATATTCAAAATTATAAAATATTTTACAGAGTCTGAAAATTTAGTTAGGTAAAAAAGGGTTTAATAAAATATATTTTAGCTATTTTGAGAAACGCGCGTCACAGTTAACGACTGAAATTGTGAAGCCGTTGAACTTTTGAACACAATATAGATTTGAACTTAAAGTTCAAAGCGACTCAAACACAATGTAGAAGTTAACTCTGAGTAACCTTTTATCGCGTATAAATTGATTCTATTATAGTAGTAGTAGTAGTATAGTAATAAATTTCAATAACAAGTTAATATGTAGGAATTCTCTTTGTATGGCGTTTATAAACTACCAACAAAAGACACAAAGGCCTCAATAGGAAGCCCGTTATGTGCTTATACGTAGAGCCAGACATGGTAAGTTGATTTAATTTATTTACATAATAAATATATACTGTACAAATACTAAAATTAATAAATAGCTTAAATTTATAATAGGCCCTTGAGGCATTGTACCAAGGATGCTGGCGGGATTTCATTCGAAAATTTAAAATGAATCCTTGTTATGAAGATTAGTTTACATGTTTCTTTGCGTATAAATTCAAATTGGCACATACAAATATACATATGTGTATCGTAACCACTCATTTAACAACCATTTCCTCCCCATATTGGTTTACCGTTTCATTAAAGTGGTTGGTATAAAGTTATAATTTGTCACCTACGGACGGCTTGGCTGCATGAAACTGGTTTGTAATATTAAGTAAGTAATGATCCCGATCCAGATCCCGATGATCCCGTGATTCTTCTCACTTGATGGTCTCATCGGAAGATCAGTGCTGGAAGCCACCAGCAACATGCTGAGATGGGGCCATTTCGTGGCACTTTAATCTTATTTTGTGTTTTCTTTTATATAATGTTTTGTACCGACTGTTTGTGCTTACGAATAAATCAATTCTATTCTATTTTATTCTATTCTATTCTATTGTAATAATGTAATAGACCTGTACCTTGCCTGTACCTAATCTAAGTAGTTTTGTCCCAAAACTTAACTAACTAGAAAATCACTCCTCAGCCCGAGATACCTATGCACAAATGTGTTTTTAATGCAGATATCGTCCATAGACCCGATAGAGTTACAAGACAAACCGGAAGACCGGCCGTCAAGCAACTTTCCCTATCCGCCAGACAGCCTAAGCTGTACAACCTTGTCGCTGTAAATTTACTACCTCTTTACTTTACCCGCGCGTAGGAATTGATAAAACGATACAGTCCTAAGGGAACACCCTTGTTGTTCCTACAACATATTCCTATTCTTTGTAAGTTGTCGCCTTACATAAACCATCTACCTATGGGTAAAAAAAACAATTATGGTCCCATCGTATATTTCACGATTGCGACATAGTCATAAAAAGAAGAACAAAGTTTATCATAGTTTCTCCATTTACTTGTTTACAATTGTATGACTAACTCGTGCCTAACAAAAAATAATCGAACGCATCATAAGAAACATATAATAAAACAGCGTTTTACAAAATGTGCTATAGGAACTAAGCATATTATTCTACGTGACCCAACTGAAGGAATGTCGAGATCTAAACTAACGATCACCTGTCCAACGAGGGTCCTAGCATGATAATTGTTAAACAACCACATTTTACCAAAGTGATTAATGAAAACAGCATATGGGGCATTATCTATGAATCTATTGTAGCATTGGAATATTTATGGTAATAATTATTGACTTTATTTCTTTTGTATTAAAGTAGACTGTCGTTATTAATAAACCATATATTTAAAGGCTCAAAAATAGTCGATAAGTATATTAATTCGTGTTTCAAACGTGGAATTATGTATAATCGATATTACTATCGATTGTATCTAAAAATAAATTGTGTGTGTATGTATTAATTGCTTTTATTAAACTATTCTTTTTTGTTCCAGGTAAGTTCTATCAACAATATCGTCATTCAATGTTGCTGATGTGTTTGGTAAGCATACCTAAACCACTGAATACCCTAGCATTTTATCATGTACCTATATCGGAGACGCAACAAGATAGATTTGTACAAAACTGTAAATTCTAATAAAAACATAACTAAAACCGCACTAATTGCGGCTTTAGATAAAAAGAGAAGTGTCTTATTTTGTTAATAAAGAAAAACTACGATGCAAATTGTTAATTGGTTCTTTTTCAGGGCAGGGAAATTTAATAAACAGACGCAACGCAATGTAATGCGTTCAATAAAATTCAAGACCGAGAACACATGTGCTCAGACCAAAGTAAATGAAATCAAGTAGTATTCTGAAACCTTATAGATTATGTACAGTCGATGTCAAAGATACGTAAACACTTTTGCACCTTACTCCTACATGAGTCCTACATAATAAGGTGAAAAATGTAAAGCATAATATCTTTGACGTCATCGACTTATTTGAAATGTTTGTCATTGCAGAAGTTTTAAATTTTTGTATAAGTAAGTGATTTGGTATAAGTAAAATATCTTATAGGCGAATAGGTATTAGGTATGCAAAAATTAATCACAATTAATCTATATTTCTTAGTCATACAAAACACACATTCATATTTCTTGGTACCATACAAGGCACATGTACGTACTACTAGCTTTATAGCCTACTCGTTATTCAGCACAATATACAGCACAACTAAGCCATATTGTGTTCATTATGTTTGTCGCTACCCGCAATGCAGGCGCGCCAGAGCCGACCTTGCTGGGAAACGTAAAAATATGCTAACTACCACTTCTGCTATTTAGTGCAGAGAACGGTTTTCTCGGCTGTGACCTGTTCCTAAAATGACTTGACCTATACCTAGATTACGTAGGGGCTAACCGGAAACTTTGAAATCAAAACTTGCTGTGTTTTCATCTATTACTCCCATCCAATTGTAAGAGTGATAGAAACGTAGTTACGGAAACATCGACTTTGAAACTTCGCGGTAGGTCCCTAATCGCGTTTATACCAAAAAACAAAAGTCTTCTTCCAAAACTTGGCGCTTTCCGGGTTGCATCCCAAGGGAGCCGTTGTCTGTTTGTCTACCCAGCGCAAATATTTGTTGTAGATTCCAGTTTTTACAAAAATGATTGTCATATGAACTTCTATATGTAACCCGGAGGGGAATTAGACTGTTGGAAATATAGTTATATTTATTAACGATATTTTTCTTCTATGATATATAAGTAGTAAATGTAAAACTAGTTATGGCACTGAAGGGCTTCGTCACTTTTTCTTTAGTGTATGAAGTCTATTTTACTTTACAATCTGTATGTATATGTAATAGCGTGACTGCTTTATAAAACATAAATCAGAATATTTAGATTTATTTCCTACCTGAAGATTTATCTGCGGAGCTTAAAGAAACGCATTTTGGTTTCCGTAAGAGCAATGAATACCTACTTTCATGCTATCAGTACTGAATCCGATCCTATCAGCTATGCAAATACCGATGGTAATCAAGAATCCATCTTATCCTGGTTCATCTAAAGTAAACCAAAATAAAATCTAAAGTAATTTCTTTTCTCGGTAAGCATTCTTATCAGCAGCCTTGAATATCATAAACAAAAGACGGTAAGGGCTCGTTGATGGTTTCTGCTAAGATTTTTCGGGAGCTTTTTACAATTTTTATAAAATAGGCTGAATGAAGGTTCATGAATGTTATCTTTTTTGCTGGCTAAGCAATATTTTCAGTGGCTTCATTGTCGGGTTATTTACCTTTTTGTTGAGATTTGTAAACATGATTAGGTACAATTCATGTTTTTGAAAAGGTGGCTGAACTCTACAGACAATGCTCTGTTTCATTTTTTTCTCCGTTACTCCTAGGTCAATGTAATCTCGAATTACAATCACGGTATTCAAGCGATAAACTTATCTACTAACAAGCATTTAGAAGTTTAGAAACCTACTCATAATACCATAAAACGGGGTGAAGTTGAATTACAAGGAATTTCCAATTTGTTTTTTTTCTAGTCTGTTAAACTTATTCTGTGGTTTATAACCACGTGCCGTCTATATATGTATAATTGTAACACACTACTCACAGCATGAGATTATATTGAAACTCGTAAATTGTGCTTAAAAACACAATAACACTTTTCTAGGGCACAATAGCTTCTATTTGAATTCCAATTCAGTGTATCCGATTATTTGGAGCTCCTAAAAGGTCAGAGCAGTCGCGGACAGAAACCCAATTCATTTAATGCATTTTCCTTTCGGGCTGCGGTCCTGAATTCACCACGGGTCACAGTTTAAATAGGTAGTTAGTTCGGCTAACAGTTCATTTGGCTTGTTTAAATTTGGGCTTGGACTACGAGTAAGTAGGAAAGAATAATTGTTGATTTGTATTCTGTTGCTAATCCACTACAAATGAACATCTTATTTAGCAAATCAGCTAATTGCGATTTTTAAATGGATGTCCCGAAACTTTGGTGATACAAATAGGTACCCAAATAAGTGATATTCCTGAAAATTACGGAGCGACCGGTATCGGTTTCGGCGATATGTATACTTATGTATAAGTCATTATAAAAGTAAGGTTCGAACCCTTAGCTTTATGATGCAGAAGAGACGTTTTTTGTTTTTCTGTCTTAGGTCCATGTGGTTAAGACCGTTTATAAGGGAAGCCCACATCTACAAGCTTTTTCGTCGCTTTTAACACACACTCTACTTGCAGAAGGTAAGAGCAGAAGAAGTGAATCACATGCTTTCTGACTGTCTCAGAGCGAATTACGTATACCTACAAATACGAGAAACCTTGCTCTATGACTGTCTTCCCAGCTATAACTTTTATATGCTAGGCATCCTCACCACATACCTTATGTATCCCGAAAGTATGAGTCCACGTTGACTTTCAGTAATATAACTAGAATAAGAATAAGAATAATTTATTGATAATAATTGGGAACACAGTACATGCACAGGAGGTGTCTGGTAAGCCCCAAACTAGGCTGAGCCTGTCTTGAGGCTTAACAGAAAGAGTATGTAACAGTTGGATAACTGCTATATTTTCGGTCCACCTATAAAGTGGCAATGACCTATAACGTCAATCATAAAAGTCATAGACTCGTGCTATTTTTAGACCTTGAAAGGAACGTAACGCTAAACTTAGTTGACAGGCTTGAAGCTCAAGTGGAGCTGAAGTAACACCAGGTTTCTAAAGATGCCCTCGACCTTTTTAAAACATTGAACAATGAAGTATCCGCGATTCCGGAGCACAAAGTAAAAGTTCACGGAACAGTCGAGTTTCCAAACATCTTTATAACCTAGACTTATATCAACCGGGAGATGAACCGTGATTACCTTTTGTATTGTTTTCGAGCTCCCAATATTACCCGTGAACAAGATGCATGTAACTGCGTCGAAATATGGGGAGCTCGAAAACAATACAAAAGCTAATCACGGTTCATATCCCGATCGATATAAGTGTAGGTAGTGAAACTAAAAACCGTGAATCATTCAAAAACTGTTATCTTTTTAACCTAACCTAACGTTCCAATATATTTTTATTATACGCCTCCAAGACACTGACAATAAGGTCGTGGGAATATGTTTTTGTAGCTCTTGTGCTAAGCCTACTGATCGCTAATGAGTAATAATGACATTAGATTTTTATACGTTAGTAATACCTACTGTCCCAATCCTAAGTGACAGTAAACAAAAATTCAATTTTTACCGCATTTTCGCAATTCAAACTGATTTACCAATGTCAAATACGATTCTAAGAGTCCGTCTGGTAACTGTACCGATTTTAATACAACGAATCATATATAAAAGTGGCATTATGATGACATTCCCACACTTTCTCATTATTAAGTGCCATGCAGATATAGGTTAGTCCGACTCTGTGGTGTGGTGAAAATTTATTTAAGCCCACAAGTCATCTAAGACTCAATCGTTTATCTCTATCAATCCATATTCGGAAGACACTTTCACTAAACTCATTAATTATAGGCAGTGAACCTTGAAGCCTGCTGGACGCTGCCAATTCAACGGTGAACGAAAGTTTATTCAAGAAAACCTAATCAAACTTTATTTCAACCCAGTAAAAGCAAGTATTTTCTAAAATAGCAATTCCATTCTCAAGTCTCAGGATGGATATTAAAAGAATACTTCCGCAGAAGAATGTTTAATTCAGTCTTAAATAGTTTTCATTTCAAACTCAGCCGACAAGATAATACTTAAGTTGAAAATGGTACTTAGTATAGAAGCATTCTTAGTTTCGAATTCTTAGAATTTGAAATTAACCTATTGTTTATTTATGGAATTTATGTCATAAAAACATCCTTTCCTAAAAACAACTACTTAGTAGCGGTAAAATTCATACATTCTTCGCCAATTCCTTTCTTATATCTAACAAACATCCTTCCAATTCTGCCTGTCAGTAGTTCGAGTTCCAAATTCGACTTCTTTTAATTACTTATCGTGATGTTTTAACGTGTCACCGGTGAACTGTCAAAAACGTATAATCATGGTAATATCATTTTATGGATTGTGTTTTTCGTGATAGAGCTATTAAAAGTCAATGTAGAGTTGTGCTGCGCCTATACAAACAAAGATGCCCTTAATTATATAACCTAAACCCCTCAACTACTCAAGTTTAACCTCAAACTACATTAACAGGCAACCGATGTAACCCTGCCGCGGGCATCGACCGACTTCCACCATTATAAAATCATGAAACGGTGGCCGCGATACATATGCCGCAAATCGCAGCATCCGAACGGGGAAATGCACCTACTTTCTTCCCTGCATCTAGGCTTTGGCTACAATCGGCAGACGTGATTTGATAACCGTCATAAACACCAGAAAAAATCTGAACTTTGGACTTTATTGTGTTTCATTTAACGTCGATTTTGTGTTGACTAGAGTTTATTTAGGCTGTCTCGCATCTCGTTTATTTTCCTTGCCTCGGCAGTCGTGTGTAAGCCGGCGCGCCGCGCGGACGCTCGCGAGTGTCAGACAGTGTGATATTTTGGACCATGTGCAGTGCTTGACAAGATGACCGGTGAAGTTTGCTGTAATCAGATATGGTATGCGTTGTTCTGGCGTAGTTGAGGGATGCTGTGCCTCTGTGTGCACCGGAGCAGCATGAAGGGCCAACCGGTTTGGTGAGAACCTATACCCTCGTGTAGAGAAAGCTCGACTAGCTTGTTTGGTTTTCAATTGCACTTTTCTTATTTACTTTTGCTTATACAATAATAGTAATACGAGTAATCGTATTGTGTAAACATTTTAAAGGTAGAGCATGATTGATTCAAATTATTTTGATTTTTTTGGGATATTTTCTTACTGCTTATGCGCAGAATTTCAAAATCGGCTGAAAAGATACTAGGTAGGATAGTAAGTATCCTATCTAAGTATTAAAAATCCTTACCTGTGCCGAAACGTCGGTAAATAAAGGTAATTGAATAAATTTCGCGTTTGACCCGTCTATAAATGTGAGTTAATATGTGACGTTCCACGGGAAAAGGTACCTTATGAGGGTTTCTAGTTTCGGAGATATTAAATGTTTTGTAAAGAGGTGAAAAACTGCTCAATTTTTTTTTATTGTGTGATCTGAAACCTTAATGCGTAACGTTTGTTTACCTGTTTTTATTTTTGTTATAAGTTAGTTATAAGCCTAGTAATGTCGTCTCAGAGTTTAGTAGAAAAGGTACCTTATGGAAAAAAGATTGAAAATTCCCAAAAAAACTAGTCAATACGGGAAAAGAAGTTTGGTAGAGAACTGTATTAGCATTCTGCAAAACTAATTTGATAATTTCAGTTCTGGTTGGGGCGCCTCGCAAATATTATAACCGTACATAGACCGACATCACAAATCCAAGTAGACTGCTATTATACCAAAGTTACTCTCGTCAAGTCTTTCTTAACTAGAATAATCTTCATTTGGTTTGGTCGCATGCAGTAAATCAGCCATTGGTTTGCTGAAAAATGCCAATACCTGACGCATTACCTTATGGAATATCTGAGGTCATTGAACCTCAATGCCGCTTATCTTCAATAGCAACCGAAATATATTATTGATAAGAAATAGACGATTTAGACCATCTTAACCTCAAAATATTATTAGTTTATCCTAACTGTTCCATCATCATCATGCCTCATCATGTAACTTGACCACAAGGTACCTTTTCATTACATACAAATTATTGGTCTTTTTTAAGATTATTATGACGAAGAACTAATTAAATTGGGGGCAGTTTAATGTAAATTAATATTTTCTATTCATAAAAGATAAACTGTAATATGATTGATATTTTGTAGTGATGTATTATTAGATTTATTTCCATAAGGTACCTTTTCGTAAATGTATGGAGCAAATACTGTTATTGTTATGTAAGTTTAAAGTGGCATAAGGGGTTAAATATAGTATTTAGTTGGGGTTTTAGGATTTATTTCATTTGAATGACAGAATTTCTTTCATATGTGCTCAGAAGAATTGATTGTGTGTCACATTAAAAGTAAAAATATTCAATTTTGTGATTTTATATGAAAAAGTCGCAAATACATTTTCACCTCTAAATCGGTATTGTTTTTTGCTTAAACTGTCTGTCAGTGTCGTTTTCTAATAGATAAAATTTAAATCTTGAGAGCTCATTGCAATCAATCGTGAAAATGAAATAAAACTTTATTTTCAAGAGATTGGTTAGTATACACATAAATCAGTCGATATCAAAAGTTTCTATTTGCATTACAGAACAAGTCGCAATATTTTTTTAATCTCAGATATATAAGGTATTATTATTTGTAGTCAACTATGTAACTTACTTCAGGAACATAGTTTTTTAGGCGGCTAAACTTAAAACTTCTCTATCGTAAAGTTGCTCATTTCACAACATTATTTTCAAAAAATCATATCTCTGTAACTACGCAACCTAGAAGGTTGATGTTTTGTGTTATCGATAGCTTATGTATTGTAGATTACTGGGGTATGCATAACTCCATACCCGCCATAAGGTACCTTTGACCGTGGGACGTCACATATGTGTTCAAAACGCGAAAGTTTTAAGTATTATAGTATTAAAAATATTCATTAATGATAGGTTCAGTATCAGTGGTTATTCTGGTTTTAGGTACTTGTACTAACATACAACATTCATTGAAATTTTACTCAAAACCTATTCAACAGAGCTCAAATAAAAAGGGTAGGAGGTATCCAAAAGTAGAAATGAGCCCAAAATAGAATGTCAATAGTTTCGGTGCAAAGCACTCCCGAGGCGAGTGCTTCATGCGCTTTGTACACTAGAGCTTCTGAATATCTCATGAACCGGGGCACGTGTTTACGCGTGTAACCCGATAAACGCCGAAAGTACCTTCAAAATACGTACTATCACGTCAATATTAACAATTAACGGTAAAATCTCTAGAAATAAACAAACTCTACGATTTTGTTTGGAAAACTGGCGTCTACTCCACCGACAAGAGCCAAACTCTTAAATTATTATGATGATGATGATGATGAGAATTTTGTAATATAAATATTGCTCTACTCCTTATATTTTTTTACATTATTTGTGTCATAAATATATATAACCTTACAGATAATTGAGATAACTTGGTACTTACAGGTTTTGTTCGCCCAGCGTGTGGGCATATTTTTGCTTTCAACGCTCAAAGCGAAACCCCAAGCTAAATTTTACTTTTAATAAAGTAAAATTTACCGTACTAGTTCTAAGTCGATAACGCCGTAGCGTGCGAAACGTGACCAACGCAAAGTTAACTAGCGGTTAATCGATTATAATGCATCTGAGATTTCAAGAACATCACACCGGACGCAGAAATGCATAATAACTTCCTTTCCTGATGAAACTGAACATGAATTAATAATTCACCAACTATAGTTAGTCTTTTTTCGCATTAGAAAAAAGTCAAAAAAGGTAAACAATCTTGACGTGTCTTTTTATTGAATAACACATTTGAAAAATAAGTCACGGCAAATATGTAACAATTATGAATCATATACAATTATTTACATTCTCTTTCTTTCATAAGTAATAGTTACTGATTTTTAAAAAGTTTTTTTTTATTAAAAGACACGTCAAGATCGCGTAGTCGTTTTCTAAGGGAAAAAAACGAACTATAACAGCTACACTTGATAGCCATCAAGCGATTCGATTTCAAAAAAAAATGAAAAAGGTCTTATACCTTGATTTTCGTTATGTCTGACCACACTCTGAGGGCTGAAATATGCAGGTCAGAACAACTTATACTATGGAGCCAACCCTGAAATCGCGAAAAAGTCTGTTGTTCCATAGATAACATTGAGATATGGCAGATTTTTTGCGTTTCATTTACCTCCTCAAATCATCATTTTGTAGGTATATTTCTAATAAAGTTGACGATTAGTTAGTTAATAGTAGCAATGGTACATAGGTAACTCATAAGGTATTGTACCTACATATGTACTTACAACGCCAGTCAAAGAACTCACGCAATAATTTATTATTCTGAAGACGAAAACGAAACTTAAGTACCTATATCTAATTATTAATTCAACGGTTGTCGACGCCATCAGTTGTCTATAAATAACTTTTAAACTTAAAATATAATACAATCACAAAGTAGAAAGTATATCAATATGGAAGTTATTAAACCGGCGTTTATTGGCTTTAATGTCTTTGTTATGAGTTTTGCTTGTTAACTATTGTAAATCATAGTAATGAACACTTAATTACGCACATATACCCTTGCTTGCTATGCTAATTAGTATGTTATCATTATCAGCTCTTATCTTTACAACAACACGTTAATCAATTATTTCTTTTGTTTACATTATTAAGCTAAAATAGACCAACAAAATATTTTTTATTTACCTCGGCAAAATCTCATCCACTTTGCCAGAAAATATTGACAACAGTTACCTATATCAATGGATCAAAGTAAATAACACCCATAAAAATCTTCTTAATATTTCTTTTCTCTTGCTTTCATTGCAATGTTTTCGACAAAATCTCATATATAACCCACAAATTTAAAATCTATAAATTTTCTATGCCTTCCGGCGGCCAAGATTCATTTGAAGTTATAATATAACCTGACCGAGATAGCCCGGCCAAACTCACGAAACGTGTCAACACTGCCAAGATGAGATAAATCTATTATAAATGTATATACGCTATACTATAGCGAAAAAGGAAACGGAAGAGCGGCCATTGTTTTTAGTTTTTTATTCACATTTGTAACAAAAGACAATGTGTTATTGTGACATAGCTCTGAGTAACGTTTCAATAATTTGACCCGAATACTACAGCTTAAGGTGGGATCAGACGGTTCATTTTTTGTTCATTTTCTAGTTTCATTATGCATCTTTCACTCAAAGTGACACGTCTGAACACAGAATGAACCAAAAATGAAAAATGAATTAATTAGTGAAAGAATCCAACAATGTTGGATATTTTCATTCGGCATCTTTCACTCGCACTCCGAATGAACAAAAAATTTACAGTGTGAACACAGAAATGAACGTTCATTCGGATTTTGCATATTTTTCCCGAATCCTGTGGGTATGGTATACTACCTACTATCTAGCTAGACAAAGATAACGTAAAAGCAATAAAATGGTGTTCAAGTGGAACGAACAAAGTAGGATATATTCTAGGTACTCTGTATAAATATCCCAGAGTTCCAAAACAATCGCCAGTAGCAAGATATCGCAGTACAATTTGGAGTTTTATTCGGCTAGGTATACTATCTCTCATTAAAGTGTTTCCTTTCGCTATTAACGGACCTATTACTAATAATAGAAGTTCTACAAAATTACTTTAAGTCATCCGCAAATGATTGCAATACGATTTCGGATCTTCATCGGCTAGTTCTCGCAGCAATGTATTCGAGGCTCCAAATAAATTTCTTCTTGCGATCCAAGGTCGCAGCCATTACCGACGACGCTTTCTTTGCATCTTGTTTGTTAAAATATTTATTAAATGATCACAAATTAAACTTATACCAAGATGCACAACTTCATTCGACGCCATAGTGAAAGAAAATAAAAAATGAATAATCTTTCCAGCAGCCGTGTGAACGTGAAATGAAAGGAAAATGAAACATTCACTCGAGTGAACATTCATCCGAGTGAACCGTCTGATCCCACCTTTAAGATCTATTATAAACATGTGTGCAATTTCAACATCATAGAAATCGTCGGTACTCTATAACTAAACTTGTTCAGAATATTTTTCGGGATTCTGTGGATGTGTCATTAACGCGACAAGAATAGCATGAGTAGGCCAGGAAAATTAAATTAAAGGTTTTAGAATGTACGTGAAACATTTCGTCAAATCGTTATAAAGAAAAGAAAATTTTAAATATCGACATTCACTCATACATTTATCGCGTTTACGACACAAATTACTGTATTAGAGCGTGCGTAAATTTATTGTTATCACATTTTAACACTCTAACCTACAATACCTTCATATTATTATAAAAAAGAAAACATTACATGTACAACTATGTAAATTAAATCCAGCTGTCACATAACTTTCATGCGAACCCAAAATAAGTCTTAAGTAATTTAGTCCCAATCTTCTTTCGCATTCCGTATCATATAAAACCGTTCTTACACAACACGCAAAGTATTTTAGAATTAAGTACATATATTTCTAACACGTGTGATACTTTCAAACTTTGGTCATTATAATTCTCTACCAGCATAGCTGGTAAGAGATCTGTACTGTTATCAAAGTTCAATGAACTTTGTTTATGTTCGGGTATGTGGTTTCGCTTTTAATTCATGTTTTGAATAGATTAAATGAGAGTTTTTTACGCCATTTACAAACCTAACTCAACTTTATTTTTAATAAATTAAAAATATTATCATGATTTATGATCTTGGATCCCAAAGACCTTTTTAGGGAGATTTATGATGTTATTTATATTTATTTATGTTTCTAATTAAATACTTACCTATAACACAAATTATTTGATTATTAAAAATAATTTGATTTGTATAGGTATCTATAACTCTACATTATGTCGGGAGAGCTACGCGTTGCACTTCGCGAATAGATCAATTCTATGTTTTGTTATTTTTACCTAACCACTCATAGAGGCGTTATCCCAGGGACAGGACAAAACTACCACAGCGAGAGTATTTATAATTTACAGAGAGACATGTGTATAATATAAACACAAATGTCCTGATTGTGATAGGTACAGTGGCGTTCAAAAGTACATGGATAGATGTCGACCGTAATGCCTTAATTTTACGGTTGAAACATCTCCATGCACTTTTAAAAGCCAGTGTACATGTGACTCTACATCAGCACATCTTTAAACTATGCTGCCGATGCGTTGCTCGTATAGAATAGAAACCAACATCTAGTTACCTAACTCTCATTGTGTTGTTATCAGAGGGCGCGTGCCGCTTTCTTGGACGAATTAAAAATGGCGGCGGAAAGCGCAGTAACCATTGTCCACGGTGACTAATGTATTGTGATGAAAAGTAGGCTTCACGTAACGCAAGTCTGCCCTGGATTCCGCAGCAATTCAATGTTTACTTAGTCAAAAAAAATGACCACTTTTACTCGTCTTTGTTGTATCGTATGCATCATTTATTTTTACTGTTTCGAATATTTGTGAATGGAGAGCGTTGTTAGTTTACCGGCGGACAATAAACTACAATATGTTGAAAAACAATTAGAAATTTCAGCTTTTCCAAAAATATATTTATTTTTATATATTTTTGTTCGTATCCCTTAAAAAATACGTTTATTAATATGCACTCTGCTCAATTTGTCATCAGTTTATTATGCACATCCTGCTTTGCCTCGTTCGCTTAATTAGTGTGTCTGAATGTCTGGAGTTTAATAAATGGTTCATACACAGATTTAGTGTTCTCATTTGTCTTGTGTTCCCAAAAACGTACCTCCGAAAACTACTTCAGGATCGGTTATGGGAGATGTACTTACCTACTTATATAAGCAATTAGGTTCTAGATCTTGAACTTTCGGGTACAGGACAGGCATTGTTTTTTTTTCTTTGTTTATGAACCAAATATGATATAGGAACTTCCTGACAGACAGTTAACTGAATTTGTCAACCTACTTTTAAAATTGTAATTGGCAAGGGGAGTAATTGAGTACCTATTAATAACACTTGAGTAAATATTATTGCTGTAGCTACATTAATTGGAATTTAAATTAGTTGGATCATTCCTTTACAATTATAGATAGGTATATAAATAATGTATAAGTAGAAGTAGGTAGGTAGGTACATCCTTGAAACCGAAAAGCTAGTGAAGCATTTCCCATCTCTTTGGTTCGGTGGTGAATTGGTGATTAATTTAAAAAAAACTCCAAATCTGTTTACTTTGGTTTACTGTAACTAGCTTTTGGAAAAAAGTATCATAATTACCTATGTCTATTGCTTACTCTATAAAAAACCAAACGCTATCTTCTAAATCTATTTAGGTACCGCTCAAAGCGATTAAAGCTATCGATTTTAGCAAAAGAATGCCTGACGCTATTAAAATCTATTTCAAGATACATAGTTATCACAGAAAAAGGTGACCTGGAAAGAGCTACTACTTTCGGATTTAAAAATAAATATTGACGCATTAAATATATATTAAATTAGGGGTTACCCACTCTGGCCCAATTGGTTTAATTATAAACGCCCTAGATCCAACGAGCAGACGTTTCAGACGTAGACGCACTCAATTTATATCAAGGCAAAGGTGACAAATCTCGAAAATAGAACTCGTTACCTAAATTTATCCAGACTCTTATTTGCATGGCAAAATTGGCAAAGCCACAAATTATACAGTATACTGGAGCAGTGTGGATTACCCTATATTAACGTAATTATGTAATTGGTTACTAAATACCACAGTGGTATTGGTATTCATCCTGACTAATATTATACATTTGCAAGTAGGTAACTTTGTCTGTCTGTTATATCTTCACATTTAAACCGCTAAACCGATTTAGATGAAATTCGATATGGTATAGTTTGTGGCCCGGGGTGGAGGTAGGGTTGCCAGATGGTCGGGATTTGGCGGGATTCTCCCGATTTTTAGCATGTATTCCCGATTCCCGACGAAGTGAACATTGTCCCGAAAAACAGCTTCACGTTATAAAACAATAATTTCATGTTCCAAACTGTCGTCGAGCGAGCGAGCGACCCGCGTCGAGCGCGTAGCTAACGTAGTGTCAATAATGTAAAATATCATTGTTTTTAATACAATTACTTTAATTTGAATGTTTTTTTTTCCCGACTAAGTCCCAAAATCCCGAAAAATTTATATTTTTTCCCGATAATAGCGCCTTTCGATCTGGCAACCCTAGGTGGAGGGGGGGTAGATTTTTTTATCAGTCGTCGTTATAATTCCACACAGACGAAGTCGCGGGCAGAAGCTAACATACCTGGATAGGCAGTAATGAATACTATTACCAAACTAAAAAGAAGTACCACGCTAATTTTCACGATTTCATTGCCCTTTTCTTTTATTACTTCACAATAACCCTAAAATCTAACTATGTTTTCGAATGAAAGCTAGTTTAATATCAGTAACGATCACTTCTCTAGGTCTGTACGTACATATTTCGTCCGTATGGTAACCACAAATCCAATTAACTTTACGCGACGTAACGTGTTTTCACTCTATAAATAATTAACAGTTGTCGTTAATTCAGTTTCGACGAGTAAACACTTGCAATTCACTTAGAATCGAAAACATCGCGTACTTTATCCGATAAATTGCGAACAAAGGTATATTAAATTTTAGAAGGACTTAATTCATTTATTACTTTCATAAAAATAATTGACGAAACATCACCCCGATACGAAGTAAAGGATAACTCACGCTAGTACGGGCCGGGGCCGGGCCGGAGCTTCCGGCGCTTCCTTTTCTAGGGAAAGCACCTCGTGATCACCGATCAGCCGTCATAGAAAATGACATGTTGACGCCTCGGCCCGGGCCCGGCCCGGTCTAGCGTGAGTCGTTCTTAATACGAACCCTTAGTCATCCGCGCTTCCGCACAAACAATTAGAGGGTTGTTTTCGCCGAACATGGAATAATCATTTATCTTCTCTTAATTGGATATTTTCGTAACTAGACTCAAAGCAAACGGATTGGTTCGGTGGAAAATTTAATTTATGTTTTAAGGTAATAATTAAAACCTTTTGTTGGTGGTGTCAAGGTCGATTCATCACAGGTAACATGAATAGAATAAATTCAACAAATGATATTGAAGAACAAATTACGGTCTGGTATATCAACATACATTCTGTCACTTCAAATTTGTTTTTTTTTCTCCACAGTTCTATTGATACAAACTATATACAGCCCACTTTTAAAAATGTTAGTTATCTAAGCGTTTAAAATGAATACCTCCTAAAACTTTAAAAATATATCTTATAATTAATCAAGTAGGCAAGTATCTTCCTAGTTATGTGGTATTAAATGAAACCAGGACGGTATCATAGCATCAGATAACGGTAGGCAATAATCAAGTACAACAATGAGTCATTAGATCGCGGTGTGTACTTACTCTACTGCGATACTGCCGGGACTACCGTTAAAACTGTTCATAATTTACAGCATATTGCGAATTGGTGAAGTATTCCAGGTCAAGATTTGATACAGTTCGTAATTCTTAATTGGGTATCTAGACTATCCAGTTCTTAAAATATCTGCTACCTAATAAACAACCGTTAACTGTTAATATGAGTAAACATGCAGTTAGTCGAGTACCTAGAGATAGTATATATCATATATTTTTATAGGTAATGGATAATGGATATTGAATATTCAGGTATTTATTGAAGTTTGCCTCTATTCCGTGCGAAACAATTAAGATTTTTTTTACAGTTTACTTGCTCTTCTCTAATGTAAACGTAGCCCAACGGGTGAAGAAGCTTGATCTTATATTGTACCTGGTACTTAATTAAGTATTATTTTTAATTCCAATATTATAAACTTTAAACTAAGGAAAGTAAAAAGAAATGCTTAAGGTGTAACAGTGATATATCTATCAAACATTTGTTTATTGATTGTCCGATGTATAATAATGAAAGATTAGGTGTTAACCTTCCTAAATGTTTAAAAGATTGCTTGAATGACTCAGAATGTACTGTAAAATTCCTTAAACTAGTTAAGTATTATGGTTTGATTTGATACTGTATACTGTGGTCGCTAATGACCTTAGCTGTTTAAGCGACCTTTAAAAAAAAACTTAAAATTAGAAAGCGACTAGTTTGTACTAAAGGCCCAAATAACTGTGCTAAAAAATTGCCTAAGGGGAAATATTTATACATAAATGCAGGTCGAATTTGCAATTAATAAGATGGCAAAGGGTTGCTCTCATTTGAAACATACGAGCCACCTGCGGCCGTGACACGTAAGCATCTTGCTACGACTTATTATAACAAATACAATTTATTGGACATCTGCCGCCATTCAATGCCAATATCAAAAGCTGCTTTCTGCACTTCCGAAAGATTATTTTTGGTAATTTTAGCACAGTAGAGTAGTCGGAGTTCTGTAATTGACTTTTGACAGTTATGGCTCGACCCTTATGTCTAAGGGTTATCAATTAAACGGTTAGGTCTTAGTTTTATAAATATGTGTCAATTAAAAACTGTCATAAATAGATTCTTATATATAGAACTCTGACTGTAAATCTTAAAACGTCTAGGTAGGTGTTGTTGCAGAATACAGAAAATACAAAAGCCGTGATGTTATTTTTAATAGTATTTGGCCAGTCATCATTGTTTGTGTACACGGAACACAGTTCACATAATTTATAATGAAAATTAATGAATGTACATAGTACATGTACATAAATTAATCTTATTTTAACTGTTTACCCAAAGGAATTAAAAATTCCTTGATCATAAAACTATTGCTATCAATCGTGTGCATCTCGTGCCGTGCAGCCAATAGAATTATTACACAAAACATCCAAAGACATTTCAACTACCTCAAGCAATAAAAGTTTTATAAATTGTCTGTGACTTAAGCTTTACTATCTCTTAGCATCCAACCTGTCTGCCGGTCACTCACCTCCGTTTTTTGTGCACCATAGTCTGGTTTTTTGTATCGAGACCTCTTAACCTGCCGCGCCTTTAACGATGGGTATAATAAATATTCCTTTCCGGGCGCCTGCCCTCGTTCCTTGTATTTACATTGGATCCAATCACTAATCACGGCATTTAAAGTTCAACGCTTCTAAGACTGGGCCTTTTATACTAGCTTCTATAATAAAATACATATACAAATTCTGGGACTGTAATAATCCGCCGCGATTGAATCGGATGAAATTTGATTTGGGACGCTTTTAAAATGCTAATCTACCTATTTCATTTACTCATTCCAGAATCAATAAATAGGTATATATGAATAAGTATATATTAAATTATGATTGATAAAGATGATATTAAGATCGTTGTGTCATAATGTTTTTATGACTATTTTGGAGAGAAGTAAAACATTACCTACAATAAAATAACCAGTTTTAGGGAGTATTTGGTTTTATTGCGCAAAATAAAGTTAAAAGACATTTATAAAATAAATAAAACCTGAGATATCCTTGTCACTTTATATCAACAGTAAATAAACGAGTATCTTGAATATGTGTTTATTTAGGTGCGTACATGCACCGCAATTATATTTATGTTAATTATTAACATACTTAATTGTATACCTATCTTAAAACTGAATCACCATTGTTATACTTAAAGACGTTTTATCAAGCCATTGACAAGCCATTCATTCATTACAGCATCTCAATGGTTTAATAGCTTCCACATACGGGCACTTCAAAACCAGCTATCTGCCTATTAAGAGCGCTCTTACAAGAAAAGTCGAAATAATGCAAAATTGATGATACTAGTCGACGAAATTCAGGACTTTGCGCTCATTATTAGAAACAATGAGTACTTGTTCCAGTAAAAGCGTCTTCTTATCTTTATAAATATCGTTGTAAATATTAGAAAAAGGACTTATTAAATTAGTAATGATTTTTTTTCTGATGGTCGTTTCCGAAAAACCCCGTGAAGCACTGAATGGCGAGCTCTTATTTGGAAATGTTGAGAATTTTACTCTGCTAAACCTGGCTATTTTGTATTACTAATACCCTGTACTTTAGGCATATCAAACTATATTTTTCCTACATACATTTGAGAAAGAGAAAATCAAAGTAAAACGAACTCGATTTTCTCTCCGAAACAAGTGTCAATTCCTACGAAAATCTACTTAATATCGAAGTCATTTTCATACTCAAGCAATCTGCAACGTTTGCTTATACTGTTGGTATACATTAGTGTTTATGAAATTCTACTATAATTTTTTGGCAATTTTTTGAAAACTACTCTATATTACCGATGACGCGCGCTGCGCCAGCTCAGTGCCGCGGCAGAGCTTGTAGAGGCAGGACGTGTGTCGGTCGGCTCCGCACATTTTCAACGGCGACGACGAGGTTTTTTATCATTGTGTGCGGCGGGCGCCGTGTAAAACGCTATACTGTGTGCGTGTAAACCGCAACGAGAGACTTTGATCCTAGCACTGTTTTTATAGTATTATAATTTATAATGGTACAGTTTAATAAACTACCGGACAGGATTAAAAATATTTGAAACGACCTGACATTCTATATGTATTTATTTGACTCAAGATAGTACTCAGGGTCTGATGATGGAGCCGGAAGGTGGTCACCGGTACCAATCAACCATGCAACTAAACCACTTCGTGTTTAGGCTCGTTTTATTCATCTCAACAAGATCTTTGACACAAGATAGTACTCAGGGTCTGATGATGGAGCCGGAAGGTGGTCACCGGTACCAATCAACCATGCAACTAAACCACTTCGTGTTTGGGCTCGTTTGATTCGGCTCAACAAGATCTTTGACTTAAGATAGTACTCAGGGTCTGATGATGGAGCCGGGAGGTGGTCACCAGTACCAATCAACAATGCAACTAAACCACTTCGTGTTTAGGCTCGTTTTATTCGTCTCAACAAGATCTTTGACTTAAGATAGTACTCAGGGTCTGATGATGGAGCCGGAAGGTGGTCACCGGTACCAATCAACCATGCAACTAAACCACTTCGTGTTTGGGCTCGTTTGATTCGTCTCAACAAGATCTTTGGCACAAGATAATACTCAGGGTCTGATGATGGAGCCGGAAGGTGGTCACCGGTACCAATCAACCATGCAACTAAACCACTTCGTGTTTAGGCTCGTTTGATTCGTCTCAACAAGTTCTTTGACACAAGATAGTACTCAGGGTCTGATGATGGAGCCGGCAGGTGGTCACCGGTACCAATCAACCATGCCACTAAACCACTTCGTGTTTAGGCTCGTTTTATTCGTTTCTATAAGATCTTTGACACAAGATAGTACTCAGGGTCTGATGTTGGAGCCGGAAGGTGGTCACCGGTACCAATCAACCATGCAACTAAACCACTTCGTGTTTAGGCTCGTTTGATTCGTCTCAACAAGACCTTAGACACAAGATAGTACTCAGGATCTGATGATGGGGCTGGAAGGTGGCCACGGGTACCAGTCTACCATGTAACTGAACCACTTCGTGTTTGGGCTCGTTTGATTTGTCGCAACAAGATCTTTGACACAAGGTAGTACTGAGGGTCTGATGATGGATCCGGAAGGTGGTGACCGGTACCAATCAACCATGCAACTAAACCACTTCGTGTTTGGCTTCGTTCGATTCGTCGCAACAAAATCTTTGACACAAGTTAGTACTCAGGGTCTGATGATGGAGCTGGACTGTGGCCACTGGTACCAGTCTACCATGTAACTGAACCACTTCGTGTTTGGGCTCGTTTGATTTGTCGCAACAAGATCTTTGACACAAGGTAGTACTGAGGGTCTGATGATGGATCCGGAAGGTGGTCACCGGTACCAATCAACCATGCAACTAAACCACTTCGTGTTTGGCTTCGTTTGATTCGTCGCAACAAGATCTTTGACACAAGTTAGTACTCAGGGTCTGATGATGGAGCTGGACTGTGGCCACGGGTACCAGTCTACCATGTAACTGAACCACTTCGTGTTTGGGCTCGTTTGATTTGTCGCAACAAGATCTTTGACACAAGGTAGTACTGAGGGTCTGATGATGGATCCGGAAGGTGGTCACCGGTACCAATCAACCATGCAACTAAACCACTTCGTGTTTGGCTTCGTTCGATTCGTCGCAACAAGATCTTTGACACAAGTTAGTACTCAGGGTCTGATGATGGAGCTGGACTGTGGCCACGGGTACCAGTCTACCATGTAACTGAACCACTTCGTGTTTGGGCTCGTTTGATTCCTCGCAATAAGATGTTTGAGACAAGATACTACTCAGGGTCTGATGATGGAGCTGATGATGATTGACAGGTACCCGTCGCCACCTTCGCGCTCCATCATCAGACCCTGAGTACTACCTTGTGTCAAAGATCTTGTTGAGATGAATAAAACGTGCCTAAACACGAAATGGTTTAGTTGCATGGTTGATTGGTACCGGTGACCACCTTCCGGCTCCAACATCAGACCCTGAGTACTATCTTGTGTCAAAGATCTTGTTGAAACGAATAAAACGAGCCTAAACACGAAGTTGATTGGTACCGGTGACCACCTTCCAGCTCCATCATCAGACTCTGAGTATCACCTAGTGTCAAAGATCTTGTTGAGACGAATCAAACGATCCTAAACACGATGTGGTTTAGTTGCATGGTTGATTGGTAATGGTACCTTCCAGCTCCATCATCAGACCCTGAGTACTGTCTTGTCTCAAAGATCTTGTTGAGACGAATCAAACGAGCCCAAACACGAAGTTGTTTAGTTACATGATAGACTGGTACCCGTGGCCACCTTCCAGCTCCATCATCAGACCCTGTGTATCTTCAGTGTCAAAGATCTTGTTGAGACGAATCAAACGAGCCTAATCATGTTACTACATGGTTGATTGGTATCCGTGACCACCTTAATCATCATCAGATCCTCAGTACCAGTTCGTTTTTAAACCCTCGTTGATACAAACTTTACAACCTATAGGTACCAAATGCAATGACGAAACATGTAAATAAGCGAGTAGGTACCTATAATTTCTTTCGAGTAATATACCTTCATAAGTACGAGTATGGGGCTATTCATAAATTACGTCGTTTCAAATGGGAGGAGTGGGGGGGGGGTCTGGACATCGGATGATGGTAACATGACGTAGGAGGAAACAGATTCATCCGAAGCTTGATTTTTGGATGATTTGAGGGGGGGGGGGGGGTCAAAAATCGTCAAAAATAGATGACGTAATTTATGAACAGCCCCTATGTACATTTGCACTGCATTTAGTATTTTCGTACTTACCAAATAACAGTTTTAGAACTTTAAAAGTTAAGTACAGTTAGTGTTGTTATGGTTGATTTCAATATGCTTCGCGAAGGATCAAGAATGTTTAATCCATCATTGTAGTGCGAGTGTGGTAGAAGGGATCGGCGTACTGAGCTCGCACGGCCTGCCGCAGCGCGTAAAATACCTAAACTCGCTCAACGCCGAAATGTAATAGCGCTCTTAACAACTTACTCGTAGTACACCCCAGAGACATTACAACGGGTCACTTTATCTAGAATTTCCATATAATGAGACCTGTTTTCATTGCTATTGAGTGTAGTTAAAAAACGCCAGGTTCTAACATATCGCGTTCCTATTTCTTTTAGCGAGTCTTTAATAGGAAAGAAGTTGTGAAATAGTAGCCGCGGTCCACCCACTGGTGTGTGTGTGTCTACTAACTAAGTGTCCGTTTATTTCTTGTGAGGCTTGTGACATGCGATGTCGGTGTACCGACTGGTTTAGCTTATGCTCTAGAATTTCTATTATATATTACTTCGGTAGTTCTACGAATATAGGTACCTATTTACCGTGCGGTGTCTACACTGTTAAAAATTATGTAATTTTACATGCAAAAAAATTACATAATCCTGTAAAATTCCCGAAAAATCTGGGAAATTTACGGAAAAATATGACATTTTACGTAATTCTCGTAAATTTTTACATAATTTTTAACAGTGTAAATAAAAGCCTCTTTCCGTAATAAGTTATACCTATTTGCTTAATTTTTTACCCGTTACCATAAGGAAGTCAAAATTGTAAGATGAAACAAAAACGACATTGAAGTTATATTTATTTGTCGAAGTTATGCACCGCTGCCTCGTGCACAAGCGTTTTTTTTTGTAGATTAGCAGGCTTTGAGAGCCAGTGGTTCTTCCTTATTTTCATATACTAATTGTTTTTTTTTACCGTTAACAATCATTTATTTACATACAAAATATTTACAGTGGTATTACTAAACGAAGTAAATAACTAGATTAAATCTAGAATAGACCCTTGAGGCATTGTAGGTACCAAGGATGTTGGCGGCATTTCCTCGCTGTATCGCAATGCTGATACGTCGTTGTGCGAGGAAGCCGCCAGCTCTTCGGTCACCAGTTACGTCAACCAGACGCTTCACGATTTCTGCGAACAACTTGTGCGCGCTGGGATGAGACCCCATGGACCTAGAGTTTCAACTCCAAATGGTACGAAATGTACCACCTCTACCAATCTAATTACTTAATTTTTTACCACAGTTTATACATTTTTCGTTCTCATCTTTCTTTTTCTCTCAAAGTGCAAAATGCCGGCTGGTAAATAAAATAAGACGGTTTGATTACTGTATATTTTATGACATAAGAATATGACATTTATGACAGAGACATAGATATTGTGTGTTCAGTACACGAGCGACCTCCCCCAAGGTCCTCGCAAAGTTTAAAACAATATTCGGGGAATCCAATAATGGAGAATGTTCGCAAAACATTATAATTAAAAGTTTTCTTGTTCTTTACGTTATAGCATGCAATTTCACATGGCCACAGAGGTTATAATCTAATAAATGGAGTGAATCACGAAGGTATACGACGGTTGCCCTTGAAAATTTGAATTAATAACGGTATAATGTGGCAAAATAGTAGCTCAATGATTATGCAGTTAGATTACGACTTTGTCGCATGTAAACACAGGTTAAGCCTACATAAACATAGATGTTAGCGTAACTAAAGCCAAACCAAACTGTAAAGACTCTTTGATATCACAGAGTTGTTATTCAATCCTTACCTACGTTGCCAGGTCAATGTGTGAACAAAACAACTTTTGATTTAAAGTCCAATTCCAAAATCACGAAAAAAATGTATCTTAGAAATAATGATATATGAAATGTGTGACAAATTGGTTCTTACACATTTTATTGTACCTATGCTTAACTCGATCGCGTCTCTCCTGGAGACATCGCAAAGTTAAGAGAATCAAAAGCGAAATTTTTCTACTCTGCACCCTGGGCGGGATATATTTTGCAGTACTTGAGACTTAGGTATATAAGAAAATTATGATATACCTATACCTAGTACAAATGTATGTACAGTGAAAATTTTAAATTGCAGGTAAGTAACTTTATATGTGCCCAAGTAACTTATATTGTAGTGTCCACGGAAGAGACCTTTTTTAATTATGTGTAAGACCCAATTGTACTATTAAAATGTAATCAAAAAGCTATAAAAATATTCCCATAACTATATATTTTGCCTGAAGCGTCGAAATGACCCATTAATGCCATTATTCAAGTTGATTTGCAATAAATCATGTTTACGATTTGCGAGCGACAACGCAACGATGATTGGACGCGTGTTAGGCTTGCCGTGAACTCACGGGTTGCCACGTGCTGCGGTTGTTATCCAATACTGCTTTCATATTACCGTACATGAATGATAAATTTTAATTCGTTATTTTCCCAATAAAACGGCTAAGGTCCTATTTTATGTCCTTACCTGGTAAAGACATAGAATTTGGCTCCTAACAGAAGACCTGACTAAGGTTTTAGACAATATATATTTCCAAACAATACAATACTTTCTGGCTCATTTAGACAGTGCGCGAACTTGCATGCTTATTTACCTTGCGGACTATTGAGGTTACATCCAATTCAGCCGACCAATCAAATACCGCAATGTAATAAAACTCGCATGCGATTTCTCGCACTCATCTAAATGAGCCATAACGGTATACCTATGAACCCACTTTGCCATTTTATCGCAGATTCAATATAGGCACCATAATAAATTCAGATAAGGCAAGTACCTACTTGGTCAATCCATGTTCAGTCATTCTCTTGCTGATCCTCCAGAACACGGGGGTTTTGCCTTTTAGATGTCACTGATGATGTCAAGCTCTGTCGTTGCCTAATAGTAGGTAACTTACCCATTTCATGGGATAGGTCTGTGTGACCCTGACGCCTCAGCTGGAGCCGTGGCATGCTCAAACGCTATTTAACTATATTTCGTTCAACATAAAATATCGTGTACCTTTCGTTTCATTTGCGTTATTTTTAACTTCAAACACACTTTGCGGTAAAAATATCAATGCTTGTGTAACCAGTTGCAATCTAAACGCCTTGGGGAAATTATATTTTAAGAAATGCTTGTTGCCGGCGTGTCTCTTTAGAAATTTCGATTTGAATAGCTTTAGTTACAATTAAGACACATATTGACATTCATACCTAGTATTATTAGTAGCTTTTGACTCTTTCTGTTTAATTAATTTGGTTAATTCCGGTCGACTGTGGCGCTCGCCTGTGTCAAAATAGTTATTTACGATACAAGTGCGGAAAAGAGGAAATTTGAAACGAGTGGCGATAAATTAAAACATCGAAGGGAGTGTTTTAAATCGACACGAGTTGCGAATTACCTATTCGCACGTGTATCGTACAACGTTTTACAGTACATATGGCCCTTTAAACTTTTGACATCGCACGAAAAGTGCTATTTTACGAACTAGTGCGGGAAAATAGGATCATATGTACTGTAAAAATCTTAAAAGTACTTAGGCAGAAAATCTTACAAGATCATACATACAAAATGTTTTTTCAATAGTGTACTTTTACTTGTTTCGCATAAATCTAGTCCCAGACTGCTTACGTACGAACTCATTCCAAAATAAACAGCATCATTTAACATGGCTGTCAAATAAACACAAATAGTCAGAAGTCTTAATTACGCTCGGATCATACGCGAAATGATTTGGCTCGCGGCCAGACGTTTGAGATTATATGAGGCCAGGTACTGCAGTCTTGGGGTATACGGGCTTATAATATGGGTTATAGTGAGTCAGTATTCGCATTATAATCGACAGGAAACACCGGTTTAGTGACCTCATTGATGAACGTAAGAATTGTTTTATCTAGTCTCTCAATCGATGTGCTAGGATCATATATTGTTGCACATCTGTATCTTTTGGTAATTAACTGTCTATTATTTTGTGTATTTTATATAGTTTTGTGAACTTGTTGTGTATGTGAATACCTATATAAAAATACATCCATGTAGATTAGATTAGGTATATGTATTTATAAATTGCTTAATATTTATTTTCTCTTTTTACAGGTAAGTGGAGTCTTCTGTCATTCAAGATTCTTTCGGCGTTTGTTATGTAAGGTAGGTACTTAAAAAAACTTTTGGACATTTCATACTCTATGATGCTCATAGAGTATGAAATTTAAAAATCAATACTAAGACTTCATCCTCATCTCAAATGCAACCGAGTTCGTAATAAAATTAGACTTAAAGAATAACACCCTATTAAATATGATTCAAGTTGAAATAAGTTACAAAACAATCTTGCATGTATACTGATAGGCATTAATAAATGGGAAATCATGACCGCCCACACCGTTAGTGTAAAGCAAAAGCCTAAACACGACGAGAGCCAGAGCGACCCAACTCCATTTGTTTCACACACAAAAACATCACTAATTTCGTTTAACTTTAGACCTATAATAGCTTAAACATACACGTGGACTTAGGTCAATATTTTTCTCTTACAATAACGTGGCTTACATAAAGTCGGTCTAGAAAGGCCTAGCTGGCCTAATAGATGGCACGCCACAGAGCTTAATCTATAATGAAACGATTCAGTGCAGATACAGATACCCGCGTTTAGATATAAGACTATTACGTCAGTCTTATATAGCTTAGATAGTTGCGTCACTTAGGTGCCCGTAAGAGCGTTTCTACATTGTCTGTCGTCTGATCCGATATCGGATGTCGGGTGACCAGAAAAACAGCTGCTAAAAATGCGCTATGGCATCAACACCAAGTATACTATTATTTTTACATTAACGCTTTCTTTCGGACAACAAACAATAATTGACCGAAGCGAAGCGAAGGTCTACGTTTTGACTCGGGCATTTTGCTTTCGTATGTCCGGATGTTCTCCTCTACAGGTCGCAATTCTTAACCGATTCTCGTGAAATTTTGTGACCGAATTTTATGACTAAATAAATTTTTTTTGTCAATCCGGTTTTTGGAAATTTTTAAAAATGGCGGAGTCGTGATACCTGGCGCCTAAACAAATAGTCGTATCGATATCATAAGACTTTTTTCTTTTTGAGACATGTTTACAGAGTTAATAGCAAAAAATGCAGAAAAAAATTATCGCTGGTTTAGGCGGTATTTAGATATTTAATTTTAACTAATTTTAATTTGAGAAGGAGTAGCTAAATTTCGTCAACCCATCTAAGAACTATTTGGCTCAGTTTGTAAACGTTCGCTTTTTCTGTTTGCACAGAGGGTCTGGGTTCGATCCCCAGTAATTGTATGCTGGGATATTATAACTTTTTGTATTTTTTTACACATAAATTTCGTATTGTTTTTCTTTAATTTACTATACACCGTGTTTTTATTGAATTCCGTTATCTTCGGGGTATAGTTAAGTACGTTTATAAGAACTAAATGGCATAGTTAATTTTCAAAAAAAAAATTTTTTTTTGTTTTCTTTTTTGTTTTTTTTTTGTTTAAAAAGTAATTAAATGTAGCATATAGCGTTGTTGTAACACGGGCATTACATTTAACTCAACCAAACAATTGAAATCTGTGACATATCAATGTCATTTCGTACATCAATCGACCGAGATTGTACTTAAGTTTAGTAGCAAATGTATGAACTCATTCTAAACACTAATCAATATGTAAGCCGGCCCTAAGGCCAGTGTACACGCTTGTAGAGGCCTTATAGTAAAAAAATAAATTATGGATTATCTCCGAAATGGACTTAATTAGAACATCGGTGTCTTTGAGAAAGTTACTTGATTTAAGCTCAGGAATGCACCCTTGAAATTAACGGAAATAAAAAAAAACACGGTGTATTTAAAGCTCTTAGCACCATGTTATTTCAAGCTCTGCTCGCGAGGTCTACAGCTCACAGAGCCACTAGTTAAATTTGTTATAAAATATAAATAGCCACATTTTTACTTTTTGCTTCCTTGTAATCGTATTCGAAATCTGTTATATCGGATTCGATTTGGATGTCGCATCCGATGTGAAAACGCTCTTACTATCACTGTCATAAGCTGCCATATGTTTTCGTAGTCTTCGAGTCTTTATTAGTACTTAGTCGTAGTTAACTAGGGTAGTGGCTGAATGCGAATAATAATTTAATAATGCACAAAAAATCCCTACGGGTCGAAAAGTATCCGCAAGTGCTCAAAAAATTATAAGACCACGGAACAAAAGAACTGACCTTATTTTGTGAAATTCAGCATCCAAATAGTTTCATTAGTACCTATATATCATGCACACGAGTAACGTTAAATAATTACAATCAATTATATTTGAAATATATTTAGCTTATTAACTCCACCATACACATATGAGCTACTATTTATTTAATGTAGTCTGCCTGCGCATTAAAATCCAGCCTTGATACAAACCTATCAAACACAACTAATTTCCACCTTACAGGCAGACTTAGGAAGCTTAGGTATTGTTTCGGAAGGCCTTGCCGACTGCCAGGGTCCCGACCTTGGAGGCTGGTCAGGGCACGCGAATCCACACCGACCTCATTCCAAAATGACGTAACTGCTTACACACACTATCAATTATTATACGTTTTTTCTTTAGACGCCGGTTCAGATCAACCTAATAACGAAAAGACTTAAGTACTCACGTACTTCGTACGTTATGGTACGTTTCGGATGTAGGTGGTGAAACGGTCTGTTTTATAAGAACGATCGTTCCTTGCACGCTATTGGAGCTATGCCGGCATGACACGAACCATTACTATTGAAATGTGATGTTTACGGCATCGAGAATTGATTGGCTTGACAAAATTAGCAGATTTAAGGATGACTCACGTTAGACCGGGTGCATCGTTTTCTATGGAAAGCATCACGTGATCGTCTGTCAAGTCAAGTCATAGAAAAGTAAGCGCCGGCCCGGACACGGCCCGGTCTAACGTGAGTCATCCTTTAGAAGGCAAACAGAAATTTGATTTTAGGGGTCTAAATACCTGTATCAGTCAGTTGTGATTTGTGACGTGTCCTAGCAAAATAATAACATACTTTTCCCCTCTGTCGTGTTAGTCACGTTTGGTCTTGTAAGAAAGTATAGTTTTCCTTTTTCATTGGAATAGTTATTTTATGCTCTTTCGCATCCTCTATTCTACTAATTTGATTAAATTCGTTATTTTAGGATTTTAGGTAAGTACCTACATATTTATGTAAGTAAGAAAACATACATATGCCCAAAAAACATTACCCTCCTTCTGACGCAGTCGGGTAATAAGAAAAGAGGCAATTGTAATTGGATTTTTAGGGCTACCGAATATTACTGAAGAGCTCTACAATTCGAACATCTTAAAAACTAACGAAAACAAAAGTTTAAAGCGTGAATTAGGATCCGTATTCTCACTTTCTTTGGACAAATTACACGCCGAGACGATACATCTGTGGAACGACTTGTAGTGCAGGGAAAATTCGAAGGCACAAGGCGTAGGGTAGGTCACCAATGCGTTGGTCAGACCTAGTCAAAAGTGCATTCAATGAACCACTTCATGAATGTCCAAGAAGGGCTACAGTACGGGAGGAATGGCGACGGATTGTGAAGCTTGCCATCGGCCCTGATATGTCGACCACGACCACTCTGACAAGAGTGTGACGACAAAGAAGCAAGAAGGATATCCTCATATGTACCTACATATATCTACCGGAGTACTCTTTATTATACTGTGCTACCGGCATTCACCTACAAAACTGTAATATGATGTCTGCCCACACACCGCAGCGAAGTTGAACAAACCAACGCAGTAAACAAGTTAGCATTGGAAACTGATCAATGCTCGGATTATCGTATTTCACCAGTAATAGCTTTGATTTATGTCGCCAGTGAAATAAGACCTAATCACGGCAGCCGTGACCCTGGCGTCTAGATTACATGCTTTAGAGGCTGCATTGTAAAAATTGTAAGAAAGACGCTGGATGCGGGTGGCTTCCAACCGCTCTTGTGGTCTTCGTATGCCAGCAACTCAATTTTTTAGACGCAAGGCCGGCGCCGCGCCGGCTGTTCTAGGGGCTGTCAGCCTGTCATCGTCGCTTCTTAAACAAGTTAGAGCGAGTGTCGTATGGAACGATAGATGAGAAAAGTGCAACCTTCATTTTTGCTTCGTGAACACAACTGAACTGTGCGGTCATGCTCATTGCTCTATACTTTTTAATATAGGCGATGACCACGCATATACAGTGTATGTTGTGCGAATCGTACATGCTCGATCTAGAGATCAGATATCTGTGCCCTGCTTTTGCCGAATGAGTCAAGCTTTTAACACAATGATGCTATACTTTCGCGATCGCTACAAGGGCACATAACGGCTTCTCTAATTTATGACTCACTTATTATGTCGCCATTTTGAACTTTTATTTATCTATGTATTTTGAAGAAAGATGATAGTCATTAATGTTTTTTGTCACTTTCAATGCGTTTAGTATCGCATTTAAAAGTGTTTGTTCTATAAAACGACACAAATACAGGTAGGTATAATAAGCAAGCGACATTGTAGGTATCTGAGTACCTACAGCGCGCATATTATTGTAATGACGCGCAACAGGTTGACAATGTTGACATACCTACCTATTTAACCAATCAAAACTTATTGACCAATCTCAACTTTTATTTTAATAGCGGGAAATGGTGTATGTTGCAATATTCAATGCTGCCGTAGGTATATTTATGGAGAAGGGATAAGTAACTTTCAGATAAAGAATCTGTCATATGGACCGTTTTTAGAATCCAAAAATGTATTAAGAGATCTTCGTTTATATCATATTCATTCGCTGATCAGAAAGCAATTTCCCTCCTCCTCGCATCGTGTTCCTCATTGCTGAGGGTCGTGAAATCCCTGTGGAATCAGTTTCTCTTTGACGGAAAGCAATTTATCTGTCAGTAATTACATTACGCCGTGGCAGGAAGTATCAATGCAAACAAAAACCAATCTGCTCGCCCGTCAATTGATACGCGACACGAGGGCTCGTCAAATAACCTCACAGAATAGCCACGTGACCACTGAGTAAACACGTGTAACCAGAGTAACATAATACAATCAGCAGCAGAAATTGCTAAGCGAACAAAAGATCTTTTGTCTCTTGCTGTAGGTTAGTCAGCATCAAAAGTAGCGTATGAAACAACGCGCCAAAAGTATCTGCCATGTTGAAATATTTCTCTAAATCGGAATATATATTTACTGACAGTTCGCTTTGAAACGTATCTGTCACAGTCTAATTGTTACAAACATATCCCCTTTTGTTAAGTTATTAGAGAATGGTCTACATACTTTTGACGCATAGTCTGATCCGCTACTTTTGACGCTGACTGAACACTACTGCAAGCGGGCGGAGCCTGTGCGGCAGTCTTGCTGTCCGTAATGTGTAATGTATGTTATCTTTCACGAAGAAGCGCACATAAAATTCACGCTCTTAGTTACAGGGACGTAAGGGCGAATCATATAGCTAAGCGTTTGCTCGTCGTACAACTTTCTTTTTGCAGCTGACTATAAGTAGGTATACAGTTTACTATTACATTTGTACGAAACTGTTAGTCTGGTTAAGTTTCTTTACTCTGTGAGTTGATACTCCGCACGCTTCAGCACACAACACGCTGTAACCAAATACTGTCAGTTCCGTGGATCATTTTCTGGACTCTATATAATACGTCCTAAAGTCATACGACGATACGACGAATTGACAATATTAGCTACGTGGTTGGGCATGTCACGTACCTATATTCGAGCGGTAGGGAAGCATGTAACGAAATTTCTCTTATCACATTCTTTGACTTTGACTGTCAGGCCAATTCCAACTTAGGTACATCAAAATGATGTCATTCGTTATTGTGCATTTCGCTTTTACACCTAAGTACCTACTTGTCCGTAGATGTATTGGCGCGAGTGAGACGCACGATAACTAAATGACATCATTCTATTCTGATACTACATATACATTCTATCAAAGAGAATAGATAGTATAGAGGGGTCCTGTCATAGTAAATTTTGTAGTCACAGTAAATTTACTGCCATCTATCGACACACGACTAAAACTCAAAATGAAAACGTATAAAAGTCTCGAAAAAATGTATATATGTGACGTTCCACGGGAAAAGGTACCTTATGAGGGTTTCTAGTTTCGGAGATATTAAATGTTTTGTAAAGAGGTGAAAAAATGCTCATTTTTTTTTATTGTGTGATCTGAAACCTTAATGCGTAACGTTTGTTTAGCTGTTTTTATTTTTGTTATAAGTTAGTTATAAGCCTAGTAATGTCGTCTCAGAGTTTAGTAGAAAAGGTACCTTATGGAAAAAAGATTGAAAATTCCCAAAAAAACTAGTCAATACGGGAAAAGAAGTTTGGTAGAGAACTGTATTAGCATTCTGCAAAACTAATTTGATAATTTCAGTTCTGGTTGGGGCGCCTCGCAAATATTATAACCGTACATAGACCGACATCACAAATCCAAGTAGACTGCTATTATACCAAAGTTACTCTCGTCAAGTCTTTCTTAACTAGAATAATATTCATTTGGTTTGGTCGCATGCAGTAAATCAGCCATTGGTTTGCTGAAAAATGCCAATACCCGACGCATTACCTTATGGAATATCTGAGGTCATTGAACCTCAATGCCGCTTATCTTCAATAGCAACCGAAATATATTATTGATAAGAAATAGACGATTTATACCATCTTAACCCCAAAATATTATTAGTTTATCCTAACTGTTCCATCATCATCATGCCTCATCATGTAACTTGACCACAAGGTACCTTTTCATTACATACAAATTATTGGTCTTTTTTAAGATTATTATGACGAAGAACTAATTAAATTGGGGGCAGTTTAATGTAAATTAATATTTTCTATTCATAAAAGATAAACTATAATATGATTGATATTTTGTAGTGATGTATTATTAGATTTATTTCCATAAGGTACCTTTTCGTAAATGTATGGAGCAAATACTGTTATTGTTATGTAAGTTTAAAGTGGCATAAGGGGTTAAATATAGTATTTAGTTAGGGTTTTAGGATTTATTTCATTTGAATGACAGAATTTCTTTCATATATGCTCAGAAAAATTGATTGTGTGTCACATTAAAAGTAAAAATATTCAATTTTGTGATTTTATATGAAAAAGTCAGAAAATACATTTTCACCTCTAAATCGGTATTGTTTTTTGCTTAAACTGTCTGTCAGTGTCGTTTTCTAATAGATAAAATTTAAATCTTGAGAGCTCATTGCAATCAATCGTGAAAATGAAATAAAACTTTATTTTCAAGAGATTGGTTAGTATACACATAAATCAGTCGATATCAAAAGTTTCTATTTGCATTACAGAACAAGTCGCAATATTTTTTTAATCTCAGATATATAAGGCATTATTATTTGTAGTCAACTATGTAACTTACTTCAGGAACATAGTTTTTTAGGCGGCTAAACTTAAAACTTCTCTATCGTAAAGTTGCTCATTTCACAACATTATTTTCAAAAAATCATATCTCTGTAACTACGCAACCTAGAAGGTTGATCTTTTGTGTTATCGATAGCTTATTTATTGTAGATTACTGGGGTATGCATAACTCCATACCCGCCATAAGGTACCTTTGACCGTGGGACGTCACATATATGGATAAATGATTTTATTATTTTTATATCATTTTGACCCATGTTCATTCACCTATGTGTTAAAATTGTTAAATATAAAACGGTGTCGGCAACGCCATCTAGCCGACCATAGGCCAAAGGTGTGTGCACCATCTATCCGAGACTGACTTTTTCTTGATTTCCGAGGCACGTTTTTTTCTTAGACTTTATTCGTCTTATACGGAGTTACATACTAGTGGCTCTGTGAGCTGTAGACCTCGCGAGCAGAGCTTGAAATAACATGGTGCTAAGAGCTTTAAATACACCGTGTTTTTTTTTATTTCCGTTAATTTCAAGGGTGCATTCCTGAGCTTAAATCAAGTAACTTTCTCAAAGACACCGATGTTCTAATTAAGTCCATTTCGGAGATAATCCATAATTTATTTTTTTACTATAAGGCCTCTACAAGCGTGTACACTGGCCTTAGGGCCGGCTTACATATTGATTAGTGTTTAGAATGAGTTCATACATTTGCTACTAAACTTAAGTACAATCTCGGTCGATTGATGTACGAAATGACATTGATATGTCACAGATTTCAATTGTTTGGTTGAGTTAAATGTAATGCCCGTGTTACAACAACGCTATATGCTACATTTAATTACTTTTTAAACAAAAAAAAAAACAAAAAAGAAAACAAAAAAAAATTTTTTTTTTTTTTAATTAACTATGCCATTTAGTTCTTATAAACGTACTTAACTATACCCGAAGATAACGGAATTCAATAAAAACACGGTGTATAGTAAATTAAAGAAAAACAATACGAAATTTATGTGTAAAAAAATACAAAAAGTTATAATATCCCAGCATACAATTACTGGGGATCGAACCCAGACCCTCTGTGCAAACAGAAAAAGCGAACGTTTACAAACTGAGCCAAATAGTTCTTAGATGGGTTGACGAAATTTAGCTACTCCTTCTCAAATTAAAATTAGTTAAAATTAAATATCTAAATACCGCCTAAACCAGCGATAATTTTTTTCTGCATTTTTTGCTATTAACTCTGTAAACATGTCTCAAAAAGAAAAAAGTCTTATGATATCGATACGACTATTTGTTTAGGCGCCAGGTATCACGACTCCGCCATTTTTAAAAATTTCCAAAAACCGGATTGACAAAAAAAAATTATTTAGTCATAAAATTCGGTCACAAAATTTCACGAGAATCGGTTAAGAATTGCGACCTGTAGAGGAGAACATCCGGACATACGAAAGCAAAATGCCCGAGTCAAAACGTAGACCTTCGCTTCGCTTCGGTCAATTATGTCTTTGATTCTATTCTGATACACAGACAGGCCAAAGTCATACGGTGAACATAGATCAATTAAATTAGTAGATAGGATAGGATAGGTATATATCCAATTTCAGACTGCTAAGTAACTAGATGTCAACGCATTATCTAGCACGTGCCACTAATGGCTTTAAAAATGATTGGGCTTGGCCAGTTATTTACCTATAAATAACCATAACATTACCCATCAGGCCATCACTTAAATTCATGAATAAAATACAGGATGGCCGATAATTAATATACTGGGTCAAGCAGATCTTGTCAGTAGAAAAAGGCGCGAAATTCAAATTTTCTATGGGACGATATCCTTTCGCGCCTACATTTTTCAAATTTGCCCCCTTTTCTACTGACAAGATCTGCTTGACCCAGTATAATTACGTAGAAAATGGGCCTTATTCGACATGCCGCTTTTGACGTCGCATGTTGAACTTCCGTTGAATCGAATCATTACTTGTCAAAATTTGACATTAGCAATCCACAGTTAGGTGACAACCAAACCAAACCATTAAAAGCCTTAAAGTAATAATAAAACAAAGTTGTTTTTGTTAAATTATTGGTTGTACCAAATGAACTATCCGCACTTGATGAACTTCAACTGTTGAATAGGCCTGTTGCAAGTAACAAAGAATCATGGAAATAATGGTTTCAAAGAAACATATATGTTAATATGATTCTAAAAAATGGCCCAATCTCAGTATAAACTGAAGGATTATTAATATATTCAATAAAATGAAAGTGCAAAATTCTCCAATCGGCCATTATTACTGAAACGCCAATCAGAAGCGTTCTAAACAGTGACGTCATCAATCCATAACATATTTCTTAGAGCAACATAGACAACCTCATTGACCGAAATCCATACGTTCTCACCAAAGAGTTCGAAGGTGCAAAAAAAATGTTATTTCGCCACTAAACATTTATTACGTCCAAAAAATATTATTACACGATATAAAGTAGATATCTATTTGTTATTGTATAAATAAAATGCTAAATAATACGATATTTCACCAACAAACTTTTTTAATTATTTGGCTGAATGGAACTATCATTGCCATGTTGGCTGTCGTAACTAGAAAAAATTAAAAATTAAAACCGGCGCTAGGTGATTTTCACTAAAATTTACATGTACTTATCTAAATAATTCATCTTAAATTGCAACCGTGTGAGAGTTTTTGTGTAAAATGAGTTATTGTGATAAATTTTTGTAGTGTATTTATCATCCCTAATCGTAATATATGGTGCTGAATTAACAATATCATTCGGATTCAAGGGAAATTCGTAACTGTAAGTATGTAAACAATGTCTACCACCCTACCACCAACTACGTGACGTCACAAATGTCGTGCGAGGCGTTTTCGCGCGAGTTTTAAACTAACTATAATAAAATGCAATTATTTATGTTAAATGTTATGAGTATAGCTGAAATATTGTGTTTTTCGGAACCAATACAAGTGTACCGACAATAATAAAAGGGATTTCAAAATTTGTCATCAGGCCTATTGAAGTTGACGCGAAATCCGACAGTTGTACATGTCAAATAGGGGCCAATGTTTATTAGTACGGCATATTGTTGACAATCTTAATAAACGTTTTGGCGTTTGTGTATCAGAGCTAAAGGAGCATATTTTAAATTACAATACAATACAATACTCTATATTGCTCACCTCACATACTAAACCTACCTACAATTACCTACGTTTTGTTTTGGTTAAATGATTGTATTTTTAATTTTTAATGACATTTTGTAAAATACGTGTACCTAAGTAAGAAAAATATTTGATATAAACCTACAAATTATTTGACAACCTATTTTTGGGCCGCCATATAAAAATATTTTTTTCACCACACCAGCTCGGAAAAGCTTATTTTGCACTTCAAAAACTGATAGCAAAGTTGCATTTTATTCACATGTGAGGCAAAGTAATCAAATGAAAATTTTGAGTTGTTTTCTTATGTTTGCTGGTAGAATTGACTTTTAAATGAAGATTTTGGATGATAAATATTTAATAACATTCAACATTCATTTGGATTTGATTTTGTTTGATTTTACATTTAATATTTGCTTCGGGTTGGTGTGGTGAAAAATTTTGTGTTTCACTCGGGGGCAAATTTTGTTTAACCCTTGTGCTTTGAAACCCTCGCAACGCCCAAGATTCCATTTTTCGAACCACTCGCTACGCTCGTGGTTCAATTTTAGAATCCTTCGCTTGCTCGGGTATCAATATTAGCACGAGCGGTTAAACAACAACTTTGCCCCCTTGTAAAACAAATAACTATTTATGAAGAAAATATGTTTGCTTTTCAAAATACATAAAATATGTTACAGATTAAAATCGCTATAGTACGAGCATAAACCGCAAGCTGCTCAGGAACTTGGCAGGGTTAACCAGCTGCGGTTTGGCAAGGGTTTTGGTTACATATAGGTACCTTTGTCTGCCTAACTATATACACCGGGCTTATTAATTAATCGTCTTTTACTATATTCCAAATCGAAAATTAAGTTTGATTAATAATGTCCATTTAGGTATAATAGTAGCTGAAAAGATTATACACTTTCACAACTGCATGCAAGAACGAAATTTTCCATAATGGCAATATCCAGGGAAGAAAATGTCTTAACCTCTACTTGAGTATGTATAACTTGCTATAGCTATATTACTATATAGCCCACGTGCCCTTCCAATTTAAAGATCTTTATATCTTATAGTCATCTTTTCTATTCAGGGATCTCTATTGAATAGCAAGTATGTTTAGCATGCTTCGTGTGTTGTCCCGCACGTGTTAGAGCGACATGAACGGCCCTGAGACGACCCTGCACTTGTGGGGCTGCCGAAGTCTGATAATGACCACTTCGTGCGAGTCTTTAGCATGGACTTAACTCACTAAGTGTGGTTTAACGACAAATCTACGTTTATCTTATTAGTTGTAGCAAATATTTACTAGGTATTGCGGGGTTTCGTTGATATAACGCTTTAATTCGTTAATTACAAGTAGGTGTATTTATCTATCCTTGTAAAAACCGTATGATTTCTCGTCGTATCCTCACTGGCATCAATATTTTCCAGAGGTTCGATTTGACTGGAGAAGACAGACGGATGACTGTAAAAAGTTGCCGTAAGTCTGTCAGGATTCAAAACTAAAAGTTACCAACCTACCTTCTATCATTTTCTCCAGTCTTTGTTCCCAGGAAACAAACTAGTCAAAACAAAATAGTCACTGCAGGTAACAAAGTTACCTACAGTTAACAGCGAATAAAGACATAAAGATTCACAGTAGGTACACTTATTAATGCTTTCTCTATGTCACGGACGGGGTACAGTCAAATAGGTTAATTTCTATACCATATCGTACCTTGTCACAATGACTATCAATATGAAAGTCGCTAGGGACCTCATAGTATTGTCGCAGTTGACGAAATGGTACTGAAATTAAATTCCTTTACCGAATCAAAATTAAATTACTGCCGTACCATAACGACCGTAAAAGCCATTGAAAAACCCAGTTTAAATTTAGAATTACGCGCAAATACGGTAAACAATTGAATGTGTTTTCCTATGTACGTGGTAAATCTATTTAATTTGTAGGCCCGCTAGCTGGAAGTTTACTAGAATTACTCACTACATTTCCAGGTAGAAATGTTAGACATTTTAAACTTACTCGTATATTACATAAGTTCGCGAATGTTAGTCACGTTAAGTGTTGCATTGTTTGCTCTCTCCAATTAAGCAATTTCAATTCGTTAAGGGCACAAAGAGAATCGACTCAGTTTTTAATTATTTAAAATGGTGGTTTAGCAACAGTAATTAGGTTGAAGGATTTTTGCCAGAAGTAGTTTAAACGCGCACAATCGAGTCATCCCGGATGCAACCACAGGGTGTATAGCCAACATGCCAATCGTTTACGCTCCGTAGCGAACGAAACGCAACTTTCGCACTAATATAGAAGAGTGTTAAGCCCCCTCCAGACTATGTGCGTGAATCGCGGCACGACGTCGCGGAGCGATCATATCGCGAAGTTGACGTATGACTCCACACTCGCACACTTCACGGCGATTTCGCAGTTTGGTTTGCGGCAAGATGGCGGAAAAGCATCAGCTGATCGAGTTTAACTGTTAGTTATCTATGGCATCATACGTGATTTAGCTGTTTTTCCATATTGTTTTCTTGTGTAACCGTAAAATATAGCAGCTTAATATAATATAATCATAATATACTCGTATAATTATCTTGCCACAGAAGAGCCAAAATAGTGTGTAATGTGGAGTCTTGCAAGTTCGCGCTTCGCGTCTCCTTTGACGCGGGCCGAAATACCGACAAAAAACGGAGAACAAGGCGCGAAGGCGTGAACAATCTGCGAAATAGACGCCACACTCGCGTTCGCGGCTTCGCCCGCGAATCACGCGCATAGTCACCTTGGCTAGGCACACTGAACTTAAAAAGATGTAGAGCAAACTCGAGTTCAAGCATTAGGAATAATAGAAACATGGAATAAATAGGATACCTATAGGATAGGCTTGAGAGATAAATGCCGCTCATCGATAATGCTCGGACAGACAGACAGATTAGATAGCAAAACAGGTAAGGGTTCCTAGTTTACTATGGAACCCTAAAAAGAGTAAGCAAAACAATCGGAATCATTACAAAACAACGCGTTTTTTTACATTCTTTAATATTTCCCTCCGGAGAATCTACACTAAATGTGTTCAATCTGGAAATATTGCAAGAGCCCAACCTGGCCCAACTAAGCAAAACTAGTAACTTCTACCCATAGGTACCTACTAGTACTAACATAGACCTGCACAATACCAGCAACTACGTCGCGCCGCTCGTATTAATGAGCCGGAAGCTACCATTAGGGCTGGATGAGCCATTCTGCCACTGTTATTCGCATAGCCTTCCCGAGCTATGCCACCCATTATACACGGTGGCTAAAAACTAACTGCATTCCTGTTGCCAGGGAGGTTTTGGGATTATTCTGAGCTACTTTTACTATACGACCAACCCCGAAATCGCGAAAAAAAATTTACCCTCCCATAGAAAATGGACCAGCCAAAATGTATGAAACAGCCAAATCTTTTTTTCGCGATTTCGGGGTTAGTCCCATAGTAAAAATTGCTCAGTATAATCCCAAAACCTCCCCTGGAAACGGGAATGCAGTTATGTGTTCTATTTTTAATGAGTAAGACTGACATTCGATTGTTATTTTTAAAATGTCAGCCTGGTAAAGGGTTAAGATACGTCTAAATGCTAAATATACGACATGGATCGGATATGTCAGTGTCAAATTTGACGTTTCTTCAAACAAAACCGTCACTTTTGACACTGACCTTTAGCAATTTTGACGTACCTATCTTCAAATTCGAATCAGGCTCTATAGTAGTATATCCTATAATGGACACGGAACCAGTAATGGGATAAAAAAACACAATTCCTCTAAAATAAGTATATAAAAGTAGTTTATAAACACTGGATATATTTTTATCATAAATAAGAGTCCTAGAGCTGCTTATGTTTGAATTTTTATTAAATTCGGTTATTTTTTAAGAAATGTGCGTCATCCCAAAAGTTGTCGTGCCACTGAAAAAAAATATCACTAAAAATTCTTAACAACTTCGCTATTTAAGAGAGGTGAGTTAATTTATTAAATTTTAATTAATGAATACTTGATGAAAACTAGAATGTGTTTTGTTAATTGCATTTACCATGAGATAAGGTATACAACACACTATGTTGTGACTCCACAGATGTAAAAAAATAGTGGTATTTGGCCCAATCCCATTATAGGAGCTGTAAAACTGCATACCTCCTATGATGGGACAATTGACATAATGATGCTTGTCATGCCATAATTTCATGTTTTAAACAATACAGAAGTAAAATGTAGTTACGAAATATGTCAACCAGGAGGTATTCTCGGACTTAGGATAAATTAATATCGTTTTTAGGGTTCCGTACCCAAAGGGTAAAACGGGACCCTATTACTAAGACTTCGCTGTCCGTCCGTCCGTCCGTCCGTCCGTCCGTCCGTCTGTCACCAGGCTGTATCTCACGAACCGTGATAGCTAGACAGTTGAAATTTTCACAGATGATGTATTTCTGTTGCCGCTATAACAACAAATACTAAAAACAGAATAAAATAAAGATTTAAATGGGGCTCCCATACAACAAACGTGATTTTTGACCAAAGTTAAGCAACGTCGGGAGTGGTCAGTATTTGGATGGGTGACCGTTTTTTTTTTGCTTTTTTTTTTGTGCATTATGGTACGGAACCCTTCGTGCGCGAGTCCGACTCGCACTTGCCCGGTTTTTTATTCCAAACTGTTATTTAACTTGCCTTGTTAGTTAGTGTGGGTCAAATCTTGGTAGCTGAATTTGACCCACTTTTCGATTTCCGATTCAGTTGAAATTTTGTGTAAGTACGTAATTAAGTATGCAAATCGGATGATAATGCAATATTATGATAACATGGACTTGATCTGATGATGGAGACAGGAGGTGGCCATGGGAACTTTATCGCAATAAACCCTAACTAATTGTGTTTGGGTATATTAGAATTGTCTCGATGAATCTAATACAATAATAATTGGCTGTGGAAAGAAAAATACATTCAGCGATAAAAGCTTATACCAAAAATTTATTTTTTTGCCATAACTTATTCCCCATTTCAATATTTTATACTGATAGAGCAATGTCCATTATAGGGGGCCCATTACTGGATCCACGTCCATTACCGGGGGCCCATTACTGGAGCTTTGGTGTCCATGACTGGAGAAAAAAAGCATAGTTTTAATTTGTTAATTATGTGGAAAGTCATTGCAGTATCTTTGATATAACACGCCTAAAACAAGAAAGGCGGATAGGACTTTCATCTTTTAACACGCTAAGCGGAAGACCATTTACATGTACAAGGGAAATATCATAAATACTCCAAATTTCCTCTTAAATGTCCCATGACTGGTGCTGTTACTATATGTCACCTCGAGCTCGCAACAACCACGCGTATTTAAAGCTCTGACTATAGTGGAAACCCTGAAACGTAGGCTCTGTAAGCAAGGCTGTGACGTACTGAATTGACATGTTGCCAGATGGAGGACAGTTCACTTAAATAAGCATCAAAATAAAATCGACCTTGTACAGAGAAAGATTTATTACAACACTATTAAATAAATATAAAACATTAATTAGCTTAAAAATAATAATACAAACTATCTCTAAACTAAATAAACTTAAAATAAAACGCCTATATATAAAAAACGTCCCCCAAGTCACTGCCGATGGGCAGTGTGCCCAGAAGGCTGGCCGCATTGCCACGTTGTATGGCAATACTAACGGGTTGAGCAAAATACAGGCCAGCCCTCTGGTCCCCTGCGGCATCTATAAGGCGCTCCGCTAAGACCCTTGTACACGTAGCTTATACATTATTGTGTTTTCTTTCGTAGAGCAGTCATTGAACTTTAAAATTTAACGGGTAAAAACGTGTTTTGCCATTGCCACAAATGGTATTGTCTAAAGATCGTCTGAGGAACAGTCTATAGCTGAGAACGCGTCCTTGTTTCATTTTTTTTATGTAAGACAGGCATTACTTAGTTACTATGCCACGTGATCAAAGCCCATGCCGATCCCATACAAATGTTAGCAAAGAAAATCAAATTTTACGTAATACATGTACTTGTAAGTACTCTGCCCTGACGAGTCTGAAGCTACCAAGCTGCAGTGTTAATTGGGTATGTAATAAACTAACCCTGTTTCTACTTATTTCCATATCATTATTTTATATTTAATGGAACTATTGGTCTTATTGTATATCTACAAGCTTAAACATATTTGTATGTGACTGTTTGTTTCCAAAACAAAAATGTAATTGCTAATCAATAGCAATCACAATAGTGGTTCGTTAACTTCCATCACCACCCAATTAATCACTTCATTCCATCCTTAACGACTTCACTTCGATGATGGGTTTTGTAAGTGCTCTATCATTAAAATATAGCTATCGATTTAAACTTTCACGGTTTCTTGAAACTATGGGCATAGTAATAGACGGGTGTTGGCACATTCGATCCGACACGTGGATAACTATAAATAAATTCCAAGTTTAGTTTAACTTATAAATACAATGTAAAGTTTAGACTCATTTATGCATCTTATCCAACCAAGGCTTAGAGGATATAACCAAACGGAGACGCCTTGTCTGTAATTTTCTGTACAAAACAGTCTGTCGATGTTTGCGGGGGAGCGGCACGTCAAATAAAAATTGCCATGTCAGATAAACGTCAGTCCATACAATGTGTATGACCATTGGCCGCCTATTTTCGACAGAGGGGAACGCCAGTTAATGGCTGCTCCGTTTGGTTATATCCTCTAAGGCCTAAGGCGCCGAGTTACCGACTGAGAGCAACATTCTCAGTTTTTATAGGTCAATATGGATAAGTGCGGCTGCGGGATAAGTGTCGCTGGCTTTCACTTCGGGGCCTGTTCACGCACTGATTTGTATTTATTGCGAGTTGGCCACTCGCTACTTGCTTTTAGTGCACTAAACACTAACCAGGATTCATAAAACTTTACGGACCTGATTTAGTTAAATTATGTTTTATCCCTTTCTTACAAATACATAAGTCAAAATGACAGATAAAGACAAACGATTATTAGCTAATTGAGGTTTGTAGCGCGTTTATGAAGGGGGTAATAACTTACCGTTTTATTGATAATTACCGTGATATTTTAAAACTTTTTATCTACAATTACCGTGATATTTCAGAACTGTGTATTATTGATGAATTTACGTGCCTCCCACAGTCTATATTTAACGCTATATTACATTATTATGCTACAAAATATTACCTTATTAAATACTAGCGACTTCGTACGCGTGGATTTGTATGTTGGTGGTAATATATTCTACATGAGCATAGAACATTTTTACGTGACGTCCAACATTTCACAGCCAAACATGTACCTATAAATAAATGGCGGCAGTCGAATTGTCACGACGACTAAATCGTTGTGGTTAGGCAATTCAGAAGGCAGAGTTATATGAACGCTTTACCACTTTTGAAATTGCCTTGAATGACAGCGAAGCTTATTTTAGCTAACGTCATGACGTCACGGACGGAGTGACGTGCCACGTGTCAGTGACGTATGGGCCGTCATGGCCGCCTCTATTAACCAGTCTGGGCGTTATTGTCATTTAACAGGTCTCACGACCCTTAAACGATAAGCTAAACATGGACCATAGCAAGAACTTAAGAGATATTTAGTTTTCGTAGTAAATTAGGCTAGTTAGTAGAATAGGGGTTTCATAGCACTCGAGTTGTGGAAGTGATCAGTTTGACGTGTCTCCTTTTCTTATAGATTTACGCTTAATCGGGCATGTTTTAGTCATATCACAATCTATCAATGTAACGTGTCAAATAGGACCCTGGCAACACGAAACCAACTTTTGGGGTATGTCACGAGACGAACTAGGAACCATACTGTTTAAAAAAGTATAAGGCAAACCTGACATTTAAGGTTCCAACTGCCTGCTCTATTCCCGAAAGTTAAAGATTTTTTAGTTTAGACCAGAAAATATCGGAAGCGTAAATAAAAATAGATACTTATTCTAGCCTAAAGAAACAACCTGTTGTCTTTCCTTATCTCTACGACCCGTAAATAATTTAAGGTCACGAAGTTAATAGTAACTTACTTTAAATAAAAATATTTTAGTGAGACTTAGCATTCGTATTTAGTCAACGTGTGATTTAAAGAAAAATATTTATACAGCTATATATACCTACTCCAAATAATATCTATAAAATGTTTATGGATGGAATTACCTATAATACGCGGTAACTTGAACATTATAGCATTTATAGCCTCGAAAAGTCGAAAATAGGCCAGCTAAACACCTACTTACCTATTGTGTTCACGGAGATAGAAAATTCTATTTTTGGCCAATCAATATTTCTCACCGTTTTTACTGGAATACGAGTATGGTGACATGTTTTAGACGGGCTCTACATAAAATACATTGCACATTCTAATTTGTAGCCATGTATATATACAATTACGAAAAATTTGATTTCCCTATAGACACTAAAATTTATCACATACTCCGTCATATTTAGTTACAATTTGAATGTGCTAACTTGCCTAACTCAATAGGTGCTACGCTGACATTAGCATGTCTGACGAGAGCTGCGATCCCGTGCTTTCTTATTGGCTTGGTTGCGTCATCAATAGACAAACTAACTTATTTAAATTAACTAGTCTAGATAGTAGAATGTAGATCGGAACCATGAGAATCATATCGATTTCTTGCTAACAGTAAGTACCTAGGTTATTAGGTATGTAGTTGGAAAAATCCTAACGATAGTAAGTGCACTAGTTACACCTCTCCACACTTTTTTTGTAGATATAGACGGTCAAGCAAATCTTGTCAGTAAAAAAAGGCGCGAAATTCAAATTTTCTATGGGACGACATCCCTTCGCGCCTACATTTTTCAAATTTGCCGCCTTTTTCTACTGACAAGATCTGCTTGACCAATTGGATATTACCAAATACCTATTCGTACTTCGACGTATAAGATGGAAAAAGGGTTAAAATTGACAGTGATGCGTGTCAGATAAGTATCATTCATGTGGACCGCTATTTGAAGTCAAAAATGTACTAAGAGCCCGCCCGTCTATATGTATTTGCAATTTTATTCGAGAATAGAAACGTGCAACATGGCTTTATAATATACCTATGTATTTATTATGTATGATGACTATATACTGCGCTCGGGTAACAAAGCCTTTCTTCCTCAAATGCATTCTTTTCACAGTCTCACTTCGTTTGCCAACGACATTATTCTTCCACCTTTCCCGCTTACAACACTTGAGCAAACACAATTAGACTTACATTATCTTTATGGATGTTCTATATTGCATCACGTACGTTTTTTGGTTATTTACTGCGTTTACTTCACGTGATAAAGAACAGAAGCCGTCAATGAACGAGTAATTTGATTGGCTTTTTTTCTCTGCCACGTGTAACTTTATAGACAAAATGAAAGAATGTAACCCGCCCCCGAACATTTAGGAATTCACGTTCGATATTGAAATTTTAGTCTCTACCCCTAGCAACAATATCTCGTCCCTTTACCGGATCCTTTGAGCGATATGCTTATTCTATGTATATACCTACTCGTACATACTTCTCCTTTTTAGGGTTCCGTACCCAAAAGGTAAAACGGGACCCTATTACTAAGACTTCGCTGTCCGTCCGTCCGTCCGTCCGTCCGTTCGTCCGTCTGTCTGTCACCAGGCTGTATCTCACGAACCGTGATAGCTAGACAGTTGAAATTTTCACAGATGATGTATTTCTGTTGCCGCTATAACAACAAATACTAAAAACAGAATAAAATAAAGATTTCAATGGGGCTCCCATACAACAAACTTGATTTTTGACCAAAGTAAGCAACGTCGGGCGTGGTCAGTACTTGGATGGGTGACCGTTTTTTTTTTTGCATTTTTTTTCCTTTTTTTTTTCATTATGGTACGGAACCCTTCATGCGCGAGTCCGACTCGCACTTGCCCGGTTTTTTCGTTAGGCCCACATTAGTGTTCGTCAGGCCCACGTTAGGCCCACATGCATTTGCTTGAAAATAAAACTACTCTAGTATAGTTATGTAGGTAAACTGCTAAGCACGTTTTCCCTATACCATCAGTGCATCTATTTACGAAGAAACCATTATCTTAGCAATTAGGCATGAGAATGCGTGAAAACATAAGAATGCCGGTTACATGTTCGATTCGAAAATATATCTATTTCATATTTTATTACGTTTCTAGACGTGCCCGATTGATTCAATAGAGATCTAAATTTAAATTCAACGAATTCATCCTGATTTATAGCGGCTAATTCTATTATCGGTTCCATTAATAGAACTAGCTGGAATTTTAATTCCTGATAGTTCCAATAAAAACGTTTTTTCGCAGTTAGATGCGCAGAAAAGCGATGAAACTAAACTACTTGGAAAAAGCTTCACTATTTTTATTTACGTAAAATCGCATCGTCTAATGCACTAGCTAGAAAATTCAAACTAGTTTTATCAAATGAAACTAAGAATAAAACGCAGTTGCTGTTCTTTTATTTTTTATTGTAAGCACTTGTCTGTAATACACAGGCATACTCGCATTAAAAGCCCGGTTGGGTCGTTTCCGATCCAAACGCCCCCGGCGGAAATTCAAACGTCCAACCGGAATCTCGGACGACAGGCTGTGCATTTTCATTCGAATTTCAATAATTTATACTGCAAATAATAGGTCACAAGCAGCCGCTGAATTATCGTAGAAAGTTCTAATAGCTCCTTCTTTTCTTGGTATATTTCTGCATTCGCATGATGATGGCGAACGATTAATCTATGCGACTAATGAGGACGCTTATTGAACGCGTCTAAAAGGTCTCGTCGAAAGGACTATATCCTTATATTTTGAAAACGTATTATATATATACGTAACTATTTAAAATTTGATTCCAACGTTTGATATCATATACGTAACTATTTAAAATTTGATTCCAACATTTGATATCATGGCCATCGTTGGAAAAACACGTCCTCACACTAATTGTATGCGGCGATAACTTTTTTCACACAAACATTTGGAACTAAAGTTGGTCAAGCAAATGTTGTCAGTAGAAAAAGGCGCGAATTTCAAATTCTCTATGGGACGATAACCTTTCGCGCCTACATTTTTCAAATTTGCCGCCTTTTACTACTGACAAGATCTGCTTGACCAAGTATACCTGCCATAGTAAAAAAAATACAACTTAGAATAACCTATCCTGTGAAATATCGCTTGTCCTTGATGGTCATGAGGCCCAATTAGCCCACCCTCCTTTACCGTCACAGCATAAAACTCATTAGTTTTCGAACGTGCCCTGTTTATGTTCTTTAAATTTAAAATTGGAACGAAATGGAATGTCAACTGGTCTGACGTTGCGCTGCACGTTGCGAGGAGTCTCGTCGGAGGACGTTGAACCTCGTCCCGTTTCCACGCCGCCGCTTCCGACCCCGCTACTATCATAATTACTTTAATATACGTGTAATATGAATATGTACAACACAACACAAAGAAATCACACTTGCGAAGATAAAAAGGTTCTCATGATGAGTCAATTAGCGGCCTTAGCGGGAGACAAAGTTGAAAATGTTTTATATATTTATACTCACCTTATGTACGAGTAAACCTTGCTATGTGTTTTTGTTTTTGTGTGAATCTGGGGTTAAGTAGTTCTATAAGAATCAAGGCAAATCAAAACCCCCCTACCCCTTATTGTCATGACATTAATGACCCAGATGGCAAAGGGTAAACAACCTCCAAAATTGAGCACAGTTATAACGTAGAGAAGGAAAGGAAATCTAAAGTGCCTACCGAAAAAATAAACATTAAAAACTGATGTGACTCCATCTCCAGTTCCAGAGTTCGTGTTAGAGAGGGTTGCGATACATTTTAAGAACTCGCCAAAGTATCAGCAAACATCAGCAAAGAAAACATGGCAAGTTTTGTCACATGGGTTAAAATGGTGCGACGCACAGCTTAGCAGCAATTTAGGGGCTCCGTTAAATAAAGTATTCATTCAGCAAGAGATTAACGCTGCAGTATAAGAAAACATAAAGCTAATTATGTGCTCGAAACCTGTTTTGCCTCAAGATACTCGGCAAATAAGCGCACACTTCCTGTGTCAGTCAATTCAACAGTCGCGGTTTGTTAGTAAACAATACGGAATCATCGGACGACGGAAGGTTATGCTAATGCACAATTTACAACTCCGTACTGCGTTTACAGGAGGTTAATTCGAATGTTTTCATAACAGCGCGCGAGATGGAAGCCGTGTGCCCCGTGTGGCAAGAGATGTCACCGGCGAACTCTGATGTTTTGTGCACTCTGATGTGTACTTATAAAAGTTTCAGTCGTAGAAAGTTGATGTAAACGAATAATTTTGCCAGGTCACAATTTCGCACCTCTTTCTTGGTGACTGGTTGGCCTGAATTCAACTGACCATTAACTTAAAAATAAGTTTTTGCAATAGGTACATATCATTTTTGGTACAAGCTTTTATCGCTGACTGTATTTTTTTACCACAGGCATCTAATACTCATCGAGATAATTCTAAGAACCCCAACCCCACACACAATTAGGTTGCGTCGTTTCATCTCAGAGTTCCTATGGCCACTTCCTGTCTCCATCAACAGATCAGCTCGATGGTACCATAACTATTGCATTGTCACCCGACTTACATATGTATGAAATGCAAATTTTCAGGTCAATCGGAAATCGGAAAGTGGGTCAAATTTAGCTTCTAAGATTTGACCCACACTAACTAACATACAAATAAGAAGAATTGGTAAACAAGAAAATAGATACTTTTCTTTACACCGATCGAGGCGATTTTGAATGAAAATAGTTGCATTTGAGTTATATTAAACTGGCATCCAACAATGAAGAGACATTCACAGAACACAATAATGAATGATTACCCGCTTCCTGGTGACGACTGCATGTCCGTGAGAAGTCGTATTATCTAATTACGGGGCACCTAGCTCTCCGACTGTCAACAGAGACATTCTTGGTCAAGGCTGAACAATGGAACGTGTGATAGACTGAAGTTTTAAAACTGCGTCATACGTAATTAATTATAGATTAAAGTTCAGCAGATATTTATTTTACTAGCTTCTGGGTCAACTGACTCATAGTTTTACACTAACATTTTACCCTTAATTCGATCAAAATGAAGAAACTTCATGAGTTTAAACCTCCTTGGCGCTCATTAAGTTGGGCTGATTCTGGTTAGGAAAAACAAACGCAAAAAGAGGGTCATAGGTCAATCTCTTGCAATTTGGACGTGGTCGAAATAAGGTTTAAAAATTAACATCTTGATGATGATTAGCTAGGTACCTAAGTTTTAAACTTTTTCAAGTACTGTTGCGAGCAAAATGTTGACTTAGATGGAATGATCCCAATATATTAAGTGCTATTCAAATTTTAATTTACAGAGAAGACGCTTTAACGGAGATCATATGCATGAAAAATTGCATTTGCATCCAGCGATCATCATCATCTCAGCCGAAAGACGTCCACTGCTGGACAAAGGCCAATCAACCAGCCAATCCAGCGATCAACTTAAAAATAATTTCAATATAATTTCCTCCGTCTGTAGAAATTTACTTTAATGAAAGTCCTGTCTCCGCTATCCAATTACCAAAAAGGGACCATTATAGTAAAGAGGGTTACCTACTGACAATTCAGTGTTATGGATGATAATATCTCTGTCAAAGTAGGTTAAATTTTTAATGGATTTGGAAATAAAACTTCTCTACCGGCCTTAAAAGCAAGTCGTATAGACCTAACTATAAATGGGAGCAGTGGCATATTACCAAGGTTGAAATAAACATAGGTAACTTAAAACTCAATAATTGCCTGCCTGACAAACCAAATTTTATTGTCAGTAGAAAAAGACGACAAATTTGAAGTATGTGGCCACAAGGTACGGATCTCCCAAAGGAATTTAGAATTTCTAAATTCTGATTTGTCAAACACTATTGACCATTTTAATAACGAGTAGGTACCAATTGCTAACCATAACGACTAGTTGTTGGCAGCTCTGTTCTCAATATGCGCATATGATGCCTGTTGCCAGCAATCGATGATTTGTTGACATACTCTGTTCGGTTTCCACTTGCCTCTAAAATAATTGATAGTGTTACTTTTTCATTGTGACAACATAGGGTAATCAGTAGTTGTAAACTTTTATTTTAGGAAACAAGCTCTCACTAAACATTCATAAAGACAATCGATGTATTAGTTTAACATCGGCACCGAAGCAGCAAACGATACTCTAATAGGGTATTATACTGTATTTAAAATAAATTATTTTACACCATGCATGAAATAAAGCACCAGATAATTGTTAGGAAAACACAGATAATTTTAAACCCAAGTCCTATTTAATAAATCGGATGACCAGAGGGCTGGGTACTTCCTTGCCCAGAGAATTGGCATTGCCATTCAGCGCGACAATGCCACCAGCCTTCTGGGCACCCTACCATCCGGCGCAGAGCTAGCTCCCATTTTTTATTTGTAAATATCTGTATATAGTTGTTAGAGTTTAATTTTAGTTTTAATTTTAATATTTAGTTTAATTATTTTGTTTTATTCTTAAATTTTGAAATTACTTATTAAATCACAGCATAAATCGGATAGAAATATAAAATGTAGGTGAGTTGACCGTGACGTCACGTCACGATGTAATGTTTCATATAAATTCCATATTAGCAAATCGTTTTGACAGTTCTAAAAAAATAACTGATTTGACTAGTAGGAAAATACCCTATTCGGGAGGATTTGCGTATGCATCTTTCGATTATTATCTTAGTAGCTCTCAGAAAGTATTCAACCCAGTAAAACCGTCAGACCCTCGGTTAATTTTACTGTGAAATAATAAGCCGGGAGCGCTTCTATTTCTATTTATATCCAGACACCGTCGGTTTATTACTGCCGTCACTCACTTTAACGCAAATTGTGATGAGAGTATCCCATTCAACGAGCATCGTAATAAGGAAATCGTACCTCGTGTATTACGTACTTGTAGTAATTTGAGTTAAGGCGAAGCGGTGTAGGAAAAACTATGTAGTTTATAGATGGCAATCTTTGATTCTACTGTAGATTGCTGCCTGTTGATTGATGTATACCTAGAATACATTTACTTTGTAAAACTTTGTTCACTCAGCCGCAAAATTGCACGGCCACTTTATGAATGAATTCATACATAATGTGTCCATGCAATATTGCAGCTAACTGTATATTTGCATGTTCAAGGAGCTCACAGTTTTGGACACCATTTTATTTAGTACAGTAAGGGATTCATGGAATTCACCTCCATCTTCAAAGATTTGGCTTTTAAAGTGTATCAGAGGGACATTACTTTATCACGTATGCATCTAAGGACCATCTACTTGCGCTAGAAACCAGTTGATTATTTTACCGGGAAAATGGTAACGGAACTATACTTTACGTAGATAGTCTAGTTTTGACACCTATTTAAAATAATTCTCGAACGATACTCTCTTACGCAGAACGGGTTGCGCCAAATGCGTCATCGTGTAAAACTGATTTTTTTGCCAACATTCTGTTTGGCCTTACATACGACAGGATACCGCGAGCGATGTCATTCTATTCCCCCACACAGCGAACTATTCTCAGCGGCTAATGACGGTAAATTGCCCCCCAGAGCGACCAGAATAACCTATCAGAGGCAGGTAATCTTTGCGTGTGACACTGATGGTTTACTCGTAGCTAATTGTGGTAAAAACGGATTTATAAGGAGAAAAGTTGAGTGTTCATACGTGCCTGAAATGCGGAAATGAAAAAAAAACACAAACATTTCTTTATTTCAAGTCAAGTTTTTATTATGTTTACCTAATAATTGTATTTCGTTGTATCAATAAATCATTTTGACCATTTGATTGTATAAATCATTTTAATATCATTGCATTCTGCACGAGTCAAATATAGAGCCGAATTAAATGGGTTAACGCGTTAACACTTCCTTTGAAAGCCGAATGCATCCATCTGAATTTAACGCTTAGTATTTATCAAAACAAAGTATGATATAAAAAAAAATATTTCGGTAATCCAACGTACCTGCATATATTTTTTTATGTAGTAGAGTATCAGTGGTCAGGATCATTGTCTTTGAGGGTTAATACCTACGGGTTACCATAATCTGATTTATTTTACATTGCCACCGATACGGTTGGCTGACCAGACTACATATATTTGTTAAGCAGGAAACTCCGGTATTCGACGAGATAGAAACGGCCAATTCTTCCGGAAGTGTAACAATAGAATTCGCGCTCAAATCGAATTTTTCTATGGCCAGCGAATTGGAAACTGTACGGTAATGGCGCCGGCAGCCCGGAAACACCGTTAACCATAAACTGTTGATCAATAAGCGATTGTGTCGTGCACTCTTTTAGCTTTACTGGGATTTAGATGACAGAAATGGGTTGACGCTAAAACTTATTGGTTTTGGACTGGCGGCCGTAAGTAGGTAAATAAATACATACACGCAAAGGTTACGAAATGGAACAGATTGAATAAAACATGCTTTGAGCTCTTTTATTAGGTGCCTGTAAATAGCTATTTCAGCTACTGAGCCTTGCTGGAGCAAAGCACTAACTTTTATAATTATTTTGATATATGGCTGAAAAAAACAAAAATAATCGAACTATACATAGTTTAAGATCGTTATTTCGCTCTCGTACCTAGACCATGTGCTGTAAGTGCGGCGAAATTGTCAGATCCTGTCGAATTTTAGAGAATACAATTATAAATAATAGAGGATTTGACTTAACATATTATAAGCTACCGCACCTACCTAAATAACTATCTAAACGGAAGTAACTCCAATTATTTAAATAAATCATTCCTACCTACACTCTTTGTTCTCCATAAGCGGACTGGGTCGAGTTGCTATTGTATTTTAATCATTTTTACGTCTGAGAAAGGCGACGTTTCCTAGTTAATTAGATATACAGTTGATATTATTGTGACCTCTACTCCGGTATTTTTCGCTTCAACGGAACGTCAAACGCGAAAAAATACAAAGAAATGGCGCTTATTCATTTTCATCACAGCAGCTCGGAAAGGCTTACTTTGTACTTCAAAAACGGATAGCAAAGTTGCATTTTATTCACATGTGAGGCAAAGTAATCAAATGCAAATTTTGAGTTGTTTTCTTATGTTTGCTAGTAGAACTGACTTTTAAATGATGATTCCTTTACACATTCCTTTGGATTTGATTTGGTTTGATTTTGTTTAATATTTGCTTCGGGTTGGTGTGTTTCACTCGGGGCCAAATTTTGTTTAAGCACGAGCTTTGAAACCCTCGCAACGCTCAAGATTCCATTTTTGAAGGGGCTACGTCAATAGTTTTGACTACATGACAAGTCTGGGCCTCTGAGGGCGAGAAAATGTCGCATTATTTGTAGTAGGTATATTACCGCAGAGTCATATTCTCGTAGATATTTGACATTACCATACTTTGTCATTGCAAATGGCATGCAGAGTTAGCTTGGTCCGACTCTAATGCATATTTTCTGTTGCTCTTCCACTTGATTCTCATGCCTAAAGGTAAATATCCTCCCAATTTTCAAAGCTTCCTTTATAAATCTTCGATTTCTGGCTGCAAATAAATACATTTGTCCCAAAGATCTAAAGTATATTTTGTAGTATTGCATACTAAAGTTACTGTTACTGTTTTGATGTGGTGAAATGTAAGTTAACATAAGATGTTCTAAAGGCACCCATTATCACCAATTTCAGCCGTAAACAGCCGGCGTGGCACTTAAAAAGCTATTAGATTCTAGTTATAACGTCGAAATCAAAATCGCAAATGTATATGTAGAGTTCTTGTTGGCAATCTGTGTTGACTGAAATACTTTGATACAATTTAATTTTGGAAACGTTCAATATTTATAGATGGCTAATCTATGTCTTAGGCACTCGGTATATACAGAGTAACGTTCACAGAAAAAATACTTTATTAAATGTAGTTACGGGCGTTTGTTGCTTTCTACTCGAAGACAATGTTATTAAAACGAAGAGTAAAACATCGTTTCTTCGATTTTGCAATTTAAAAATAACTAAAGTCGAGAATCCATTTACAAATAAATATATGATTAGTGATTAGGTACATTTCAGTTTCGTAAAATTAGGTTCAGAATGTTAGAAACTACTGTAACTATAACTATAGGCACACAAGCAATTTGGTACTTAGGTACTCTAATTATCTAATACCATAAAAGTAATTTTTCTTAAATCCAAATGGATTTTATATCTACCTATCCATCAATCACTAAAAACCACTTAAGTAAGTACCTATAATTACGAATATTTCCTTCTATTTTTTTTTATCGTAACAATCGTAACGTATGTTATAACTAGTAATACATTTCGATTATTTTCCAGCAAGTGGATTGGTTTGATATTAAAAAGACAGCTATGTTTAAACCTTTATCTTTTTATCGACATGAAATTCATTGATTATTCATGCTTGTTTCCAATATTATTCCTGGTTACCTTAATAAAAAATAAGTACCTACGTAACATCTGTGAATATGAACAGGCTTTCGTACGTGATGCGCGTCGAATATGTGTAGATTGGAGTGACGATAAAAACATGCATACAAGATGTAGGTATCAGACTCTCTTTGCATTAAAAACAGTATATTATTATTTCTGCCTATACCTACATTTTTCAACGACACCTACTTAGTCAAACACTTAAAATGAAAACTGGTCACTGTATGGAAATTTCAAACACTAAAGTGCGCCATTGTATAAATTACAGCATTACAGCATAGACAATAAATCACCTTTTGTTTAACTGTCGACCTTTTATCACGACCAGGAGCTTTCCGTTATTCTCTGTTTTATGTGGGCTTTTTTACGTCTTCATCGCATCTGTTACATGTAGACGCACCATTTGCCGCACTATAAAACACAGTAAACATTACGGTTTTGTGGTATTGGTATTGCGATGCATAGCTCCTAAAAATAACCTCACGTTTCAGAACTAATAAAGAAGACTGGACCGGGAGAAGTGAGAAAATCTTTATAACAGCCGGATTATTTTATTAACCTATTGAATGACTAGTAAAGTGGTCGTAACTGTCGACAGCTGTTGATGTTGACGTGCTGCCCACACAATCAATATTGTATTGTATAAGAATCTTGAATAATATACCAAACCAACCAACAGTTGAGGGAGGCAACAGACGAGCACCGCGCGGGCAGATTTCTCGCGCAGAGAATTGCAATCGCAACCAGCGCGGGAACGCTGCCTGCGTGTTGGGGGTGACCAAGGGCACAAAATCTTTATATGTATTTTTATTAATGAGCTTTAGTTAGTTTTATATTCATGTTTGTTGTATTACATTAGTCTTATGTTATGTTGAATGTGATACACTATTTGTGATATTCCTTCAAACCAACTTATATGAATTAATATAGAAGGGGGATGATAAAGTGCTCTATTTAGTGCTAAGTGCTAGTAAGTTTCTACTCATATTACGAAAAGGGCAAAGTACAAAAGTACCTACCTAATTTTACTTAGGTAGGGCTTGGCTTTCTATAAAGAGACGGGCGGGCGGCGACACATGAATGGATTTGCGCCTGAGGCGAGCACAAGAAACTAAGTAATAAATTTATACGTCAATAACACACTCAAGATTCAACAATACACCCACAGAGTGATGCTTTGTACTTATGGTAGGTATCACTTGAGCATGCGTATGTGCACGGGTGCACATAATCCGGACGAATAAACCGGGATGGATGCTAAAAATAAATTCGAGAATTCACTACCCCTCAAAAAGGACACTATTTGCAAACGTGCTACAATGTCTATCTATGTAATTCAATTTGTCCCTTTGGAGAAAAGGCGTAAAATGAAAGTTGTAAAGAGATTCGTGGAATATTTTGTTGGGTCAATTTTTTAGGTTCCAGGATACGTTTCGCTAGCTGGTTATTCCGGACGTTGTGGTGACATTGAGGTTATCTATAGGTATTAATAATTAACAGATGCTACACATTGAAAACGAGATAAATGAAAGGGGGTTGCCGACAATAGGGTTATTTACCTGCCTAAGTGCCACCATCTGAGACTTTTTATACATACTACGTCGGTGGCAAACAAGCATACTGCCCGCCTGATGGCAAGCAGTCTCGGTAGCCTATGTAGGTACGCCTGCAACTCCAGAGGAGTTATTACATGCTATAACACTCGGCACCCTCCTAGAACTCTGGCAACCTAACTTACTCACCGGCAGGAACACAACAGTCTACATATAAGTAGGGTATCACTCACACATCCCAAACATAGTGTTATTTGGCTGCGGTTTTCTTTGCGCTAGGAATAGTAATAACTACCTACTATATTAACAGAAATATCTCAGAATAGCACAAATATATGTTTTAAATTATTTCCCTTCACGTACCGAATGCATTGTAATGATTAGACTTACGTTAAAATTCTTCTATTAAAATTTCTTAAAATTAACAATTGTAAAAGCTACCTATGGAATGGTAAGTCAAATTAGTTGACCCTGTTTGTAATAATCCTAATGGGTTTTATTTATTAGTGATGCACATTAGAGCACCTATGTTTTTTTTTAGTTCTTAAGATTTAGATCCCTACCGCAAGAGTACCGCGCTTGCATGAACGACGGTTCCTCTTAAAGTGACGCCCTGTATAATATCTATGCTTATTAAAACCGTGTATAGGAACATCGAGAGTGTAAAAGCTCGTTAGTGAATAATTAGACACAAGCAAAAATAAACTAGACTTAGTCCCCCGTACGAGAAACTCAAGGCTGAGCCAAAATTACAAGACATTTGCTCGGAGCCAACAGTTGTGTCACTTAGTTGACAATGTATTGCAACAAGAGAAATAAATAGACGTAATACTGTTCCTACTGTACTGTGTGTGTGGATGAGACTAGCCCAGGACCGAGATAAGTGGCGTACCCACGAAGAGAAGTGGTCTATTTGGGTGGTATTCCACCTGTCCAATTTCTTTGTCCAATTGTCATTGCGTCTCTCTCTCTCATTAAGCAAAATGTGAGACGCAATACACATTGGACAAAGATACTTGTTAGGTGGAATACCATCCTTAGCGGTGTACTTCCATTTGTCTCCGCCCTACGTGACCGCCACCATACATGAGACTGGGACAATTGGGCATGATTTATATGAAAAGTGATAACACCTATTCCCATCTGGGCCCGGCGGGGACAAATGAGAATACACGAGAGGCCTGTATTCAGCGGTAGGCGACAGGGGGCTAAAACTATTGATTGATTGGGTACTGTTACTAGGTGCTTTATGTATTTACAACTAGGTATTAAGCAGTTTAAGTATCTGTATATTAGTAAGTAATCCCAACGAATATCGTTCCTAATTCCTAATGCGTAAAAAAATTGCAAAATTCGCAAAACTATCCATTTGTAAAATAATCCGTCATTCAATAAGGTCATTCCTAAATAAGTCAACCAAAAAATATATAATGACTAGTAATGTAAGGAAAGTTGGAAAGGGCAGGGTATTATCTTCACTCAAACTTCTTTCATAAGAGTTCAAATACCCCAAGTTAAATAACTTTGTGCGAAATTGTGTATTCATATTAAATAGGTACCGTAAAACGGGGTGAGTAGGTTTCGCGGGGAGAGTTGGGTTATGAATGGGGAGAGAAGGTTTGAGAGGGGGGTGAGAAGCGATTTTAAGGCTACGGCTACAAAAATAATGTATTCCAATTTAAAATGGGGCTATAGTAATGCGTATAATAAAAAAAAACGATCCAACTATCTTCCAAAATCACCTTTGTATGAAAAACCCTCTCACCCTAAATACGAGGCACTACGGGGTGAGGTGGGTTTTCCTCTTTATCGTCAAAGTTATGAAATGGAACTACCCAAAATAAAATACAAACTAAAATACAAACGTCTGAACCACTTATTATATACACCATTCAGTTTTCACATGTAAATATAATTTTTTATCGAGGTTTGAAAGTCAAATTTCACCCAACTCACCCCATTTTATGGTACCTACTAAATAGTAGTAGGTAGGTACCTACTTTATTATTCATCGATTTAGAATTATGAGATTCGCCCACGTCTTAACAAAATAATCTTATTTAAAAGACACTCGGAGTTCGTTGCCTTAGAAAACTTATATGTTGTTCATAAAAGTTTGTGATGAATTTGTATCATCAGCTATTTTCGTTAGAGACATATTGAGTATCTTTTTTAAATTTTTGCTAAGGCAAGTGCTAAGGCTATTCGTTAAATTACTTTTGTTTAGAAATCTTGTTTCACCGCCAACGTGTGTGAAATACATATTGTTATATTAATACGCGCAGCAGCTGCCCATGTCAACCGCCAACGTGGCCGGACAGCGGACAGTACTTCAAATTTAATTTAAAATTAAGTCTTTCGCCATAATTCATCACACAAAGATTTCGGCTGCTATTTAACTGATCACCAGATTTAGTAAAATTTAATACCAAAAAAATCTATTTTACCACCCTAAAATAATGAATGATCACCAAAATTATAACACCATTTTAATGTGAAATGATTACCAATTTTATTACACTTTACTATCCTTTTAAAGGAAATGACACCAAACTAATCATTATTAACCCAAAAATACTAAATGATTACCAAATTTCAAACCCCATTTTAATGTGAAATGATAACCAAATTTTTACATCTTGCTATCCTATTAAAGAAAATGACACCAAAATAATCATTGTAAACCCAAAAATAGTAAATGACCACCAAAATTAGAACTCCATTTTAATGTAAAATTATAACCAAATGTTTAAATCTTGATATCATATTAAAGCAAATGACTCCAAAATAATCATTGTAAACCCAAAAATTGTAAATGACCACCAAAATTGTAACCACATTTTAATTAAAAATGTGCAAATATTTAATATAATTACCGTTATCCTATTAGATTAATTAATCCACTTCGTCACCTTTTTCTAGTAGCATTTTATTTCTGTAACAGTCGCAGTTCTAACCTAACCTAACCCACTTTTCTAGTAGCATTTCGTTTCTGTATGGGTCGCAGTTCAAACCTAACCCAACCCACTTTTCTAGTAGCATTTCTTTTCTGCAAGGTTCGCAGTTCAAACCTAACCTAACCCACTTCTCTAGTAGCATTTTTTTTCTGTAAGGGTCGCAGTTCAAACCTAACCTAACCCACTTTTCTAGTAGCATTTCGTTTTTGTAAGGGTCGCAGTTCAAACCTAACCTAACCCACTTTTCTAGTAGCATTTCTTTTTTGTAAGGGTCGCAGTTCAAACCTAACCTAACCCACTTTTCTAGTAGCATTTCTTTTCTGCAAGGGTCGCAGTTCAAACCTAACCTAACCCACTTTTCTAGTAGCATTTCTTTTCTGTAAGGGTCGCAGTTCAAACCTAACCTATCCCACTTTTCTAGTAGCATTTCTTTTCTGTAAGGGTCGCAGTTCAAACCTAACCTAACCCACTTTTCTGATAGCATTTCGTTTCTGTATGGGTCGCAGTTCAAACCTAACCTAACCCACTTTTCTGATAGCATTTCGTTTCTGTATGGGTCGCAGTTCAAACCTAACCTAACCCACTTTTCTAGTAGCATTTCGTATCTGTATGGGTAGCAGTTGAAACTTAACCTAGCCCACTTTTTAGTAGCATTTCGGTTCTGTGAGGATCGCAGTTCTAACCTAACCTAACCCACTTTTATAGTAGCATTTCGTTTCTGTAAAGGTCGCAGTTCAAACCTAACCTAACCTACTTTTCTAGTACCATTTCGTTTCTGTAAGGGTCGCAGTGCTAACCTAACCCACTTAACTGATTTGAGTTTGACTTACTTTTCTAGTAGCATAACTAAATGCTACTAGAAAAGTAGATTAGGTAAGGTAGGTATGCGGTGCGGGGTACGGGGGGTTGAGCGGGAGGGGCTAGTAATTTTGGCATCAGTTTACTTTATTTGGTAATATGTATAAATTTTTTGGTAATCATAGTGGTTTATTTAGGTGAAAATATCGCATTAATTTGGTCTTCAAGATTTGGTGATCATTAATGATTTTTGGTGATCATTCAATATATTTGGTATTTGAATACAATTTGAAGTGCAATCGTAATTAAAATGGTGGTACTTTTGTATTTTTAGGCCTTATTTTTTTTGGTGTTCAGTAATTTTTTTTGGTAAGCATGATTTTTTTATTTAGGGTACCAAAGTATTTTTTGGTGGTCATTATATTTGTAGCCAAAGATTTCAAACAGAGACGTAAAAGACGTTGCAAATCCCGATTACCAAATAAGTTTAAAAGAATAAAAAACATTTATTTACATACAAGATATATGTACATATACCTACATGCAGTGGTACTACTAAACGAAATTAATAACTATAGCTTAAATCTAAAATAGGCCCTGTACCAAGGATGCTGGCGGCATTTCCTCGCTATATCGCAATGCTGATACGTTGTGCGAGGTAGCCGCCAGCTCTTCGATCACCAGCTTCGCGATTTCTGAGAACAACTTGTGCAGTTTACTACATACTTCTATATGTAGTTGCTTCTATAGGTACCTATAAATAATATACCTATGTAGCCTACTGCTCTTTCCAGACTAAGTAGGAGTACTAGATGTGTACTAGATTTTACCTGTAGGTAAGTACCTACTATTATGTATTGTCGACTATTTTACTAAATTCCTACTTTCTTTGCTTCAGGACAACGTCACCTCCAGGCGAGCCCCTAGTCCGAGCCCCGGTGGGCAAGCCAAGATGCCCGCCCGCCATCTCAAGACTGCGCGTCGAGAAAGTTGAGGGCGGCCTGGCGGTGGCCGGCGTCGTGGTCGCCGCCAACTGCCAAATCGTCCTACCCATATTCGGCTTCCTCTTCATGCTGGTTGGATGCGTGCTTACTGGTTAGTCTACATTTCTGCAATGTCGATTTTGTAGGTGTTTAGAGTTTCCACATTTTCTCTACAATATACATTAAATATGGCAAACAAAGTAGGTCAGTGGAAAAAGGCACGAAATTCAAATTTTCTATGGGAGGACCACTTTATGCACCTTAATTTTTCCAATTTGCCGCCTTTTTTCTACTGACGGAAATGGCTTGCTAAAGTATATTTTCCAAGCAGAATAAACCAACAAGCCTTTGTTACGACCTTTACGTGAGGTTAAACCTTTTTAAATTATTTATTTCCCGCGATCATGAATATAATTTGATGAAATTCATGATTGCGATAACTTTTCAATAGGAAACTAGGCTATTCAATTCGACCAATTGACCGGAAGTAGAAAATTGTGTTTTAAGAATAGCGCACTATGGCTGGGTAACCAGTCTATAATTCAAATTACCATTCCAATTTTAAGATTGAAATGTTATTGATGTTGACGCTAAAATATAGATGGCGTAAGTAACAATAATGTAGCAAGGAGTACGTCGTTTTCAAAAAAGCTTCGTAAAAGCAAAACGTTAATGAATGGAGGTTGTTATATCCTCAGAAATAAAAGACTTCGTAATGACGAATGATTTTTCCATAATGATGGCTTTTGTATGACGCTACAATTAAAATGATTTTTTTACAGCTACGTCGTACCGTGTCCGTGGGGAGAATGAAGAGCAGGATCATTATCAAGAGCGGATCGCATTTACGGGAAACTCTCGGGTGCTCGGCCCCGTTTGCATAGTCGCCGGAGCACTTATGACAATTGCTGGTTAGTAATAATGTAAAATTCAATTATTCTTTTATAATATTACGCAAACAGACCAACAACACCCTTGAATATCAAATGATATAACTATAAACAAATTAAATTACGTACGTTCTAAAGACAAATATTATTCTGTAGACGCATCAATTTATGAAATAAACTTCCTTAAAATAGCCACGTGTTCTGTGTATGACGTACAAATCGTGGTCGGCTTTTTTATGTAGGTATTTTAATGATTGTATATCGGTTTAATACTCAGATGTAAACTGTTATCTTTTTAATTCAATTTTACATTAAATTTAATTTAATTCTAATAATTTAAAATCGAATATTTTAAATTTCATGTACCTAAGTGTGTTGGAATACGCTATAAATGTATGTGTGTTTGTGTGTGTGTGTACATGATATAAGCAAATTTACTTAACAGCGGTACGTTCAGAATGATTTGATGTCTAGGGTGACTACTGGTTTCTGTTGACGTAAATGAATGACTAGACTTCTAATTAAAAACATCACCGTAGATACCAACGCGTACGCATATCACGCCGTGTCTACTGTTTAACTTGTATGCTAAATACTCGAACAATATCCGACCTAAGACTAAACTGCCCAAGTCAAGCATCGAGCCCATTTAGATTTGGACCGTATGTTGTACTTCGAAAGGTCTAAAATTAAACATTATGTGTTTTATCAAATGTGGTTTAAATATAACAATATAATTGATTGTTGCAGGTATCGTGTTATGCATACTGATGCGTGCCGCCCAGCGACGCCAAAGGAGACTGGCATTCCACTGCCCCATTCACGGGGACTTCTATCCCTTGAGCCCACAAAATAGCAGAAAATATTCCCGTAAGTTACTGTCATGAACTGCTTGTCAATTAACTGGTATCGGTCCCGAACCACAGTCCCGAACATAGCCTGTTCGGGACTGTGGCGTCTATGGACCACAATTGACATGTATCAAATATTTTTATAAGAAAGATAAGGGTGATTAAAACATTCGCAAAAACTAATCCCAACGCCGCTTCTAAGGCCGTCAAGCATCAGCAGCTTCGAGTTGGAAAAGTGCTTCGATATAATTTAATGATTAATTATAATAAATCATCAATCACTAATGCTTAGTTATTGTTTATAATTTTACAGGTAGTCCTAGCGGTATATTGCGTGGTATACGCAGTTGGCTCGGGCTGGTGGAGGACGGTGAATCTCCACGCTGCCCGCGCTCCGTGGAGCCTGCATCGCCCGCCCGTGCTGACGCACCCTGCCCGCCGCCTTTACCTTTCCTTGTGCCATCTGACTCCGTCGTGTAAGTGTCTACCGACATACTCAGAATATGTGTTAATTGTTATTTACAAATAACTCTGCTCGACGCCCTCACTCCCAAATACTATATCTTACCTAAATTAAGATTAGTCTTCAAGAGTTACCAACTGTATATACTTTTTTCAATATTTTTTTGTACATATTTGTATATCATATTTATTGTTGTAAGACTTGTAATTATTCAATCACTTTCACTCGTATTTGGTCAATATTTATATTTTTTTTAGGAATCTATTTTTATATTATGTTACTTCTTTAAAAGCACTGACATTTTCAATTATAAGTAATGCTATAGCCTAATAATGCCTTGTTTGTTCCAGCGGTATGGCGTCAGTTTTAGGAGCTCCGTTAAGCCCTGAAGCAACATTTGGATCTATCAAGTCTCTCGCCATATCCAGAGAAGTAGCAAGCTTCCCTCTTTCACGGTCTCCAACTCCACCCCCTATGAGGTTGGTATTACACTTAATAATCTGGTCAGTAATTTTGAATGTTTAATATGCTTAATTTCAAGGCAATATAACGTGGTCTGTTTTTCCAGTTGTCCACCGTTCAAAGAAGAGCCCATGATTCAGAACAACATCCCGAATGCTGTGACTCGCCCCGACTTCGACTGCGGGTCGCCGACGTGCAACTACAGAGTTGTCGAGTGTAAGCTGACGACGACCGACGAGATATGCCGCGCCCCCGTGCATGCCAGCGTCCACAAGGCCTCAGACCGCACCAGACCAGCCACAGTATCCATTACGATACCTAACGAAGGAAAGGGCTAGGGCTAACCGATCTCAAAGGACTGAAATCATTAGATAATTATATAATTATTATGTTTGATGAGGAAAATGTGAACTAATTTTGATAATTAGGATGATCGGGCGAGGTCATATTGAACCCGTCTAATCGAGGCATGTTGTAGACGGAACCGAGTACGATGTAATTTTTTCCATTAAGCCATTACCTTTGCATATTGATTTTAATGTTAGCTCAAATAATCACGTCTGTCTTCCGTTAGTAGCACCATCTGACGAATTGTCACACTTACTGAAAATAAAATTCACTCTCACTACTTATATACGTGTTAAGAACTAAGTACTAAAGTAAACCCACTTCTGATTATATTGTGTAATATTTTTTGAACCTACCTAAATATAAGTTATAGTACAGACGCAAAGTATGTAATTATTGTTAACCTATGCTCAGAATAATTACTCAATCAGTTTAAATCAATTGTTATCGTACTTTATTTGCTCTATGTATAGCAATATGTTCCGCCAAATATCGTCTGTAAGAAATGGATGTGAATAAGAGATCAATTCAGGAATGTGAATGAATGTTATAACAATTAAAGTTATTTAAAATTAGTTTGTCATAAAATTGCTATTTTAATTTAATTGACAAATTATTCCTAATTCAAAATTGTTTATAACGTCATAATATGTATGTGAGTATTATGTACGGTGTGTATTGTATTATGTGAAATGCTCATATGTATATGTATATGTGTCCTAGTCGTAAAAATAATATGTTTGTTTTCCATCCTAGATTTTTATTCAATGAAATTATTGTCATAGCATGAGTGCAGAAAAGAAGCAGAACAAGCATGGTGTTAAGCTACTTATGAATGATCCTGTTAACATAATTATGAAAGTGCCCAACAAAAGCAAGTGCTTGAAATTGTTTTAAATACCTATCATAGCTATCAAAACGTTATCGTATTACAGAAACGACAAGAAAGCATATAAATATTTAGTAATTCCTATAACGTATTTTCTTATATGGTTTTGCTATTTGCTAAATACTACTTATCTCATAAACCAAAAAAACTTAGATGCATCATTAATCATTAATTTTCGACTAAGGTACTGACAGTATATAGTTCGCTCAGTGTCATTTGTAACGTGTAGAAGTCTTTTCTTTGATTTCGTTGTACGTATCTTGGTAACTATTTAAGAAATTAAGTTAAGATAAGTAGGTACATTCATACAAAACACATATTACCCCTAGTCGTAGTTCCGAAATGTGATATTTTTATTTATTTGACATCGTCTATAATATTTTGATACAACACGTCAGTTTTAGGGTAATTCGCCAGTAACAGGTGGCCAGTTTACCCTATATTTATTTTGAAAATCAGGAAAATTAACAACCTACTATGTATACATACATTCTTCAGTTATCATTATTTTGGTGAAATTGCCAAAAGAAGTTGCCAAAATTCATAATACATTGCGTTTTTTTTAACCGATCACCATCAAATGTTTGGTGATGATTTGCAATATGTTCATAAAAATGTTTTAGCATCACACTCAACCATGCTCACAAAAGACATATTAAGTAGATTGCAAAAAGTGTAGTCCATAGTTAGGTATTACTCGTAGAATCTAACAAGTAACATGATTTTTGTGATGAAGGCATTTATTGGCCAAGTTGTTCGAAATCGTAAGGAATGTAATTTTTATAATCCTTAGGTAAGTGCCACGCCTAAGTAACCTATTATTATTGTATACTTAATAAAGCTATTTAATTTTGTTATACTCGTAAGGACAACGTGAAAATACAATTTTGAAGTTAAACTATTCCTTTTTATTTGTTGTAACCCTCTACTACCAGCGACACCCGTGACACCCGTCTATACTCTGTATCTTTAGGTATTTAAATAAAAGTAACCAAGTAATTTTGTACATTATCGGGTAGGGTAGTTATAACATTAAATTTATTGGTTAACCAACCAAACCAACCGCCTGGATCAGTCACTGAACGACCTGACTTTAACCTACATTATTTGATCATGTAATGTCTTCATCTGTAAGGGCTCCTTAAGCTAGTTGAGGGTAGATTTTGTTTACTTTTATTTAGATACCTAAAGATACAGACTATAAGACTATAGTTCTAGGTTATGGGCCATACAATAAAGAGATCCCTACAGAACTCAATTTATCACAACTACCAATCAGCTTCGCAGCTATACGTATAAGTAGTTAGAATAAAACTTAACTCAAGTCAACTGGTATCACAACGGAACTATTAGGTAATTGAATATAAGAATTGTTGTTTTATTTTAAGTATATTTATAATGCAATTGGCCCCAGGTTGTCGGAAAAGACATGTGAACACTGATGAATGCGGCGATGAATTTACAGAAAAGCATTCAATGCGCTAATAACAAGTTAATAATAAAATAGTTTATAGCTTAACAAGTTAAGCTTAATGCGCTTAACGCAGATGGCGCTGTAATTACCTACCTATATTAGTCTCTGCTTCGAGGGTGATAGGATGGCGGCGATGGCGCATGGAAACATTAACCCAAATCGTAAATTATGATTAGGTATTCTATGCTATAAGTATCTTCTTAAAAGTCCTTTATAGACCGCATAGCCAGAGTATGGCACAGAAAAATACCTCGTCAGTAGAAAAACTCGGCAAATTAGGGAATATTACGGGAAACTCTGCGTAGGGGGCGCCACTACCACAATTCATCACAATCTGGAGGTCTACCGCGAAACAAGAAAATCTAAATTTCGTTATCTAACCTCTCTATCACAATTGCATATTCGAGCGATAAAGAGGCAGATAACTAAATTTCGATTTTCGCGTTTCCCGGTAGGCCCTGTTAACAAATCGCCTGGATGCATCAAAGTTATATTTTATTGTCCGTGAAAACTTGTCAAAAAACAGTTCAAGGCACAGTAACTAGAGGCACTAGTGCTGCACTCTGGCGGCAGAACATTGCAGTAATACCCCCTTGAATATCGCGCCTTTTTGTACTGAGAAGTTTTTCTTTAGCTAGTGACATCTATATTTAAGGTGCTGAACTAAGCAGGGGTTACCAACTGGCTAAACCTTTTCATATAAATCATACCACACCATTGATATCATTGATACTTGATCAACTATCATACATTAAAAAAAAGGATGTAGTGGAACAGAAACCAATCTACGATAAGCAAATACTTAATTACTAAATTTGAAAGTATTTGGCAAGATAACAGCATGATGTAGGTATCCTTTTTTATGCATATTTTTTCGCACTGGCAGTCTCTGTTCTCCCACTTTCCTTTGTTAATGCAGTGGTGGCAGCCATCTTGAATAAAATTTCACGGTGGCGTAAAGTGTAATTCCAAATAAAAAATTAATGTCAATAATAGTGAATGACATACAAAATAAAATTTGTCATAAAAAATAACAATATTTATAAAGGCTAAACCATTTGCAAATACTCATACGGAGTGCGTGAAAATTATTAAAAGATCACCAATAAAACAAATCAGCTGTTATCCGTCAATCGATGTCAACAAAATTACATAATTTTGTTTAGAAAAACAGTGTAGCCTCCGTTTTTGAGTGTCATTTTGATATTAGCAAACATGCAGATTCATATAAATGTTCTGCAGAACAAATTCTTCAAGTAAATGTTTACCCAGAGGGTGCCAAAATTCTCGACTAATTTACGACTTTTTTGTAGAATGTAGTCCACAGTACATTTTTTAAACATGGATCACAACAATATAATTGAGTGTGGTGGATTTTATTTTATACACAATTTTGACTCTGGAAATCTCGGTCATGTGGAGCGAGTGCCTACGGAGCTTATTGGTATGTTTCTTATTGTTTTTGTTTTGCCAAAATTACAAAGTCCAATGCCGTTATAGTGATCCAATTTGTAGTGCCAATAAAGCGGGGTTGTCTTTCATGGCTAATGAACAGTTTTGTAGACGGAACATCGCCCGAGGTTGCGCAGATTCTGAATGGATATTTTCCTTTATAGGTCAACAATTAACTGGAAAGAATTTGCTGCTTCTTATATGATCACTGTCTCTTTATTAAATTTGTTTCTTAGACTAGGGCTTTTCCATATCTACACTTGTCTTGTACTGGTCCAAAAAGGCTCAAAGTTAAAACACATTCATATGTGATATAATTCATTAAAATAGTTTTATTTCATAAGGAACTATTACATCCACGAAGACAGTATTATAGTTTCATTTATTTTGCAGCTCCAACCGTTAACCCAAAAACAAGTATAGCTGAAACCCCGGACTATGAGTTCAACATGTGGACTCGGCCAGATTGTGCCGGCACTGAGTTTGAGAATGGCAACCGCACCTGGTTTTACTTTGGCATCCAAGCCAGAGAGCCTCTTGTTACCGTAAGTATGAGAAATTAAAAAATAAATAAGCCAATAGCACATCTACACAATTCCCACCCCTGCTTGTTTACTTTTTAAAGATCTATGTAAAAAGCTGGTTGAACCACCTTTATAACCATCTAATAATAGATCTTTATGCATCTAAATCTCATCAAAGATGTATATTGGCACTTCACATCCCTCAAAGCAGAAGCTTTCATTTGTGTCAGGCTAGGGTGATATGTGTAAGATTTTTTAGTGTTAAGTTTTTTTTTTTGCTATTGTATAGCAGCTTCATTTGTTTTCTTATTTCGAAATAGAGATTCAATATACAATGGAGCGGAAAACCTGTTTATAGGGCTTTGACTAGCTAAAGAATAATGTTGGAATCTGTGTTGAATATTTAACACACCATTTAATATAAGTTTGTGTTGCAGGTGCGGCTGAATCTAATAAACCTGAACAAGCAGGGTAAGATGTATAACCAGGGCATGGCGCCAGTCACACGGACACTGCCCGGGAAACCACAGTGGGAAAGGATAAAAGACCGGCCAGTACATTCTGTGAGTTCTAAACAAAACTTACATTCACATTAGCTTTTGCATGAACAAATTTACTGTATTACCTTCATAAGAGGTGAAAAAAATCCTAACAGAGAAGAGCCATAACAAAAAAAAATAGGTACTCCACTTTAATTAAGGATTAAAGGCAGTATTGTTCATGATTTTCACTATTATAGGAATCATCATACCTTTTGGTTGTTAACTTATGGCTCCTCTACACGATGCGGCAACGTCGGCCAATCCAAGGGACGCATTTATGCGTTAGAGGGAGCAAGTGATATTGCTATCTCATTCTACCGCATAGCTGCGTCCCTCGGATTGGCCGACGTTGGCGCATCGTGTAGAGGAGCCATTACATAAATTAGAATCTTACAAAAGTGGCTGTCAATTAAAGGTAAGTAAAACCTAGATAATCAAATTTTAAAGTGGGAATGGGAACACACTCAGTGCTGTATAATAAAGTTTCCATTCTATTCAATATTTTTCATTCTTGCACATCCTTGCACATTTTATTAAATTCCCATAACAAACTATGTACCTAAAATCTAACACCAAAACACATTAAAATGCACATATTTGTATAAGTAAGACAGAAGTACAAAATATTAATCATGTTGTCCCTTTCAGATGGACGACAATACATTCACGCTAAGCTTCAAGTACCGAACGTCAGACAACCTGAAGGCGACGACGTTCTTCGCGTTCACCTACCCGTTCTCGTTTGCGGAGCTACAAATTGCCCTGAACTCTATAGACCTCAAGATGCTGCCTGCGCTGTCTCCACAGTCCCCGGACGATATATACTACTGTAGGGAATGCGTTATATACTCGCTGGAAGGTACGCTATTGTGTTGCGTGTGTGCTTGAAAATAGAGTTGGTAATGCACTCACAAATGAAAGCTATTATTTTGTTCATGTAAAATTCAATTTTATTTTTCATTTAAAAGTAAGTAATCAAATAGCCATGGGAATGGCTTTTTAAAAAAATAACTTTGAAAAATGTGAAGAGTTTATTTGGTTAAACAAACAAATAACAAACTTTAAGTGTCCAGATTTTTATAAAATACACTTTTCAAGCCTTATCGCCCAAGTCCTGAAAATTCTTTATAAAAAAGTTAATGTTATAGGGTGGTATAATATCTAAGTGGGCCAAAAAGGGTTAAATATCGAAACATTGAGGTCTAAGGCTATAGGTATTTCATAAATTAGGTCTTCCATTTAACTTTATTTAAGGCTATAGGTATTTCATAAATTAGGTCTTCCATTTAACTTTATTTAAGGCTATAGGTATTTCATAAATTAGGTCTTCCATTTAACTTTATTTAAGGTAATAGATCACTTATAGGTATTTCATAAGTTCCGCAAGTGTCAACAACATTCGGTTTGTTTACAGGGAGACGAGTGGACTTGTTGACAATAAGTTCCCGGCACGGCATCACGGCCGAGCGCGAGGACAGACTCAAACACCTGTTCCCCGAGAACAAACCTAGAGCGTTCAAGTTCCAGAACAAGAAGGTAAGTTACTCGCGCAGGCTCGACACAGGCTTCCAATACTCAGGGTTGGGCAAAATACTGGCTTCCACGTATTTCAAATACAAATTACAAAATACATTTTTAAAAGTATTTGAAATACCAAATACAAATTACTTTGGTGACGGGTATTTGAAATACAAAATACAAATTACAGTGTTTAAAATAATGTATTTCAAATACAAAATACAAAATACCTTTAAATTTTTTTGTTTAATCATTTAGTTTTTTTAACGAATATCCTTTCCTAAAAACTTATAGGGTCATTGCGCAAGTTTTCGTCCAGCTCTAGTTTTCGTCCACTTGACGAAATTTGAATATAAACCTACATTGCTGCACAAATTTGGACTGATTTCAATCCTTAATGTCGAAACAATATGTACAGGGTGACCTTAGCCATTGGACTAACCCTGAAATCCCACGTACGGTTGCTTCTCAGAAATGCTCTAACGGTAATATTTTTTTTATTAGAACAAAAGATATAAAAATAAATTATCAAACAAAAGTTATTTCCAATAATCGACAACAAAAAGAAACATACTGTATTAATCATTGGCAGTGCTTTTGACAATTTGTTTGAAAATGTGCGGCAATGATGACATTTGTCAAAAGACAGAATCTTATTAATGTCATAAATAAAAAAGATAATCAAAACGGTCGAAGAAGGTTTCATACTATTTATTACCTCAGGAGCTACTAACACATACCTGCAGGTTGCTCCAAAGTAAAAAAAAAAGGTAATTTGTTAATTTCTTCGTAACCGCTACATCGATTGTTATGATACTTTGTATACTGGTACTGGTACTGGTTCTAAATACCCTAATGCATATGCACATTTCGGCTTTGTCCAATGGCTAGAACATCCTGTATATCTGTCTACATATTAAAATTATATTTCGCAAGTAGTAAATTAAAAATGAAATATATTATTTGCTAATCCGTCAAGTGGTCTAAAACTAGAGCATGGACGGAAACTACTGCAGTGACCCTATACCCTGGCTGTTGACGAAAAATTTCGCGCAGAATAGCTCGCGCATTGTATTTGCCCTCGTACAAGTCGTACATTATATTTAAATAAACGTTCAATTTTAGGATTATAGAATTTAATAAAATGTATTTTGTAGAAATGTATTTTGATGCTTGAAGTATTTGAAATACAAAATACAAAATACATGTGAGTGCAGTATTTGAAATACCAAATACAAAATACTTTTCCAGGTAGTATTTGAAATACAAATACAAAATACAAAAATGTATTTCAAATACGTATTTCAAATACATGTAATTGAAATACTGCCCAACCCTGCCAATACTGCCCTAAGCTAAGCCAAAGAGCGCTATCGTGGCGCTATCTCAAAAGAAAATTCATTGCTAACTTATACTTTAGTTTCTATTACTGAGAATTCCATTTTCAAAATCATTTGTTTTTGAGATAGCGCTATTCGGCTTAGGAGGGCAGAATAGTACGCAAAACTCTGCGTAGAGGGCGTCACTAGGCCAATTACATGGCCTACCGTGAAACACGACAATCGAAAGTTCGGTTTCTGCCTCTCTATCACTCTTGCCTATTCGATCGATAGAGAGGCAGATAAAGAAATTTCGATTTTCGCGTTTCGCGGTAGGCCACCTGTAAACAAACCGCCTTGAAGCATCAATGTCATAGTGAAAACTTGTCAAAAAACTGTTTAAGCCTAGTATGTTTAAGTTACTCTATAGTTTACTAAACAAATTAGTGCTGCACTCTGGCGGCAGAACATTGCAGTAATACTCCCTATTTAAACGCAGCATGGCGACTAAACGGATAACTTGTGACACTAATAACGGCTTATGTAAGTCGGTCATACTCGATTGACTGAAGGGATGGCAATGTTTTTGCATGTAGATTTACATAACTGTACGCTTAGGCTTAGCTTAGGTATAGGGTCTCTATTGTTTCCCAAAAAGTTTTAAGTCATAATGTATTGTTTGTCCGCATTTTCGTTAGTCATAAATACAAGTACACATCGGTAACTCGTGGCATTTAGGTAGCACTTAAAAGATTAGTGATGAGCACACATCGGTAACTCGTGGCACTTGACAGTTTCTAACAGACTAGTGATGTGACAATGTTCTTCCTGTACGAGTCGATAAAAAGAAACCACTAAAAAAAAAAGGAATTAATTAAACTAATCTTTTAAGTGCGACCTAAATGCCACGAGTTACCGATGTGTAGTCATAAGTCATAATTTGTTTGAACATTTGGAGCTATTTTTAACTACCTATTTTTTATTCATAGTTTGATAACTATTTTTTACAATATAAACAAGTTATAAACACACGAAATCATGACCGCACCCGAAAATCCGGGGTATGGTGATAGTTGACCAACAGGCCCCACAACTTGTAAATTAATATCTTTTTTTGACGGCCTGTTTAAACAAAAGCTAAAAATACTAGTAAATGTGTAAAAATGTCCTATAATCCTCCTCCTCCTGCCTCGCGTTATCCCGGCATTTTGCCACGGTTCATGGGAGCCTGGGGTCCGCTTGACAACTAATCCCAAGAATTGATGTAGGCACTAGTTTATGTAGTAAATGTCCTATAATGTTTTGTGAAGAAGCGCTGGTGGCCTAGCGGTAAGAGCGTGCGACATGCAATACGGAGGTCGCGGGTTCAAACCCCGGCTCGTACCAATGAGTTTTTCGGAACTTATGTACGAAATATCATTCGATATTTACCAGTCGCTTTTCGGTGAAGGAAAACATCGTGAGGAAACCGGACTAATCCCAATAAGGCCTAGTTTCCTCTCTGTGGAAGGTCAGATGGCAGTCGTTTTCGTTAAAACTAGTGCCTACGTCAAATCATGGGATTAGTTGTCAAGCGGACCCCAGGCTCCCATGAGCCGTGGCAAAATGCCGGGATAACGCGAGGAAGAAGAGGAGTCCTATAATGTTTTGTTAAATCTATTTATTTAACTTTACCAGGTAATCTTCATATCAGCGCGCGTGCACCCCGGCGAGACCCCATCAAGCTTCGTATTCAACGGCTTTCTCAAT